>NC_060130.1:418982043-419607043 GCF_021461395.2 Schistocerca americana | reverse complement strand
TCTTTTATTAATTTGAGGCTTCTGTTACCGGAACATTTAGAAACATTTTGAAACACGACAATCTTTTTACAATTTGTGTTTTTTACTTTTTTTTAGTTTCAATGAGCCGTGCAGCCCTATATTTTCTTAGCCCTTTTAGCTATATCCTTTTGGTATTACAGTAGTTGACACGCATTCAATAAATTAATATTTAGTCTTAAATGTAGTTTGCAAGAATCACGGAAAAAATGATCTATAATGAGCTGACAGCTTGCGGATGCCACACTGTACGTTGTTCACAATGCCACTTATAAATAAGTCGTCAGAGCGAATCTTTCTGGCATATAACTTGAGTCCATTGATCTCTGTCGCACCTACGCTGTTACGTCATACACTCACGTAGGATGAGAAGGCCAGCAGGTAAAGCAGCAGCCGTTATTGCTGCTAGCGACGCAAGCTACCGCCTACCACAGGAAATTACAACTAAGCCGTGGCTCCCCGTAATAGCCTGTGACACTGATGACGTCGAAAATTAAATCATACACGTCACACGCAGAGCAAAATCTTACTGGGCTGATGGCGGATTAAACGTTGCGGTCTACATCTTACCTCTAAGGTGTGTTCAGTTCTGACTGAGTACTTGTTATGTTGTAGTGTTTTGTTGGCAGTTTTACGTAATGCGCACACATTGTTCCCTACCTCAGTATCACATCACGTTTTTTGAAAATCTGCCATATCACTTGTATGACTAATGGAATTATTTAGCTTCCTTTAAAGGTAAACGGGGATTAAGTGACATTTACTATATTAGGAGGGAACTAAATGAAACCATCATATGCTACTAGGGAACGTATTCTAAAATGAGAAGATCTACAGTACCCAGCATGTTTGTGGACTATAGTCATGTTATTACAGCTCTGAGCAGGAAATACTAGACAGTTGCTGTAAATCCACAGCAGCGGTAATGAATGTTAGTGTTGCAAGTTGCTCCCCTGCTATAATGCCCACTCATGAAAATAACGTATCTAAAATAATTTTTTATACGCCCAACGTAGAGTAAGAGAACATTTGCGTTAGTATCGCATAAAATACTATGGTGATGATGGGTCTATTTTCCCGCAAGACAGTGACCACATTAACTTATACTGAAGTCTAATGAGACAAATCTGATTAAAATGACGGACCTTGGCGGAGGGGACGTCGGGTGTCACAAATATTTCACTCTGTTCTGTTCCATTCACGTCAATCCATAAGCTTCTGTATGTGCTTTGATTTCTCATATTGAAAAGGGTACGTCATTTCACAATCTTTTATCAATTAAGAGAGCGTATATTGTTAACGTCATAAGTTTTTGTTATCTCTGCTGCCTCGTTGATGTTGTATTCATACTGGGGAGAGGAATACAGTAGGGCGGTTCTGTTTTATTTCATTTGAGATCATCAACTCCTTTCCATGTCCCTTACAACGCCCTGAGTGTCTACCCGTACGATAATGATGAATGTGATTGTTTTACAAATGCAGCGGGTAGATCATAGAAGCTTAATTGCTTCAGAGCGTAGCAATACCAACACAAATATTTCCATTCCATAAATGTCCGCCAACACAGCATGCTGCAAATCCGGAATCTTTCTGATTTTTTTTGTCCAAACTACTGGCTAAACGAGTGGTTCCATTTCCCTGTTTGCAAAAAACGAGGCTACGCCTTGAATAACTGAATGGTACCTCGATGCTGGTTTATTGAATCATCTTGTGGCTGGCCTCACGATGTGACTATGGCCGTTCCTCTGGATCATTACCTGGTGTAAGTCAGGTTGCTTTCTGCAGGCGAAGACGACAACAGATGCCAATAACCATTGCTTTACTGTAGAGCTTGTAACGACCAGTGCTTTTAGTGAGGGTTGCGTTTTCAACCTAATTAAATTCATGTTATCCGTGCGTGCCGTCTTGAAGATATCATTCGTGCTTAGTCCGTCACCTACCTCGTGGGCCAAGTACTTTAGTTGTTGTTAAGTGTACTGCTTCATATTCATTAGTTATTTCATTAGTTTAACGCTTCATATTTCGATACGGCTGTTCAACACCAGTGTCTTCGCTGAGGTTCAATTTGTCGTGGCGTACAATGTTAATAAATCTGTTCCTATGTGGCGGTCTTTTTGGTGCATCAGGAGTAATAGGTTACCGTACTGCTCCCTTGTAGTCCATATTTTCACTTATTTGTCTTTCGTCTAACCACCTGCATCGATCTTTCCTCGCTATATTCAAATGTGGTCCTTTCGGTTTCTTTTTTCCATATTATTCGTATGCGTCCGGTAGTTTCAACGTATTCTGTGGGTGTCACTATTCACTATGCGTTTTCTAATCTGAGTTTTAGAGTTAAAGATCCTTTTTTATTAGCGAGCGCTCGACTCACTCATTATAGAGATTATCTGTAAGTGCGATTACGATTATCAGTAACCCTATTTAAGGATATTTAATGTGTTTCACGTCAGGGGTGTCTCTGTCCTTTCCTTGTCCTTCCGTAGACTCCATTTTTAACTGCGTGGTACAAATTACATTGCGTGTTGCGTATTCTTATGTACGTAATAATCGGTCCCCGGGTCATATTTATTGAAATAATTGGATTTTTCTAGGTGTGATGAACTTAGTATTTCTCCTCCGTTTTTGTCATTATTCAGTTCTAACAGGCCCTATTCCTTCCACCAACTTTGAAAGCAGCAATTCTTGGTCATCATTCAACTGATTAGATAAATACTTCCTTATGAAAGGGAAACTAGTGAACTTCTGTTTGTAATAAAACATTTAAATGTGCTGAGGGAATTCTGTGTAATAAATGTTCAATTGCTGAAGTGACTCCTAGTTAATTCAAAATTTTCAACCTCTCTATTCCTATTAATATTGTCATACGTGTTAAATGATTATGAAATTACCTTCCCAAGACACGTTTTTGACACTAAGAGTATCCGAGTAACATATTGCCACTTTGTATGAGAAATGAATCCAAAGAGAAATAGTTGCTATTACCATGGCGTAAGAATCCCAAGAGGTTTACCTGCAGCGTGATTTAATGTCTTAATTACCATATTAACTAGGGCTTAATCTATAACACAATGGTGATTCGGTAGGATCCAAGAGATCAACAGCAGCAAATTCTTTTGATTTAGAGGGAATGTTAAAGGGAATGATAGGAAACAACGGAGCACGATGTGAGATGGTAGATGGTTTAGCTTTTTGACAAAGTTTACAAATAGACAAGACTCTTCGAATTCTCTTTTCCATATTGTTAAAATAACAAATCGTCCGAAGAACATGATAACATTTTCTTGGACCAAAATGTGCGTAGCTGAAATGAATGTACCAGATGAGCTTATTAATAAAATCGTCAGGAGTGCAAAGTACCAATAGCTTGTCATCAACAGTGCAGCGTTTGAAGAGTATGTTGTTTCTAACCAGATAATAACGCCGAATCTGTGTGTGTGTCTTTTCATGCCATTTAATTTTGATGTCTTTCCAAATCGGATCTTTATCTTGTTCATGAGCAATGTCCTTTAAAGATGTGGTGATGAAAAGTTCAAAGGCGACTTTCTGAATGTAAATAACGCTGAAAATTTTCTCGAGGTTGCCTTCTGTGTTACTTTTCCCAAGACCAGCCGGTGGGCATGACAGTGCGTCCGCAAAAATGTTCTCCTTGCCGGGAATGTAGACTATTGTGAAGTGGAATTCTTGCAGAAACAATGCCCAACGTTTTAACCTGTCATAATTTAATTTTGAAGACATAAGAAATTGTAATGCACGATGATCACTGTACACTTTTGCGTTTTTACCAGAAAGAAAGAAACGAAACTGTCATTATCTATGGCTTCTTGAAATAAATGGGCACCAAGACCGACTTTAGAAGAATCTTTGCTAAGGCAGAAATCTTGTGACAGATCTGGAGTAACGCTTCTTTCAAAGAATTGAACTCCAACTGTGCCTCTTCGTCGCAGTTCCCAACAGTATTTTTTCCAGTGAGAGAACAAAGTTTTAGTGTATCTAGAATTTGCATATTCAGAAAACGACGGTAAAAATTTACGAGACCTAGAAAACTGCGGACTTGTTTTTTTGTGGATGGAACTGGAATGGCTCTGATTGTTTATAACTTTTCGGGATCCGGCTGAATGCCTTCAGAAGAGATAATGTGTCCCAAAAACTTCACCTTTGTCCTACCGAATTCAGACTTTTCGAAGTTAACTATAATTCCAGATTCTGAAAAATACTTAACACACTGTGGAGGATGCGATTATGTTGTTCCCATGAGGCTTCTGCTATTAGAATATCGTCCACACATGAGGTGATGTGACGTTTTAAGAACTCAGGTAATATGGAATTTAGCCCACGAATGAATGCTGCGGAAGAAATGTTCAAACCAAAAGGAAGCTTCCAAAATTGATTACAAACACCGAAACAAAGAAAAGCTGTGTATTTTCTACATTCTGGATGAAGTTCGATCTGATAAAAGCTGGATCTGAGATCAATAGAAGACAACACTTTTACACGATTCAAATTTTGAAGAAGTTCTTCCAACGTTTGCGGCCTATCTATTTCAGGAATGATAATAGTATTGATTGGTCTCGAATCTAAGGCAAACCTGATCGATCCATTTTTCTTCACAACTGCATGTAATGGATTGTTGTATGATCTTACTGCAGGCTCAATAATGCCCTCCAAGCATAGACGGTATTTCTGTTCTAACACGGTCCCTACAATGAGCCGGAGTTACGTATGGCCTAACATAAAACTTAGTATGCTCACGAACACGAAATTCGTATTGAAATCCCTTGATTGTTCCGGTTAAAAGGTCCTGCCTATCAGTGTCATCACAATTCTTAATTGTTGGAAATTTATTCTGAATTAACTCATTAGGATCAAATACGACGTCGATATCATCACTCTCAATACCTGCAGAGTGATTGTTGGTGTCAAGTTCCGTCGAAAATTCTGAACTGTTGTCTAACAGGAGGTAAAGCCGATTAATTTCCTCGTCATGATTTGAGAGCCAATCTTCAAATTTCAAACCTATTGACTTACATTCTTTCTCTAAACTTATTTCAGCATCGTGAAAGTTTAAGATTGCTTTGTATTCATTGAAAAAGTCTACTCCCAATATAATTTCTATTGACAATAATGGAACGATAAGGAAGTTCATAGAGAAACTGTGGCTTTGACAAAAGAATTCTAAGTTGTTTTGTTGGCATACATCTACACCTTTTCCAAAGATTTCACCTTGTAATTTAATCTTATGTGGGGCAATCGTTCGATTTGTTGCATTTGCTAAAGGCTATTTCACTAATTACTGAAATGAGACTGCCAGAGTCAAGTACTGCCGTAAATTTTGCGTCATTTAATGTAATGTGAATTACAGGCTATGCAATATTGTTCTGTTTTACGTTGTGTTCCTGGAATAAAATGTCCCTAATGTCTTCCATTTTTACGTAATTACTAGTCACGGGAGCTACGTTGTTAGCTTCATAAGTACGTTTTGTGGCTGCCAGCGGTGTGAGTCATAGCCTAGTGTCTCTTTTTGGCGCGCGTCTTTATTGGGATTAGGTGACCTAACTTCTATAAATTCACCATGACGAGAAGGCCTTGCCCTGGTTGAATCCCGCCACTTCTGATGAAATTCAGGTCTTTATTTATGATTATATCGATGATTATATCGTCTGTCGTCATGTCGGTAGTTTCCATAGTTTCTTTCTTGTCGGTCATGTGGTGGAGAACTTCTCCCAGAATCGTAACTGCGCGATGGACCGTTGCGTCTGAAGTTATTCTGTCTCCCTTGATAATAATTATGTTTATTCCCATATTTTCTGTTTCTCTGATTGTCTCTGTTATAGTCATTATCACGGAGAGGTGATCATCCATGTAATTATTATTACTCTGCCAATGGTTGTCATAGGGTCGGTGTCTGTTTTGGTCACGATTTGCGTTGTAAGAATGGCTTGTCGTGTGCAGTTATTATTTCTGTCATCACGGAATTGTGACGAATGTGACCTGTAATTGTTTTGTCCCTGTTTTCGCGTCCCGCGACTGTCAGTGCCCATTTCCAATTCTTGTAACAGTCCCTGAAAAGCTTCGATGTGATCTTTGCAACATCCTGCCAAAATAATATGTCGTAAATGTTCAGGAAATTTGATTAAGCAAATGCCAATAAGTTCTGAGGGGCTGTATGGGTTTGACAGATATTGATTCTTGTGCAACACGTCTTCAAAATATTTGACAAGACTGGAAAATTCAGATTGTTCGAAATGTTTCATCATTGTGATGCTATATTTTACGCGATCTTGAGTAGCTTGAGACCAATATGCTGAGAGGAAGACATGATAAAATTCTCCTTCACTGTGACAATCGTGAATGACTGATCGCATTCTTACAGCTGGTTCATTCTCTAAGTAGCCACACATAGATCCTAGTCTGTGCTCTAATGACCAGTTGGGAGGAAATCAATGGGAGAATTGATGAATAATATGTCGTAAATGTTCAGGAAATGTGGATGAATGTCGTTGCAGGAATTCTTAAATGTTTTGAATTTACGTGTAGTACTGAACAGCTTATAGTCAAAATCACCATGTCAGCGAGTCGCATATCGGTCATTGAAATGAAATGAAATGATCGTATGGCATTGTTGGCCAGGGTGCCCCATGTGGGGAAGTTCTGCCGCCGTATTGCAACTTCTTTTTCGTCGACGCCACTTCGGCGACTTGCGTGCGTCAATGATAATGAAGAAGATAATGATGAAGAACACACAACACCCAGTCATCGCGAGGCTGAGAAAATCCCTGACCCGCCGGGAATCGAACGCGGGACCCCTTGCGCGGGAAGCGAGAACGCTACCGCAAGACCACGAGCTGCGGACACATCGGTCATTGTTACTTCGTTTCGGCGGTTCCGTCTCAAAATTCGGTGTACCTTGCCAATTTCTTTCATAATTTCCAAAATGCCCTGTGTTTTTTGTAACTGTACCGTATTTCTATGTCCCTCTTCCCGGATTGGGGCGCGAGTGTCGTCTGAAATATCTTGTATTACTTGTGTCAACTGACCTTGTACTTCCTGGATTTCTCTTTTGTGTCGCGTATTAATTTGATTTTGATTTTGTTGAAATATCTTAATTTGTTCATACTATTCTGTGTCAGTGAAGGCTACGGGTCTTGTGTCATTCAGATCATCATCTACCTTTGTAGATAAGTTAGTGAAGTGATCCGAAAGTTTGGCTACTTTCTCTGATAATGAACTGATTACCTCAGTGTGTTTTTCTGAACCAGGTTTCAGAGTGTCCATTTGTTTTGAAAGCGTATCTGCTGTGTCCTTTAAGTTTTCCTGAGCTTTTGCAAGTTGCGTAACCGAATCGGTAGATGCAACTGAGTCAATTTTACCTTGCAAGGTGTCGTGATTTTCATGAACAATAGTTTACAGCTCTTTTATGGCTGCTTCGTGATTCTGTAATGCATTTTCACTACGCGACAAAGTAGGTTTAAAATTCTCACAAATTTGTGTTTTTACGTCATTACAGACTTTTTGACATTTCGGTTCGATGTTATGTAACTCAGCAGTTAAATCTTCACATGTTTGTTGAAGTATTTCTTCAATTTTTTTCTGGTTTTGTTCCATGTTTTGCTGTGTTTGTCTCTGATTTTGTTCCGTTTGTTTTTATTTTTGTTTCATTTGTTGCATTAATTACAATAATAATGTGTTAGTGTCTGGAATTTGTTCCTCTATACTTTTTGGCAGTGCATTTGCACCGGCAACGTTCGCATTTTGAAAAGCAGAAAATGTGTCTTGATTTAAATGAGAAAAAGTTGAGGCCGCATAACCTGAATCTACGGTATTTGCAAGATAGTGTCCTATCATTTCGGGTTCCTGAGTTGAGCTGTAGCCGACCGATCGATCGACAATACTACCCTGTTCACTAGCTGTTTCACTGTCTACACGATTATTTATTGCCTGGTCCATTTCCCTATGCACAATTACCAAATTACTATGTTGAACATTAGTTAATTTATTACACGGTGGCGCTAACACACTGCTATCGTCTTCACTGTCATTTCTCAGTTTACTTTGCAGCCTAGTATTACGTTTTTCATGCGCCATAATTGCCACACTATTTCACACGATAGAGCAGAAAAAAAGAATTTTAAGAGTAAAATAAGAAGACACGTTAACATAGCACTGAAAATAATATCTAGTTGATTGCAAGCGCAGCTGCGAAATACTTGATGGAAATCTACAAGCATGCCACAACTGTTTTACGGTACAACAATCAAAAACTACAACTACAAAGGAAAATCTCTCTACAATTACGCGCTAGCAATAAACAAGAGCTACACTAATTACACAAACTACAAGAAAAAATCAGACGACTCCAGTGAGGTATCCTCGGTTATGGGTCACCATATGGAACGTCCCCTTAGAAAAATTATAAATGACTGTGCTGACAAAGCTCTTACGTTATTTGATTTTACAACAACTGAGCAAAACTAAACGTGCTTAGACATTTCTCTCTTTAGTTATTCTGATCATCAATAAACTGACACACAATATTTTTAGCGCAATGCAATCTGACTTTCAATAATCCCTACAAAAGAATAGCCCTGCGCAACGGTATGCGCTGTTCACATCCAACTGCCCAACACTACAATAGGAAATATTCCAACAATGCTAACCAGCCACAGACTGCACACAGCACAGTCAGTGATTTTCATACAGAGCGCTACGTGGCGTTACCAACATAAAAACCTAAACAGCTTGCTTACACAGGGCATCCCTTGTTTCGAGTTACAACATGTACTTTGATGTGTATAACTTACACCGGCACGCCATGCAACAATCACTTCCCTATTGGTGAGTTTCGACTGGTGCTCGAAGACGTGTACAATGGATTAGGTGCAAGAATCTAGGAGGCATAGCGGCTAATTCTGATATGGGTTTGTGGTGGTGGCAGAACTCACAAACCCTATTAGTTTGCATGATGCATATGCCGATTTGACACTCTGCCCAGAGAAAATATGTTCTCGAGGAGGCTCCGACCCAAAATTGATGACAATGCTAGGAAGTAACCGAATATATAGACTATTATTAACTATAGTAATCTCTAGCAGTGCATCGCCTTGGTGATGGTTAGAATCACCTGGGCTATCTCCTTCAAGCCCCCTGCTTGTAACTTGAGTACGAAACGGAGAGATTCCATGATATGTGATTTTGAGAAAGATTTTTGTAAATTCATGAATAATTCATTTTTCGGTAAAACACTGGACAATTTGAGGGAACGGCGTGACATTTTGGTTAGAACCAAATTGGATCGGCGTTGAGGAGTAAGAAAACGCATCGTCAGAGCAAATTTTAAGTGATTCATCATATTCAATAAGACTTTGATGCTGTGGAGATGGCGAAGACTGCAGTAGTTTCCGAAACTTATTTATGTGGGGATGTATAAACTAGACCTACCCAAACTCCACATACACCCCTTTCATTATGATTTTGCGTAAACTCATTTCTTAGAACCTAAATTATTTAATATGGATAGAGATAGCTTCATCAGTTTGGTGAAAAACTGCAATACATATAAAGTAATGAGGTAACACAGTAATGAATTCGACATTTCCTCATACACGGCCGATAATCCCTACGGTGTTGTTCGCTTCTGCGAACTTTTTCATTATATGCTTCAGTATATTAATGCTAAGATTATTAAATCTCAGAAGGATCAGACGAATATGTTTTGCTAAGTATATTACTTTAAGAAATAATAAGTGTCGCTAAATGATGAAGTTAGAAAGCCAAAAATTGATCAGAATGTGCAAATGTATGTCACAATCAACTGATACAAGTCTCAACTTGATCGATGCGATATTTTGGCCAAAATCGGCGTTTTACGAAACATTGAAGAATCAGAAATATGAAAATTCGTATGTAGCTCCAGTTTGATATAAGAACACTAACTATGTGACACTTTTAAGCTACCTCTAATAGTTTTCAAGTAATTTCTTAAAAACGAAATTTGGAACGCAAATGTCCTTAATCATAACTGATTAAAGATCATTTGTGTTCATGATAAAAATTACTAATTACAGCTCTCGGTTACATTAAGGAAATAATACATCAGTACCAAGTTTCCAAACACTAGTGTAAATAACAATCGATACAAGGAATCTTAAAGAAGTAGTTCAGAGTTCACATTCTAATGTTGGTTCTGCTCTACAAATTCTAGCCAACAAAGCTTAAATGCAGTAGAGCTGAATCTTTTTCGCTAAATAATGCTAACTTACCTACATTTACATAAGAATTATGAAGATTATAAACTGTTACGCAACAGAATTATTAAATAATACTCGTCCGAGAAAGCACCCATTTAGATGTTGCTCTCTGTGCCTAGATGCTCCGCTCAGCAGTCCGCTGCACGCGTATTGTACACTGACGAGCCAAAGAAGCTGGTACAACTACTTAATATCGTGCAGTGCCCCCTCGAGCACGGAGAAGTGCCGCAGCTCGAAGTGGTGTGGACTTGACTAATGTCTGAAGTAGTGCTGGAAGGAACTGACAACATGAATTCTTCAGGGCTGCGCATAAATCCGTAAGATTATGAGGGGTGGAGTTCTCTTCTCAACAGCAAGTTGCAAGGAATCCCAGATATGCTTAGTAATATTCATGTCTGGAGAGTTTGGAGGCCAGTGGAAGTGTTTAACTCAGAAGAATGTTCCCGGAGCACCTCTGTACCAATTCTGTACGTGTGGGCTGTCACATTGTCCTGCTGGACTTGCCCAAGTCGATCGGAATGCACGAAGGACATGAATGGATGCAGGTTATCAGACAGGATGCTTACATATGTGTCATCTGTCAGAGTCGTATTTAGACTCACTCCAGTTGCACACGTCCCTCACAATTACATAGTCTACATCAGTTTGAACAGTCCCTAGCTTACATGCATGGTCCATGGTTTCAAGAGGTGGGCTCCATACCCGTATACGTCCATCCGCTCGATATAATTTGAAACGAGACTCGTCCGACCAGGCTACATGTTTCCAGTCACCGCGTGTCGGTGTTGACGGGCCCTGGGGAGGTGTAAAGCTTAGTGTCGTGAAGTCATCAAGGGTACGCTAGTGGGCCTTCGGCTACCAAAGCCCATATCTATGATGTTTCGCTAAATGGTTCGCACGCTGGCACTTGTTGATGCCCAAGTGTTGAAAGCTGCAGCAATCTCCGGAAGGGTTGCACTTCTATCTTGTTGAAAGATTATTTTCAGTCGTCGTTCGTTTCGTTTTTGTCGGATCTTTTTCCGGCCGCAGCGATGTCAGAGGTTTATATTTTACCGGATACCTGATATTAACGGTACACTCGAGAAAGGGTCGTACGGAAAGATCCCCACTGCGGCAGCAGTTGTTGTCCTATATAGGCGTTGCCGACCGCAGTGCCGTATTTTCCCTGTTTACATACTTCTGTATTTGAATACGCATGCCCAAATCAGTTTCTTTGGCGCTTCATTGTATAAATGCAGCCAGAGACACTTCTCACCGAGCTATCAATCTGTCCACGTGAGTCAAGCGCCGTCCTATTAATCCTTTCTGGCTAAAGGCAAACGTTGGACTCGTTCTCTTTATCTCAGGTTTACGGGTATTGGTGTTTGCAGGTAGCACAATCACTTTTCCAGACCGTTTTAAATCTCTGTTTAAATGGCCAGGATCATATGCACCAGGTTCTATTCCCACAATTTCTTTTCCAACATTAATTTCCAGATGAAGTATAATGTTAGCCGGTCCAGTCAGCACAATACTCTACTCTCCATTGCTTATATCAATCAGTGGGAGGTAATTCGCTCGTAATACTGACCATCGTTCTTTTCAAGTCAGAGTATACGACACTGCATCTGAACTTTGACATATATGCTTGTTCGTAAACATGAGTAGGAACGTGATGCACTGATGCCCGCATGAGGTGGTATTAAAGTCTTGGTAGTCATGGGAAGTGTAGAACACACTTCTTCTGTCGGTGATGTGTCGTTGTAATTCTTTTGGCTGCTGCAGGTCCTAAATGAGTCGAAGTAGTGGAAGTTATTTGTATTTTCCTTAGCGTTCACCACCCAGTGGGGTCGTTGGCCCCCAGAAAAATATAAATTCACAATTCCACATACTCCGGATTTCCACACAGACTTCGGTAATGTATTTCGCGTGAACACACCACAGAATCTTTATATTATTATTTTACGTGCACGTCATGTTCCGTAGGACCAAAGTGACGAGCAAATCTCCAAGGTCATGGAACGTGTCAGTGCATGAAATTACGACATAAAAATAATAACAGATAAAAATAAAATGTTTAGTGAAGCCATAAGATTCAGTAAACGTAATCAACAATATGACATAAGAATCAGCTTAATTTTTCCAGGAACTCTTCAACAGAATAGAAGTAGTGACTCATGAGTAAACTCTTTAGTTTCGATTTGAAAGCGCGTGGATTACTGCAACGATTTTTTAATTGTTGTAGTAGCTTGTTGAAAATGGATGCAGCAGTATACTGCACACCTCTCTGCACAAGAGTTAAGGAAGTCCGATACAAATCCAGGCTGAGCGAAAGCGGCTTATTGCTGTGAATAAGCTGATATTGTTAAGAAGAAACGACAGTAAAGAGTATGTGTATTGAGTGGCCAATGTCAAAATACCCAGACTCGTGCACAGGGGTCGACAAGGGGTTCGCGAACTTACACCATTTATTGCCTGAACCATGAGCAACTCGCCCTTTTTTCACATGATATCTTGCGAACTATGGATAAAGGGTATCAGATGGATGCCATATTCCTTGACTTCCGGAAAGTGTTTGACTCCGGGCCCCACTGCAGATTCTTAGCTAAGGTAGGAGTATATGGGATTGGTTCCCAAATATATGAGTGGCTCGAAGACTTCTTAAGTAATAGAACCCAGTACGTTGTCCTCGATGATGAGTGTTCCTCGGAGGTGAGGGATTCATCTGGA
Source organism: Schistocerca americana (assembly GCF_021461395.2). NCBI lineage: Eukaryota > Metazoa > Arthropoda > Insecta > Orthoptera > Acrididae > Schistocerca > Schistocerca americana. Next base: position 419,594,072 of record NC_060130.1, on the reverse strand, counting down.
GTGGCCCAGGGAAGTGTGGTAGGTCCGCTGTTGTTTTCTATCTACATAAATTATCTTTTGGAAAGGGGGATAGCAATGTGCGGCTGTTTGCTGCTGACGCTGTGGTTTACGGGAAGGTGTCCTCGTTGAGTGACGTAGGAGGATACCCGATGACTTGGACAGGATCTGTGATTGGTGTAAAGAATGGCAGAAAACTCTAAATATAGATAATTGTAAATTAATGCAGATGAATAGGAATAAGAATCCCATAATGTATGAATACTCCATTAGTGTGTAGCGCTTGGCACATTCACGTCGATTAGATATTTGGGCGTAACATCGCAGAGCGATATGAAGTGGGACAAGCATGTATTAGCAGTTGTGGGGAAGGCGGATAGTCGTCTTCGGTTCATTGGCAGAATTTTGGGAAGATGTGGCTCATTTGTAAAGGAGGCCGCTTATAAAACACTAATACGACCTATTCTTGAGTACTGCTCGAGCGTTTGGGATCCCTGTCTGGTCGGATTGTGGGAAGACATAGAAGCAATTCAGAGGCGGGCTGCTAGATTTGTTACTGGTAGTTTTTCTCATCACGCGAGTGTTACGGAAATGCTTCAGGAACTCGAGTGGGAGTCTCTGGAGGAAAGGAGGCGTTCTTTTCGTGAATCGCTACTGAGGAAATTTAGAGAACCAGCATTTGAGGCTGACTACAGTACAATTTTACTGCTGCCAACTTATACTTCGCAGAAAGACCACAGAGATAAGATAAGAGAGATTATGGCTCGTACAGAGGCATATAGGCAGTCATTTTTCCCTCGTTCTGTTTGGGAGTGGAACAGGGAGAGAGGATGCTAGTTGTGGTACGAGGTATCCTCCGCCACGCACCGTATGGTGGATTGCGGAGTATGTATGCAGATGTAGAACAAGAGTGGCTCCAACGCTGATTCATGAGGCACCCCTATTTGACTGTACTCCACTAAGACCCCACATCACAGCCATTCTCAACACTGTGCATAATGACCTTTTGCTATCTGTTGCTAATGTAAAAGGTGAAGCGATTGTGAGCTACTCCCCATATTCCGTAACGGTCCACCTTCTACAGAAATATTTTGTGATCATCACAATGAAACGACTTCGGTACGCCAAAAAATGTGCCTAGCGTTCGAAACTTTTTGTTTAACCCATCCAGTACCTCACAGAGAAAAAAGAATATAGTACTTTCAGTTGTTAAACGACCTCTAAATCGGAGCTGTATATTTGACAGCAAATTGTGTGATAGAAAATGATCAATTATCCTTACATACAAAGCCTTTTCAATAACTTTAGCAAACACTGATGGCATAGAAATAAGTCTAAAATGGTGTAGATTATCTCTTTCCCTCTTTTTATAAAGCTGCTTTACTACTGAGTACTGTAATGGTTCGGGAAACTGACCATTCGCAAAGGAAAAAATTACAAATATGGCTAAATACAGGGCTAACGTTAGCAGTACAGTACTTTAATATTCTGCTAGGCACTCCATCATATCCATAAGAATCATTAGTCTTCAGTGATTTAATTATTGACTCAATCTCCCCTTGTCTGTATCACATAGGAGTATTTCAGGCATCAATTTCAGAAAGACATTTGTCAAGACAGTTATATGACTCCTTGTAGAAATCAAATACTTATTTAATTCACCAGCAATGCTCAGAAAACGATTGTTAAATACTGTACACATATTTGATTTACAAGCAATAGAAATATTTTTGCTTTGAACTGACTGTATACCGTCGACCATGTGCTGCTGATCAGACACTCCCTTCCAAACTGAGCGTATGGTCTTCATTTTATCCTGTGAATTAGCTATTCTATTTGCGTACCACATGCACTTTGATTCCTAATAATATTTTCAAGCATATTACAATACTGTTTGTATTGGGCTACTGTAACTTGAGTGTGACTACTTCTAACATTTTGATATAATTCTATCTTTGTTCTACATGATATCCTTGTCCCAATAGTCCGCCAACAAGGCTGACTTTTTCTGTTAGTAACCTGTTTAGAACGTTCTAATGGAAAGCAACTCTCAGAGAGCATGAGAAATGCGTTAAGGAAAGCATTATATTTGTCATTTATGTGATCTGGACTATAAACATCCTACCACTCTTGTTACTTGAAGAGGTTTAAAAAACTGTCTATTGCCGCTGGATTTACTTTCCTACATAGTTTGTGGTTATACGAGACTCTTGTTTAAGTATATAAGTCTTTTAGTGTTAACATTTGTGCGTCATTGTCTGAAAAGCCATTCACATTTTTACTGACAGAATGCCAATCTAGTAATGAAGAGTGAATAAAAATATTGTCTATGGCTGTACTGCTGTTCACCTGCACCCTAGATGAAAAAAAAACAGTCTTTGTCAGATCATATGAATTTAGGAGATCTACCAAATTCCTTTTTCTTGCACAATCATGTACAAAATTAATATTGATGTCACCACATCTAACTAAAGTCTGGTTCTTCCTACACAGTGGATCAAAAACCCTCTCTAGCTGGCGCAGAAATGCTCTGAGGTCAGAGTTAGGGGACCTATAAGACATTAGAAGTTTAGTTTCACTAAATTCAACTGCCTCTTAACGACATTCAGATATCTGTTCAGTGTACTGCCATGATACGTGTATGGACTCAAATGGAATACTGTTTTTTACATACATGGACATTCCCCCACTCCACAAGGAACTCCTTCAAAAACAGCCAGGTAATCTGTATCCTGGTAAGGGAAGCCACTGAACTGTCAAATTATTTAAGTGGTGGTCCAATATACCAATAATTTCAGAGTCAACACCTATAAGCAGTTCACTTATTTTATCTGTAATACCTTTTATATTTTGATAATATGTGTTAATTCCTTCTCTACTTGGAAACATGACATCCTCTGAGGGTAATTCCTTAGTTAGAGGTGAAAGGTGCATGCTAAGGTCTGATCAGGGTAGATCCAGAAAATAAAGTCGATAGTTGCCAACCGGAAGGTGCAATGAGTATAATATCTTTGAGTAGGTGGACCTTCGATGGGTCAGAGAGCCGGGCGCGCGCAGTAAAGAACTTGGTAGTCGCAGCTACGTGCCCGGAGGAAGCAGACGTGTGGTGACAGCCTTGAGGTAGGATTCGCCCTACGCAGTTTTCAGGTTGTACGCTGAGCAAACTTTGGCACGTTATTGGGAGGAGCTATAAAATGATTTCAAAATGGTTTTTCTTAGATAATGTTCAGAGATTGGTTTTGTATGTCCAAGTTTTGATGCAGTAAGCGTTTTGTAAAAATTTTTGTAAGAGTGATTCGTGCTACAAAAATGTTGGAAATGGTAATTTTTGTATATGTCTTAAAATTTTAACTATATATATATATATATATATATATATATATATATATATATATACTTTACTACTCATTTTCATATTCAGTACAAGAAAACGATGTGGATTATGATTCAGGCTGTTACATTTGAACACAATGTTGATCTCAATGTATATATACATATATTTTGCTTGTACTGAATATGAAAATGAGTAGTAAAGTAAAGCTACCCACCAAATGAAAGAACGTAAATAAAATGAGGCCTCTATGCAATATATAAGTGCAGTTCGTGGTTTGGAATCGTATTTTGTACATCTAAAGTTATCTGAGCAAAGTTATTTCAAATAACAAATTTCATGCCATTGCACAACTGGCATTATTCAAGTCAAGATACAATATCATTAAGTAAACATCAGGGCCAAAAGTTAATTTTTCAGTAGCATCTTAATGCCATTGCACAAATGGCATTATTCTCGTAAACTTGATTGCTGAGTCTAATTCATGTTTCATTACTGGCAAAATGGAGGAGCGCACGAAACAATTTCGCAGACGCAGTCAGATGCAGGTTTGTTGAATAATTATCTTGGAACAGTTGTATCTTTGATATTTTCACTAATAAGAAAGGAAACAATTTGGTTAGATACTTTCACTTTTAAAGATAATTTTGAACTTGATACTTTCAGAGGGACTTCCTTTAAGCAGGAATACGTGTCAGCTAACTTCAATCTAAGAAAGATGCAGTTTGAATAACAACTAATACAGGAATTTTCCATGAGTGATCCCACCACCACCCACTACACTGTCATCTATAAGCTTAGCCAAACTCGCTTTCCCATACATATTGAGGTGCAGGGCATGCCTAGTGAAACCTGATCTACTGATGGACTCAACTGGCACCACAGCAATTTGACCCACACCCTCTGCAACCAGTGCCTTCTCCAGTACCCTGTTAAAGCACCTAACAGCCGCATTACGATGAGGCCGATAATGACACTGAAAGAGTTGCACGAAATGCAAGTTAGTGCCACCAGTTCGACTAGCCATCTTTGGCAGGTCTCCACCTACATCATATTCACCGTACCTATCAATACTATTCCATGCTCCACCCACTATCAAAACCTAATCCTCCTTCGTACAACTCCTAGATAACTGCTGAGGACTGCTGCATGTTTCCTAGACTTACAACTGGAAGCCGCTCCTCTCCACTCAGGTGTGACAGTTGGTAAAATCTATTGCACATATGTCAAGTACAGCTGTCTGAATACCTCCTCCTCCTAGCTGCCTTCTTTCCAACTGCCAGTTCACATACCCCAGCACCCTTTACCCTCCTCAACCTATCTAGTTCCTCCTTTGCGTATTGTAACTGCACCCGAAGGGCACAGACCTTACAGTCCTGATCCTCTATCAACTTATTCTACTACAGATACTGTATTTCCAAAAGAGTATCTCGCTAGAATGCCCAGTGGCTTCCCCACTGCATTCCCCCTAATGAATATACTTTGAACAAATCCCACACCGTAACCCACTAATCACAAAACTACGACAGAGCCAACACGTCTCACTCACGGTAAAATTTTAGAGTTACGAAAAGAAAACAAACATGTATGTTACCAACTTCAGTAACACCAGTAGAACTATTTATAGAACTAAAAACAGCGGTCCCGAAATTCTCTCTCTACTAAGAAGGTAACAACTTTTGTTAATAATAGTAAACCACAACTAATACCAATAAAACTTCGCAAAATTTATTAGCAAAAACAAAAATTCAAGCGGCCACTGGAACACTCAACGAAGTTGAAACCCTGAATGAATTTTTACTGAAATACTTCACTAGTAACAATAAGAAACGTCAGACGGGAACTAAAGCATGAAATTTACTAAACGACTTCAGCGGACAGAAAACTCTAAAACACACAGCGAGCCAACGTTTCCAAAAGTATATTAAATCGTTATTTCGCCACAAACAGTTCGAAACACCGATGAAAACTATTAAATTTAATAACTGTATAGCAGTGCACAAAAGTTTAATAACTGAATAACAGTGCACAAACAGCTTTGTCAGTACTCTGCTTTATAACCGCAACAGCTGCAAGCGCACGCCGCGAAACGTAAACACACTACTGTAGCGTGAGACTTCGGTTAACGACCTAAGCACACTCACGAATGACAAACCACTCGAGTCAGTAACACAGGAAGAAAGATTGAAATTAATGAATTTCCAGTAATAAGTTACTTTTACAGGAAATATTTATCCAGATAAACTTTAAAAATATTGACGAGCAATTTCAACAGCAGTCCAGCATACGTGACGTTAAAACCCAAACAAACTTGAAGAGAACTGTATTTGTAAGTGGTCTATCCGGTAGGATAACTATCGGGATTTGTTTTATTTATGAAGTGACCTAGTCCCTTCTTGTATAGTTTCAGGTGTAGTCCTTTTCCGCTGATTGCTGCTTTCATCATGCGGTTATGTCTCCTTGCTTCCTCTAGCTGCTCCTGCGATTTCTGTGCGTTCCTCACTGTCTGGCAATAGCCGCAGTACCATCAGCCACTGAACACATTGCTGAGAGACCTGCGAGGGCAGGAATGAGGAAGAGGATACTTTCATCTGAAGTCTTCATTTTTCTACGCATGGTCATATCAACTACAAATGCTGCAATGCGCTCTCTTATACCATTATCCATTCTAGCACATATTTCCTTGGCTTTATCTGCTAAAACTTTATCTGAGCGTGACGTCCATGGCGAACTTTAAGTTTTGTACGCAATGTAATGTTTCAAACATGCCTCGTCAAGCCGGTTAACCCACTTATTACCACGAGCCAAACGTTTTTCAAGCTCTGTACCAGGTCCGCAATAATTAACCCCAGTATATGCAATTAGATGGGTAGTTGGCAGAGAATACCACAGCCTCCTATAATTCACCTGCTATCATGCATGTTATGTTACTGTGCTGGTTATGTTCCATGCGCCACATTATACAGGGTGTTACAAAAAGGTACGTCCAAAGTTTCAGGAAACGTTCCTCACACACAAAGAAAGAAAACATGCTATGTGGACATGTGTCCGGAAATGCTTACTTTCCATGTTAGAGCTTATTTTATTACTTCTCTTCAAATCACATTAGTCATGGAATGGAAACACATAGCAACAGAACGTACCAGCGTGACTTCAAACACTTTGTTACAGGAAATGTTCAAAATGTCCTCCGTTAGCGAGGATACATGCATCCACCATCCGTCACATGGAATCCCTTATGCGCTGATGCAGCCCTGGAGAATGGCGTATTGTATCACAGCCGTCCACAATAGGAGCACGAAGATTCTCTACATTTGGTACTGGGGTTGCGTAGACAAGAGCTTTCAAACGCCCCCATAAATGAAAGTTAAGAGGGTTGAGGTCAGGAGAGCGTGGAATTGGTCCGCCTCTACCAATCCATCGGTCACCGAATCTGTTGTCGAGAAGCGTACGAACACTTCGACTGAAATGTGCAGGAGTTCCATCGTGCATGAACCACATGTTGTGTCGTACTTGTAAAGGCACATGTTCTAACAGCACAGGTAGAGTATCCCGTATGAAATCATGATAACGTGCTCCAGTGAGCGTAGGTGGAACTACAAACTAAAATGAGCCCTAACATGGAAATTAAGCGTTTCCGGACACATGTCCACATAACATCTTTTCTTTATTTGTGTGTGAGGAATGTTTACTGAAAGTTTGGCCGTACCTTTTTGTAACACCCTGTATAGAAAATCATCAGCGTCAATTCAGCTCTTTTGGTTTCAGAAAAACCAAAAAATTTAACTAGTGCACTATTCCCTCGACTTCGTATGACAAGCTCTAAGAGCAACACATGGGGTTCTGAGCTCTTCTGCTTTTCCTTGGTGTAGAAGCATCCTGAAATTTCAGTGCCACTGCTATCCCTTAAGATGTAAGTTCTGAGATTTGTTCTCTGAACTTTAGAAACTGTAAATATCTCACTCGACCAGTTTGGGAGGTATGACTCCTCGAATGGTGTGTTGTGTTTTGAGATTCGTGCCAAATCACCTACATAAAATTTCTGATTATGTGGATCCAGAATTTTAATATGACAATACATCGTATCCATGAGTCCATTATCATGAACATCGATTGGTGTCATTTTTATTGTGCTATGTACGGTTCCATTATACTGTGCGGTTATTTCTGGGAGGATTTCTGTCCATTTTTATGAACCGCGAATATTAAAACGCATCCACAAATGACTTCCTATTGTTCTGTTTCGACGTTTTACGATACTCACGATGAATGTCGAGCAGTGATGTATTCCGTACTGTTGCAACACAGCCTTGAAATACCTATTGTAAAACTGTCCACCGTGATCGGTTTGGGAGTTGTCAGGGCGTCGACTCGTCTCCGTTTGCAACAAACGCTCAAACACATCCCCGACATATCTGCCCGTTTTTTGTTCTCGATCCAAATAACCTAACTTTAGCAACCGTAACTTCTCTCGAATAGCATTCCGTGCAGCGATGATCTTATGCTTAGTTGATATCGAGCTTCATAGAAAGTGGGCTGCTTTACATGCTGTACTTATATACATTTAGCTCAACATTTACAGCTAAGTCATGTACTTTCTTTTCAATTCCATTAACTCTTACAGCTAAGTCGTGTACTTCCTTCTCAGGATGATATGGGTGTACATCTCTAGATCCTTAACTATGGCATGTAACTCGTTGATCAGTATCAGAAGGGTCTGAGCATACGCAGTGGCGGATTTACATATAGGCCCAATAGGCACGGGCCTAGGAGCGGCACCTCAAGGGGAACGGTATTTTTACTCTGTACTCATTTCAACCTTTTCTGTTACTACGCTTGCAAACGACAAAAAATTTTAACATTGTTAAATGAGTTGCTAGTTTAAATAAGCCTTAAGAACGAAATACGACAGTACAATCCTGGAAATATACATAATTTACTTGATGACTGAAGGGAAATTTCACATTGTGTTTGGCGAAAAAAGAAGAACAAACCAACTTTCGTTTGTCTGATTTACTGTGCTGCAGTCTGCACGATATCAAAGTTCCCATTCTGTGCAATCGAATAGTACGTGGCATTGCAAATTTTATATTAAACTTCTTAACTAAGCTTTTTTTCTTCGAGGAAAGCTTATTTTTGTTTAATGTTGGAACAAAAGGTGCATATGAGTGTAGACATAACAGCAGTGTTCACACAAGTGACAACACACCATATCAACTGCCAACCAGGCTACTTAAGCTTTGTAGTCTGTCTTCTCTGCCCACAGAAACGGATAAAATGTTATAAAAATAAGTGGGACATGAGTCGATCCAGCACACCTCTCTGCAACAAATTAGAACAATTATTTGCTTTTTAAACTGAAAAGACAGCGACAAGAATATTCAGAACATATTTGCATTCCAGCTAAAATTCCGGCGACGCGGAAAACAGAAGCAGAAAAAGGGACTAACCCGTTTTCTTTACGAGACGAATTTCAGCCGGCAGGTGTGCTTCTACTGTTCATTGACAACAGAGAAACGGGCTACAGTGAAATTAAATTGTTCTGCATTGTCGTTCTTTCATAGCACACTACGTTGAGTAATCCGAGTTGGTCAGTTCATCGCTCCGTGTTTAAAGGAAAAATCTTTGCGCTCGTGTGCCGTGTTTAAAGTAAAACGCTTTGTCCTCATGTGCGGTGTAGTACGATTGGAACTGGGTACAGTCTTTCTTTCCTTCCTTTTGTAATTTCATTCTTTCTTTTTTTTCTTTCTTTGACTGTTGCTTGACAACTTTGTAAGTGCCGTAACATGAATAACAGTGATAAACCAAAGGTGCAAAATTAAGTGGGGCAGCATTTCGGAAATTATCGAAGGAAAGCCGAGAACGAGAAGCCAATGTTATAAAAATGCTTGGAATAGTAGATAAGTGTTTCGCAAAAAAATGTTGCTTGTTCGACTTCGAGTTCAAGTAGTACGGATGATATTTATGGCACTGCAGATTTTGTAAAAGAAGTAAATACAGACGAAAGAAAAGTTAAAATGAAGAAAAGCTAATTGTTCCTATTTTCGAGTTTCACGAAAAACTAAGTGTCGAGTAGGACATTTCAAAAAGAAATAACCTCACTAGTTATGATCCTGCAGAATGGTGTGTCAATGAATTAACAGTCGATACTCTTTTATAACGTGGCACTAATCAAAATTCTAATTGTGAGTTTTCTAATTTAAGAAGATCAATAGGCGATAAAACCAGATACAGAACAAAAATGTATTTTACCGTATACTTTTAAGTGGTGAATTAACTTTGCGTGATTTTCTAGTATACCCCTGTAGCACCAGTGCTCTTTTTTCTGCACCTTGTAAATTGTTCGAAGGTAAGGCCACCATTGCTACTAAAGGTATTACAGATTGTAAAAATTTCTAAAATTTTATCTCATCATGAGAATTCACTTGAACACAGAAATTCTGAGTTATCACTCTTAACAAGAAAAAGTCACTTGGAACAGTAGATAACCATTTCGAGTCATATGTTGAGACACAAAAAAATGTACTGGCGCAGTTTGTTGAAAAGGGTGTTTGCAGTAGTGAAGAAGCTAACAAGTTATGGACTTCCCCTACATGGACACGTTGAAACATTCCATTCATTACATAATAGTCAATTTATGATGTCCCTTGAACTTATAGCAGAGTTTGATCCTTTTCTCACAGAGCACATTGGACGATATGGAAATCCAGAGTAGGGACATACACGTTATCTTTCTTCAGCAATATATGATGAAATAATAGACCTTCTTTCTGAACGAATAAAAAGAATTATCATAAGTGAAATAAAACAGGAGAAATATGTCTCAATAATAGTAGATTTTACTGCGGACATGTCACATATTGATCAATTGTCTTTCATATTAAGATATGTGAAGAAGGATGGTGAACCTGTTGAACGTATCCTTCCGTTTTTACCAACCCCAGGAAACAAGTCTGAAAACTTAGCTGAGGCCGTACTAAAAGTCCTGTCTACAAATTCCATTGATATTACTGACTGTGCAGGCCAGTCATATAATAACGCAAGCAATATGTCAGAAACCTACACTGGTTTGCAGGCACGCATTAAAGAACGAAATCCGAAAGCGCATTATGTGCCTTATGCACATCATTCTTTCAATTTAGTCTCCACTAGTGCTCCAAGCTGTTGTCGGTAAGCATATTCATTTCTCAATGTCGTGCAAAACCTTTATAATGTTTTCTCTGCTTTTACACAGCGCTGGGATAAACGTCTTTCTTTCACGAAAACAGGAAGCAAAAAGATAAAAAGGCTATCAAAAACACATTGGTGAGCTAGAGAGGCAGCGTGTGTAAGTCTATATCAAAACTGGGAGGGCGATATCAATGCCCTCACACATATTGCCTATAATACGTTTGAAAAACGACTTGTGCGAAGTGAGGCTTCAGCATTATTGAATCAGCAGATTAAAACAGTATTCATGACGACAGTTAGGACGGACTAATCCAGAGATCTAACAGTGTAAATCTGAAATGGGAAAATGTAAATACTGATACTAAAATAGTGCATGAATTATATGACTCACTTGGAGGAGTTATTGCATCTATTCGTGGCATGTTCGGCTATTATGAAAATAAACCCATGGAGATTGTGACTGATATGGACTGTAAATGCACCTATAAAATGTCACGAAATTCCGTTTGAGTCTAAACGTATCTTATTTTCAGTAACCTTAAGAACACTTCACCTGACGATATTGCTGTACGTGCAACAAAACTCCAAGCGTCATATGACACAGAGCTAGAGTCTTCCTTCCCTAGCGAATGTATACATTTCACGGAACTTTTCAAATCTTCAGAGATTAGAGATATACCAGTCGAAATGAGTTAATTTTTACGTAAAGAGACGTTACAGTTCGTGTTTTCGTGTGTGGACGTTGCTCTTAGAATATTTCTGTGTATGACACTCACAAATTGTTAACCAGAATGCCAGTTTTCGGCTCTTAAAAGGCTGAAATCGTACTTACGTTCTACGTTGTCTGAGGAGGGATTGAATGCCTGGTCCATTCTTCACATCGAAGCCGACCTCCTAACTGATAACTATCTGAACAATGAAGATATGATCAACGAGTTTTCTGCCGTCAAAGAAAGGCCCAAACTATGCTGACTGGTGAGTTTGCTTATTTATTCATATTATCTTTAAAAATTTAAGATCACAATGTGATTTTTATTGTAATTTAGAGCACCTTCATTGGATTTACAAACTACGTATTAACTCGTTTATGTGCAGACGTGACCGAAGGCGCCCGACAATACTAAACAATTCACGAATGACCCAGGCCTCTCGGCGCTGTAGAGTCAAGTCATACTGATGCTGTAGTATATCACTACTGATGCGTATCCTTGCTGTCTGCTGAAATGTATAGTTATCGCGGAAATATACGTTATCGGAGAGTAAATGGTTCAAATGGTTCAAAGGGCTCTGAGCACTATGGGACTTAACATCTGTGGTCATCAGTCCCCTAGAACTTAGAACTACTTAAACCTAACTAACCTAAGGACATCACACACATCCATGCCCGAGGCAGGATTCGAACCTGCGACCGTAGCAGTCGCGCGATTCCTGACTGAGCGCCAAGAACCGCTAGACCACCGCGGCCGGCTATCGGAGAGTACGCTCAGATGAGAAAGTATTAATAAATAACGTAGTTCAGTTCTGTCGATAAATATGTAAAAGCTTTGCTAATACCGTTAAAAAGAGCTATGGTGAGGGCAGTAGCTGCAGTACAAAACTGTTCAACCCTTACATGGATTAAAGGTATTGTGTGCATTTATTACGCTGCATCTAGCTACACAGACCCTAATGCTTTACACGTTAACTATTAGAGTATAAAATAAATTTGATTTTTCCACACTAGTGTATAAAATCATATAATAGCATATACAGCTCTCTGTCTGTTAGTCTGTATATAGTTTGGTTATTAGTTCGTGCAGCGAAATCTCTATTTCATTTTCATTTCTTACGCTTTCCTATAGATTCACGTATTAACACCAAACGTGTTTTTTTTTTATCCGCTATACATTCAAGTTATAAGATCGTAAAACGACAGTTTAATTTTAATTTTGAACGCATCTCTGTAAAAGTCCGTATTAATTCCTAATGTATGACACGTTCGCTTTAATTTTCTGATCGTAATACAACTTGTTACCTTTTTTTTCAACTATTTCGTGTAAAAGAACATATTAAAAGTGAATGTATAACAAAAATACGTTGTCTCCTACGCGCTCTACTGAATTTTTAAGCCATAAAATAAAAGTTATTTTCCTTGTGTTCATTTCTATTGTCTCTCAACAGAAGAATGTGTTAACACAATGCAGTTTTAAGTGGGAACAGTTCACAGCGCTTCCTCCCAAAACGGCAATTGTGAAGTGATCGGGTAATAATTATTATGTAAAACATGTGCTTTTTTTGGGGGGGGGGGGCGGCATATAATATGGCCGCCAAATATTTAAATCCGCCACTGAGCATACGTCTCTAGCTCCTAAACTTTATGTTCGAGAGACTGAAAATTTCTATCTATGTACAGATACATTCCCTGTCCATGCACACCTATCCTCTCGGGCTCGGTGCCGGACGTACCGAGTGATCAAAAAGTCAGTATAAATTTGAAAACTTAATAAACCTCGGAATAATGTAGATAGAGAGGTAAAAATTGACACACATGCTTGGAATGACATGGGACTTTATTAGAACCAAAAAAATAAAGTATTGCTAGACGCGTGAAAGATCTCTTGCTCACGTCGTTTGCTGATGATCGTGTGCTCAGCTGCCACTTTCGTCATGCTTGGCCTCCCAGGTCCCCAGACCTCAGTCCATCCGATTATTAGCTTTGAGGTTACCTGAAGTCGCAAGTGTATCGTGATCGACCGACATCTCTAGGGATGCAGAAAGACCACATCCGACGCCAATGCCTCACCATAACTCCGGACATGCTTTACAGTGCTGTTCACAACATTAATCCTCGACTACAGCTATTGTTGAGGAATGATGGTGGACACTATGGGACTTAACATCTGTGGTCATCAGTCCCCTAGAACTTAGAACTAATTAAACATAACTAACCTAAGGACATTACACACATCCATGCCCGAGGCAGGATTCCAACCTGCGACCGTAGCGGTCATGCGGTTCCAGACTGAAGCGCCTTTAACCGCACGGCCACACCGGCCGGCCATTTTTTGAACGTTTGTATTATTTTGGTTCTAATAAAACCCCATGTCATTCCAAGAATGTGTGTCAATTTGTACCTCTCTATCTACATTATTTCATGATTTATTCAGTTTTCAAATTTATGCTGACTTTATGATCACCCGGTATATGCGAACTTGTCCAAGGGGTGAAGTATACTGACACAGCGATCACTTTTTTCATAGCTATATACAGGGTGAATCAGGAGGAAAGGTACTTGCTTTGAGGGGTGATAGTATTAGTGATTCTGAACAAGAAACTTCATATGGAACTATGCCCTATTCCGAATGGCTTCTGAGATGGAACACATTTAATATCAATTTTGTATGTTTTTCTTGAATAACTCGAACCCGCACCCTCCAGCGAAAACATGTTGCAGTACAAAATTAAACTATATTTAATTTCCTACAAAAAAGGTCCTATCAATTTTTTCTCTAGAAGTAATGGTTTGCGCGAAGAGAACGCGAGAATGTTAAAAAACTCACTCGACGTGCATGCGCTGTTGCTTACGTAGTTCTTGTAGGCCAATTTGAGGCTGTTTCCCGACTTGATGGACCACAAGTGTCCCGTGTCAAACTGTTCGTCTCAACTTTCTACCTCAATGTGCTACCTCAAATTTGAGGTAAGCTACTTCAAACTGGACTACAAAAACTACGTAAGATACAGCGCATGAGCGTCGAGCGAGTTTTTCAACATTATCGCGCTCTCCTCGCACAAACCATTAGTTCTATGGAATAAAGTGAATAGGACCTCTTTTGTTGGAAATTTAATATGGTTTAATTTTGTACTGCGACACGTTTCCGCTGGAGGGTGCTGTTTTCGAGTTAGTCAAGATAAACGTACAAAAGTGATGTTGCATGTGTTCTACTCGGAAACCATTCGGAATAGGGCATACGTCCATATGAAGTTTTTATTGAGAATCGCTAATACTATCACCCGTCAAAACATGAACTTTCCCTCCTGATTCACCCTGTATATAGAAACACCTGGAAGTTCCGTCTATACCTACCGTCATTCAGTTTTCTTGATTTATCAATAACATGAATTTAGATTCAAACTGTCTAGTCTGAAAGCTATAACGAGATTTGCGTTACCCCTCACCAACTGTTACGGGATTCTGGAATCTACATCTACATCTACATTTATACTCCTCAAGTCACCCAACGGTGTGTGGTGGAGGGCACTTTACGTGCCACTGTCATTACCTCCCTTTCCTGTTCCAGTCGCGTATGGTTCGCGGGAAGAACGACTGTCTGAAAGCCTCCGTGCGCGCTCTAATCTCTCTAATTTTACATTCGTGATCTCCTCGGGAGGTATAAGTAGGGGGAAGCAATATATTCGATACCTCATCCAGAAACGCACCCTCTCGAAACCTGGCGAGCAAGCTACACCGCGATGCAGAGCGCCTCTCTTGCAGAGTCTGCCACTTGAGTTTATTAAACATCTCCGTAACGCTATCACGGTTACCAAATAACCCTGGGACGAAACGCGCCGCTCTTCTTTGGATCTTCTCTATCTCCTCCGTCAAACCGATCTGGTACGGATCCCACACTCATGAGCAATACTCAAGTATAGGTCGAACGAGTGTTTTGTAAGCCACCTCCTTTGTTGATGGACTACATTTTCTAAGCACTCTCCCAATGAATCTCAACCTGGTACCCGCCTTACCAACAATTAATTTTATATGATCATTCCACTTCAAATCGTTCCGCACGCATACTCCCAGATATTTTACAGAAGTAACTGCTACCAGTGTTTGTTCCGCTATCATATAATCATACAATAAAGGATCCTTCTTTCTATGTATTCGCAATACATTACATTTGTCTATGCTAAGGGTCAGTTGCCACTCCCTGCACCAAGTGCCTATCCGCTGCAGATCTTCCTGCATTTCGCTACAATTTTCTAATGCTGCAACTTCTCTGTATACTACAGCATCATCCGCGAAAAGCCGCATGGAACTTCCGACACTATCTACTAGGTCATTTATATATATTGTGAAAAGCAATGGTCCCATAACACTCCCCTGTGGCACGCCAGAGGTTACTTTAACGTCTGTAGACGTCTCTCCATTGATAACAACATGCTGTGTTCTGTTTGCTAAAAACTCTTCAATCCAGCCACACAGCTGGTCTGATATTCCGTAGGCTCTTACTTTGTTTATCAGGCGACAGTGCGGAACTGTATCGAACGACTTCCGGAAGTCAAGAAAAATAGCATCTACCTGGGAGCCTGTATCTAATATTTTCTGGGTCTCATGAACAAATAAAGCGAGTTGGGTCTCACACGATCGCTGTTTCCGGAATCCATGTTGATTCCTACATAGTAGATTCTGGGTTTCCAAAAACGACATGATACTCGAGCAAAAAACATGTTCTAAAATTCTACAACAGATCGACGTCAGAGATATAGGTCTATAGTTTTGCGCATCTGCTCGACGACCCTTCTTGAAGACTGGGACTATCTGCGCTCTTTTCCAATCATTTGGAACCCTCCGTTCCTCTAGAGACTTGCGGTACACGGCTGTTAGAAGGGAGCGAGTTCTTTCGCGTACTCTGTGTAGAATCGAATTGGTATTCCGTCAGGTCCAGTGGACTTTCCTCTATTGAGTGATTCCAGTTGCTTTTCTATTCCTTGGACACTTATTTCGATGTCAGCCATTTTTTCGTTTGTGCGAGGATTTAGAAAAGGAACTGCAGTGCGGTCTTCCTCCGTGAAACAGCTTTGGAAAAAGGTGTTTAGTATTTCAGCTTTACGCGTGTCATCCTCTGTTTCAATGCCATCATCATCCCGTAGTGTCTGGATATGCTGTTTCGAGTCACTTACTGATTTAACGTAAGACCAGAACTTCCTAGGATTTTCTGTCAAGTCGGTACATAGAATTTTACTTTCGAATTCACTGAACGCTTCACGCATAACCCTCCTTACGCTAACTTTGACATCGTTTAGCTTCTGTTTGTCTGAGAGGTTTTGGCTGCGTTTAAACTTGGAGTGGAGCTCTCTTTGCCTTCGCAGTAGTTTCCTAACTTTGTTGTTGTACCACGGTGGGTTTTTCCCGTCCCTCACAGTTTTACTCGGCACGTACCTGTCTAAAACGCATTTTACGATTGCCTTGAACTTTTTCCATAAAAACTCAACATTGTCAGTGTCGGAACAGAAATTTTCGTTTCGATCTGTTAGGTAGTCTGAAATCTGCCTTCTATTACTCTTGCTAAACAGATAAACCTTCCTCCCTTTTTTTATATTCCTATTAACTTCCATATTCAGGGATGCTGCAACGGCCTTATGATCACTGATTCCCTGTTCTGTACATACAGAGTCGAAAAGTTCGGATCTCTTTGTTATCAGTAGGTCCAAGATGTTATCTCCACGAGTCGGTTCTCTGTTTAATTGCTCGAGGTAATTTTCGGATAGTGCACTCAGTATAATGTCACTCGATGCTCTGTCCCTACCACCCGTCCTAAACATCTGAGTGTCCCAGTCTATATCTGGTAAATTGAAATCTCCACCTAAGACTATAACATGCTGAGAAAATTTATGTGAAATGTATTCCAAATTTTCTCTCAGTTGTTCTGCCACTAATGCTGCTGAGTCGGGAGGTCGGTAAAAGGAGCCAATTATTAACCTAGTATGACTCAAGTAGAAACGTCAGTACCAGATGACGACTAAAACATAAATATCGTAGAATTTCATGTTGATTTTCCACAGCACAATCGTCAAATATGAACACTGTATTTGGCTTTACCTTTCATGCTGGGGAAATTTGACTGCTCTGACTGAATGTCGTGTATGTTGTACCAGCAACACCATGCAGTATCTATTGTAGTAGCTTGTACTTGGGTTGAAAAGTGCTTTTGAAAACACACATACATGCTCAAAGGAGCCTCCATCCGGGAGTGTTACTTGTTATAAGAGAACATTTGTTTTGCCATAGTTGGATGGACCTACAATTAGCACTCTTATGTTATCAGATAGGAGTAATCCATTCTTCTTATTCTCCTTCCGGTCTTCTTCCGCACAATCATGGGACCACTCATTCACAACAAAGTACTGATGTTTCACCCACCCAGCTATTATACCAATTACGTCAGGTTTTGGTGTGCAATGGGCTTTTATAGAAAAATGATAGTTTCTAATAATAATAATAAATGTAGCCGCTATAGCGCAGTCATCTTACCAACCGAGATTCAATTGCTACATCGTACAATGTATAATAATTGGGTACTTAAACAAGAAAAACAACAAAGATTTTTGATTTTATATGTATATATATATATATATATATATATATATATATATATATATATATATAATTTGCAGTTCAGTAATGATACATAGCCTGCATTGCATCAAAAACAAAAACAACTGATTCATTTTTTACCATATTTTTAGAACGAGTGGTTCTTGTATGCGGTATATTGAGCTTGTATTTTTCTCAAACTAATCTGTATTCCTTTAGCTTCTTCTTTTGACAACATGTTGATGTACCGTTCTAAATCATCTGCATGCACACTATATGTACAAAGATAGTTCACAATGTGTTTATTCACAGTTTTAACACATCCAGCCCATGGTTCAGTCTTTCCAGCTTACCCGATGGCACTGTCTGCAGACAAAAAAAAGTTTGTATTGGTGGAGTGTTGCAAATAAATGATCGACCTCCAAATCTCACAATCAGTTTCAAACCGTGGTTCAGTGTTATGGATGGCGTCAGACCAGCATAGTAAATGTCTGGATACGCAGAATACTCGGAAGTCATCTGTTGGGTGATGTAGTGTTCTACACGACGCAGTTCATATAATTCCTACTCTGTAAACCTTACTTTAACACTTCTTGATGCATCTTAAATCTCTTAACACAACACACCAGTCACTGTCCACAGGTGGTTCTGTAAAACTATTTAAGTGCTTTGAACCACAAGCTGCTAAATTGTAATTTGAAGTGGAAAGCAGTAGAGCATTGAGGGAATCAGCATCTTGTCAGTCACCACATCAACACTTCGTCCTTACAATAAAACATGCATTTTCTGGGGGGGGGGGGGTTGCGTATGTCAGAACCAGTACTGACCCTCACCGTGTTGTGTAGGGCCCCCAGCACAGTTCTTCTGAGAGTTCGGGAATTTCTGGGTGTCATCATTATACAAATCAGTGAGCGGTATGGATAACAGCAGCTCGTTGTCCTGCTCCAACAGGCTGTTCAGGTGTGTTACAGAATCCCACTGTGCAGCTACTGCTGCTGATTCTGAGCTGCCGGAGTTCGCTGCAGGTTCCGACGAGCAGATGGTAGCTGCTACTGTTCCAGACGCACTGGATGTTGCTGAACAAAGAAGAAGAAGAAGAAGAAGAAGAAGCAGGAACAATAAGCATGTACAAACAACGGCATGAAGTTGAACAAAGGAGAAGAGGAGGAGGAGGAGGAGCCGATACGTGCACTAATAGTCACAACTACTTGTAACGAGTACTCACTTTTAAGCTTATTGTGCGTTGGAGAGGCAGATGAGAACTTCTACTGTTACTGGCGACTCTTCATGGTTCTTCTTCTTCCAGAGACTGACTGTGACCGACAACTGTGAGATACCGCCCGCCCCCCCCCCCCCTCCTTCTAACCACTACAACACGATTACATGACCGGAAATTAATGAGTCAGTCAGAATATCTGAATCTATTCCAAGTCAGGCATTTGCCTTGGACAGAGGTCCCACGTGCACTGGTGTCCCGCAGAGGAAAGCTACGGGATTTCCCAGGTATTAAATATCAAACAGTTGCCGCTACCTGAAGCTTTTGCTTAGGGGGTTAGGGCAACTTTAGGTCAACACGCCGATCTAGTGGGCTGGCCGTGCAGCAGCCGACAGCAGTCACAGGAATACACTTGGCGGCTGACGCATCGTGCGGCCCGGCCCGGTGGACGGTGAGTTATGCTGGTGCCAGTCCTTGCGTGATCTATGGTCGCAGGTTCGACTCCTGCCTTGGGAATGGATGTGTGATGTCCATAGGATTAATTGGGTTTAAGTTGTTCTAAGTTCTAGGGGACTGATGACCTCAGAAGTTAAGTCCCATAGTGCTCAGAGCCATTTGAACCTTGCGTGATCGGAATAAAAAAAAGGGCAATCGATTAAATTAATTCTTCTCGATGTATTTGCCAAACAGTAGCAAATGATGAGCAAGGGAGATCAAACCCCTGCCAACTGAATTTTATAATCAATCAGTAAAGCCTCTGCTATGTAATTGAATTTCCTGTCGTGAAATCTCACCTCTCCAAAACAGACCCGCCAATTTGTAGGAGTGGAAGGGGATGGGGGAGGCTGGGGTATTTCCCAGAGGGGGAGGGGTTAATTGATTGATCAATTTAACGAATTAGGCAATGAAATTGACAGAGTGGCTCTATTCGAATAACACAGGCCTGAATTTGTACTTGTGTCAGCGAGGGTCAGAGGGGAGGGTAGGAGGTTTCCAGAGTGGTGGGGAAGAGGAGAGGGAAGGTGAAGACTGGGGGGTTTATCAGAAGAATGGATTACCCCAGGTAGTCATAAATCAACCCCAGGGGTCATAATCCACATAGCGGAACAACAGATTAAGGAGAGGGGGATGGGGTCATAAATCATTCAAGTTTACCCCTGAATTTATGCAACTCACACTTACAAAGTGCACTGATCCCCAATTTGCCCTACTACTGTGCAGTTGTTCTGCAGCAGGCTTAAAATGCAGGTTCTGTAAATTTTTTGAACAGTGTTCCTCAGAAAGAACGTCGTCTTGCTGCCAGGAACTCCCATTTGAGTTCCCTAATCGTTTCCATAATAAGTGCATCTTGTTCAAGCCTGCCAGTAACAAATGTAGCAACCCACCTCCGAGTAGCTTCGATGTCTTCCTTTAATCGTACCTAGTGTGGATCCCGAACACTCAAACAGTACTCAAGAATAGGTAACACGAGGGTTACATATGCGGTCTGCTTAACAAATGAGCCACGCTATCCCAAAATTATCACAATAAGTCGAAATAGCCCATTCACCCTCCCATTCACAGTCCTCATATGCTCTTCATTTACAGCTGGCTGCAGTTCACACAACTGACTATAAATTTTGCCTATGTCATCTTGTATCCTTCTACAGTCACTGAATCACGATACCTTCTCACGCGCAACAACAATATCAGCAAACAGCCACAGAGTGCTGCCCTCCTGACTGCCATACCATATACGAATATGAAAATTAATAGCCGTGCTGTGCCACTTCCCTGGGGCAGTCCTAGCGATACCCTTGTCTCTGATGAATACTCGCCATCGAAGATAGCGTAGTTGGTTATATTCCTTAAGAGTTCTTCGAGCGAATCACATATCTAGGAATCTATTCCATGTGCTCGTACCTTCTGTAACAGTCTGCAGTGGGGCACAGTGCCAAATGGTTTTCGCAAATCTACAGATACAGAATCTGTCTGTTGGCTGTAATCCGTAGTTCAGGGCATATACATACGATATAGGGTCAATCTGAATTTCGCACAAGCGATTCGTTCGAAAACCTTGCTGATTCGTGGACAGGAAGTTTCCGGTCTCAAAGAAATTTGTTATATTCGAACTCAGAATATGTTGAAATACTCTACAGAAAAACGGTGTTATGGATATTGGAACGTAGTTTTGCGGGTCCGTTCTCTTTTTTTCTTATATACAAGAGTCACGTGTTTTATTTTATTTTTTTTTCTTTTCATTCGATGAGACTTTGTTCTGGGCGTGAGATTCTCGACTAATTCTAGCTACGTAAGGGGAGTTGTGCGACGATATGTTTGTGGGACTTCCCTGCATGTTCAGTTTCTTAAATGCAAACTTTAAGCCTTCCGCTTTCCCTTTGCTATCTTCTTCTGCCACAACAGGCTGATCAACGAGTGACTGGACCGGAGGATTAGACGCGCTTAGCGATTTTACACAGGACCAGAATTTTCTCTTGTTCTCTGCCAGATCTTTTGCTACAGTATGACGGTGGCAGTAGTTGTATGCTTCACTCATTGATCATTTTACGGAGGCACGAGTCCATAGTAAACTTCGCTTGTCATCAATTGCGTGATTTGTTTTGAACCAAGAGTGTGATACCTTTTGTTTCCTCGGCATTTTCTAAATTTCTTTTTAAAACCACAGTTGGTATTTTCCGTCCTTCTAGACATACTACTCCAGAACACGATTTACACTCTGTTTAAGCTTTGCCCATAATTCTTCTACGTCCATCATACTGCAAGTAAATGATGTCAGTTCATTATTTAAGTGAGACGATAACTATAGCTTATCTGCTCTTTCTGGTAGAAACACTCTCCTAGACATCTTGACACATTTATTAATTTTAGTAGCTATAATCCTAGCCAGGTTTGGCCATGGCTTTCACTTCCTTGTCTCGGTGTATATGTGCAGATACACATGGTGCACATTTACTAACCCCAAGGCACAATAGCTACAGCGATTACATGGATTTGTGGAAGTTAGTGCACCAATTCTTAGAAATTTATATTGAGGTGTATTTATGTATTGAGATGGCCTTAAAATTGGATCTTTTTCTGTTTCCATACAACAATGTTAAAGAAA
Source organism: Schistocerca americana (assembly GCF_021461395.2). NCBI lineage: Eukaryota > Metazoa > Arthropoda > Insecta > Orthoptera > Acrididae > Schistocerca > Schistocerca americana. Next base: position 419,571,961 of record NC_060130.1, on the reverse strand, counting down.
TATCTCGACAATCAATGAGTATTGCATCGACCGTCTTGTCTTTTTTTTTTTTTTTTTTTTTTTTTTTTTTTTTTTTTTTTTTTTTTTTTTTTTTTAGTGAAGTTGACATGCGTTTTTATCTGGTTAAACGATCAGTCATCAAAGTTACCAAACATTTCTCTACCCCTCTCGTTCGTCAATTACACTTTATTTCTCATACAATTCATTCCATTGCTCCCCGTATTAAGTAAGTCTGTTTCACCCCCAGGACGCATTAACCCTTACATTGAGAATCGCTCTTTCATTAGTCAGTAAAAGAATCATTTCATGTTAGTGCGATAAAAGATTTTAGGACAAACTAATGCATTATTTAAACCGTTTTCCTCAAAAAATTATATGCCATGACTGCTTCCTAATCTTTCTTACGAGCTGTGCCGGATTACACATACCGACACAACTACGCACAACCACTTAAGGCTTAATCTGCGTGCAATTTCAGCTCAGAGCTACCTGGCTCTCCTAGGGGCTTTAGTTTAATTGGGTTGAAAGTCCTTACAAGAAATACTGATGTAAAGTGGACTAATAAAATTCTAAGCTACGAATGACACGTCACTATATAAGATAAAAGCGACGCGGTATATTACACTATTTTTCCACTTTTGACTGTGCACTGCGAATGACGAAAAGAGTAATATTATCAAATGAAATCTCTTCTTAGTTTTGAAGAATATAATGGCCTTTAACTGCAAATATGGCTGCTCCACACGTTTTGTTGTCAACCTTATAATTCACTTTTAAATAATGGCAATTCACATGAACACTTCCTCTGCATTCTCTTTCAGTAACCGTCCACAAATCATGCAAATGTTCTCTTTCTCTGTCGTCAGTGTTATAATAATTTAATTCGGTGCTTCCCTATCATTGCCCACGTCAGTACCAACCATTTATGAGTACACGTTGGCAGGAAAATCGTGTTTCCAACAGTTCCTTTAACGTCATGTTGTCATTTACATAGAAGATAATTTTGTATCAAGTCTTGTGAATCAGAAGGTAAACTAACAACGAAAGCCTAGAACTGTTACACGGTTTACGCAAACGATGTCGAGTTGCTGACATGGAGTCTATGTCAGAATACCCAATGTCGACGGAAACAAATCGCCGAGCACTGCATCGACTCTCAGTACGTGGGGTGGACAAAAATATGAACACACCGACAGAAATGCGTGTTTGAACGTAAGTGCAGATGCTAGCCAAGCCTACTGATTCCACTGTTGTATTTGATCTCGAATGGCACCTGTGCACTGTGCTCAATACGTTGCAACTGTCAGTCATGGTCCCAAAAGTCTTCTTTGTAGATGTGAGTGCATTGTGTTGGAGCTCAGTGCATTCAAACTTGAGCAAATTTCTGGTGCTCGTATGGTGGATGCTTCCGCAGCCAAGTTAGCCGTTGTGTGTGGTGTTTCTAGAGGAATCGTGTTGTAGATTTATAGCGCGAACACAGAAGGCGGAAAAACAGCATCTAATAAGTCACAACGCGGAGGAGAGTGTGTGTTGATTGACCGTGATGGTCGGTCGTTGAAGAAGATTTTGACGAAAAATAAGAGGACGGCAGTTGTAAGCCACTGTAGAACTGAATGTCGCACACGCAAACACCATCGGCAGCGAAACAACACGAAGGTAGCAGGCAATTACAGGGCGAGCTGGAATTCCAAACCCTCCCATGAGTGATGCAAATACCTGAAACAGGAAAACGTGGTGGCGAAACCACAAAACTTGTGCTGTGGAAGAATCTCATTTGATCGGACGAGTCTTTCTTTACACAGCTTACAGCTGATGACTTAGTTCACGAGCCGAGAGCGAAACACGCCGGCGTTCGGTGATGAGCCGGGTAGCCACTTTGTAATGTTCCACGGGCATCACGATTACTCTCTGTAACACTGCATTACAGCAGAGGTTTATGTGAACGTTTTGGCTGATCAGGTGTATTTTATGCGATAGTATTTGTTTCCCAGTGGCGTTGCTACATTCCAAGAAGACAAGACCCCTGTTCACACAACCACTTGTTAGCACGAGAATGAATTGTTGCAACTGCACTTGGCATCACAGTCATAAAACCTCAGTTTTCTTGAGTTTTTGTGGTGTACCTTATAGATAAGGGTTCCACATCACTATGAAGGAAACCATGTTATTTTGTAGCACCCGAATGATCAGTAATTTTGCAGTACCAGCTCTTACATACGCTGGAATTGGCACATTTGTCGCTCACTTTCGCATGCTTGACAAGTACCGTCTGTTGCACCTGCTCTGGGTTCAGTCGACTTTTAAACTGAATAATTTTTTGTGCATAGTCACGTATCTGGAGCACAGACTATCTAAACTTAGAGAATCTTATGGAGTCAAACAGTCTCTGTGCGACTGCTAATCAGCGTTAGCTGATGTACGAACTGAGAGGGAGAGCAATGAGCCTTACACGTGTTAGGTGAGGATGGGGTAAAGTGGCCACTCTAACGGAAATGAATCATTACCAAACCATGCTTATTGATAGAAGCTTGGCGATTACATATTTCGAATCAACATACTGTGAGATATCAGACTGAATATTAACAAGAAAACAAGTATGTAATGAACAGAACCTGCATGAAGTTTTCTGAAGCCTTACACACTTGCCACTTTTCCCAACCTAACCGGCCAAAGAGGCCAGCGCTACCATAAGAAACTAAACTGCTTCCGAACGAGAATTGGAAGGTCCAACGGTACCGACCAGCCGCTGTGTCATCCTCAGCCCACATGCATCACTGGATGCGGACATAGAGGGGCATGTGGTCAGCACACCGCTCTCCCGGCCGCTCTTCAGTTTACGAGACCGGAACCGCTACTTTTCAATCAAGTAGCTCCTCAGTTTGCCTCACAAGAGCGGGGCCATACTTATACCGAAAGTGTGCAACATCTCTCTTTCGACTGAAGTAACGATACCGACTTGGCGTCTTCGATTAAGCACAAACACATAGCTTTCCTTTGTCTGTAATGTCAACGGTTTTAATCACATTATAAATGTGATGAGCAAGACTAAACAGTTTTTCGATTTTAAGGCTATTAAAAAACTTACCTACGTCGACCTTGTTAAAAACTTGTCGTGTAGCAACTAGCCTTCTTAAGGCTAATGTTAAGGAACTGTCTTTGCCGGCCATCTCCGACTGTTTGTTAAAACGATGGGATAGTTTGTTCCACTCTTAAAACTGGGATGCTCGTCTCTATATATAGTTCACTGTAAATCCATAAATTTGCGTTTCCATTTCAAAAAAAAAGTAACGGGTTTCTTGTTCTTCATTCCATATAGTCTGAAGGCTTCCGATAACCTTTCTATACCACCTAGTACATCATTTTTACCCTACACATCTTCTTTTCAGTGTTTTACACGAAATATAAAATTTCGTTGCTGCTGCAGAAGATATCTTATCATTCTTTACCGCCTCAATCGCAATTTCCATTGCAACACGGTCTCACGATTTATGCTGATAGCTGTACATATTTCCTAGGCACTTTGATGACCTAGTAACTGAAAGAACGCTAAGCAGGAGCAGCACACCGGTCTGAATTTGTTTTCTTTTTAGGCCAAACATAGGAGGGCAGAGATAGTTTTAAGCAACAGTAGTTAAATAACTCAAAACTGTCGCTAAGGGACATAATAGTTGGTGACAGCTATGTATTTAAAATGGTTTAAAAGTCCGTCTGTAGTACTACATGTGACATATGGAAGTAACTAATACCAAACCGATAGAAGCTACAATGAACTAATTTCTGTAATCAAAAACTTTTCTTTGAACATTGATGTCGCAAACAAAAATTACTCTACGTTTAAGTGAGGCAACAAGAATAATGGCTTCCCTTACATCAGACGACTAAAAGACTTAAAAGGTTTGTATTAAAAAAGAAAGCAACAAGCATCCTCGGTAAAACTCCCTGTTAGCAATGATCGTGTATATTAGAACGAATCTGACCACTTCTCGGCAGTCTCGACAGGCAGCTTGTACACTGTTTAGGGCAAAAAATATGCAATGGCCTCTTCTCCCGACTGACCACTTCACGCCACCTTCATCAGAATTAACGATCGATTTTGATAAATCACAGAAATTACCCGCCAGCTGGAAATTTAACGGTAGTAATCAATCAGAACACGTAAATTAAAGACTAAAATATAGTTCCACATTATTTACATGGCAGTCTCAGCCTGAATGAATTGGTGCGTCGAAGAAATTAATTACGTTTTGGACACTGCTTGTGTGGCGCCATCTCCGCTTCCTTGTAATAAAAAAATTATGAAATCCATGTACAAAACAGATGTAGATTGATGTCCGTCGTTCAGTATGAGGAGAGAAAAGAGAAAATAGTTTAATAGTAACACTTGGACACATGGCAAAATCGTCATAGAATTATGCTTCGTAGTCGTGAGTATGCAGTATAGTTTATAAAATACAATGATCATCTTCGATAAAAATGCAAAAGTACTATACCGATACTGCAAAACACTGCCTGGTTCCCCATGTCATATCATTTCAGTGGTTACGGATACACCGATAGCAAAAGAAAATAAGCCAAAAGATATGTAGCTTACGTTAGTGGCTCAAATGGCTCTGAGCACTATGGGACTCAACTGCTGAGGTCATTAGTCCCCTAGAACTTAGAACTAGTTAAACCTAACTAACCTAAGGACATCACAAACATCCATGCCCGAGGCAGGATTCGAACCTGCGACCGTAGCGGTCTTGCGGTTCCAGACTGCAGCGCCTTTAACCGCACGGCCACTTCGGCCGGCTAGCTTACGTTAGTATAATCCGTGCAACAGCAAGTCTCCTTTTGTACTCACAACAGCAAAAACTCTGTCGTCGGGATACGTTTAATGTCGCTCAGTTATGGTTGCAAAACAAAGAAGTTCCGAGTGATAAAAGCTGCAGAAACTGAAGAATGATTATTTTGCTGTCCGATGCTGAACAAAACGTTCCATTCCAACAAATCGTTTATGCTAGTTTGTATACTTCAGTGTAAACAGCCGTTGTGATTGGACATATCTCTAGCTGAAACTACCAAAAGTACTACCTCAATGACGATTACCTGCAACCAATTTACATTTAACTGAAGCCTACGATTCGTACGTAATACTAGGTAAAGGTGCTTATCGAGACACGTATTCTCTATTCCTTTATTCCTAGTAAATCAAGGCAGGACACTGCAGATACATTATAGCAGCCAGAAAAACAAAAAGAGTTTATTATAGTAGTAGCAGAAGTCATGATACTTGATATTTCATTATTCATGATCAGCGCCTTCAGATCTGCCAGCAGTATAGCTGACAACCATATTGTACAAACGTTTAAATCCGTTATGCATGTTAGAACTAGTCCGTTTGTGAAGAAATAAGTGATAATCATACTTTGGTATTCGTTGAATTCAAATCTCTTTAACTGTTTTTCTTGCTCTTATTCGATCTGACGTTTTTAATGTATGAATTGGACGTTTAAGCATGAAATGAATTTTTACATGAACGTTTACGGACAATATAATAAGTTCAATTAAAAGTTGAGATAAAAGGGAGATATATAAAATCTTGAAGAAAGTGCCCAAAAGTAACATGATCTCTGTTTTGTGTTTGTGTATGCATACTTTGTGATGGTATTTGTCGCTTTCAGTACTACTTCCTTGTTCCCCCTTCCTCTTTCTTTCAGAAAATTCCAGAATTAATCACACCTTTCAGAACAGTTAACCTTTATTGGAAGTTCTCTTTTCACTATGAGCATGGGCGTCCGATTTCTTTCTTCTGACCAGCAGTTTTTCATTATATTGAAGACTCTCTCAGCAATGAGGCACTGGTAGGAATAGAAAATGTGTGTGATATAAGCCTAAGCAGCTGGAAATGGGACATTCGAATTGTGGTCTACTGCTTAAAGAAATGTACCCAAACGTTCTCTTATGCTTTACTTTTGTGATGTTCAGCACATGCATTCTGGAAATCACAGAAGTCATTGTATAAATGGTCTTCATCCTGGCTGGGATTCAATTAGTTAGAAACTTTTGAAATATACTGCCACTGAAGACAGAAATCTTCTTGTTCCTTAAGTGAAAACCCTATAGACGGAGTGGACAAATTGTAGTTAGAAAAGTCATAGTTTTAGCTCAAATAATCAATGCAATGTGAAAAGATATACTGTGCATCATTTCCAAAACTCAGCCTCTGGGATTCTGATATTATTTCCAGTACTTCTTTAACTTGCTTCCCTAAGAATCTGTATTTTTTCCTGCTCTCCAGCTTGCTTTTAAGGACTCCCATTATTCTGTCCAACACAACAGAAGTAAATTAGCTGCTTTCCAGCTTCCTAAAAGCACATTCAAACTGGGGCAAAATATGCTGAAGAAAATGTAGATAACATTCAGGCAGTCAGTGTTAAATCTCCTTCTCCTTATAGTCCCCATCTGATGTCAGAAGTTGCTAAATCATTTTTGAACAATCTTCCCCAACATTTGAAATAAAATATGAGCTGATGGCAGGCCAGCAGTATAGCGTTCTTTCAATTGTAGGAAGTCGCCATAGCCATCTTATACGGACATGACATAACATTTCCTCAAACTCTGCCTACAGAAAGTCTAAAAATTCTCACTGTAACTGAAAATTTGATGCCAATGAACCAAACTCGCGGCAGATTTTGAGAACTAATGCCTCAACATCATAATGAAATGTTTTAAGGCCATTTTAACAGTATTATTTACGACATGATTGTTGCAGTTATCTATCAGAATGAATGGATTTTCGTTCTTAAGTGAGAGAAAAACCGAATTGATTTTGCCATAGTTCACTGGAGCACCGTTAGCATTGTACGCACTTTTATATCATTCAAATGAAAGCCATTAGATTTCTTAATGTTATTTATTGCATGGAAAATGTCTTTACGGGTTTCTTTTGAGTCTTCATAAAAATCTAGCAATCTCCGATGTTTCCCGCTGTTAAAATCAGAGTACTGAGCAACATCAGGAAAAGTTTTTATGTTTCTTCAGTTTGAAGCATCAGAGGACACAGGAAATAAAAGGCTCGCCTATGACAACATCTTGACAGTATTGTAGTGGATGGGTGCCAGGAGGTAGAATGTGCCGTATTGAAACTCAGCGAGAACTTTCCAAATGATTTACTGTTTTTTTAACTACAATGCCCTTGCTCCTCTTGGTCTACTCCACAGGGCCCTGCAGTGCTGAGGAAACACCCCAGTGGCCAGTGTAATGCAATGCTCTGCCGAGCCGGCCTTGTACGACAGTGGAGTTGTGGCGTCGTCAGGATTCCAGGAGTTGGCTCTGCAGTCTGCATCCCTGCCGACTCAGCGCCGCTCGGTGTGAGCTGCAGGCGGCCAGTTGCATCCTTCTTCTCACCAGCGTGGCTGAGATTGTGGCGACTACGAGCGCCCACAAGCCGGCAGCAGAAACTGTGGACCTTGCCTCAGTATTCCTCCAGCGTGTGTTGGAAGCCAGGACAACTGCCCGCAGTAACGAGCCATGGAGTAGCCCGCCGCTGGCTGGCCACGGACTCCGCGTCGACCTCAGAGGGTCCAACCAGCGACCCGCCGTGGACTGGAACGCTGGCGCCCCATCTGATGCTGCGTGTAGCTGGTTGTGTGACATGCCCCGCCATCCAGGAGAGCTGCCACACTTGAATGCCCCACTGTGGCACCTATTTATAGTTGGCTGTGGGCCTCTGTTTTGCCAAGCGCGCCGCTTCGTGTCACGTACTCATAACACGCTAGGTTGGCCAGTGGTCCCCTTCAGCCTGTGACTTGCGCACTACTAGCTACTGGGTGTGCCTTCTCCAGCAGGTCTATGCAACTGTGACCTCTATTTGCCTTCGCAACTGCTGGTATGGGTAACCCATTGCAATCAGTCCTGCACCTGGATGTAACTTGTGCTCAGAATATCGCACAAAACTAACTTTCTCTATCCTAAACGGTGGTGCCGCTACAGTATTGGCCATGAATATTATCCGAGATATCCGTTGCCTAACTTTTCTACACGGAAGTTTAGATGCAATATCACTCCCTGGAAAACAGAAATGATAGAAATTCATATGATAATCCATTGACTTGTAGCTAAGACCGTGTCTTACACTGTGGTAAGCAAACGCGACTTCAGCACATATCAAGGCGTATTCTTCAGTGTATATTTTTTTCGCGAAGAGAAGTAGTAATTGTTTTATTTTTAAAACACTACTGTTGCTTCAGAACGTGTTTTTGTGTCTACTAAATGGCTCTGAGCACTATGGGACTCAACTTCTGAGGTCATTAGTCCCCTAGAACTTAGAAATAGTTAAACCTAACTAACCTAAGGACATCACACACACCAATGCCCGAGGCAGGATTCTAACCTACGACCGTTGTGGTCTCGCGGTTCCAGACTGCAGCGCCTAGAACCGCACGGCCACTTCGGCCGGCTTTGTGTCTACTGCTGATCCACTACAGCATTTCTTCCTTCAAGTTTTATCGAAAACGTGAAGGTCAAATCACGCACATTGCTCTGAAGTCTTCTTTTATCAACCACGTGAAAGAATCTTTGTTTTCCAACCATTCTTTGTTTAAAGTTGTACATCTTTTAACTTTATTCTTCGAAACAGACGAGCTTTGCGAACAGTCTACATCGATGGAGGAAAGAAACATCTTTTCTCAATGCCGATCATTTCTATTTCTAAAATGCTCAAACTGGATGTGAAACAAGCTGGCAAATTAACTACTTAATAATCCTTAATTTGCAAATTCTGTGCAAGACATGTGTCCCGAGCCCCTTTATCCAGAATCGTGGACAGTACATTAAATTCCGGGACAATCGGCAGAAAACTGAACAGGTGGTAACGCTACTCGTTACACATGTCATCGCTCTTTCTTACGACATAATTCAGGGATGCTAAGTGTGTATTTGTGCATGGACACACACCCCACGCCCCACCTTCCCCACACACATACTGCAGGACATTCCACCTCTGAATATTGTAGTGGCTTATCACTAATTCCATCTCACATAAGAGCACACAACATCCACAAAAAATTACTTACAATATTTCCACATCTGTCTCATCTTCATCTCTTCGATTTATACGCCTCCGTAAATACTTTACCGTATAATTTCATTTCATATGAGTCCGCACAGGGTCAAAAATTATGTACAGTATTTCGACACCTGCTCTTCTCCCTGTAGTGCTTACTTTCATGAGGCAAATGTTATAATACATTATAGAGGGAATGAAGTGAAAAATAAAAACATCAAACAAAAATAAAATATATATAAATTTTATTATAAGTATTATTTACATTTTTTCAACAAATTACAGTTACGTATGACTTGAAGACACACACAGTGGACACAAACGTATTGAATCGTCGCCTTAAATGCTCTTTAGAGTATCATCCATTTGAAACAATACTTCGCTACAGTTGGGGTAAACACTTGATATATCTCCATTAGCTAGCCAAGTATTGAATGCTGCGTCATCCTTAATAAAATCTAAATGGCAGTGAATTGCATTTTCTGGGAAAATTATATAATTTGTGAATAATACGATTCTTAACTAACAGTCAACCTGTCTGTTATACCAGACCACAAACAGCTCAGAGTAATAAATACATTCATACTTATTGTTCACTTACAAAACAATAAAGGGTTCAGAATGTGTTAAGCAAGTGTATTATTTCTACATTCACTTCTGAAAAAAAATAGATCACAAACAAAACTTTGTACGTGAGAACTAAGAACTGCTAATTGAATATGGAGTCACAACAATCCTACGTAGAGTTAGAATACTCATATCTCTTACAGTTACACTCTTTGACTGTTTATGAACAGGAACTGCCATTTTATATACACTCTTTATCTACTATGCACATACAACAAAACCTTACGTTTCTTTGTGTCCTATTATCGAAATCAAATGCTTCAATATTGTTCACTCTTCCATTATAAAACATGCATACGGCGCTACTGTTGAGAAACTCATATTCACCAGCACTGACAGTCAATAACCCTGAACGCGCATGTGTTTTGGTGTCTTTTAGATAAACCAGCACCATCACGCCAAATCTGATGTTGACACATCTCATGCTCAGTATCTGATGGCGCTGTCCCTTCTCTAACGCCGTCAGTTTTTATGTGTGTATTAGGCTTCCACCCAAGTTCTGTAACTTTCTGTCAGAGGGTTGGATTGTTTGGAGGAAGAGACCAAACTGCAAGGTCATCGGTGTCATCGGATTAGGGAAGGATGGGGAAGGAAATCAGCCGTGCCCTTTCAAAGGAACCATCCCGGCATTTGCCTGGAGCAATTTAGGTAAATCACGTCAAAACCTAAATCAGGATGGCCGGACGCGTCCTCCAGAATGCGAGTCCAGTGTGCTAACCACTACGCCACCTCGCTCGGTTTCTGCCAGAGGAATCCCTGGTTACTTGTGTTACAACAATTAATTGATGGGCAAAACATAAAGTCTACTAGTAGAAGTGCTCTAGTATGTAGTGAATGGCACATTTTTCATTCTACATGTAAGAAAAGAAAGCGCAGAATGATGACGACCACGATGATGGCGACATTTCTGACGGTGTAGCAACAATGATAATCTACTTGTAGTGGCGAGTTTGTTTGCGTGGCCATTCTGCGCAGTAAGCACAGAAATATTGGTTTTGTAAATGAAAAACACCTTCTCTTGCTGCACTGTATTTTACTCTCCCAAACGCGTTTCGGATTTCTTTCACTTTAAGGCATCATCAGTGGTAGGTTCTTCACGTTTTTAATAGGAATCGGAGTTTCCTCTCATCTGGTCACATAGTGGTGCACTACCGCTCTATATACGAAACATAAGCACGTTCTTGTGTTTCGGACATTTTTTTCCTATTTTTCATTTTGTTTGCCCTCGTTGTTGTGCTGCCCTATCAGTCTTCTGTCACTAATACTGACACAATACTAATATAGACATAACGATATACACTGAAACGCCAAAGAAACTGGTACAGACTTGCGTACTCAAATACACAAATATGTAAACAGGTAGAATACGGCCCTCCGGTTGGCAACACCAAAATAAGACAATAAGTGTCTGGCGTAGTTGTTACACTTGTTACTGCTGCTACCACGGCAGGTTATCATGATTTAAATGAGTTTGAACGTTGTGTTAAAGTCTGCGTACTAGCTATGGAACACAGCATCTCCGAGGTAATGATGAAGTGGCAATGTTCCCATACGATCATTTCTGGAGTGAATCCGCTAAAATATCATATCCCCGACAACGCTGCGGCCGGAAAAAGATTCTAAAAGAACGGGGCCATCGACGACTGAAAGTGCAGACTTCCGCAAATTGCTGTAGATTTCAACGCTGGGCTGTCAACAAGTCTCAGCGTGCGAACCATTCAACGAAACATCATTGATATGGGCTTTCGGAGCCGAAGGCCCACTCACGTATTCTTACGATTGCACGACACAAAGCTTTACGCCTAGTGTGGGCCCGTCATCACCGACATTGGACTGTTGATGACTGGAAACATGTTGCCTGGTCGGACGAGTCTCGTTTCAAATTGTATTGAATCGATGAACACGTACGAGTATGGAAATAACCTCACGAATCCATGGACCATGCACGTCAGCAGGGGATTGTTCAAGCTGGTGCAGTAGGAGTGATATGGGATCCCTGATAGTCTAGATACGAATAAGATAGGTGACGCATCTCTTCATGTCTTTTGTGCATTCCGACGAACTTGGGCAATTTAAGCAGGACAAGGCGACGCCGCACACGTCAGAACTGCTACAGAGTGGCTCCAGGAACACTCTTCTTAGTTTAATCTCTTCCGTTGGCCACCAAACTCCCCAAACATGGACATTACTGAGCATATCTGCGATGCCTTGCAACGTGCTGTTGAGAAGAGTTCTCTACCTTCTTGACTTTTGCGCATTTGTAGACAGCCCTGCAGGATTCATTGTGTCATTTCTCTCCGAAACTACTTCATACATTAGTCGAGGCTGTGCCTCATCGTGTTGCGCACTTCTGCGTGCTCGTGGGGGCCCTACACGATATTAGGCAGGTGTACGAGTTTCTTTGGCTCTTCAGTCTATATGACAGTTTATCATGCCAACACTTCCCTTCTTCTGTTCTTATTTTTGTAGTCTGTAGCTGTGATTTAATCAGATCTTCTTGCAGAAACTGCAGGTATTGTACTCAGTTCCTTCCCAAAAATGACCTCATGGAGTGGCAGACCAGTACTGTCATGTGCTACAGTTTATTGTTTACTTTCTCCAATATGGATAATCACTCTACTCTTGCTTGATATTTATATCCACAGTACACTCTAAAGAGATGCCCTAGATCCCTCATTGTGTAATCCACTGTGACTGTTGCCAGATGGTAGGGAGTAATCCAGGTCTGCCTTAATCCATTTCATTCAAGAAACTGCTTCCAAAGTTTCATCTTAAACTGACATCCATTGTCAGCTGTCATGCACTGCAGTATGTCAAAGTTCTCAAAGTAGTCTTACTGCAATTTTTCTAGGTATGTATTTTCATTGGTCTTTCTTGATGGATAAAGTTTTACAAAATTCTAAATTAATTATTGCACGGGCGTTATGTGAATAAAATATCCTTTCGATCGTGGGAGTCGTCCATATATGCCGATGGCGATGATATGTCCAATCTGTTCAGAAATCACATGCTGCATTAATCCATGACGTTGTATAGTCAAGACTTCGTTTCTCTCGAATTTTTATAGTTTTGTAGGAATTTCCTTTTTCGTTTCAACATGATATCAAAAGTACAGTCTTCTAGCAACTTGTTCAAACATTACTTAGGACCAAAATTTGCGGTACTTAGTTGCATATGTTTCATTTATTCACCTACGGTTTGACTGAGAATACACACCTTCCACTTCCTCGAATTCATATTTGGTCATTTGTAAACAACTCCCTGATGCAACAGACTGCATGTTGATGTTCTTTCATTCTGCAGTGTCCTTTTACTTATCTTTTATCATCTACAGTGCAATATAGGCATCTTGTTTCAACTTCACATTTCTTAAGAACTTCGGAACATGCAGAGTGGAATGTGAATATGTGCAAATATTTTTATTCTTGACAGACGGTGGGCCGGCCTGAGTGGCGGAGCGGTTCTAGGCGCTTCAGTCAGGAACCGCGCGACCGCTACGATCGCAGGTTCGAATCCTGCCTCGGGCATGGATGTGTGTGATGTCCTTAGGTTAGTTAGGTTTAAGTAGTTCTAAGTTCTAGGGGACTGATGACCTCAGATGTTAAGTCCCATAGTGCTCAGAGCCATTTGAACCATTTGACAGACGGTGGTGTACTGAACAACATTACATCAGTATTTAGGTCTTTTGCAGACAAATAATGGACACATGAACGCAAAACGGTCAGCCAACACTGACAGGTGTAGTTCACTAAGCAGTGCATTACGACCATGCAGAAAACAGCAGATCATAAAGTTTCTGATTTGTTTGTAGGAAGACTGTTCGACGCAGAGAAAACACAAACAAAACACTGACGTGTGTACATATTAAGGTACCAAATATAAAATTTCTGCACTTATACTTGGTACATTCTGTACATCTCTCCTTCCTCTCCTTTAAAAAAATCCATCGGTTTTCCTCGACTTATGGTGTGCTAAACAACAGGTATCTCGATACCTGCAGACAGGCACGAAAGTGTGCCAGTTACTGTATCCTCCTCCATGATACGTGTTATTCTTCAAAGGTATTATTTTAATAGAGATGTCCAACTCATCAATTTGTTATGCGTTGGTCTACATTTTTCAAGAATAACAGTTCATAATGGTCCGTTCTGACTGAAGTGTGTCTTCTCAACAAGCAGGATTAAAACTTTTCAAAACACCATACTGTACCCAGCATCTGTTATTCGGTCACTATATGATTATATTCCAGAATACTCAGTGATTGGCTGGTAAACGCGATTATTGTGTTCTACCAGATTACCTGTTCTTTTGTTTGTACACAAATTGTGTTAAATCTCTGCAAAGCCTCTTCCTGTTCTCTTGTCAACACCCATAAGGTAATTTTTCGAAAAAAATTCGCCAAGCATGGAGCTTTTGGGCTTCAGTCATTGACAAATTTTCCATAATACCCGCGGATATCAAGAAAAACTTCCAGCTGTTTCATGCATTGTAGTATAGAAACCCTTTCTATAGTAAACAGCTTCGAAAAATTCAGTTAAATTCCTCTCTGCGGCATATGTCCTAATCCTTTTTTGCTTCTTTTCAAACTCCGAATTATGTAAGTATGACGTCACGTGTGCATTTTCCAATTATTGTGATATATCTTATATAGAGACAGATGTTTTTTCCACATCACTGGTGACACAAGGATTTCGTCAATGTAACTCGTCACTTTTCTCAATATTTGTCCTCTCAGCTCTTAATGTAATACACGTATAAACACCAAAGCTAACACACGTAATTTTCACGGCGTTACTTTAAATTGGTAGCACCAGTCGTTAAAGAGAAACGCAGCGTATATGAGACCGCTCGGATGTATCTCCTATTTCCAATAACTGCTTGTTACGTTCAGGCTGGCTAAGTAATGCACATCTTTCAAACTTTGCAGTTGTTGTTCATTATTTTCAGGCTCATCGCTTTGTGGCACAGTTATCCTATTTATTCACCTAGCGTCAATAACAAGGCAAATGCAGCCACCCTTATGCGACATGTAACATGTTATGGATTAATGACCGCTACTAATCTCTAGGTAACTTTCTTCTTTCACCATTTTCTGAATTTCTGCTTCTACAGCTGCCCTCTCCACTAATGGTATGGAGTATGGCACTGAAGTAATGTATGTTTGTTTTCTAACTTGAATTTTGCATGCACATCTGCGCATTTTGCTGGTCTCCTTGGATTTCAAAACAGGGTCCATTCGTCAAGGACTGAATAAAAACAGGCCCTGTATGATTTTCAAGAGTATCTTATACCATTCTTCTGCAATGTAATGGCAAGTTCAGCTAACAATGATGAAGGTGGATTGCAATAATCACCACTCTCTTCAAAGCAAAGTATAGAGACTCAATAACATCGAAATCTGATAACTGTGGTAGCCAGGAAAGACGTGACAGTTTATCCTCCTGCTCACAAAACGAGTCCTCGAAAATTTGTGCTGTCTGAACATAGGTCCTATCGTCTTGGAACACTGCATCACCATTGGGGGAACTACACACATCAAAAAACGTTTTGCATCACCTCGGATCGGAGAGTTTCGGAACCTGTGCGGAAAATTGGAATAGAGATCAACATAAACATCATTTCCACCCATTTTACTGCTCATGAACACCACACATTGCATGTTGTACCACCATACAGCGAGACCTTCAGAGGTGGTGGTCCAGATTGCTGTACACGCCGATACCTCTAATTTCCAGTAGCACGTCCTCTTGCATTGATTCATGCGTGTATTCGTCGTGGCATACTATCCACAAGTTCATCAAGGCACTGTTGGTCCAGATTGTCCCACTTGTCAACGGCGATTCGGAGTAGATCAGTCTGAGTGGTTGGTGGATCACGTAGTCCATAAACAGCCCTTTTCAATCTACCCCGGGCAGGTTCGATAGGGTTTATGTCTGGAGAACATGCTGGCCACTCTAGCCGAGCGACGTTGTTGTCCTGAAGGAAGTCATTCACAAGATTTGCACGATGGGGGCGCGAATTGTCGTCCACGAAGACGAAAGCCTCGCCAATACGCTGCCGATATGGTTGCACTATCGGTTGGAGGATGGCCTTCACGTATCGTACAGCCGTTATGGTGCCTTCCATGACCACCAACGTCGTACGTCTGACTCATATAATGCCACCCCGAAACAGCAGGGAACCTCCAGCTTGCTGCACTCGATGGACAGTGTGTCTAAGGCGTTCAGCCTGACCAAGTTGCCTCCAAACACGTCTCCGACGACTTTCTGCTTGAAGACATATGCCACACTCATCGGTGAAGAGAACGTGATGCGAATCCTGAGCTGTCCATTCGGCATGTTGTTGGGCCCATCTGTATCGCGCTGCATGGTGTCGCGGTTGCAAAGATGGACCTCGCAATAGAAGTCGAGAGTGAAGTTGCGCATCATGTGGCCTAATGCTCACAGTTTGAGTCGTAACACAACGTCCTGACGCTGCACGAAAAGCATTATTCAACATGGTACCGTTGCTGTCACAGTTCCTCCGAGCCATAATCCGTAGGTAGCTGTCATTCACTGCAGTAGTAGCCTTTGCGCGGCCTGAGTGAGGCATATAATCGACGGTTCCTGTCTCTCTGCATCTCCTCCATGTCCGAACAACATCGCTTTGGTTCACTCCGAAACGCGTGGACATTTCCCTTGTTGAGAGCCCTTCCTGGCACAAAGCAACAATGCGGACGGGATCAAACCGTGGTGTGGACCGTCTAGGAATGATTGAACTACAGACAACACGGTCCGTGTACCTCCTTCCTGGTCGAATGACTCGAACTGATCAACTATCGGACCCCCTCCATCTAATAGGCACTGCTCATGCATGGTTGTTTACATCTTTGGGAGGGTTTACTGACATCTCTGAACAGGCAAAGGCACTGTGACTGTGATACAATATCCACAATCAACGTCTGTCTCCAGGAGTTCTGGGAACTGGGGCGATGCAAAACTTTTTTAGAAATTTGGAGTAGCCACTTTAGATTTCGAAACTGTCTCTCTCGACATGAAGACCACAGGACTATCACGAAAGTGCGGAAACGAACCAGTGGGAGTTGACGCATAATGAAACCCACTCAACAAATTTGTCACTGCCAAAATTTTGACAATGAATATATGATGCCCAAAGAAATAAAAATTATATGTGAAACAGGAGAAATATGCAAGCATTACCAGCTATGAAGTTCAACAGCTTTGTCACAGCAGTAAAAATTTTAGGTATAACAATATTAGAACCTCCACCTAACGCAACCTATATTTGGAAGCACACTAAATTATCCACTATACTAGCGAACAACTACAGCAATCACCATTCGCTGATAGCCTCAGTGGTGGCAAAAAGGGATAACTCACTATATAAAAGATTACATGAGTTATGGATTCTGTTTGTAACGAACTCCCTGGTTTCAGAAACAAATATTTAGTGACTCGACACTACTTCTTGAGTGAGATTAAGTCATAATGTTTGATCGAAAAGACAAGAAAATATAGCAGGATAAATCTCATCTACTCCAGGAAATAAGTTGGGGAACACACTGTTGTCAAACATATTCTCAATGTAGCAGATGGAAGAATATTTCCACAACTCAGCTGTTTCGTGGGAGCCTCGGATTTGTGTGTCTAAGATGCGACGGAGACAGCTACCATTTTAACGAAATGTAAAGGTCAATACGTGTTGTTCACCTTTCAGTAACTAAGGCCTACAGCTAACTGTAATTACAAATGAAATTCAGAAACATGAACTGATATTTTAACGCCATAAATTAAGATTAGAGAGTTTTATTTGGGCCATCCTTTACTTCAGTAGCTGTGGTAACTATTTTTGTTTTCCTTTCTATAGCGTAATGCCAACAGGAAAACTCATTCGCGAAATATAATTCAACAGCGACTGTTGTTTGCGACAATATAACACGACTTAGTTTCTGGTAGTGTAAGGATTCCTCAGCTGTATATCAACTATTCCGACACCAAAAGACCACACACACTACACCAAATTACACACCGTGATAGTTGGATAAATTATTTACGCTATGTATTATTCTGTCATCAGAAGGTAATTTTCGTTTCGAATTGAACTTCTTTGTTTATAAAATGTTACAGAAAGCCTTAACACTCTCAGGCGCTAGGGTTACGAAATCTTTTGATAACACATGAGGTATTGATTTTCAGTTATGAAATGAGGAAACATGAAATTGCATCAAATCAAGGAGACAGAAGATGCATGGTTGTTTACATCTTTCGGCGGGTTTAGTGACATCTCTGAACAGTCAAAGGAACTCTGTCTGTGGTACAATACCCATAGTCAACAATTATCTTCAGGAGTTCTGGGAACAGGGGTAATGCAAAACTTTTTTGATGTGTGTATATTGTACAAAGGGATGGACCTGATCAGCCTAAATGCTCACATAATGCTAGGCAGTAATGTGACCTTGCTGACTAAACATGGGACCCATGGTATACCGCGGTATGGTTGCCAGAATAATATAATTACTGAACAACATCCATGTTTCACTCTTGGACGCAAGTAGTCTGCATCGTACGCTTGAGGCGGCGTACTCCAGACGTAAACACGGCCAGAAGCTGATAACAGTGTGGAACGAGGCTCACACGACCAAATTACTCTTTTGCAGTATTCCATAGACCAGGTATTACACCAGCAGCACCACGATTTCCTGTTATGGACATTTGAATCACTGATACGTGGTTTTGGAATTCCTGCTCACCCTGCATTTCCCAGCTATGGAGCTCCCTTTCTGTTGTTTTGGTGCTGATAGGGTTCGCGACTCCAACATTTAGTTCAGCAGTGACTTTTGCATCTGTCGTCCTGTTACTTTTCGTCACAATCCTCTTCAATGACCGCCCGTCACGATCACTCAGCACACACTTTCGTCCGCATTGTGACTTAGTAAATGGCGTTTTTCCGCTTCCCTTTTGACGGATAAAAATCTTCAATACACTGCCTCCTGGATACGTTGGTTACGGAAGCACCTGCCATACGAGCACCGACTGTTTCCCCACGTTCCAATTCGCTCAGCTCCGACGTAATGCACTTACTACTACACAGAACACTGTTCTAACACAACTGACACATACGACGTTTTGAGCACGCCGCAAAGGTGCTGTTTGTGGTGAAGTAGAACAGCGCTACCTGCAGGTTTGGTTAGCACCTACATTTATGTTCGAGCATGAATTTCTCGCGATCTTTCCCAATTTTTGTCCAGCACCTGTAGATAAAACGGATTAACTTACCTTGTGACATTATGCTCTTCGTGAGTATCTTATTCCTTCTATGACAATTATTTGTTCCCTCAAATACATTGACTTCAGATCAGTACCTGCGGAAGTCCGCCCCCAGTAGCTGGGTGGTGCCGGCACGGTAGCTCAGCGTGCTCGGTCAGAGGGTTAGCTACCTTCTGTAATAAAAAACTGGACTGCTGTCATCGGACGTCCGCTACGAACAAATTCATCGACCAATATAGATCAAAATGAGATTTAAAAAAAAAAAGGTCATCACGACATACTGTCAATCCTAAGGGCCTGGGTTCGATTCCCGGCTGGGACGGAGATTTTCTCCTCACAGAGACTGGGTGTTGTGTTGTCCTAATCATCATTTCATCCCCATCGACGCCCAAGTCGCCGAAGTGGCGTCAAATCGAAAGACTTGCACGCGGCGAACGGTCTACCCTGCGGGAGGCTCTAGTCACACGACATTTTTTTTTTAGTACCTGCGTAAACCTCTTCGCCCTATTCTTGAAATTACAATGTATTCCTTTTTCTCCGCCATCCTTGGTGAACACCTTCGCATTACTATTATATAGTGTGGCACATTTCTCTGCAAGAAAGTACATTCAAAGAGCAAAACTGGCTCATAACACTTGGACATTTAATATGTTCTTCTCAAATTCTGTCTCTCCAAACCTAAACATAATTTAGGTTTACTTTTGTTCCCTATGACACTAAAAAAGCAGGTTCGAATGTATTCAATGTTCATTAAATGATCATGTAATATGGCGCATACCACACAGTTAGAATCTGCTAAGCGATCTATCTTTATTCCGTATACCTCTGTTTCAAAAATAGGCATTATCACTTCAATATGTATGACTTTTCCTTCCTATTACAGAACTTACCTCGCGCCTGACTGGTTTTCAAATTTTATGGTAATGCTCAGTTCTGATCCGTTCCCAATGTCTATTCCCGCTGCGATCTAGCCAGAAAACACTTTTCAATTTAAAAATTCCAGAAGAGTTGGAATGCATTCTCGACGATTATTCTTTTCTGGTGATAGGTTTGGTGACCTTCTCCTGTTATTCACAAATTTGCGAAAATTGGATATCTAGTATCCTCCTTGAGTGAACTGATCTCCAGAATAGCTTGCTTCATGATCGTTGTTGTGATCACGAGTCCATTGGTTATGAAAATTATGATGCACCTACTCTCCCAGATAACTGTTGCCCCTGTGTCCCTCGCAGTTACAAAAATCGCCACAACCATTGTTTCTCTGTACAAGGTCACGCTTCCACTGGATCTCCTCTTCCACTGCCCCTTCTATGTAATCCCATTCAAAAAACAAAACTGGCCCACAATACCGTGGTATGACAACACTGAAACCATCCCAAGCTTTGACAGGAGTAACATCTGAATCAAAATCTTCATCAGTTCTTCTTCGTGTACGGGATCATTAAGGTATGCGTTTTGGTTTAAATAGTTTTTGAGAAATTGGTCTTCCAGTTGTTCACAGCTCTTGATTCGTCGATCACTTTGCTATGTCAGGTAAGCGGTTCTCCTCGAATAAAGCCTACCCAAAACTCATTATCCTGTATTCATCCCAGTTTACAGGAAGTGTGTCTTTAAAATTTTTTACGAAATCAACTTGATGTACGTTGCTCGTTGGTTGGAGTCTCGGAAGATTACAGACACTGGTGGCACCAAAAACTTGTTCCGGTTTAATTTGAAACTTCATTGGAATATCTTCACACAGTTTCTGTTTGTCCTTTCAATCTCGCACTTTTCTCTGAAGTTGTGTGGGTTTGACGAGTTTGTTGTTTTAACTCGCTATAGTGACTTTCCACTCCACTGATTATTTTAATTAATGATTCTTTGTTTGACTGGAAGACACCTTTTGTTCCTGCAAATCTTGCTGTGTTGTCTCTCGTCTGCGTTATCAAATTATGTCGTTATTTCTCCACACAAGACTTCATGTTCTGTAAATTCCTTTCTAAGCCCTTTTCCTTTCCGCTAAAACCTTTTCAAATTTCTTTTTTTTTTTTATTATTCCTAAGAACTCCCTGACACACACATATCTGAGGAAGAGCCTGATTTTATTAAAGTGTTTTACATCTACAAGGATACTCTACAAAGTGTCCGGCAGAGTGTTTATCGAACCACCTTCGCAATAATTCTCTGTTATTTCGCTCTCGAAAAGAGCGCGGAAAAAACAAACACCTATTTATTTTTGTACGAGCTCCGAATTCTCTTGTTTTATTATGATGATCATTTCTCACTATATAGGTTGGCATCAAAAAAATATTTTCGCTTTCGCAGTGGAAAGTTGGTGATTGAGATTTCGTGAGAAAATCCTGCGGTAACAAGAAACGACTTTGTATTAATGATGTCCCCCCCAATGGTGTTTCACGTCCGTGACACTCTCTCACATATTTCTCGATAATACAAAACGTGGTGTCCTTCTTTGAACTTTATCGATGTACTCCGCTAACCTTATCTGGTAAGGATCCCACAACGCGCAGCAGTACTCCAAATGAGGACCGATAAGCGAAGTACATGCAGTCTCTTTAGTAGATCAGTCGCTTATTCTAAGTGTTCTGCCAATAAAATACAGCCTTTGGTTCGCCTTTCCCACAACATTTTATATGAGTTCTTTCCAATTTAAGTTGTTCGTAACTGTAATTAATAGGTATTTAGTTGAATTTACGGCATTTAGATTCGATTGATTTTTTCGTGTAACCGAAGTTTAACGGATTCGTTTTAGCACTCATTTGAATGACCTCACACTTTTCTTTATTTAAGGTCAATTGCCAATTTTCACACCATACAGGTAAATTTTCTAAATCGTTTTCAAATTGTTTCGATCTTATGATAACTTTAATTGGCAGTAGACGACAGCATCATCTGAAAACAACTGACTGACGCTCAGATAGTCTCTTAAATCTTTTATATAGATAAGGAACAACAGAGGCCCTATACCTTGGGGAACGCCAAAAATCACTTCTGTTTTACTCGATGAGTTTCCATCAGTTAGTACGTACTGTGACCTCTCCCACAGGAAATTACGAATCCAATCGTGTAACTGAGACAATATTCCATAGACACGCAATTTGATTACAAGGTGCTTGTAAGGTACGGTGTCGAAAGCAGTCTGGAAATATAGAAATACGGAATCAGTTCGAATTCCCTTGTCGGTAGCACTCAACACTCCGTGTGAGTAAAGAGCTAGTGGTGTTTCACAAGAAAAATGTTTTCTAAACCCGTGTTGACCGTGTGTCAGTAGATCGTTATCTTCGAGTAATTCATAATGCTCGAACACAATACAGCCTGAACGATGACCACATACCCAATGGCCGGTATGTCCACCGTTGGCATGGATAACAGCGGCGACGCGTCGCGGTATGGAGGCTATGAGGCCTTGATAGGTGGCTGGAGGGATTTAGCAACACATGTGCACACACAAGTCACCCAATTCGCCTCAATTCCGACGCGGGGAGGGGGGCGGGGGACGATGGCCTCTGACGCCATGTTCAATCATATCCCAGACGTGGCAGATCGGGTTCAGGTGTGGCAAACTGAAGGGCCAAAACATCAGCTGCAACTCGCCACTGCGCTCCTCGAACCACTCCATCACAATTCTGCTTTAGGACATAACATATTATCTTGTTGGAAAAAGGCCACTGCCGCTGGGAAACATAATCGTCATAAAGAGTGCACGAGGTCTGCAACCAGTGTGCAATGATCGTTACGGTGCCTTGCACGAGCTCCACTGGAACCATGTATGCCCAAGTGAATGTTACCCAGAGCATAATTGAGCAGCCGATAACTTGTCTCCATCCCGCACTATAGGGGTCAACGAGCTGTTCCCCTTGAAGGCGACGGAATCGCGCTCTCCCATCGGCATGATGAGGAAGGTATTGGGATTGATAAGACCATGCAACGCTCTGCCACTGCGCCAACGGCAGGTGCCAATGGTCACGTGCCCATTTGTGTGGTATCATCGATGTCATGGTGACAACATTGTAACACTCATGGATCGTCGGCAGCCGACGCCCATCGTTAGGAGTGTTCGGTGCACTATGTTTTCAGAGACAGCATTAAAGTCTGATGTTAGTTCCGCCACCTTTCGCAGCCTGTCCCGCTTTACCAGTCCACCCAGCCTACTATGTCTGGCATCTGGAGCCGTACAACCCCAGTACTTCTTTACATGGTCCCACCTTGGTTTCGCCTAGAGTTGAAGAAACTTACCACAGAACTCCTCGATCACCCGATCTGTCCTCGCTCAAACTCAGGTGGATCGCTCGCATTTTTCATTAGAAAAAATCTGGAAATTTCTTGTAAGTCCTTATGGGACCAAACTGCCGAGGTCATCGTTCCCCAGGCTTACACACTAATTAGTCTAACCTAAACTAAATTACGCTGCGGACAACACACACACCCATGCCCGAGGGAGGACTCGAACCACCAAGGGGGGAGGGGGGGGGGGGGAGCCGCGCAAACCTTGGCAAGGTGCCCTTTGACCGCGAGGCTAACCCTCGTGGCTTACTCATTGTTCACACGGACAGCACGCTCACTGATACTAAACGCTCCGTGCGTGGGTCTGACTAGCACTGATTCCTCGGGAGGTGACGCTGATGTCGCCTGGACACGTTTATATCGATAGAAGGTCGGTGGTCATAATGTTCTGGCTCATCAGTTTATGTTCTAATATCCTGCTGCGATTAATATTTATGATATGGGCCTGTAATCTAGGTGACTCCTCCTATTGGCTTTCTTGTGCAATATTCCAGTCTTTGTATACGAATCTTTCGTCGAGTGAGTGGTTGTATGTGGTTGTTAAGTATGGGGCTATTTCATCAGCGTACTGAGAAAAGAACTTAATTGATGTATACTCTGGATCAGAAGACATCCCTTATTTAGTGATTTAAGTTGTTTCACTACTCCGAGGGTATCTACTTCTACGTTTCTCATGTTGCAGCTGGCAGAACTTGTGCTTCCTGATTGTTTTCCGTGAATTAAATCGTTCCATCTTCACTGTCTGTTGAATTCACAATGTCATTACACTACTGTCTCTATCATCCGCAGATATACACTACTAGCCATTGAAATTGCTACACCAAGAAGAAATGCAGATGACAAACGGGTATTCATCGGACAAATATATTATACTAGAACTGACGTGTGATTACATTTTCACACAATTTGGTTGCATAGAGTTAGAAATCTGTTCCCCGAACAACCACCTCTGGTCGTAATAACGGCCTTGATACGCCTAGGCATTGAGTCAAACAGAGCTTGGATGGGGTGTACAGGTACAGCTGCCCATTCAGCTTCAACACGATACCACAGTTCCTCAAGAGTAGTGACTGGCGTATTGTGACGAGCCAGTTGCTCGGCCACCATTGACCAGACGTTTTCAATTTCTGAGAGATCTGGAGAATGTGCTGGCCAGGGCAGCAGTCGAACATTTTCTGTATCCAGAAAGACCAGTACAGGACCTGCAACATGTGGTCGTGCATTATCCTGCTGAAATGTAAGGTTTCGCAGGGATCGAATGAAGGGTAGAGGCCGGCCAGAGTGGCCGAGTGGTTCTAGGCGCTACAGTCTGGAACCGCGCGACCGCTACGGTCGCAGGTTGGAATCCTGCCTCGGGCATGGATGTATGTGATGTCCTTAGGTTAGTTAGGTTTAAGTAGTTCTAAGTCCTAGGGGACTAATGACCTCAGAAGTTGAGTCCCATAGCGCTCAGAGCCATTTGAACCATTTTTAAAGGGTAGAGCCGCGGGTCGTAACACATCTGAAATGTAACGTCCACTGTTCAAGGTGCCGTCAATGCGAACAATAGGTGACCGAGACGTTTGACCAATGGTACCCCATACCACCACGCCCGGTGATACGCCAGTATGGTGCTGACGAATACACGCTTCCAATGCGCGTTCACCGCGATGTCGCCAAACACGAATGCGAACGTCATGTTGCTATAAACAGAACCTGGATTCACCGAAAAAAATGACGTTCTCTCATTTGTGCACCCAGGTTCGTCGTTGAGTACACCATCGCAGGCGCTCCTGTCTATTATGCAGCGTCAGGGGTAACTGCAGCCATGGTCTCCGAGCTGATAGTACATGCTACTGCAAACGTCGTCGAGCTGTTAGTGCAGATGGTTGCTACCTTGCAAACGTCTCCATCTGATGACTCAGGGATCGAGACGTGGCTGCACGATCCGTTACATCCATGTGGATAAGATGCCTGTCATCTCGACTGCTAGTGATACGAGGCCGTTGGGATCCAGCACGGCGTTCCATATTACCCCCCTGAACCCGCCGATTCCATATTCTGCTAACAGTCGTTGGATCTCGACCATCGCGAGCAGCAATGTCGCGATACGATAAACCGCAATCGCGATAGGCTACAATCCGACCTTTATCAAAGTCGGAAATGTGATGGTACGCATTTCTCCTCCTTACACGAGGCATCACATGAAAGTTTCACCAGGCAACGTCGGTCCACTGCTGTTTGTGTATGAGAAATCGGTTGGAAATTTTCGTCATGTCAGCACGTTGTAGGTGTCGCCACCGGCGCCAGCGTTGTGTGAGTGCTCTGCAAAGCTAATCATTTGCATATCACCGCATCTTCTTCCCCTCGGTTAAATTTCGCGTTTGTAGCACGTCATGTTCGTGGTGTAGCAATTTTAATGGCCAGTGGTGTACTTTTAGTTTGAAAGAATCACTCTTCTAATCACTTTCCCTAGTACACCATTAGTCAACGTCGTCCTTCTTCCTACACAAAGTACAGCTGTGAAAAATTTGGCAAACTAGCAGTCATTGATTCAGTAGATCGGCTGCCTTTGAAGACTGCATCAAGTCGGGGTCTAGGGCACATATCGCTACAATTAAAACCCCATCTTCATTCCTGGTACGTAAACTACATTCAGAGATTGTCACAGCAAGGCGATTTGTAGTACCTTTCATTTTGATTGCTCACCGGTTGATTAAGAACAGAAGCTTTGCAATACAAATAGTCTTAAGGTTTTTATTAACACTTTCTCCACAAAGTTTCATATGATGTACCACTAAAGAACAGTTTATGAACACAGCAACTATCCAACAGGTACTGATACTGTATACGATACACAGACTTATTCAAACATAAGTAAGTCGGATACAACAGTGCGACAAACAGCTCAAATAGATGATGGCGCCTGGGTACAGCACTACTTCCCACGTGCATACACATGCGTTATTAACACAGCAGGTTACTTCGTACAATACTGGAATAAATGAGTGTATTCGCCTGTGCTATGGTACGACTGTGGATACTACTCTATGTATGTTACATTGTGACAGTCAAACAATGAAATTTGTAAGTATTAGTCAACTAGACCCATCTTACTGATAGAAGCGTCATATTTGGGAACTCCACATTCGCAAGGAACATGATCACGGCGGTATGTATGCTTCAAGATACGCGTAATAATTAAAGTCTGTATCGAATACGCGTGTTGTATCTCAGCATTTGAAAACAACAGAAGACAGTTAGTGGAACTCAAATGCCTCTCTGCATCTCTGTGCGGCGACAGACCACAAATTTCCGGTAAAAATCAGTTACTTAATTACCGCTGTTTATGGTGCACATGATTATCTAAGCTAAAGCGTCTCTCCTTCCAAAACAGCTGTCCGAGGATGCCGGCCTCTTCTGAGGTAAGGTAGATATCCGATTGGGTGTACCCTACACGCTGCACACTATTGCAATCCTCTCTTTTAACTATATGAAAATCGTCAGAACATCCGGACTCTATATAAAGAATTACAGAGGCAGTGACTCGTTCAAGGTGCAATGTTACTGTCGAGAGACTGGGGCGAGAACATGTACCATACGTCGTGGCATCAACATCTTACAAAGAGTATCATGAAAACAATGATATGCAACTACAGCCTGTAGCTGGTGTAGGAAAAAAATTAATGCTCGTCCCTGAGATAATTTAGTCAGATGTGTCACCTAACCATCATCTACGATGGTGAGAACAACCAAGTGCCAGTCCTTTAAATTTAAGAGACATAGTGCGGGTCCCTTCATAGCTTTTGTTTGGGTGTTGAGCGAGCTGCTGTCTGTTGTAAGCATGCCATAGTACAGTTCACAGTTAATTGCCTGTGTCAATGTTTCTTTTAATATGAATT
Organism: Schistocerca americana; assembly: GCF_021461395.2. Lineage (NCBI taxonomy): Eukaryota > Metazoa > Arthropoda > Insecta > Orthoptera > Acrididae > Schistocerca > Schistocerca americana. The sequence goes on along the minus strand of NC_060130.1, from coordinate 419,544,860 downwards.
GATTTCATAATATCAAGGTAATCCCTGCTTTGCGTTACTTAGTTGTTTATGGAGGACTTTAAGCACACTGTTTATTTTTAAATACCTGAATGAAACCATGCGTTTGAGGTAATGCTGCTCACAATGTAAACTGACAATTACTGCCCTAATTGTATCTATGTTCATATATATTTTATGTTCCAAATAGTTGAAAATGTGGGAAGAAAACAGAAAAAACCCCTGTCACCTTTGGCCCTGTCACTACAGCTGTCTCGGCGCCGATTTTGGATAGCGCCATTTTTTAATGCACGGTATTCCTTAACCGCGGCGATACGCGAGCAATATATAAACTTTGCCGTTTCGAAAATGCTTCCACCCGTGACCTGAAAGCCAATGATCATGCTCTATTGGATGTCAGGCATATCGCTCCGTTTCCGCATTACGAGAACAACTGCACGGACGGCCGTAGTGGCCAAGCCGTTCTAGGCACAACAGACTGGAACCACGCGACCGCTACGGTCGCAGGTTCGAAACCTGCCTCCGGCACGGATGTGTGCGATGTCCTTAGGTTAGTTAGGTTTAAGCAGTTCAAAGTTCTAGGGGACTGATGACCTCAGAAGTTAAGTCCCATAGTGCTCAGAGCCATTTTAACCAATTTTGAACAACTGCACTGTTTTTCGCATACCCTCGAAACGTTTTATATACCCTTCACTGTTAGTCGAACATACGCGGTGGTGACGTTAATGTCACTGGCCCGTGTAATTCCTACTAAGTACTAGATAGGTGGTTGTTGACTGTTACATAAAACCGTGTGTTTAGCGTAATGTCAGTCACCGTGATGGGGATATTGGTGATCTTCCTGTTAATTAAACTTCATTTCCTCTATGGTATCCATATTTTAATATTCTGTATGCCTCAGATGAGTGAAAATGTATAATGAAAGCCGATAAGCTGTCTGGACGGCAGAAAACTGACAAAGTAAAACAAGCTCTTGCCGAAAGTTTCTCGATTAGTAAGGCTGCTGAAGATTTTAAAAATCCTCGAAGCACTCCGCAAATTAGATAAACGACTGGAAATATATGGAAGGAAGGAAATTTGCACACCATGTTAAATCACCTGAGAATACATCATCATTGAAGATGAAATTCGGACCCGAAGGAAGCGGAAGAGAAGGAGATCTCGAAGACAAATCATGAAAGAATATCACAGCACAGACAAGACGTTTACTGGCAGCATTATAATACCTGCTAAATCAGCCGAATACTTCGTAATACTTCCGAATATTTTCAAAATATCCTGCTAAATGAGCAAGTGGGGACTAGAGTTGGAGTCAGCATCTTGTGCAGTCCCAAATTCAAAATTTTTTAAAATGCTTACTCAACTTCCCACCAGTTAACAGAACTGTTCCAACAGGCGAAAGAAAGTCCTTTCTCTTCCTAATATTTATCATATTCTTCTTCCACATTTCAAAAAGAACATAATCTTGAAAGCACGTGTGTCATCAAAATATGCATAACCTCTCTAACTCTATGCTCACATCATATGTCACTTCCACTTTCCAAGCAACAGGAAACAGTCATGCACATTCAAGAAACTTAAATACAGATGTCTCTTCCTGATCTCTTTGCTGCATGGATTACATCGGCTGGCAATAATTACCATTTTCGGTGTAATTTTCAGTAAAACATATGTTATTATCATTATACATCTTTGTTCCTAATATCTCAACATAGTCACTCTGTCTTTCTTCAAGCTGAATAGTTACCGATCGCCCCTTTCTTATCCAGCATGAGCAAGTCCGCTAACACTGTGCCACACCATGAACATAAGGATACTTACACACCACTGACATTTAAGAAGAAAAGTAAAAGATTGTACCTTCACATTTTCTTCAACAAAGAGAGTCTCCAACAGCAAGTGACACCTAAATAAGCAAACAGTCGTATAAAGAGCTGTTCTATAGTTATACATAAAGTTATAACTAAATCTCAGATTATGTGGGTCAAAATGCAAATAAGAGATTTTTATAAAAAATGCACGTGCTTCAAACTAAGGAAGTGAAAGTAGAAGCAGTTTTGAATAATATGCTTACTAAGTCACAATTTGAGGATACGTTTATTTTTTTTTTCAAAGTAAACTAAAGAAATTTCAGATCAGGTTAAGATTACAAACAGTAAAAATCTGTATTAGTTGGTACTGATGACCCTAAAACTCATGTAATTACGGCAGAAGACGTACCCAGTTTTGTTTACCGAAATGAAAACTTAAGTGATATACGTTTTTAGAACAAAAATTATTAGAGAAAGACTTGCACTGTAGAATGTTAAATAACTATAATACAAAAGATGTAAGTGAAATAATTGCTGGTACCAAAATGGCCTTAGGCTGCTCTGATATGGAGAAAAATAATATCATAGCAACGGCAGTTAAAACAAGTAATATTGTATGTAACGAAATTAATTTATGATCACAAACATGTAACAGAGTAAGTATCTTGAATTCTATTAGCAAAATATTGTTCGATAATCAAGCTATTGCGATCAGGGCAGAAAAGGCAATACTGTGGTGGTAATACACGAAAAGATTACACTTTAAAAACTGAAAAAATAACATTACTAGCGTTCCTCAAGATCCAACCAATTAATTCAGTCCAGTTCTTGAAAAGAAAATAGATGATTGCAACTTCATCCAGGACGATTGGGAAACACGTTGTTTGAAAATGATGAACTTTACTACTCCTGCCTTACACACAAGGTACATAAACATGACAAAAGCAATACACAGATAGTCGATGGGATACTTGCACCTAACTAAAGACTGAAAAAAGTTTAACTAAGAAATAAAAAGAAAGTTTTTTTTTCTTTTTTAAATTTCCAAACTCTAAAAAACAGTCTTTAACTTGCATAACTTTTACTAAACATTTGCTTTCTTAATGACTCCACATTGGTATCATCCGACATTAAGAGCCTATATATTATACATCTCTGTTAAGGAATGCCGAGAAATTATTAAGAAAACATTATTAACACTCAGGAACTGAGCCAGGCTGAAGTTGTGGTATTAAATTATTGGAACGTTCACAGTCCTATAATTATTTCTCATTCAACAACAAAATTTTTCGTCAGACTGAACGACTGGCTATGGGCATTTGCCTAGCAGGCAGCATGTCAAAACTTTTGTTAACGGCTTAGAGAATAATTTTTTAATAACAACACAAGCTGTAAAGATAAAACTATATATTATAGAAGATATGTAGACGATGTAATAGCCCTCATTTATGGTGACGAAAGGTAAGTGGCCGAATAGCTAATAGCATTAAGAAGACGCATGAGGATATTCAATTTACCACAGAAATAGAAAAATAAGCAAGTATTAATTATCTGGAACTCACTATTGAAAAAGTAAATGGCAAGCACATTTTTCCGCCAGATGTAGAGAACATACTGGAAGCCCAAATAACGTAGCATTCAGCTACCATCTGTGAGACTCACTGCACAATGTTAACAGCATCAACCACAACATGAAAATTCTTCACAAAGCTCCTAAACGTAAATTTTACAAATGTATACTCATAAGAAATAATATGGCAATAATGTTCTTGATGACCAGTTAGACTGCACAGATAACCACTTCTTTAAAGTACCTCATGATGTACTGCAGTAACAAATTTCTGGCTTTAACTCCTTTTATTAGGTTACACACATAATATTATTAAAACTGTACGATGAAATGCTATAGCTTACTTAGCGGTTATTCTGGTTTTCAAAAGTCATCACCAGTAAACCATGAGCTGTGTATCGCGTTGTTCACTTGACACTTCATGTTACCTTAGAGCTGAACATCACCTTGTTTCACATATCTTAAACCAGATTATGCACATGGTAGATGAACCTTTGATTCTCACCTGTGGGGAGTGAAATAAGACGTCAAGATGGGAGTAGATTCATCTAATTAACTTCTTTATTCCAGCTCTCGGCCGTAGTACATCAGGAACATCTTGGCGGAGGTGTCCAGTTGCGTCTCATGTGAAACAATAGACATCTGGCATTGCTGACATCTCAGAGAGTGGGACTAAGTGTGGCGACATTCTAATGCCACTGTCAGTAATGTCTCCAGATGTAACAGTGATGACACTGCAGACGCGTCCGTGGCCTCCGTCGAGCGAGTGGGCACTTCCTGCTCCAGCAAAGGGTGGTCTCGTGACTCAGGACAGGCTGCCCCTTCCTATGGTCAAACTGCGGGCCCTGTACTGCATTCCGAGATGTCACTCTGGATGTCACAGGTTTGTGGTATAGGCTGTGATACTGAGAAGAGAACAGTTTAGTACACGAATGGCTGAGTACTTCTACACTCCAGACTATGTACATTTAAGGCTTAAGGCATGTACTCTTAACACTTCCGTGGTGGCAAATGAGGAAAGGCTCCCGTCCTTCTGGTAGCATATTACAGCGTTGGCTGTTGCTATACTGCAGCCAGTTGGCTCTGCTTCACAACAAAAAATGGTTTAAATGGCTCTGAGCACTATGGGACTTAACATCTGTGGTCATCAGTCACCTAGAACGTAGAACTACTTAAACCTAACTAACCTAAGGACATCACACACATCCATGCCCGAGGCAGGATTCGAACCTGCGACCGTAGCAGTCGCGCGGTTCCGGACTGAGCGCCTAGAACCGCTAGACCACCGCGGCCGGCGGCTTCACAACACCTGCCATGTTTTGCTTCGTAACGCATAACACTCTTGCCTCCCTGTAGCTGGCTCTGTTGCAACTCACTGTTGCTCTGGCGTAGTTTTTGACTGAATATGGTCGATATGCTACATTGCCTTCCTTTTTTATCAAGATCCAGTCCCTCAGGTCGACCAGACTAAACTTCCCTTTACACGAGAATTCCTGGCGACTGGCCCTCCTGTTTCACATCTTAGCAATTATTGTAACAACTGGTTTCCTTAACCCTCTCACTTAATTTTACACATTTGAGCAGTGCTCCTTGCTATGGTCCTGAACTCAAACATCATGGAACTTGAAACTTCCTGGTAGATTAAAACTGTGTGCCCGACCGAGACTCGAACTCGGGACCTTTGCCTTTCGCGGGCAAGTGCTCTACCATCTGAGCTACCGAAGCACGACTCACGCCCGGTCCTCACAGCTTTACTTCTGCCAGTATCTCGTCTCCTACCTTCCAAACTGTGAGGACCGGGCGTGAGTCGTGCTTCGGTAGCTCAGATGGTAGAGCACCTGCCCGCGAAAGGCAAAGGTCCCGATTTGAGGTCTCGGTCAGGCACAAAGTTTTAATCTGCCAGGAAGTTTCATATCAGCGCACACTCCGCTGCAGAGTGAAAATCTCATTCTGGAATCATGGAACTTATTTCATTACTAGGCTTCTTCCATAACAACTTCTTAATCTCTGTTCCAAATTTACAAACTAAAATGAACTAATTATTCTTAATACAAACCCCTTGTGTGATCATCTTCCTTCTTGTGCTTTTATGCTCTGGGCATCCAGTCCACTGGAATCTGAACGACGGCTGGGTCTGAACTCAGTCTTGTGCTTCGTCTTCTATGTACCAAAACAAGGACTGCACTCAGCAGAATAACTCCCGCTGTGGTGGTTCGTATGACGATAGTCAATGTAGTCTCTTTCCGGTCCTGCTTATTTTCCGATATGGATTTACGTGCTACAATAAGTTTGCCAGGGAGACTCGTCCCTCCTTCTGGTTCAGAACCGTGTTTGTAGACTGCATTAATTGTGGCCATAGAGTTTGATGTAAGTTGGTTAGATTTGCGGCAGGTAGCCGACCAGAGTGGCCGAGTGGTTCTAGGCGCTACAGTCTGGAACCGCGCGACCGCTACGGTCGCAGGTTCGAATCCTGCCTCGGGCATGGATGTCTGTGATGTCCTTAGGTTAGTTAGGTTTAAGTAGTTCTAAGTTCTAGGGGACTGACGACCTCAGCAGTTAAGTCCCATAGTGCTCAGAGCCATTTGCGGCAGGTAGAATTTCCAAAAAATGGTTCAAATGGCTCTGAGCACTATGGGACTCAACTTCTGAGGTCATTAGTCCCCTAGAACTTAGAACTAGTTAAACCTAACTAACCTAAGGACATCACACAGATCCATGCCCGAGGCAGGATTCGAACCTGCGACTGCAGCGGTCTCGCGGCTCCAGACTGCAGCGTCTAGAACCGCACGGCCACTTCAGCCGGCTTAGAATTTCCATACAATACAAACGAGGCTGCCAAATATGAGGGTGAGTTACCTCTGAATTCGTGGCGGAAAGATGGAAAGGAGGCCCCATTGTTTCACATGCTGCTCCATTTAATAAAAAAACCACTCCCATTTATCTCTAGCGCCTTTGTTGACGTACGCTTTCCCTGCTCCAAAAAAGTAGCCACTACAACAATTTTGTCAAAGGTAGAGTACAATCAATACGCCTCGACCTGCTGAAAGCAGAATGCCGGTTCGATACCTTCTTTATTGCCGTCTCTTACCTCCTTTTGTCCCATCATTAATTTCACTGTGCAGTAATCCTGCCCTCTCTTATTGCCATATTAGGACAGACGGTGATTGCCCCTCGGTAGTATCTTTGTAACTTCGTTTCCCCCATTTATACATGTCTTCCCCCAACTGACATAATACACATTAACTATGTAGCACTCGTAACGTGGGCCGGCCGGAGTGGGCGAGCGGTTAAAGGCGCTACAGTCTGGAACCGCACGACCGCTACGGTCGCAGGTTCGAATCCTGTCTCGGGCATGGATGTGTATGATGTCCTTAGGTTGGTTAGGTTTAAGTAGTTCTAAGTTCTAGGGGGCTTATGACCACAGCAGTTGAGTCCCATAGTGCTCAGAGCAATTTGAACTCGTAACGTGGTTGTTTTCATACCATTGGTTTAGAAATGGAAGTTTAAACTTTCGCTCCACCAGTTCTCACCGGTACTGCGGCTACATTGAAATAAAAAGATAAGTTTCTGTGCTCGGGTTCTAAACACAACCCCATCTCCGGCAGTATTGCCTTTAGTAGTTTCCTTAGACACTCTAAAGACTGCTCTGGTGACAGCAAGTTTACCCCTAGTTGACCTCGTTCAGCCTGCGCATAGTCTCTTTGTTGTCCTGTCACTTTCCCGCGTGCCTCGCAAACACTATCTTCTATGGACTACAAGAATTTTGTTATTACTACTTCCCTCTCTAAGACTTCGGTTTATAGTTCATGATATTCCGATTAACTGCTCTTCTGTAGCTTTGTCATACCATATAACTGCTCCAGTCAGTTGTCGTAGTATTTGTGTGTTATTCAATACGGCATTCCATAAACTTGCAATCTGCGTAGTGTGCCGGTCACTCACGGCCTTATTCCCTGTTACCCACTGCTTAACTTCTTCTACGGTGTCGTTTACCATCGTATGACTTCCTCATCGGCAGTGCCACCCCGATGAAGATCAGTAGTCGGCTATGAACCAAATCATCTCTCCTTCTCTCGAACACACCTATTAGCAGGAATACCTATTACTTTCCTCCCCCTTAAATTCATTGCTCCTCCGCAGCGACTCATTCTAATAACACTAAATCTATACGTAAACTAAAAAAAAAATATATTAAATCACTATCTCCTAGGCTTTAACACAAACGGGTTCCCGTTACTGTTGCATACCTAACCTGTTGTTTATCTTCCGGTACCTTCCTCCTCATAATCCCGTTTTAGTCAACATCTCTTATCCTTGGATTAACTCTTGCATTGGGCTGGCCGTGGTGGCCAAGCGGTTAAAGGCGCTACAGTCTGGAACCGCGCGGCCGCTACGGTCGCAGGTTCGAATCCTGCCTCGGGCATGGATGTGTGTGATGTCCTAAGGTTAGTTAGGTTTAAGTAGTTCTAAGTTCTAGGGGACTGATGACCTTAGAAGTTAAGTCCCATAGTGCTCAGAGGCATTTGAACCATGAACTCTTGCACTCCCTTGAAAAGTTTCAACCACTCTACGTCCACAACTGTCAATTGAGTCTTGAAATTTACTTGCGAATTGGTCTCTACCACTTGGTATTGCCCCTGATACATTGGAAGAAACTTTTTTGACTTTCTCTTCGGCGTGTACGAAGTTGATAGCATCACCCACTGACCAAACATATACTGTGGCATTATTGCCGTACATCTCTCCGCTTCTTCCTGTCTTTCCAATGCTCGGGCATTGGCCCTCCGTGCTCTATTCCAAATTTCGCCTATCACTTTGGCAAATCCCTTAACAGAATCTCCAGTCTTCTCTTTCTTCGTTTTCAGTACGTCGAACAGTGGTGGTATTTAACGTCTGTATACTACTTCATAAGGCGATAATCCTGTAATCCTACGCTTTTTGAGCTATAGGCGGAGACGACATATTTCAAATAGACGTCCCAGTTGGTATTATGTGAGTCAACGTGGTATCCAAGCATCTCCCCATTTTCCCTATGTTTTCAGTTCTTCCATTGGCTTGGGATGAAGAGGACTCGTTCTTAACTTCTTCACATTCAGTAACTTACACTATTCCTGAAGACACCTGACATAATGTTTGTTCCCTTGTTGTTACTATTGTTTCTGGCACTCCAAACCTCAGTATCCAATTATTCACAAGCGCTTGTGTCACTGTTGCTAGCTTCTGACCGTCTCTAAGTATCTCGAAAAATCGACATAAATCCGCTCTCTGTCCACACTGTACGAAATTCTGCACGTACTGGTTTACGTCCATCTGCCTATTCCTCCATCATTGCCTTTCTGCTACTCTTCCGCAACCTCCATAACCAGCTAACATGTAATCATAAGCATCTTGTACCACTCTATACCCTACCTTCACTGGTACAGCTACGCGTGGTCAAAACTTGGTTTCTCTTCGTACTAACCCATCCTCTCTACAAAACTGTGACTGCTTGAAATACTGCTTACATTCGTCATCTGCTCTTCGTGTAGGCTACCATTCCTTATGCTCACAACCCCCAATATGTAATACTGTTACTTTTCTACGTAAACCATTCGCATTTCCGGGCGTCTTTCCGGGTTTATGTCTGCCTTCGTACCAACCTACTAGAAAGGATATTGTAACCCCAACAACCGTACTAACGCTGCATGATCTGTTATTACTCTAAACTTTTACCCTGCTGATAATATTTGAAATACGTCATTCCATAAATAAGGCTTTTACGTCTCTTTCTCTGGTGTGAAATAATTTCTTCATAGAGAATTTAGCTATCTTAATCCGTAAGCTGCCGGATGTTCTACGTGATCCATCTCCTGTGACAACAAACAACCAAGAGTATGGTTTCATGCATCACATGATAAAACAAATTCTCTATAAAAATCCGGAAACACTAATATAGGACTGGATGTTAAAGCTTCTTTAGATCCTCAAAAAGCATGCTATCACTCTTTTGACGACACAAATTTAGCACCCTTTTATAACAACTGTGTCAACTATCTGCCAATATCCGCAAATCCTTTTACAAACTGGCGGTAATAATTCGCAACTCCTAGGAACGACTGCAACTCCTTTACAGATTCTGGCACAGAAAATTCGTGTACAGCTCTAATTAAACTTGGCTCTGCCTTAACCCCACCTTTAATTAGGAAATGACGTAGGTCATAAAATTACTTTTTCTCTATTCAGTGGAAACTTCGCTGCTTTTAACCTTAGGAATACTTCCGTTGACCACTGATTCTGTTACTTCGTATCACTCCCATAGACTCCCGTAAATGTTGCAGTTGCATTTTCTAATCCGAATGGCATTCTCCTGAATTACTAGTGCCCCCAGGGTGTCAGAAACGTTTTGTGTCGATCCTGCAGTGCAGCCTCCGTCTGGTGATAACCTGTCTTCAAATTCATTGTTGAAAAATATTTGCATTGCCCTAACTGATCCAAAGTTTTTGTGTGTGTAGCAAAGGGTAGGCGTCCGTTATGGTTTTCGCATTTAGATCACAACAAAACCTATATTTTCGTGTTCCATCAGTAGCTTTTTTGGCACGACGACTATTCCTGCCCGATATAGACTATTACTTTATTCTGTTACTTCGTTTATCAGCAGTTGAACGATAACTCCCCCAAAATTTACTGCAAGTACCCAGGTATGCTGCATGGTTTGCTGTAGACTGGTGATTCATTTCCCGTTGATATGTGGTGCTGTGTAAAATACTTAGCTGGTATCGGCCCTTTTGCCAAAACTAAATTCTTAAATTCCAAAAGTATTTTTTACATCCGTTCCCTATCGCTTCCCTCTAGATGCTTCACTTTTCCTCGTAATACAGAGTCAACGGCGTCCGGCGATTGTCCATGGCTGACACCCCTTGCGTACCAAATCTTCTTCCTCCTGTGTATCCATGTTAGCGATTAACAACCCCTTTGTTAATCCTGTGTCCTCTGCGGTAAAATTACCTATAAAAACAGGCACGTTCTTTTCACCCTTTGTTTCTTTTACATGTACAATACCTGCATTGCACGAAATGGACGGAACTCCTCAAATACATGACAGCAGAGCTCACTACAACTTTTACAGACCGTACGGCCAGCAAGGTAGCATTACTCACACAGCGTTCCGAGCGTCGGTGGAGTGCTCTCCCTCGTTCTCAAAAATTTCCGCCGGCCGGACTGGATCCCGGCACGGGCTTATCTAGACTGCGGGCCGACGGTTGCCTGCCAGTAATCTAGGCTATCAAAAACTTCATATAATAATTATGAAAGTGTAATTGTTAACGGAGACTACAAGGTTAAACATTTGCAACTTTATATGACTCAGTCAGTGACGTTAACCTTAATTTCATTTCACCTGCTGATGACATACAGATTAAGTTCCTAGCTGCTTTGAAAGCAGTGTTTTCTGCATTGTGGAAGTCTCCGAGACAGTGCTGTATCCACTATCAATCAGAACTGGTTCCAGACATGCACAAAACTCTTCATTGTCCTGCGGGATTATCTCCTCTTAGCAACTGGTTGCTCACTACCGTAATTCGTTGTTTACTGCAACTCTTGTATTACTTCCATAGAAAGTCTCCACAACAAATCTCATCGTATGGCAAAAAAATGAAATGTTAGTCACTGAACATGTTCTATATGTCACAGTTTCATAAACAATCAGTTCACTGCCACGTATATCTCACTGTTCAGACTTTTACATCCTGCATGAAAATTCCCATGACTATGATACATTTCTGTACACTCATTTCCGTCTATATCTCACTTTAAATGCGTTACTTGGACTTGCCACGTTAACGCCTCTTTACAAAAGCTAAAAACAACTGTCGAAAGTCGAAATACTGGTTGCTCCGTAGTGTTTTCTCATACTAGACGAATGTCTCGTGTATTCTAACTATTGTAATGGCTCATTCCAAAAGTCTTATAAAGGTACTTCCCCTTTGACAGTTTTTGCGATGCAATTACATTTTCATTTCACAACCGGTAAAGAAGACAATCCGTTCGTTTGAAGCTCGATTTTATAGAAGAATGATGAAAATTATGGGTCTGATAAGAAATGAAAAAATTCGTTGCACAAACAATGACGGCACGAGTACTTGAAAATATTAATTAAGACAATGTGACAGAACACATGTTAAAAAAACAGGGAAAAGTATCCATCGTACTAGTGAGAGCCGTAGGGGCCAAAAGTTGTAGAGGAAGGCAGACATCGGAATATCCGTGTCATGCAAGTGAAATCATTTAGTGCATGTGGAGAGGTTGATACACGAGAGGTAGTCGTACCGAGCTGTATCAAACCATTCAGAAGACAGTGGGAAAACAACCTTCATTGTAGAATTATGTACGTGTTGTTGCAGTCTCAGGTTGTAATGAGAGAACTCTGCAGAGTCTGTTTCAGTGTTTGTTTATTCTCCTCGTTGTATTTTGCGTACATTCCAACCTCAGCAGCGCCACCGTCGGGTAATTTTTCTTTTTCAGGGCTCTGTTAGTACTTTCTAAGTTACTTCTGACAACTTTGCTGGTATTTTTCGGATCTTTTTCAATTTTTTTTCACAGTATGATATGGCCAGAGACTGCTCTCGTTGTGAGGGGAATTGGCTGCTGGCTGTAAACAGTTCGAAACTGTATTGCCCACAGTCGACAGGTTTCTAGCTACTGCTCAAAGCTGCTGTGACACTGGGGCAATCGTGACGAGCCCTGCAACACCATTGGTGCCGTTGGAATCCTCTGCTGACCTGGCTGTCATTAAGTATTCCGATACACTATATCTGACGGGTTAAGTTTGCCATTCTTAAACCTATTCTCTAAGATAGTGTCCGTATAGCGCCACGCGTCACTACATTTATTCGGAATCCAAACTGATATTTACTGATTCCGACTTTTGGTAGTTTTTGTAAATACTTCGTACCAATATTTTACAACCAAGACTTATTAGAACGATAGTTCGATAATATTCTCATCTGTCAGCAACTGACACATTTGGTATTTGAATTGTTACGTTCATCTTGAAGTCTGAGAGTATTTCTCTGATATATATTCTACATACCAGATGGAATAGTTTCGTCATGGTATTTTCTCCCGAGAATCTCAGTACTTTCGACAGCTCAGGCTCACTGGTTTTGACGTATGTGGTACAGAGCACTGAGAATTCAGTTCAATATCTTATGTATTATCAAAGGATTGTTTTTTTTGTTTACGAGTAAAGCTGCTGTCAGTATTAAGCCTTAAAGCAGGAAATGTTAACCAAATGGCTCTATTTCCAACAGGAACTTACATTCACATTAACGAACAATAGATAGCGCAAATAATTTACTAAGCAACGAAGATGGGCTGCCCGTGTAGTGTTTCAGGTCATGGGGTGTCGATGCAGTTAACATGTCGTTCAGCAATTCTATCCCGGTCACAGATTAAGTATGAAGTATAACGATGCAAAAAATAAACACTGTTGAACTGTGTCCGGCAAATTCACTTTTCAGTTTACACTACGCATAAAAAAAATGTTCAAATGTGTGTGAAATCTTATGGGACTTAACTGCTAAGGTCATCAGTCCCTAAGCTTACACACTACTTAACCTAAATTATCCTAAGGACAAACACACACACCCATGCCCGAGGGAGGACTCGAACCTCCGCCGGGATCAGCCGCACGGTCTATGACTGCAGCGCCCTAGACCGCTCGGCTAATCCTGCGCGGCAGTACGCATAAGACAGAAAAAAATTTACAACAACTACTGGTTAGTAGGTCCACCCAAATTTTTCTCCCTGATCTTACTTTATAGTGTGCAGTTTGCAATCAATGAATCTGAAAATTATTTGTGACTATTCTTTGCCGGCCGGTGTGGCCGAGCGGTTCTAGGCGCTACATTCTGGAACCGCGAGACCACTACGGTCGCAAGTTCGAATCCTGCCTCGGGCATAGATGTGTGTGATGTCCTTACGTTAGTTAGGTTTAAGTAGTTCTACGTTCTAGGGGACTGATGACCTCAGAAGTAAGTCCCATAGTGCTCAGAGCCCTTTCTGAAAATTTCAAAGAGAACTTGAGTTTGATTTCAAACACGTACACGACACATACGATAATAGTTGGTGGTGACTTTCATTTACCCTCTATATGTTGGCAAAAATACATGTTTAATTCCTGAGGTATGCATAAAACAGCATCCAAAATCGTGCTAAACGCATTCTCTGAAAATTATTTCGAGTAGTTAGTTCGTGAGCCCACGCGAATAGTAAACGGTTGTGAAAATACACTTGACCTCTTAGCAGCAAATAATCCTGAATTAATAACGAGCATCACAACAGGAATTAGTGAACACAGGATTTCCGTAGCGATATTGAATATTGTAATCCCCAAATCCTCCAAAAATAATAGAAAAATATACCTATTCAAAAATAGGAAGTAAAAATTCACTTGACGCCTTCCTGAGAGACAATCTCCACACATTCCAAATTAATAATTTAAGTGCAGACCAGGTGAGACTTGAATTGAAAGAAATAGTATCGGCAGCAATTGAGAGATTTATACCAAATAAATTAACAAACGACAGAGCTGATCCTCCTTGGTACACAAAACGGGTTAGAGCAATGTTGCAGAAACAATGAAACAAACATGCCAAATTTAAACACACGCAAAATCCCCAAGATTGGCGAACTTTTACAGAAGCTGGAAATTTAGAGCGGACTTCAATGCGAGATGCATATAACAGTTTCCACAACGAAACTTTGTCTCGAAACATGGCAGAAAATCCAAAGACATTGTGGTCGTATGTGAAGTATGTTAGCGGCAAGAAACAATCAATGCCTTCTCTGCATGATAGCAATGGAAAGACAGCAATGGAAGACAGTACTCCCAAAACTGAGTTACCAAACACAGCCTTCCGAAATGCCTTCACAAAGGAAGAAGAAGTAGATATTCCAGAATTCGAATCGAGAACAGCTGCCAAGATGAGTAACGTGGAAGTAAATATCGCCGGCCAGGGTGGCCGAGCGGTTCTAGGCGCTACAGTTTTGAATGGCGCGACCGCTACTGTGGCAGGTTCGAATCCTGCCTCGGGCATGGATGTGTGTGATGTTATTAGGTCACTTAGGTTTAAGTAGTTCTAAGTTCTAGGGGAATGATGACCTCAGAAGTTAAGTCCCATAGTGCTCAGACCCACGTGAACCAATTTTTTTGAAGTAAATAGCCACGGAGTAGTGAAGCAACTTAAATCACTTAATAAAAGCAAGTCTTCTGGTAGAGACTGAATACCAGTTAGGTTGTGGAGCTAAGTCAGTTGGCCAACTGACCTAGCTCCACATGTTGTCAGTGCACATGAACTTGTATGTGTGATAGATTATTAGAACTATGGTAATATCGACAGTTCAGTATATATTTAACAACATATTACGATGTAATAAGTGTCGTACCCATCGGATCTTGTGGGACTCTCATAGTCAAAAGGCTGCATTTTGACGACGACATGTACTCATGTCAGATAGTTTTATATTCTGACAGAATGTAGCTTTTGCAGTGTTACTTGAAAATAGCGATAAGACCGAAATTGCAGTAGTAACAATAAATATTTTATACAGTCAACGGCGACTATGGTGTCTTTTAAGAAAAAAGGCGTTTTTCGTTGCGACGGAATCTTCTCACGAAATTCCAATCACCAACTTTCTCCTCCGAATGCGAAAATATTTTGCTGACATCGACCTATATAGGGAGAAACGATCACCACGATAAAATAAGGGAAATCAGAGCTCGTTCTGAAAGATATAGGTGTTCGTTCTTTTCGCGCGTTATACGAGATTGAAATAATAGAGACTTGTGAAGGTGTTTCGATGAACCCTCTGCCAGGCACTTACATGGGATTTGCAGGGGATCCATGTACATCTAGATGTAGATAGAGTTGAGCGGTGGGCTGCTAAATCGGTTACCAATTGGCTTGAATAAGAGGTACTTGGGGATCTCAAATGGGAATCCATGGAGGGAAGGTGACGTTCTATTTAAGGAACGACAATGAGAAAATTTAAAGAACCGGTACTTGAAGTTGACTACAGAACGATTGTCCTGCAGCCAAGATACATTTGGCGTAAGGACAACGAAGACAAATGATGACTCACATGGAGCCACATCGGCAGTAGTTTGCCCCCGCTTTGTTTGCGAGTGGAACAGGAAAAAAAAAGATTAGTTGTGGTACAGGATACACTCCACTTGCGGATTATGTGTGTAGATGTAGATGTAGTCATAGATTTTGTTGTGCTTAGTTAAGTGTCCTTCGAATCCCAGCACAATTAAAATCTTCATCCCATGTCATTTCAACTTTACATATGCGTACAGTTTATTAATTGTAATTTAAACTATATGTAAGATCTTTCGTGGTCAGTCACGAGAAACATTAGTTGCTAGACAGGTTTCAGTCTAGAACTAATACTTCCGTCATTAAATTTCTCGTGGTAACTTGATTTTAGAAATATCACTCAAGTAACAAATTTGTTTTACAAGCGTTACAGATTGTGTCATCTTTAATAAGGTGTTTTCTTATATTTGCATTAGCGTGATACTGTTTTGCAATAACACTGATAGCCATCTTGTATAGTCAAACTGCTGTACCCAAAAAGACAGTAGAGGAACCAAAGACAGTTATGGTATATGGATTGCTTACAATTCAAACGAGACTCAATTCAGATCGTTCGGACGTTTTCGGGCATATAGTACATGAGGGCTTCTGACGGATTTGTGACGCGTCAGATGTGGTCCGAACCCCATTGCTATCGTATCAAGAAGGTGTACTGCCACCACACAACGTGAATAATCTAAAGTTTTACCGGACTGCATCCACTGTATAGTGGACGAACGTTGATTCACCTCTCAGTTTACAACTACGAATTGAAAGCCAGTCGAAACGTAGGGCGCTGTTGGAGTCTGGCGAAAGCGATTGGGAATGATTTCTTCTGACCACAACAGCGTCAAGCAGGTAGAAGCTGTAAGGTAGAGCGCGATAGTAGGCTCGAAAATTTTGTTTTTCTGTCTAAAGGAATATTAATGGAGTATGTAAAAATGGGTATAACATTTATACAATTAGAGTTTACAGTGAACTGGATTTGCGTCCAACAAAGCGAACTATATTTTGGATCTTAGGCAAAAATATGAGGAGTTCATCATCAAGGAGGATAACTCCACTTTGCACTTTTTCTGCAGGAGAGACTACAAACTAATACATAGACGTCTAGTTGATACAGGGTATTGAATACTTCTCGGGTGATTCTTATGATCCATTAAAACTAAATTTTAGTTCATATTTTGATGTGGGTTAAATAAAAAAGCAGAAATTTGTGAATATGTTGAGGAGTTGTTAGTTTTTGGTGCATATTTGAGGATTCTTTGATCCCTTTCAATTGCTTTTATCTCTCAGCTACCCTCTTGCTTGTTTAGCATGAACTTATTGCACCTTCTCTTCCATTCTTGCACAGTTATTGTGTTAATTTAACGACATAGGATATAACTGAAAATGGAATGACTGTTCAGAAGAGTATTCGCCATACCGGATGCATTGCAGTATGGCAACGCCAGGGAGACATTCAAGTCATCTAATTAACTGCTGTTGGAGTTAGCAGAAAATAAAGCAGAGAGGTAATGGATTCGTTAGAATATTTTTGCGCAGATCATGATTCATACCCATTATAAACATGTTCTAGTCCTTCTTTGAAGGTTGAGAAGATGATAATTAGATCCAACTCGAAAAACACAGGGCGTCCATGAACTATCTTTTCACTTTAAGACTTTAATACCTTTAAAACTACATTATATCTGAACAAATGGTTCTAAACATGTGATAAGGCAACTCATAAAGTTTTGTTTCCTCATTCATACACGTCAATGTGGGAACACATAGTGACACGGATAAAGTGAGGTCTGAATTCAATGTCTGCCCACGTACGATTACGGGTCTGCATAGTGACATGTTCAAAAGCATTGTGAAGCATGCGTACAAGTCCTGTAGTTCTCTAACCTCGATTCTATACACTTGATCCTTTAAAAACGCCACAGGAAGAATTCTACTGGTGTGAAGTCAGGGGATCATAGCGGCCATCAGATTGGACTATCTCGTCCAATTCACCTACAAGTAATTTTTTCATCTAGAAACTGACGGACATTTAGGGACCAGGGGGCTGGTGCCCCATACTGCAGGTATTAGCCATCAGGTTGAAGGTGTTCCAATTGTGACATAGCAAACTCTTGTGGCATATCCACGTAAACACCACCGTTGGCGACAGACTCAATGAAAAAGAAGGACCAATGATGCAACTGAGCATCAGCCCACACCAGAGATTGACCTTGAGACTTTCTCTTTCCATCTCACGTGAAATGAGGATATTGTGAGTCCGAAATAGGATCGTTATGAGGATTCATTTCGCCCGGTACATGAAACGTTGCCTCATCGGAGAAACAAATCTTTTCCAGAAAATCGCTGTTGCTTCAAACTTGCCTAGCATATCCACTGCAGACTGCTCACGTTGAGATTTGTCCGTAGGGTTCAATGCCTGAAGCAGCTTCACATGGTACGGATAAAGCTGTAACCTCATATAAAAGATATTGTACAATATTGATTGTCTCATTTCCAGCTCCCTGGCCGCCGTACGCACAGATTTTACCGGACTCCTTGGATACGCCTGCATTGCCTTGTACACGTTGGCGTTGCCTTGTACACGTTGGCTTCTGAAACAGATAGGCGACCTGCACCCTTTTTATGGAAAACACTATCTGTTTCCATAAATGACGTATGTGAAGCCCTAGTAGTAGGTCGGGACGGTGGTGGCCTTCAATAACGTGTCGTGGCATTTGGATATCGGACGTTGTCTGTATGAAACAGGCCTCACATTGAACTTTCTCCTCTGACTTTCACATTTTATAAGGTTTTCAAGTTCGATTTTGCGTCAAACTTGCGTCACATGGAAGGTAAAAACACTTTTTGAGTTATCTTAACACGTGCTGGAAACTATTTCTTTAATACCTAGTATCGTTTGAAAATTATGAATTTCTTAAGTTGTAAAGCTAATTTATGGATACACCGAACTATTAGAGACAGACGCAATATAAATCTCGTGAAAAATGGAGTTCTCTGTCTTTGATAATCCGCTCATCGAATATTGACAGGCATTTTAATTTGGGTACATAATTGAAAGATTCTCTGCTGTCATCTCTCATGCCAGATCGCTGTAGCATGTATTTTTTATTTCGGAAATGACAACTTTATTGGAGAACTTTACACATACGCAATTCCGTCTTTGACAGTTCATTAACAATTACGGACTGGACTTTCAGTACCAGATGATGAATCTCGTACTGTCAGCAGGCAGGGTCCACAATTGAAAATGCACAGCGAATCCCAGTATCCGCCTCGTCGGAACCATAGAGAGGAGAAAAGTCGTCATCGATAATCCTGCCGTAGGCGTAGTCGTGGTGGAGCGAGCTGAACTTCCGGCCCCTGGCAGGGCAGAGACATTCGTCTTCGGCCCCGGGAGTCGCGGCCGTTGACATGTGGCAGAGGTTGTCGTAACATTTCCTGCTGGTGCCTCCCGGGGCATATCAACTATGCGTAGCCCTCGAAGCTGCGGTTGACTGATCGTTAGATATTTCCAGCTACCATGTGACACATATAGCACATATCTAGGAGACTCAGTTGAAGTCTATTCAGCCTTATTGCCGGCCGAAGTGGCCGTGCGGTTAAAGGCGCTGCAGTCTGGAACCGCAAGACCGCTACGGTCGCAGGTTCGAATCCTGCCTCGGGCATGGATGTTTGTGATGTCCTTAGGTTAGTTAGGTTTAACTAGTTCTAAGTTCTAGGGGACTAATGACCTCAGCAGTTGAGTCCCATAGTGCTCAGAGCCATTTGATCCATATTCAGCCTTATTAATTGCTTCACCGCTGCCGTCGCAGGTCTTAAGCGGATGGCAGTTCTAGGTAATTGCAATTTCGTTGCAGCTTTCACAGGTCAGACCAGAACAGACTATCATTATAGCATAATCTAAATCTGATGAAATTCATAGCCTCAAGTTCTTTAATATTCGGGTGCCGTCACATAACAACTGTTAACTATCCGATTTCCTGTTCTATTTCGAGATGAGTCCTCGTTATGTATCCAAAGACCGATTTCAGGGCTCCCCTTTTACGGATGCCGCTTGTATCTACGCACAAGACACCGCAAACTTTAAAAAAATTTCCAGAAGATATTAAAACAAGCTGACAACTCGCCAAATTCTGAAAAATTCTACTAATTTAACGGGACTGCGTTGTCTGATGTCTGGGTTATCCTTAGTGCAAAGCGGCGTATGACCCTTTTTAGCGGGCGTAACAGCTGCCTCTTTCCCTCTTGAGATATTGACTGAGTCTTTGCGACCACGAGACTGGAACTACGTTTCGTTGAAAATCCATATACGTAACGCATGCTAACATTTATAATGAAAACTAAACGCATATGTTGTTTAGGGTTACAATGTAAACAACAATACAAATTACTTACTTAATGTTAAACATAATACACACATCAAAAAGTGTTTTGCATCGCCACAGACCCAAGAACTCCTGAAGATAGACGTTGAGTGTGGTTATTGTATCGCAAACACAGAGCAGAGCCTTTGACTGTTCAGAGATGTCACTAACCCCCCCCCCCCCCGAGATGTAAAAAACCATGACGGAGGGGGTCCGACAACGGATCAGTTCCAGCCATTCCACCAGGAAGTAGGTACACGGTTCGTGTCGTCTGTAGTTCAATCATGCCTAGACGATCAATACTGCGGTTCGATCGCGTCCGCATTGTTACATTGTGTCAGGAAGGTCTCTCAACAAGAGAAGTGTCCAGGCGTCTCCAAATGAACCAAAACGATGTTGTTCGGACATGGAGGAGATACAGAAAGAGAGGAACTGTCGA
Organism: Schistocerca americana; assembly: GCF_021461395.2. Taxonomy (NCBI): domain Eukaryota; kingdom Metazoa; phylum Arthropoda; class Insecta; order Orthoptera; family Acrididae; genus Schistocerca; species Schistocerca americana. The sequence continues at coordinate 419,524,554 of NC_060130.1, read as the reverse complement.
TGACATGGCTCACTCAGGCCACCCAAGGGCTACTTCTGAAGCGGATGACCGCTACCTACAGATTATGACTCGGAGGAACCCTGACAGCAATGCCGCCATGTTGAATAATGATTTTCGTGCAGGCATAGGACCTCGTATTACGACTCAAACTGTGACCAATAGGTGGCATGATGAGGAACTTCACTCCCGACATCCATGGTGAGGTCCATCTTAGCAACCACGACACCATGCAGCACAGTACGGATGGGCCCAACAACAAGCCGAATGGACCGCACAGGATTGGCATCACGTTCACTTCAACGATGAGTGTCGCATATGCCTTCAACTAGACAATCGTCTGAGACGTATTTCGAGGCAACCTGGTCAGGCTGAACGCCTTAGACACACTGTCCAGTGAGTGCAGCAAGGTGGAGTTTCCCAGCTGTTTTGGGGTGGCATTGTGTGGTGCCGACGTACGCCGCTGGTGGTCATGGTAGGCACCGTAACTGCTGTCGATACGTGAATGCCATCCTCCGACCGATAGTGCAACCATATCGGCAGCATATTGGCGAGACATTTGTCTTTGTGGACGGCAATACGCGCCCACATCGTGCACATCTTGTGAATGACTTCCTTCAGGATAACGACATCGCTCGACTAGAGTGACCAGCTTGTTCTCCAGACATGAACCCTATCGAACATGCCTGGAATACATTGAAAAGGCTGTATATGGACGACGTGACCCATCAACCATTCTGACGGATCTACACCGAATCGCCGTCAAGGAGTGGGGCAATCTGGACCAACAGTGACTTGATGAACTTGTGGATAGTATGCCACGACGAATACAGGCAGGCATCAATGGAAGAGGACGTGCTACTGGGTTTTAGAGGTGTGTACAGGTATCTCCACAACAACTTCTTATGGTCTAGCTGTATGTTAGTACAACATACCATGTGTGGTTTTCATGAGCAATAAAAGGGAGGAAATGATGTATATGTGGATTTCTGCTTCAATTTTCTGTACAGATACCGGAACTCTAGGAACCGAGGTGATGCAAAACATTTTTTTGATGTGTGTATGAAATTTATTTTTTATTTCAACAAAATAACTACGCTTTCAGTGTTACAAAGAACAAATGAAATCACTCTTGTACAAAAGCAAAAATATGCTCCAGAAAAAAGTGGCAACACCAAGAAGGCTTTGCGCGACGCAATCTTACGCTGGCAGTCGTGTATCTACATCTGAAAGATAACGTTTCTTGAAATTTCGCACCTAAGAGTGGCGCTGTTGGCACCACTATGAGTTTGAAAATCATGTTGGATTTAAATACACTCTGTAACGGTCGTGAGCGTTAGTTACCTTTTGAGATAGGAAGTGGTGAGTTGATGTTAGTCCAGAATGCCTTTAAGACGACGACGATGCGCGGCCCCTCCCACCATAGGTACGAGTCCTCCATTGTGCATGTTTGTGTGTGTTGTTCTTAGCATAAGTTAGTTTAAGTATTGTTTAAGTCTGGGGAACGCTGACCTCAGCAGTTTGTTCCCTTAGGAATTCACACGCACAACGACAACGTCATTATCAACACTTCACTGAGTTTGAACGAATATGTTTAATAGAGTTACAAGAAGCTTAATGTTTCTTCCGTGACACTGCAGATAGACCTGACAGGAATGTAACCACTGTACATTATTACTAGCACCGGTGGTCACGGTCACAGAAAGGTAGCAAGAAGCTCAAAATGGTTAAATGGCTCTTAGCTCTATGGGACTTAATATCTGAGGTCATCAGTCCCCTAGACTTAGAACTACTTAAACCTAACTAACCTAAGGACAGCACACACATCCATGCCCGAGGCAGGATTCGGATCTGCGACCGTAGCAGCAGCGCGGATAGCAAGAAGCACGGGCTCCGGACGGCCATGTGTCACTACCGGTCTATGGCTGTGGCGCGTCGTACTGCAACTGCAGCATCAATTGGAGCAGCAGGTGGCATCTGACACAATGAGCTGTTACAAACAAGGTACCTCAAGGACAGTTGCTAGCCAGACCTCCTGTACTGAGCATTCCGGTGACCCAAAACCACCACCATTTGCGACTTTATGGCGTCATGCGAGAGCTCACTGGAGGGTGGAGTGGTATCCTGTTGTATTTTCTGATGAAAGCCACTCCTGCCTCGTTGCCATTGATGATCGTATGTTGATTAGAAGGAGTCCAGTTGAGGGACTGCAATCAACCTGTCTGTGCTAGACGCACTGGACCCACATATGGAGTTACGGTCTGAGGTGTGGTTTATCATGGCAGACAGAGCACTCTCGTGGTTCTACCACGCACCCTGAATACAAATTTGTACGTCAGTTTGGTGATTCGACCTGTTCTGTTACCATTCATGAACTGTATTGCAGGGCATCTTTTCCAACAGGGTAACACTCGCCCACATACTGCTGTTCAACATGCTGTACAAAGTGTCGTCATGTTGCCTTGGAATGCTCGATTGACAAATATGGCTCAAATTGTGCAGGTATACTACATCATCGAACGACAACCCCAGAGTCATCTACTACCAGCATTAAATGTCCTTGTATTGACCTACAAAGTGCAACAGGCATGGAACTCCATCCCATAAACTGACATACGGCACCTGTCAGCAATGTATTGCATGCGTTTCACATTTGCAATGGCATTCCTCGCGCTCACATTAATCTATGATCTTGCAACGTTAATCACTTAAATATGTTACGTAGACAAAACGTATTCCCGAAACTTCAGTACTCAAAATTACTTGTTTCTTGGTGTTTCAATTATTTTCCGCCGGTGTATTTATGTAATGCAGTTAGTCGGAAGGCCCTGGCTCCCCACGGGAGGAAGCGGAAATGAAATTTTACTTAGTTTGAAGATAAGAAAATTAGAAAACTGCCCAGTAACTTTCATTGAAAGTTACAGTAACGGTAATTCTTATATTTTCAGTTTCAGTGGACTAAAAATATAGGCTATTACTTACCGTGTAAGAAATAGAACAGAATTAGAAGCTGTTAACCATAACAATGATGTCCGAAAAATCAAGTATTTATGGTGGTTTTATTTTGAAATTGAACAAAATACAAATTGTTGATAAGAGGGGAAACTGTAGTAGCTTAGTTACAGTACCTCCAACGCACGTCGGTACAGACAATTTGATACAGTGCACGATTTTGGTAGTGCTACTTAACGTGAGCTGTACAAATGTGTTACTTACAATCTGAGCACTTCGTAGTGGTTATGTTGTCTCAATTTGTTGACAGAATTTTTGTCTCGCACGTTTGGAGCGTCGATCTCTGCCACTGCAGCATAGTGTTCAAGAATTTCCTGTTTGAACTCGTATTTTTCTACCAATGGTGACTGATTGTTCAGTTCGGGGCAGAATTTGCGAAGCTTCAATATAAGGAGTGACGAGGGGCCTAGCTGTTTACCAAGAAGTATGTTTCTCTTATAAAGATTATTTGTTTTCAACGCTGGATTGATATCCCTGAGAAATGGAATTATCTCGAATATTGTAGCGTTGGATAATTCAGCTGTGACTGGTTTTCATCTTGCATGTGAAGGGTGCAGTAAGCTGACCGATGTGTCTACTGTTCCCTTAGTAGCATTGTGGTCCAGTATCATTTTTGGTGGTTTGTCCTGTTAGTTAGTTATGTTATTTTTTGCTTTGTGCTCATCACGACAACATGTTTGTGTGCTGATATGGAACTTACTGCTAGATTAAAACCCTGTGCCGTACGGAGACACGAGCTCGGGACCTTTGCCTGTCACGCGCAAGTGCTCTACCAGCTGAGTTACCGAAGAACGTCTCACAACCCGTCCTCACAGCTTGACTTCCACCCAATGATAGTTTTAATCCACCAGGATGTTTCATGTTTATTCTTTCTTATTAAATAATGTTCGACTGTGGTTTACTTAGTAAAGCAGAAATGTCATTGCTTGAAATGTTTTTGTGGAGTTAAAGCTACTATTTTCTCACGGTTCACAAGATTGTAAATTGTTTCCTGCGTAGTCTTTTATCCAATGCCTACGATGTGAATTAATGTCAAACATCACATTTTATCATTTCAGCCTATTTGTACGGTCCAGGTCAACCCGTGTGCCTTTTTTTCCTTAGGTTTATCACCGGGTAACTCCTGTACTGATTTATGTCTTCGTAGCGTAAGAAATATTTTTATTCCATGTATTCAACAGTACTCGGTATGTTGTTTCAGTGAACAACGTCAGTGGAAAGTCCACCGGTTACTCATCTACTGTTCCGTTTTCGACAAGATTTTATAATGTTTCGAGATTATTGCCACCTAATTTTCGCACAACATTCTTCTACATACCGACTTGTCAATTCCCTGTCACGTTCTTCGATCAGACTTGTCATCTATTCGTAACACACATGAACTGAAACGTAACTGTTTCCATGGCATTACGCCAGGGGAGATGGATCTCCTTGTTTTTGGATCCCAATGACCGTTTGTTGATTCACCACGCGAATTATACGTGCCAACCGGTAATAAAAAACAGTACAGGCTTCAAGAATAATTTCATCTAATTCTTCCAAGCTGTCAGCATAAACTTTATGGAACTCAACATCAGGTATTTCCCTAGCAATACTCTAAATATTACAGTTCATAATCGCTTCAAAGAACAATTTCCTACCTCTTACTCTGGGTATATCATACCTCATGACTTTTTCACTGAATGATCTCCCAGGTTGTTGAATAGTTGAAAAAAGAGGCAAAAGGAAAAAGAAGAGAAAAAGGGAAATTCGTGTTTAAGATTCCATCGCAACGAGCTCATTAGCCGTGGAACATAAGTTGGGGTTACGGAAGTATGGAAAAGGAAATCGTTTGTGTCCTTTCAAAGGAACCATCCCAGAATTTTCCCAAGCGCTTTAGGAAAATCACGGAAAACTTAAATCTGTGTGACCGAACGGGTATTTGAACCGATGCCCCCGTGAATGCGAGTCAAGTGTACTCACCACAGCGCACATCCGTCACGGATGTATCTCCACCCTCCGCATGATGTTTTTGTCGTTCAACTGAAACACTTTTAACGTCTACAATTTGCCATGTATGGTGCCAATGCCCGAAAAATTTTCTGATTCAGTTGTAGTATGAATGCCGACGTCACCGATGTGTTTTTCTTCTTCAGAAATATTCCCCCTCGCCGTTAGATGAACTTACTGATGCTTCCAAGTGCTCGTCGGAAAGAAATCGCTTTATCTTCAAAACCACACATGAATTTCTACGTTAGGTACGTTAACTGCACCTACACCATAAAGGATTACCCACAGCAATAGTTCTTTGATAAGTTGAATGTAAAAAGCGACCTGCATTGTTGAGTAATATCACACATTCCAGCAATTTGGAAACAAAGACTGCAGTGACATAAAATATCCATTATGCATCCATCTCAGCCACGTAGAAATAAAATTTTACCATCGATATTTGTACACGTGGGGAATTTTTTTAACGCTTGCAGCATTTACATTGACGGAAAAAGAGATTGCAACACAAAAAAATAATTAATGGAAAGAAATGAAATTTCGAAAATACATTCGTGTAGATAGTATATTTAAGTGATTAAAATTGCAAGATCAGAAGGTAACTAAGTGCGAGAAAAGCCATTGCAAATATGACATACTGGCTCACTAACAACTGGTGTAACCGCCAGAATGTTGAGGTGCCGAATGTCAGTTTGTGGGAGGGAGTTCCAATACCTTTTGCGCAGATCGGTCAATACAGGGAATGTTAACGCTGTTTGTGGATGACGTTGGGGTTTTCGTCCGATGATGTCCTATATGTGCTCGACTGGAGACAGATCTGGTGATCGAGAAGACCAAGGCAGCAAATCGACACTCTGTGAAGCATGTTGGGTTATGACAACTCTGTGTGGCCGAGTGTTATCCTGCTGGAAAACACGTGCTTGAACGCTGTTCATGAATTGCAGCAGAATAGGACAAATTGACAGACTGACGTAATAATTTATGGTCAGGGTACATGAGAGAATTACGAGAGTGCTCCGGCTGCCATATAAAATCGCACACCAGACCATGACTCATGATGTGGGTCCAGCATGTCTAGCACACAGGCAGGTTTAATGCAGTCCCTCAACTGGACGATTCGTAACAAACACACGATCATCAATGGCAACGAGTGAGAACCGACTTTCGTCAGAAACCAAAACATACCTCTACCCTGCCTTCCAGTGAGCTTTCGCTGACACCAATGAGGTAGCAAATGGCAGTGGTTTTGGGCCAGTGGAATACATACTACAAATCGTCTGGCTCGGAGAAGCCATTGAAGTAATCAATTTGTAACATTTGTTTGTGATGCCAACTGCTGCTCATATTGCCGCTGCAGATGCAGCACCACGCTTCACAGCCAAACGCCAAACGCGATGGCCTTCCCTCTCGATAGTGCCACGTGGCTGTGCGGAGCCCGGCTTTCTTGCGGCCCTACTTCTCGTGAACAACGCTGCCATCAATAATGTTCTGCTGCTACATTCCTGCCATTTCTATCTGTAGTATTGAAAAAGGAAGGTCCAGCTTCTAGTAGCCTTATTACACGTCCTTGTCCAATTTCAGTGAGGTGTTGGTAATGGCGTGTTTGTCGCCTTGAAGGTATTCTTGACTAACATAACGCAGCAGATCCATTCTCAAATGTAGCTAACGCTCACACGTGTTACAGCGTATATTTAAAGCAAACCTGATCTGCATCTTCATAGTGGAGTTACTAGGGCCACTCTTATTTGACCGACACGAAATATGAATATACATTATCTTTGAGATGTAGGAACACACTTATCAACTTCGTTTGTGCCGCATGACTCCTTCTTCGTGTTGCAATATCCTTTCCGTCGGTGAATATCCAAAGGGAACAAGTATAACCAATTAAGCTAAACAATATTTTTTATTTGAGTCATTCATTATGTAAAACGTTTCCATGGCCTACGTTTCAATATAGGAACGTTGTGGAAGAACTGACTCTCTTCTGGATCATTCTGACCCGAAGAGAATGGCGGGGTTAATATTGTGTCACACTTCTGCTCTTTCTGCATACACTTTTTAAGAAGTGTGTACTAAGTCATATATGCGACATTTCATATGTTACGGGTCTCCATGTGCTTTTGTGCAAAGAGATAGGAGAAAGGAGACTTTTATATAAAATTATTGTTGTCTCGTATTGAGATTTAGATACACAGTTGCAAATGCATATGAACATGTAGAAGTCCTGTTACATTTCTACCTACGTACATTGCTCCCCCCCCCCCCCCCCATGAACCATGGACCTTGCCGTTGGTGGGGAGGCTTGCGTGCCTCAATGATATAGATAGCCGAACCGTAGGTGCAACCACAACAGAGGGGTATCTGTTGAGAGGCCAGACAAACGTGTGGTTCCTGAAGAGGGGCAGCAGCCTTTTCAGTAGTTGCAGGGGCAACAGTTTGGATGATTGACTGATCTGGCCTTGTAACACTAACCAAAACGGGCTTGCTGTGCTGGTACGTCGAGCGGCTGAAAGCAAGGGGAAACTACAGCCGCAATTATTCCCGAGGGAATGCAGCTTTACTGTATGGTTAAATGATTATGGCGTCCTCTTGGGTATAATATTCCGGAGGTAAAATAGTCCCCCATTCGGATCTCCGGGGGGGGGGGGGGGCACTCAAGAGGATGACGTTATCAGGAGATAGAAAACTTGCGTTCTACGGATCGGAGCGTGGAATGTCAGATCCCTTAATCGGGCAGGTAGGCTAGAAAATTTAAAAAGGGAAATGGATAGGTTAAAGTTAGGTATAGTGGGAATTAGTGAAGCTCGGTGGCAGGAGGAACAAGACTTCTGGGCAGGTGACTACAGGGTTATAAACACAAAATCAAGTAGGGATAATGCAGGAGTAGGTTTAATAATGAATAGGAAAATAGGAATGCGGGTAAGCTACTACAAACAGTATAGTTAACGCATTATTGTGGCCAAGATAGATACGAAGCCCACGCCTACCACAGTAGTACAAGTTTATATGCCAACTAGCTCTGCAGATGACGAAGAAATTGAAGAAATGTGTGATGAAGTAAAAGAAATTATACAGATTGTGAAGGGAGACGAAAATTTAATAGTCATGGGTGACTGGAATTCGTTAGTAGGAAAAGGGAGAGAAGGAAACGTAGTAAGTGTATATGGATTGGGAGTAAGAAACGAAAGAAGAAGCCGCCTGGTAGTATTTTGCACATAGCACAACTTGATCATAGCTAATATTTGGTTCAAGAATCATAAAAGAAGATTGTATATATGGAAGAAGCGTGAAGATACTGACAGGTTTCAGATAGATTATATAATTGTAAGACAGAGATTTAGGAACCAGGTTTTAGATTGTAAGACATTTCCAGGGACAGATGTGAACTCTGACCACAATCTATTAGTTATGAACTGTACATTACAACTGTAGAAACTGCAAAAAGGTGGGAATTTAAGGAGATGGGACCTGGATAAACTGAAAGAACCAGAGGTTGTAGAGAGTTGCAGTGAGAGTATAAGGGGACAATTGACAAGAATGGGGGAAAGAAATACAGTAGAAGAAGAATGGGTAGCTTAGAGGGATGAAGTAGTGAAGGCAGCAGAGGATCAAGTAGGTAAAAAGACGAGGGCTAGTAGAAATCCTTGGGTAACAGAAGAAATATTGAATTTAATTTATGAAAGGAGAAAATATAAAAATGCTATAAATGAAGCAGGCAAAAAGGAATACAAACGTCTCAAAAATGAGATCGACAGGAAGTGCAAAACGGCTAAGCTGGGATGGCTAGAGGACAAATGTAAGGATGTAGAGGCTTATCTCACTAGGAGTAAGGTAGATACTGCCTACAGGAAAATTAAAGAGACCTTTGGAGAAATGAGAACAACTGTCTGAATATCAAGAGCGCAGATGGGAACGCAGTTCTAAGGAAAGAAGGAAGAGCACAAAGGTGCAAGGAGTATATAGAGGTTCTTTACAAGTGCGATGTACTTGAGGACAATATTTTGGAAATGGAAGAGGTGGTAGATGAGGATGAAATGGGAGATATGATACTGCGTGACGAGTTCGACAGATCACTGAAAGACCTCAGTCGAAACAAAGCCCCGGGAGTAGACAACATTCCATTAGAGCTACTGACAGCCTTGGGAGAGCCAGACCCGACAAAACTCTACCATCTGGTGAGCAAGATGTATGAGACAGGCGAAATAACCTTAGACTTCAAGAAAAATATAATAATTCCAATTCCAAAGAAATCAGGTGTTGACAGATGTGAAAATTACCGAACTATCAGTTTAATAAGTCACGGCTGCAAACTACTAACGCGAATTCTTTACAGACGAATGGAAAAACTAGTAGAAGCAGACCTCGGGGTAGATCAGTTTGGATTCCGTAGAAATGTTGGAACACGTGAGGCAATACTGACTTTACGACTTACCTTAGAAGAAAGATTGAGGAACGGCAAACCTACGTTTATAGCCTTTGTAGGCTTAGAGAAATCTTTTGACAATTATAAATGGAAAAATGTCTTTCAAATTCTGAAGGTGGCAGGGGTAAAATACAGGGAGCGTAAAGTTATTTGCAATTTGTACAGAAACCAGATGGTAGTTATAAGAGTCGAGGGACGTCAAAGGGAAGAACTGGTTGGGGAGGGAGTGAGACAGGGTTGTAGCCTCTCCCCGTTGTTATTCAATCTCTATATTGAGCAATCAGTGAAGGAAACAAACGAAAAATTCGGAGTAGGTATTAAAATCCATGGAGAAGAAATAAAGACTTTGAGGTTAGCCGATGACATTGTAATTCTGTCAGAGACAGCAAAGGGCTTGGAAGAGCAGTTGAACGGAATGGACAAGGTCTTGAAAGGAAGATATAAGATGAACATCAACAAAAGCAAAACGAGGATAATGGAATGTAGTCGAATTAGGTCGGGTGATCCCGAGGGAATTAGATTAGGAAATGAGGCACTTAAAGTAGTAAAGGTGTTTTGCTATCTGGGGAGGAAAATAACCGATGATGGTCGAAGTAGAGAGGATATAAAATGTAGACTGACAATGGGAAGGAAAACATTTCTGAGGAAGAGAAATTTGTTAACATCGAGTATAGATTTAAGTGTCAGTAAGTCATTTCTGAAAGTATTTTTATGTAGTGTAGCCATGTATGGAAGTGAAACGTGGACGATAAATAGTTTGGATAAGAAGAGAATAGAAGCTTTCGAAATGTGGTGCTACAGAAGAATGCTGAAGATTAGATGGGTAGATCACATAACTAATGAGGAAGTATTGAATAGGATTGGGGAGAAGAGAGTTTGTGGCACAACTTGACTAGAAGAAGGGACCGGTTGGTAGGACATATTCTGAGGCATCAATCGATCACCAGTTTAGTATTGGTGGCAGCGTGGAGGGAAAAAATTGTAGAGGGAGACCAAGAGATGAATACACTAAGCAGATACAGAAGGATGTAGGCTGCAGTAGGTACTGGGAGATGAAGAAGCTTGCACAGGATAGAGTAGCATGGAGAACTGCATCAAACCAGGCTCATTACTGAAGACCACAACAACAACAACAACAACAACATTGAACTAAATGGAGACGAAGAATTAGATTCGTCATTCTGTTGCTGAACGTTATCCAGGACTAATTTAATTTTAAATCAGGTATTCCTAAAATTATTTAGAATGCAATTAAGTAGTGGGAATTACGATACCATGTTATACAGCCATCATAAGTTAGATATCAGTACACCAATACAATAGAAATGATATTTATCGGTTCTAGGCGCTACAGTATGGAGCCGCGAGTCCGCTACGGTTGCAGATTCGAATCCTGCCTCGGGCATGGATGTGTGTGATGTCCTTAGGTTAGTCTGGTCCTGATTATTCACATGTCGATAGTTCTTGCAATTTAAAAATAATCCGTAAGTAAGTAAGTACCAGAACTCGGATATAACAGATTCTAGACGACGCCGGACGGAGTGGCCGAGCGGTTCTAGGCGCTACAGCATGGAGCAGCGCGACCGCTACGGTCGCAGATTCGAATCCTGCCTCGGGCATGGATGTGCCTGAGGTCCTTAGGTTAGTTACGTTTAAGTAGTTCTAAATTCTAGGGGACTCATGACCTCGGAAGTTAAGTCCCATAGTGCTCAGAGACATTCTAGACGGCAAATAAGCGCAGTAGTATGGAACAGAAGCGTTTGCTTTGACTTACAAGATAGTCTATGTTCGCCAAAATCACCTTCATCAGTGCCATCTTCTTCTACCATGAAAACGATTATAAGCGGAGTATTTGTTTACACTTTTTATGACTTTTGATTGCTAACCCGTAAGATTTGCTGAAGAATGAAAACAATGAAGAGAGTGATTAGCTTAATCAACCTGTAGGGTAAAGGAGTAACACCATTAGTTCTTCGATACTAAGGAATCAATTACACTCTTAAAAAACTTAATTCATAAAACTGTCTGTATGTTGAAATATAGACCTTTCCATCTTATTTGAATTTCTTCTTCTAATGAATAAACTGGAAAAAGCTGTCGTCATTCCTGTAAGTTTTGTATATTTTTAAGATAATATAAATCTTCTGTGTATTCTAAGCAAAAATTACACGCTTTTCGAGAAATGTTTTTGAAGTGTGGAGCCCTTAAATCAGTTATTGCTACTGTACTATGTTACCTTTTTGCCGGCCGCGGTGGTCGTGCGGTTCTAGGCGCTGCAGTCCGGAACCGCGAGACTGCTACGGTCGCAGGTTCGAATCCTGCCTCGGGCATGGATGTGTGTGATGTCCTTAGGTTAGTTAGGTTTAAGTAATTCTAAGTTCTAGGGGACTGATGACCTAAGAAGTTAAGTCCCATAGTGCTCAGAGCCATTTGAACCATTTGAAGCTGTCTTTTTCCTACAAGCCAACTGAAACCTCATCGTGGTGTTCTGCAGAGAAACCCAGCACGATATTAAATACCTTGTTTCCTCATTGATAAATCTAAGAGTTCCGTGTAAGGTACTAACAGGATCAAAAGTATTCGAACTACCTGATTTTCATTCCGTCTGATTTTTATGCAACCGACAAAGCTTAACTGTCTTGTAGACCCTCTAAGCTCTTTTCGGTTCAGTCGTCTGACTATACTACAAGAGATCCTACAGAAATTTGCTATTGTATTGAAAATAGTTCAGTAGTCAATTAATACCACGATAGTGAAAGTATCAGAAAACTCGTCGTTAGAGATGACACAGTTTTAACACCTATAAACTCAAGTTTAATACAATAAATAACACTTCAACATGCAAATTTGAACTTGAAATGAAGTGACGAAAATGTTGTATGGGACCAGGACCTGGGACCCCTACCCAGCAACTGCTCTCACCGTTAACTATCCCCATAAGACGTTAAATGTGGTTTCAGTCACAAATAACAAAGTTAGAATGTGTCTAAAACAGAAATAATACAGCCTAATGTTTTGTGTTAGACAACGGTTAACTAAGCACTATCAAATGTTCCATATCAAAATTTTTCAACAGTAACTAGATGACTGACGCTGAAATGACTAGACAAAATTGTTTTGTTTCACAGGTTCACATGAAGAACCTGTCACCCACGTTTTCTAGCCGCGAACTAATGTAAATATCTCTTTGTTTTACCAGTAGAGAGATGCGAATGTGTTTGAATCTTAAATAACTTTATGTGTAGTTCTGTGGTGACTGTGAGTGGAACCACGACATATCGTCGTTGTTGACACCTAATCAATTTCTTTTTCACTATTGGTAAGTTGTGGTATTTATAAAACTGAAATGATATGATAGAAAGTTTGGTGTCTGACCAGGAGTCGAAACTGGCTCCAGTTGTTATTGTTAACAACCTACGGAGACACATCAACCAAATAATTACTTTTCACTTTTAGGTTCGTGAGCACATGAGATATGACTTGATAAAACGAGCTGGTGGTAATTTTTGTTACGGACGAGGACATGCGTCTGCCTTTCATGGAGACCTTAAGGATTCTTGAACCTTTGGGTGACAGCTAAACTAATCTTGTAGTGGTCATACCCCGCCAAAGATGTGATCTAAGTTCGCACTAGTCCAGCACTAATATTTTCGACATGTCAAGTACAACAAAAAATGACTGCCGTCTGGCTTCACACTATGATTGATTCATAAGAAAATAAAAATTTCTGCTGTAAAGAAGTTAACTGGTGCTAGAGGTTTTTCTTGCCACGACTTTCGCCCCTGTCATGTCTCAACCTATACCAACTCCTCTCCGGTCAGCAGACACGAACGTTATGTCTATTTTGGGTTTGGAAACACAGTGCAAATCTATGTTCAACTGGCGTTACCTGAAGTGAAGAGGGTCTGTTCATGATTATTAAAAATTATTGTCGAAACTATCAATCGAAAACAGCACAAGTAGAATGATTTTTATAATTAGAACTGGTGTTATTGGAATATGTATAACATGTTTGACAAGGCAAAGAAGTAAGTCTGCGATCCTGTTTGGCTTTTCAATCCACGGTTGTGCTGCTGACCTGGGAGCAAAGTGGCGCAGGAAGGACGTAACGGAGTTTTTCGAAACCAAGATTATCCAGCATTAATATAAGATGGAATTTGGTGCCAATGCAGCATTGTAAATCAATTCCACCTTGCTGGAGACCGGAGATGTGAAAAGTGTAGCCAATTATCTTTCCGCCGGGCGGCTGAGCGGTTCTAGGAGCTTCAGTCTGGTACCGCGCGACTCCTACGGTCGCAGGTCCGAATCCTGCCTCAGGCATGGATGTGTGTGATGTCCTGTTATAGGATGACCGGAGCGGGTGACGTGGTCGGGGTTGTAGGGCGTGGCTAGGTAGATGAAGGTGGCTGTTTTTAGCAATCTTGCTGAATGAACTGCACCGTACCTGCTATAATTTCCTTAGGGCACTCTGCGACTGGTTCTTGAGAGCGGATTAGAGAATACTCACAAAATTTGGGAACAGTGTGTAACAATTTCGCGGGGCAGATGGTAACTGGACCTGTTCGACAACGCAGCAAGTCTTCTGCAGTGAGGAACGCATGAGCTTTTCTGTTATGTGCCACTAACAGTATTTCCCGTGCGGTTAATTGGACGAATTTCTGCAAAATTTCCCGCTTGACTGGATACGTATGCAAGGCGTAACATTCAAATTTACAATACTTACATGTTAATGGTATTATGACATGAATTCTCAGCAGGGTACCAGTCCACATACTGGTAACAGTGGCCATTCTGTAATACAGAGATAAGTGTTCGTCTGTCAATGTCGTCAGTAGCTCCAGGGCTGCGGGCAGTTCGGATTGAACTTTCTGTAATCCTTCCTGAAGTTGTTTCTAAGGTAACAGTACCGGGCTTAGGTGCCCGCGCATTGCGTGCAAGAAAGCCTCCTGTAGTTCCGTGGCTTCTATGCGTGCTTCTGTAATACTATCAGCAAGCGATTATCAGCTGTGAATCGCTGTTATCCAACCGGTACTTGATTATACCCAAGTCGTGATAGGTTGTGTGGGCTGTGGTTTTAATGTGGGACATCAAGGTCGCGGCCAAAGCTCGCAATTGGCGCGTATTATTAAGTACATCTTTCTCCAAACTCTCTAATTGGGTTGTGTGAAGATCTAGCATTCCATGGTTGCTATTCACATTATCCTGTACCTGCTGTAGCGTTTCATTAATACTTTTAATATCTTCCCAAAAACTGTTTTTAGGATACGGCCACCTGCGTCCAACCATCGTCTTTTCCTACGAACGTGCGGGATTAACCCTGCAGTTTGCGCAACTGAGTTTGTAAGCGTGCAAAAGCTGATCGTAGTAGCTGATATTCCCCCTGTGTGTCATTAAACCTTGACTGCTTAGTCACCATGGAATGAAATTTCTTAAATGTATCCTCTAATTTGTAGATTTCGTCTTCAACCGCCCAAATATTACAGTCCAGCCTTAAGGTCCATTGATGTATCTCGATCACCTGGAAAGGACCTTGATAACGGGATACAATTTTTTTCGTTTTGCCTTTTGGCACATACAGATTAGTCACCCTCACCCATTGTCCTACATGATATTTGGGTATAGCCGCCTTCCTATTGTGAACTTTGTCCTGTCTCTCTAACGCTTTAGTGTTCATGTTTTTCAGCTGACGCCAGATTGTTTTCAACTTTTTGGATAAATCCTTAACAGCCGAAATATCGGTTCCTGGTAGGGTCTTGAGCAATTCAAACAGAGATGGCATCTTCCGCACTTTTGAGTTATACGCCGTGGTTACAAACGCCAATAGGGTAACCCAATTGTTGTGTTGCGAATTTACATAATAACTTAACATCTTAGCTATTGTACGATGAACACTCTCGGGCCGACCATTAGCCTGCGGGTGTAACGCGCTCGTTCTCAATTTCTTTATATGCAACAACTTGCATGACTGTTTCATAAAATCGGACATAAAGTTTGACCCTTGATCTGTAATTATAGTTTCAGGTGTTCCGAATTTCAATATCCATTTATGTACCATGGCGTGAGCCACTGTTTTGGTTCGCTGGACCGGAATAGCTGTCATAGATACATAGTGCGAAAAGTTATCTATTATTGTTAAAACATAGCGATTACCCGCTGGTGTTTGCACAAACGGCCCTAAGACGTCTATGCCAAGTAATTGGAGAAGTCTATCCGCTTCCGGTAATCGTTGCAACACAATTTTCTGATGACTCAATTCCGCCCGTTGAGCACACGGAATGCAATGCTTTACGTACTGATCGACATCTCGCCTACGCGTTGACTACCAATAACTCTGTGCTACCGTCCTTTCTGTTGCTCGTCGACCCGAATGACCAGAAAACATCGAATCGTGTGCTTGCCTTACAATTTCGCTTCACAATTTTTCTGGTACGACTATGCGTGGACCGTTCCTAGCTTTTCGGTACAATATCCCGGCTTCCACGACGAACTGTCGCTGTGAGGTAAATCGTTGACAATCTGTGTCGGCAGTTTGTGCCTCCTTCCATTCGTTCTAATTTATTCCTGTGCATTCCATGGTGCATACGTTAGGACTCAGACCATCCGCGTTTCCGTGCGATTTACTCGGTCGATGAATCACTTGAAAATCGTACTCACTAAGACGCAAAGCCCACTTAGTTGGTTGGTTGGTTGATTTCGGGGGAAGAGACCAAACTGCGAGGTCATCGGTCTCATCAGATTAGGCAAGGATGGGGAAGGAAGTCGGCCGGGCCCTTCCAAAGGAACCATCCTGGCATTTGCCCGAAGTGATTTTGGGAAATCACGGAAAACCTAAATCAGGATGGCCGGACGCGGGATTGAACCGTCGTCCTTCCGAATGCGAGTCCAGTGTGCTAACCACTGCGCCACCTCGCTCGGTCACCCACTTAGTTAATCTACTCATTGGATCTTTAAGCCCTAACAACCACTTAAGTGCTGCATGGTCAGTAATCACCTTGAAACGTCATCCACCGGAAACAGGTTATTCCGACAATTAATGCCAATAACTCCTTCTCAGTTGTTGAGTAATCTTTTTCTGCTATGTTTAGCTGTCTGGAAGTATATGCTATCGGGTGTTCCTGCCCGTCTATTTCCGGAGATAATACTTTACCCAAATCTAAATTGCTAGAGTCACAAGACAATATAAACTGTTTACTAAAATCTGGAAAAGCCAAAACCGGACTAGATGTTAACAATTTTTTTAACTTTTGAAAAGCCTCTTCGCATTCTGCTGACCAGTGAAATTTTGCTCCCTTCTTCAACAACTGCGTGAGGGGCCTTGTAAAATTTGGAACATACCTCCTGTAAAAATTGGCGAGACCTAAATAAGACTGCAACTCTTTTACTTTTCTGGTGTCGGAAAATTCATTACCGTCCCTACAAGTTTTTTGATCCGTGCGGACACCCTCCTGTCCTATAATATGACCTAAATAACGGACATCTTGCAACAAAAAATGACATTTTTCCATATGAAGAGTTAACCGCGCTGCTTTCAGACGATCGAAAACTTCACGCAAACGGCGCACATGTTCTTACACGTCCTTTGAGAAAACAATTATGTCGTCGAAATATACCACACACTGATTAGGTTTCAGCCCTTGTAACACACTATCTAGTAACCGTTGGAAGGTTGCCGGAACATTTTTGAGTCCGAAAGGCATTCGCCGATACTGAAAATGACCTGTAGGTGTTGGGAAAGCTGTCTTCGGTCGGTCTTCCGGGGCGACCTCCAACTGGTGGTACTCGCTTCGAAGATCCAAGGTCGTGAAGTACCGACACTGACAGAAATTATCCGAAGTTTCAGTAACATTAGGCATTGGGTATGTAACTGGTACAGTTTTTTGATTCAGGAAACGATAATCACAACAAAAACGATGTGCCTTGTCCCCATCAGGTGATTTTTTACCCACTATTACGACAGAAGTGGACCAGGGACTGCTACTGGTTTCTATTATCCCATCCCTAAGCTGTTGATTAATAAATTCTTCCATGACAGGCCGTAAGCTTTTTGGAACACGATATGGACGTTTATACACCGGTGCTTCCTTCCCAGTGGGGATGTAATGATGAACTAAGGGTGTGGCGGGCAGTGGACCATGACAATTAAATAAATCTTTATATTATGTCAAAAGGTTCTCCATGACTTCTCTGTCTTGCCCTTTTAAATGTGCTACTTTACCCCTCAGTACGGACCAGCTGATAGACTCTCCCAGCATTGTGTAACCTGCTGCGAAATCCTTATCCAGTTCATCTTCCCCTATTATCTCTAGATTCGCTATTACGGTACCCCATGCTAACTGCACCTCATCAAGGCCAAAATTATCATTACTGACAAGCACAACCTTTTTTCCTTGTATCTCCCACCGTAGGACACGCTACGGCGCGTAAAACACTTCATTTTATCCAGCAGCTCATTCTCAGACAAAGGTTCAACGACACACAACGAATTTACCGGCACACTAGCTCCAGCATCTGCCCAGATTATTTTCCCTGTACCCTTCGGTATAGTATCCCGCAAGTTAACCCTAAGGGACCTTGTACGCAGTTTAGGTGGCCCACCCAACGTCTGGGCGGTTCCTTGAGACAGTAATGGTTTTTCGGCCGCAGAACCTAGGCGAAATTGTATTCCGTCCAGTTCTACTGTACGCCGTTCCCGGTTAACTTTTGCGTGATGCGCAACCAGGAAATCCAATCCGAGTATGACAACATAGCTGCCGCCAACAACTGGAAGAACTTCTACCTTCACCTGGAAGTTCCTCATTTCCACTCGGATGTTTAACACCGCTGATCCGAGTGACTCCACCTGTCCCCACCCTCGCCACTTAACGCCCAGCGTGGTGGTTTTAATTATATTTTACCGAGTACATTTCTACTCGCCACGGATACCTGAGACCCGATATCCAATAAAAATTTGCACTGTCTGCCCCTCACCAAGCCAGTCAGAAAAAAGTCTGCCACTGAATCTACACTAGCGTTAATCCTTACTGGGGGTGTTGCACAGTGGACACGCCACCCTCTGCCCCGTTTAACGAAGGGGTGAGGCCCACCTTGCGGTTTCCTATCATGTTTCCGCCCAGACCCATTGCAATTATGCTCACCATGACCCCAACGTCTGCATTTCGTGCACTGCACTTCCTCGCAATCGCGTCAAATGTCTGCCTTCCGACCACATCTGAAACATTTTATTTCTGCATTGAATACTGCTTTCCTGTCCCACGTCTTCGTTACTGCCTCAACTTACTCTAACGCCACAGCAATTCCGACTGCCTCATTGAAAATCTTAGGGAATTCTATCCTAAACTTGCGGGATGTTTCGGGTTGTATTCCCCGCAAAATTGCGTCTAGTGCCCTCTGCTCAGCTTCCTGGAGAATGGCTTCATTAAACCTATCGGAATCCGTTTGCTCATAGGTATTAACATATTTTTTTCGAATTCGATCTACAAAAGCTTCTATTGACTCCCCAGTCCTTTGATACATTCTATTCCCGATAATATCTAGACGTATTTTTCCTCTGATACCTTTCCAGCAACTCTTTTTTGAATACTTCAAATGTCCGAGCATCCCTTAATTCTTCATGGCATGTAACGTATGCTCTGTCATCACCACTTACTTTCAACTTAGCCACATGCAAAAGTATTTCTGCACCCCAATTTCCCAATTTAGCGACCGTGCTAAGGATCTCAAAAAAAAAATCATAACATCCTCCTCAGCTTTTCCCGAGAAAGGGGTGACCAAAGACGCAGCGTTAGTGTCAAGAATTACTGCATTAACAGGAAACCATTCCTTGCTCGCTTCTTTAGACCAAATAAGCTCTATCTCTAATTCCGACACTGGCTCAAGTAGCTGCTGAATAGCCACCTCGGCTGACACAGACTGCTCCATCAAAATGGTTCAAATGGCTCTGAGAACTATGGGACTAAACATCTGTGGTCATCAGTCCCCTAGAACTGAGAACTACTTAAACCTAACTAACCTAAGGACATCACACACATCCATGCCCGAGGCAGGATTCGAACCTGCGACCGTAGCAGTCGCGCGGTTCCGGACTGAGTGCCTAGAACCACGAGACCACTGCGGCCGGCAACTGCTCCATCACTACGAGCTATCGAAACAAGGCTACAGTAAGCCCTGAAAGAAAAGCTTGTAGGGAAGACAGACCATGTTACAGGTTTAGACAAATCACCAAACGAAAAATTGGCACTTACTTGTCATGTTGCAGGAGTTGCTGATCCATTGTTGCCCTTCTCAGGTGCCACACATCCTCGCCGATTACCAGCCACAATTTCCTCCAAATCCAGGGAGAAGACCACTACTGTCACCTATTGTAACAGGAGTGTGTGCTGTGCAGGTTACCCGACTGACACCACTTTTTATAGGATGACCGGAGCGGGTGACGTGGTCGGAGTTGTAGGTTGTGGCTGGGTAGAAGAAGGTGGCTGTTTTTAGCAATCTTCCTCTTTATTGTTGGTTCTTCCAATACATTTTCCGGTAGCTCAGCCCCACCGCTCGTGTCATGGTGGAGACGTGCTGATGCACGCAGCCCAGGGAACGCGACGCCGCACTCGGTAAGCGGCTGCGCAGGCGGTAGGAGGTTAGCGGCACGAGGCCCAGCCCAGAACACCTGCAGACGCTGCGGCTTGTGACAACGCCGGGAGTCGCCGGTGCAGCAGCGGGCAATGCCCTCCGCCGGCCGGTCCTCGGGGACAGCGTCACTGATGACGACGACGTGACAGCCACCGAACGCCCAATCGGTCGAACCCAATGCCGACGCCCACCTCTGATGCCCTTAAATAGTGCAGGCCGCTGCTGAATCCGCCGGTGACGCTGCGTCGTGCTTATTAGAAGGTTTCGGATGAGTTGGCTAACGCAACCGCGCCACACGCGGCCCGCGTCTTCGTAATTCTGCTAATGCTGCGTTATGATGGTTGCCGCGCACGTACACACATACTGACGCTCGTTGCAAAACTGTGTCATCTCCATAACGCGCTGGCTGGCCTTCATCCGCCGTTTGCTGTGAGGCTGGCGCATCGTGCACTGAAACACACTAAATCACAATTTCGCACCGTATTTCCTAAAAATAATCCCTGTCCTCTACAGTCCTTAGTTCAATTAGACTTAATTAGTTCTAAGTTCTAGGGGACGGATGACCTCAGATGTTAAGTCTCATAGTGCTCAGAGCCATTTGAGCCAATTATCTATCTGTAATCTACAGCTACAGCATCACAACAGCTACGATAAACAATGCCAGCCTTTCTTTTAAATCTAAGTGAAGAGAAGTGTAATGGATATTACACTCATAATCCTCTTGCATAACATACTGAATAGGTTCAGTTAATTTAAAAGTATATGTTAAATTCACTATCCCAAAGTGACAAACTGAATCCAAATTAACTTGTCACTTTTGAGTAAACCGAAACAGTCAAAAGACCTCATAAAATAATTTCAGTATCACGACAATGAAAGAGTGTCGTAAGTCTATTTAGCTGTAGACAGCCTCAACTTTAATTGTGTGGGTTTAAAATTTTGTGGCCGCAATGCTATTTCAATTAATGCTTCAGATTTTGAAAATACTTTCACTTAATTTTCAGTTATTTAATTTTCATTAATATGTAACTTCAAAATTTAAAGATAGTGGCCTTTCAGGTACGTCAGAATCTTATATCACGCACCCATCTTGATTCCAAGTAGATCATAAAAAATTTATTGTAATAACGTGAATTTATTTCAGTACCAGTTAGTTACCTTCTGAAAATATCAATGTAAATTGCTCCTTCAAAGCTGGCGACCACAAATCTTCTTAGAATTTGTATATTTTTCAAGGGGCTTGTCGTACAGTAAGATTATACCAGTCTACAATCCGTTTGCTACCGTGTGAGGATAAAACGACAAGGTAGCCAGTGAAGGGCTTATTCTGTGTCATATACATTGTTCCATGCCAAAAGTATTGCACATCGAACCCCGTCAACCCCATCGCGCACTGGGGAGAGCTCTAAAAGAAAAATAGCTCCTAAAACCAAAAATATTCTGTTAGCTTACACGTAGTCTAATCGGTAATTAAATATAGTTACAGTTAGCAAAATTGTAACAGTTGTGTACTACAGATTAAATAGCATTGCTCGACTGAGCGAACAAAAGGCTTTCATTTTCTCGGAAGAGAGGTTCGCGAGTTACAAGTTTTTTGCGACAATACGCGAGGCAGCGGCCGGTTCGTGAGCTGCACTGCCGTAAAGACAAAGCGAAACCATGGCCTGTTTTTTCATGACTCCGCAGGCGTTGAAGCACCTTCTTTCCAGGAAATTAAAATGTTATTCTGCACCGTATTAAACATCATAGAAAGCAAACATAGTGATTACAATAAGTAAAAACTGTCAGTTTCGTATTAAAAAAGAAACACAATCTAAGACGAAAACGACGTACCGGGAAGCAATTATGCAAATTGGTTACAAATTCATATTCATTCAGGTATCGCTGTAAAACACGAAACTGCAAACCTTGAACGCGCTGATGGGTGAATACGTGACGCTATAGCGCAGTTTCACCGCGCAGCGGGCAGGGATAGTAAACGAGTCACATGTCAATACCAGGGCATAAAGTTCTTGCAAATTTCGTCCCATGTACTCAGTTGGATAGTACTGAGAGAAGACACCTAGTTAAGCTCGTAGAAGCCGGTTAGGGTAATAGGCGAATTGTTCACATTTGAATAGGAGCGATGTCACTATTCAACAACGTTGCCAGGAATGGATGAACCATGGGAAACACAGCATCAAGAAGGAAACGGTAGATCTAGAGAGACGACAGAGTGAGACGACCGAGTAATCTTCAGAGAGGCACTCAGAACCTCAGACTAATCATTGCCATCGATCCGATTTGCAACTGGTGCTTCAGTGACCACAAGGATCATTTATAGGCGGCTCACAGAAAGGAGACTGAGCTCACGGCCCCCCCTTACCATCAAATTCCGTACGCCAACAAACCCGTTTGCAGTGGTGGCGGGTTGGCAACATCTCTGAACCAGTAGCTATCTATAGACGTGGAATACAAAAACTGCCTGAGAATTGAATAACTTAGTTAATGGAACAGAGTGAAATAAACCAACGACAGACGATATAAAGGTATACCCTTTTCTGCGGCATATGAAGCAAAATTTTCAGTGATTAGCATACGACTAAAGTCTTATTAAATGAAAAAAAGTATATGCGCAATGTGAGCTTGACAAAAATGTCATGCGTTAGTAAGACGTTAAGGACTTTTAACGTCGATACAGTTTTTGTCTACGTGAGGTCCTGCTTTATTAAGATTTTCTTACTGATTTTCTAACTGCAATCTTGTAGCTGAGTGGAAGAAGAGGTAACAGTTGAAAAATTACCCGTGTCTGTAGGAAGCTTCGAACTAGCACATAATGCATCTCCCCCTTCAGATTCGGCCGCATTCCCATTTAGCTAGCTAGCTGCCCTACCTGCAGTTCGCTGTCGTTACTGTACTGATTCATAACAGAGATAATTCTGCGTGGAATTATCTTGCCCAAATAAATCATAAATCTGAGAAACCAGTATTACACCTGAAGTGAGAATCATTCGTATTATTTGTTAGAAATGACAAGTAAATATTGATTAAAATTACCAGGATAATTCTGAACCACTCTAAGAAGTAAGTCGACAGTCACATAACTGCCGAACGTGTTCTACAATATTGCCAATTTTCCATTATTCCTTCGACATTAAGGGCACTTTTGCTCAGTCGCTGTGTTTCTTGGGCCAGCTATCACTTGGCAAGATCACGCTGCGAGAATGCAGGGGTGCCCGCTTCCATCACATTGTAAGACAGCCGAAATGCATAACGAATAAGCCCAGAGTGTTTAATTCACGTTCCTGTAAATATGATTTCGGTCTAGAACATAGTTACAAATAATATCCAGTGCGTCGAATGCAACTAGAATACCAAAGATAAAGAGCAGGAGAAATGGCCATCGTCTTCAGTAGCTGTCAGCTATTTTAGTTTCTGTGTCTTATGCGTACTAAACATTAAAAAGCTTAATTCTTTGGAAGCAATTTTTAAGGCAATGGTATTAGATGATATTATGATGATCGAATAAATCAAACGTTTCGAGAACAAGCCAAATTTATTGCTTCCGGTGGGGTTCCCATGTTCAAATGGCTCCAAAATGCCCAAAGAAACACCAGATACGTGTTGTTTGATACTTACTGTGGTAGCTCAAGGTCATGATGAAGAATGCCCTCAACTATCGTCATGGCAATCCCAGTGCTGTGCAGCGTGCGCTTTCATTACTCGTCGCGATTACGCCATTACAGACCAAATTTATCGGTGGACCAGGATCAGCTCCAGGTTCCCAACTGGTAATGCTAAAACGGGAAGTTGCACTGCTTCCAGTCTCCACATAACCCCCTATTAGCACCCAGAAATTTCATTCGATAGTTTCAGAAAGAGAGACATAAACAGAAAATTAAATAGTGCACAAACCTTAGCAAATAAAACACATTGGCTCTCGTAAACAATAACATTTACTCTTACAATAAGACGCCTAATATTTTCATGGCACTCCCGAGGGATGCAGGACATGATGATAGTATAGCATATTAGTTTCTCAAGACAGATATTTTGGATCTAAAGAAATTGGGTGAACTACGCTTCCGATGCGGAAGTATTGCACTAACTTCTTGTTACATTCGCAGCTGTGGAATTATATGAGTAGTTTACAGAAACTGTAACTTGCCTTTGCTTTCCGATGACGTTGTAGGGTATTAGTTGGGGGTTATGTGGAGACTGAAAGTGGTGTACGTGTCTAGTATGGTAGTACCAATCTGGAACTTACGTGAGGCAGCACGACAGCTACAGAAATGACGATGGTGTAGAATTGTTGAAAGAAAAAAGAGGGAAGATTAGAATTGAACATCTCGTCGATGACACATTCATTAAAGACGAAACACAAGAACAGATTATGAAAGCACCAAGAAGAAGATCGGCTGCAACCTTTTCAAAGGAACCATTCCAGCATTTGCCGGGAGAGATTTAGGGAAATCACGAGAACTTATAACTCGTTTATCCTCGATTCGTGGGTCAATGTGAGACTGATGAGCATTATCTAAATTACTTCTTTAGTACCAAACCGACGTCCGAGTATGTTGACAAATATTTCCTCTAACGACATATTTGCGTCACATAGTGGGATTAAATGCTGCATAGCATGGGGGCTGCGAAAACGACAGTAGTGGCTTGCGGACACTCTCTGCATTGCGACCTTCAGGTATCAAAGTAATTGCTTAAAACCACTTGAAGAGATCCTCAGTAACGCATATTTGGCGTTTGTTGGCAGTATTGGTCACATTTAAACACGGTAATCCTCACGGAAGCAATGAATTCAGCTTGATCTCTAAATGTTTAATTCATTTCATCAACCTCATATTATCTAAAACAGTAGCATTACCAGTTTTCAATTTTTCAGGTTTTTTTCAGGAAGATTTCATGGTTCAGTTTTCTAGTCCCCATGTCAATTTGTCTTTCTCGTTTTTCTCTATTTATATGACCGCTATTTCCTTTTGTTAAGAAAGAGACAATGACCAACATTGTTAGGACATAAGTAAATGTGCGCAGGGGCTGTCTTGGAAGCGTTATTAAGCCCTTCGAACAGTCTCCAACATGAGATGCAGTCAGCATTGTCCACTGAGCAAGTTTCGGTCGCTGGGACCGCAGCATTTAACATAACGTAAGGTAACACGTAGTAATTACTTTCGATAATTCTCATATCAATGTTCTTGTAGCCTAGAGACATAGGTAGTGAGAAAGAACCCGAGAATAAACTACGGGGAAATGCGTCACCTGCGAGAAGATGCATAGAAATTCTGTCCCGTGATCGCCTGGTTTCTTTTTCTCTTAAGTAGTGTGAAAATTTAGAGGCTCATTTATGGAGCAATTTTTGTACTTAGTGATAAAGCGTCACCAACAGTAATGCTGTAATCGTTTCAAAGACATGATAATTTTCGTTTGCTCTTCAGATTTGAAAGTGTTATCCGCAGCATACGAAATTACTTTGTAGGCCTTTCTATTGGTATCAGTTCTAAATTTTCATTCGTGTAATTATGTCTACGTATTGTTGTGAATGAAAGCATGCATCACGAAAATTCCGGCGAAAGAGCTTTCCAGCTTGCAGTATGCTTAAGAGGGAAAAACAATAATACCTATGATAGCTACTGAAGTCAAAGTCCGCCCATCTATTTTCCCTTGCTCATTATCTACGATGTTCTAGTTGATGTCGCGACATCTGGATATTGTTCACAACTACTCTTTAGTCGTAAATCACAGTCACAGAAATGCGAATAATTGTCATTGAGCTGTATTGTATTTTGGCTACCTATCAACGTGGCGGCAGCCAGTCCCACAGCGTCTTTGCCATATAAGCTTCCCAAATGCTAACCAGCTCAAGAAACGCAGCGGCTCAGCAATCGTATTCTTCCTGTTTCTTATCTAATGTAGAATTGACAACATTTTAGAATATATTTCACAACTATGTGATTCTCAGTATAGTTCTCGGAGTGGTTCAGAACTGTCCTTTAAATGCACTCGATAATTTCTAGTCTTTTCGAATAAATAATATGACTGATACTCATTTACATGTATTACTGCATTACCAAATTTATAATTTGTTTCGAGGAAGGTTGTTCCCTTCCAGAATATAGAATTAAGGTTATCTTTTACATTGAAAATCACCTGTTTTATGAATGAATATAGCGATGAGAGTGTACTGGAGGCTCTAGATAAGTGGTAATGTTGACGATTAAGAAGGGAAAATGAACGAGCTGCTAGTTCTAAGATCACTACAGACCCTGATAATTGTCGGCATCGTATCTCTTTCCTTTCGAGCTACAAGCTTCTAGTGGAAATGTAGTCAGGAAATCTTAATTTCTCTCCTTTAAGTTGTCTCACAAACTTGATTTAGTAAACCTTTGATCTAAAGTTGAGGAATTCGATATATCGGCAGATCACACCTTTGTTAAATCTTATAGTTACGTAATTTTTAATTATTTGGCAATGCAAAACGTCCATTAGTTATGTGTGACAGTTATAATTTGTTCATTAGGTTTCTTTTTGGGTCTACTGTCGCTGTCAGATTTACATGTTTTCGTAGTAGGCCCGAAATGCTTCTTGGAGAGAGCACAGGAATAAGTTTAGACAGAGACTGTATCGAGGTCAAAAGTACATAATATCTTACTAATGCGTAAAATTTAGGTTAGGCTCATATTACGCGTGGCATTTGTTTCATTCAATAAGACTTCGATCACAAGGTTATCATAGTAAGTTGTGCTTCATTTGTATTACAAAAGTGTATATGTTCATAGCGCTCCTCGTTCGTTCAATAAATGTAACAGAGAAACATAAGACAGGAATTAATCATCTGTAATATATTCTCTCACATTAAATAAAACTGTCAGTTTTCAGGCAGTCCATGATTGTAGAAAGCTACTGGTTCAGAAATAAAAATGTGGTCAACCGAAGTTCAAAGTGTATTTTAGTCCCAAAAGATATTTTCTTGAAATTTCTCCATTATGGAACGGGAAAGGTAAACTTACGAAGTTGGAGAATACGTGTTCAAATAGCTCTGAGCACTATGGGACTTAACATCTGAGGTCATCAGTCCCCTAGAACTTAGAACTACTTAAACATAACTAACCTAAGGACATCACACACATCCATGCCCCAGGCAGGATTGGAACCCGCGACCGTAGCGGTCGCGCGATTCCGGACTGAAGAGCCTAGAACCGCTCGCCCACAACTACTGGCGGAGAATAAGTGTGGTAGGTGTTGCTTTCCAGAAGAGCCCCTGAATATGTTGTGTAGTGAAATCAGCAGAACGAAGGTGGGAGTTCCCTCTAGCAGTAAGACTTGATCAGTGATGGCCTGCGTATTGGTTCTGCAGAACTGCAGAACCCCTGTTTACATTTGGCTTTGTAACATTTGAGATAATGATTGATTTCCCCTTTAACTCTTTCTTTATTCTTACAGAGTATATAATTCTCAACCTTAATGTCATTAACTACCTTACTGTATAAGGAAAAGGTACAATAATCTTTGCGTGGAACTCAGCACTTCCCATTTCCAGTGGCGTGGTGTTGTGATAATGTTCTCATACGCGTTATTGTACGTGAGTGAACTGTTATGAACGCGTCGCAACGCAGCAACTGCTACAAAATATCAGACAGTGGTCAGCAGTTGAGTTATCCTACGTGTGCACACACGTGCTGGCTTGGTATCGTGCACGTGCGATGCGTCAAAGCGTATGTGATCGGTTGGTTTGATATTTTCGCGCAAAGTGAACGCGGTTTGCCGTTTGTGGTTAAACTTCAGTATCTGAAGTTTTGATCAGAGTGGTTCAAGAACTTTTATATTGTGAAAAAAGAGAAATTAAATTGGCACTTAGTGTGGAAAGTGTTGGTCACATTTCCATTTACTGACATGTTTCGGTACAGCATCATCAGAAGATAACAGAACGAACTGCAATAATAAATGCCACAGAACTCTTATACGCACTATGATCTGCCGTTTCATTAATTGTTACAAAGAAATACGAGGACGAGTCACAACCACACAGTTGTGGTTACACGTAGGTATTGAGATTGTTGTATCCGCCTGGTAGTCGTTTCGTTCGCACACCAGGCAGGCCGGGCGGGCAGCCAGCCCGCCAAGAGGGAGTGGGTAAACGGCTTTCATAAACACCGAGATATTTTTCTTTTATGGCATGGGCTGTTTACCACAGTGTTACACGTCGCCTCCACAGCGTCTGGGTGCGCCAACCTCGCCGACAGGTAGCATCCCTGTCGCAGCAAAGAACGCTGTCGGCACGGCTCTGTTTTGCTAGCCAGGTCACGGCTCCTCGCAGCGCCACGCAGTTATCCTTCGACTACCGTCATTTAAGGCCACCGCCGGACCGTGTGAAGTTATTTACGCTCAACGCATCATTTCAGCTGTACCAGCAGTTCCTTCCGACCGCATCAGCACTTCAGCCCCAGCGCTACCAACAGTTTCGTCTCAATGATCCATATTGACAATCCCGGTCCATTTCGTCCTGGTCTGCACCAACAGTACGTCTGGAGTCACACGCCGGCAGCACCTGCCCAGTAACCTCCCAGCTCTTCACACCGCCGTCTACCGCGGCTCAACGACAGACATTTCCGTTGCATGTAGTTGTGCGGATAATCTTCCAAGAACATAACTGAGTTTCGTTTTGTAAATAAAGTGGTTCTCTTGAAATGTCTTCACTCACTCCTCAGTATGAATTTGCGTCAGAGAACAACTTATACACCTACAAAGCCTAGTGCCAAATTGTATATCGCGAGGAAAACATGTGCTGTCACCAAATGTCAATGCTAACTAATACAGCGCATATATGATTATCGGAAAATGTAACCAACGGGAGATCATACACTGAATGTCGATTATGTATTATGTAATTTGAAAACACGGAGCAACGATGTAGGCATAGTGTTTTAAGAATTTATGTACAGCACAGAATGAGAATAAAAATGTAATAAAATATACAGATTTCCCATGGAATGTTAGCTGCTACAATTACTAAACCCAGAGCAGTTAACAATTAGGAAATTTGTATGAAGCTTTACCACATTCTACGCTCACAATGTAACAATTTAAGAACATAAGTCATATTACTCCTGTGTTTTATATCTTGCAGCTCTTATAATTTACGTCTTATTTATTGTTGGTATAGGATTTGTTCAAAATATTATTTGTAGTTTTCTCTCCTTTGCACGGCTGCTCAAGACGAAGCGTTATATATCTTTTGTATACTGTCTTGCTTATTTTGGTGTATTTCGGTGTACATCCTGGAAACATGCAACATCAGCGTCATTTAAACTGAAGTGAAAACGTCATGGGATGCCTCCTTTTGCCCGGCGTAGTACAGCAACTCGACGTGGAATGGACTAAACAAGTCATTGGAAGTCCCCTGCAGAAATACTGATGAATGCTGACTCTATACCTGTCCGTCAATGCAAAAGTGTTGCTGGTGCACGATTTTGTGCACAAACTGACCTGTTGATTATGGCCCTTAAATATTCTATGGATAAAGGTGGAGTGATCTGGGTGCAAAAAACATTCGCTCGAGTTGTCCAGAATATTTCTTGAACCAGTCGCGAACAATTTCGGCCTAGTGACGTGGCGCATTGTCACCGATAAAAATTCCATCGTTGTTTCATACCTTGATGCCTATGAACGGTTTCCAAGTAGGTGATCATTGCCATTTCCAGTCAATGATCAGTTCACTTGGACCAGACGACCCAGTCCATTCTATGTAAACACAACTCATCATTAGGGGGTCACCGCCAGCTTTTGCACAGTGCCTTGTTGATAACCTGGGTCCATGGTTTCGTGGGGTCAGTTCCACACTCGAACCTTACCGTCAGCTCTTGCCAACTGAAATCGGGAGACTCATCTGAGCAGGCCACGGTTTTCCAGTCGTCTAGAGTCCAATCGATATAATCACGAGCCCAGGAGAAGTGCTGCAGGGGATGTGCTGTTAACAAAGGCACCCGAATCGATCGTCGGCTGCTATAGCCCATTAACGCCAAATTTCGCCGCACTGTTGTAACGGGGACGTTCGTCGTACGTCCCACATTCATTTCTGTGGTTACTTGACGCAGTATTGCTATGATGAGAGTTAATGCCTGAAATTTAGCATTCTCGGCAGACTCGGCACACACTTGACACTGTGGGTCGTAGAATACTGAATTCCCTAACTATTTCTGAAACGGAATGTCCCACATAAATAGCTCCAAATACGATTCCGCCTTCAAATTCTGGTAACTCTCGTCCTGTAGCCATTATCACGTCGGTAACCTTTTCACATGAATCACCTAAGCACAAATTACAGCTTCGTCATTTCAGTGTCCTTTTAGACATTGTGTACGCGCTGCTATAGTCATCTGTTTATGTGCAGACAGTATACCAAGGCTCTTGTCACCTCCGTACATTGATTCGCGATTACACAAAAAAAAAAAAAAAAAAAAATGTGTGAAATCTTATGGGACTTAACTGCTAAGGCCATCGGTCCCTAAGTTTACACACTACTTAACCTATATTATCCTAAGGACAAACACACACACCCTCTCCCGAGGGAGGACTCGAACCTCCGCCGGGACCAGCCGCACAGTCCATGACTGCAGCGCCTTAGACCGCTCGGCTAATCCCGCTCGGCGATTCGCGATTACAGATGATATGTAATGAAGTTATACCGTCCACAATATGTACTGTATTTTCTATACTGGTTTCGATAGGATTATGCAAAATTCTGAATTTAGATGTTATACAGGATGATTCCGTGATGATGTTACAAGCTTTCAGGGATGACGCAGAAGGGTAAATATATCAGTTCGAGGTAAGGGACCCTGGTCCAGAAGCGACCGTGTCGAATGTTATGGATAAACCAAAATCTATCTGACACCTCCGGCAGCAGACATCTTCTGTCGCAACCTCCTTGCTTTTCATATTAAGGGAAGGGGTAGTATAGTCCAAAAAAAGAAAAAAATGTCCACTAAGCACGGGATCTAAAACGTGTATCTTAACATCTACGAACACTTGCTCATCTTCGCTGCTAGTAATCAAGTGCTCATATCTCTTAAGGTAACGTATGTATTTTTTAATTCATTTTCACTGGACGATTTTTTCTTGTTTTGGTCTATGTTACCTTTTCTCGCATTATGGAAAGCAAAGAGATTGCTATAGGAAAGGTCCACTGTCAGAGCTATCAAAATGATTTTCCCATATAACTTCGGTCTCGGTCGTTTCCTGACCATTGTCCATTACCTCAAATAGTAAATGTTACCCTTGTTGAAAGTCTGTATCATTATCACGGTATCACCCTATACCGTGTAGGCCCAAAACAGTATAATTCTTGCCCAAGATAATCGGTTGTTGTATCTATCTTTACCGTCATGTATAATCATTCCTCATTGTGTGAAACGCCTAATTAAACATTCCTCCAGAGCAAATGCTGCGTCCCCAAGGAAAACATACGCACACTTAAGAGTGGATCCTGGCAAAATTTCTTCTTTATGGATTTTTAATCTTCCTATTTCTATTGTGTAATGGAAGGGGCTGTCATCAAATCGTCTACGACGTTCTGTTTGCTGTAGGAGCCTACATTTGTACAACAAACCAATAATTTGCGTCTGCGAGAGGTAATAATTCAACTGAAAAGAAGGATTTGTAGTACATGGAACAATGTTTATTGTGTTTTTTTTTCATATAAATTTATTTGATATCTATGCATCCAAGACAGTTACGGTACTTTCATCTGCCCCAAAAGCATTGTGCTGTTTTTTAAGGTCCTCTTCTGTTGGCTCGGGCATGTTCTTGGTGAACAATATTGTCCATACATATTTACCAACATCTGAAACGTCTGTGAAACAGGCGTTTTCGAAATTCTGAAAAAAAGTGAGTTCGTGATATTGTGTTGGTTGAATTCAATTTCAGAACAGGTTTTATAGCATCCACTGTATAATCAGACATTGTAGCACATTTCTAGAATACCAAAGATTCACATTTGATTTCTTCGTACAAAGGATGAAATTCTCCATGTATATGTTTCTCAAAATATCGAGTTTAGTTTCACTCCTTCGTAGTAGACAATGTCTCTTCAAATTTGATATTTAATATACGAGTTTAACATTAAAAGTGTCTTCGTCTGTTCATAACGAATATACTGGGCTGCCTGCATGGCCATTCTGAAGGCGGAATAACTTCAACGAACTATTCACGACTGAGTTGCTTAAGGTAGCGCGCCCCGTACCAGGGTGCTGCAATAAAAAACTTCAGCTTCTATTTGCTCCATACTGCAGAGAGACATTTCTTTCGTTCCAGCTTTAAAAACTATTTCGACCTGTTAGTTGCATGTAGCACGCAACATTGTATCTCCTAAAATGAACCAAACGTAGAGTAGCCAATGAACATATTTTTCACTGCAATCCCAAGACTTTTATGCGGCAGCGTTCTTATAAAATAAGTATCACCGTAACGGTGACTAATACCGAAAAAATAGACACTTCATCATCAAGTCGTGATATGAAACTATGACATATGAAAAGAACAGGTTTGTGTCCAATTTACTTTCCTCAAAATTAAGTGAGATGTATTATATAGCGAAGAAAACAGGCAAAACCGAAATAAGTGATTTTAAATTTTTTTAAGGTAAAGAAGAATCTGCACCGAAAAACTAACTCCAGGAGTTGATATAGCTTTATCGCATCACCAATAAGTATGTTTTACAGCAAGAAAATCGGAAAAAACGTTTTTCTCGAGTACTGGTTTCCGCCGTCGCGCGGCTGGGCTGTGCATGTACGAAGCGAATCCGCATCGCAACGCTTGGCGTTGAATCGCACGCCTGCTTGCGCTTTCTCGCGCCGCTCTCCGTTCGCATCAGACTGCTCAGGTAGCACGAGATGATAGGGAACTCAACTCGCCGCAGCGAGAGAGAGGGGGCGCTGTCGCTCCCGCAGTGCCGACTGCCGAACTTGGCTTGCTAACTCCTGGCAGAATGGTAGTTTCTTTTCTAAACTCAGAGTGAGTTGCGCTTAAAACAGTGTACCACATTCTTGTATATGATGAAGTGTAGAATTAGATTATTACCAAGCTTCCAGCTATTTGATTAATTTTTCTGTTCTTTAACTGTTATCATGGCCTTGTATCACCAAAGAATAACTTCTGTAGCTGTAAGTGAAAGTCAGCAGTTTTCAGCAGTTTTCTCAGTTGTCTCTCCCAGAGAATTTTACAGTTAAGAAAGGAAGTCGTTCAGCACATGCTATTCTAATATCTCACCAGGTGTGAGCAACAAAAAGAAATACTTTCGTAGCTTTAAGTAAGCGTTACCAACCTTAAAGTTGGCTTTTCGGCTGTGACTTCAAAGTTGCACTTTTCTCCGTGTTTGCCGCTTGAAGGTGATGTAAAGATGCACGTTAATAATGTAGCTTCACTGTAACTTTTAGAAAGTGATAGCATTAAAGACAAACTTAGTGAGGATACAGACTTACAGTTAATGAGCGTAATTTAATGGTTAAAAAGAGCCACGAAATTTTCCACAAAATTAAGGAAAGCGTTGTCGTTTGGGGATATATTCTAACTCTCTAGCGTGGGAATAATGAAAAGGCTATATAGTAAGTCCAGGGATATGTAGAGGATTAGTAAGTTTTGCGTCTAAATTAGATAGATATTAGAAGAATCACTTAGAAACAAGTACAGTCTTCATAGGCACTTGTAAGACCGTTCCGAATGAGATACTAGATTGTCTGCTACAAATACACCGAGAGGGGACAAGGACGGAAATTAGAATTGGAACGCACTCGAATTGTCCTTGTTTTACCGAATATTGAAGCGTTTTTGGGGATGCTTTTTCCTAAAAACTCAAAATGTGCATGACATACCAATCCGCATTTTGGAACTACTGGACATAATTCTTCGAGGAAATTGACAAAACCTTATAGCCCAGTCAATTTATGGTGCAAATGTCATGAAAGGCAACAAAATAGAGTTCAAGCAAATAAAAAAGCTGTTTACAGTAGTACACATTTCATGAACTGTTATGCACATCAGCATAATTTAATAATGAGAAATGTGGCAAGTTCTACACGAAGTTCAAGAATATTGTTCTCTAACTTTCTGGCTATTCCAAAATTCTTCTCGAGATCAACCCAACGCCTCTCTATTCTCAAGAAGCGTATGGACATCACAATTCCCCATTCATCCTCTGTAATGAGTAACAAACACAGATTGACTGTAAACAGAGGTCATGAAAACTTGCAACCCTTAAGAAACTGCGTTACTGAAATTTTGTCGACATCGAATCCACGTTAAACCACTGCAGAAGCAACATGAATTTAAAAATGCCTCAAAGATGATATTTCAGATTCTAGAAAGAACTTTCTAACCAGATGATGCTTCATGTTGAAATAATTTACAACCAAATGAAGTGTCGAGGAATTGTTGCTGTTGTGGTCTTCAGTTCTGAGACCGGTTTGATGCAGCTCTCCATGCTACTCTGTCCTGTGCAAGCTTCTTCATCTCCCAGTACCTACTGCAGCCTACATCCTTCTGAATCTGCTTAGTGTATTCATCTCTTGGTCTCCCTCTACGATTTTTTCCCTCCACGCTGCCCTCCAATACTAAATTGGTGATCCCTCGATGTCTCAGAACATGTTCTACCAACCGATCCCTTCTTCTAGTCAAGATGTGCCACAAGCTCCTCTTTTCACCAATTCTATTCAATACCTCTTCTTTAGTTACGTGATCTATCCATCTAATCTTCAGCATTCTTCTGTAGCACCACATTTCGAAAGCTTCTATTCTCTTCTTGTCCAAACTATTTATCGTCCACGTTTCACTTCCATACATGGCTACACTCCATTAACATACTTTCAGAAACGACTTCCTGACATTTAAATCTATACTCGATGTTAACAAATTTTTCTTCTTCAGAAACGCTTTCTTTGCCATTGCCAGTCTACATTTTATATCCTCTCTACTTCGACCATCATCAGTTGTTTTGCTCCCCTAATAGAAAAACTCCTTTAGTACTTGAAGTATCTCATTTCAAAATCTAATTCCCTCAGCATCACCCAACTTAATTCGACTACATTCCGTTATCCTCGTTTTGCTTTTGTTGATGTTCATCTTATACCCTCCTTTCAAGACACTGTCCATCCCGTTCAACTGCTCTTCCAAGTCCTTTACCGAGCGAGGTGGTGCAGCGATTAGGCACTGGACTTGCATTTGGGAGGACGACGGTTCAATCCCGCGTCCCGCCATCCTGATTTAGGTTTTCCGTGATTTCCCTAAATCGCTCCAGGAAAATGCCGGGATGGTTCCTTTGAAAGGGCAAGGCCGACTTCCTTCCACATCCTTCCCTAACCCGATGAGACCGATGACCTCGCTGTCTGGTCTACTTCCCCAAACAACCCAACCCACCCCCTCCAAGTCCTTTGCTGTCTCTGACAGAATTACAATGTCATCGGTGAACCTCAAGGTTTTAATTTCTTCTCCATGGATTTTAATACCTACTCCGAATATTTCTTTTGTTTCCTTTATTGCTTGCTCAATATACAGGCTGAATAACATCGAGGATAGGCTACAACCCTGTCTCACTCCCTTCCCAACCACTGCTTCCCTTTCATGCCCCTCGACTCTTATAACTGCAATCTGCTTTCTGTACAAATTGTAAATAGCCTTTCGCTCCCTGTATTTTACCCCTGCCACCTTCAGAATTTGAAAGAGTATTCCAGTCAACATTGTCAAAAGCTTTCTCAAAGTCTACAAATGCTAGAAACGTAGGTTTACCGTTCCTAAATCTTTTTTCTAAGATAAGTCGTAGGGTCAGTATTGCCTCACGTGTTTCAACATTTCTACGGAGTCCAAACTGATCTTCCCCGAGGTCAGCTTCTACCAATTTTTCCATTAGTCTGTAAAGGATTCGCGTTAGTATTTTGCAGCTGTGACTTATTAAACTGATATTTCGGTAATTTTCACATCTGTCAAAAACTGATTTCTTTGGGATTGGAATTATTATATTCTTCTTGAAGTCTGAGGGAATTTTGCCTGTCTCATACATCTTGCTCAGCGGATGGTAGAGTTGTGTCAGGACTGGCTCTCCCAATGCTGTCAGTAGTTCTAATGCAATGTTGTCTACTCCGGGGGCCTTGTTTTGACTCAGGTCTTTCAGTGCTCTGTCAAACTCTTCACGCAGTATCAAATCTCTCATTTCATCTTCATCTACATCCTCTTCCATTTCCATAATATATTCCTCAAGTACATCGCCCTTGTATAGACCCTCTATATACTCCTTCCGCCTTTCTGCTTTCCCTTCTTTGCTTAGAACTGGGTTTCCATCAAAGCTCTTGATATTCATGCAAGTGCTTCTCCTTTCTCCAAAGGTCTCAAATTTTCCTGTAGGCAGTATCTATCTTACCTCTTGTGAGATAAGCCTCTACATCCTTACATTTGTCCTCTAGCCATCCCGGCTTAGCCACATTGCACTTCCCGTCAATATCATTTTTGAGACGTTTGTATTCCTTTTTGCCTGCTTCATTTACTGCATTTTTATATTTTCTCCTTTCATGAATGAAATTCAATATTTCTTCTGTTACCAAAGGGTTTCTACAAGCCCTCGTCTTTTTACCTATTTGATCCTCTGCTGCCTTTACTATTTCATCCTTCAAAGCTACCTATTCTTCTTCTACTGTATTTCTTTCCCCCATTCCTGTCAATTGTTCCCATATGCTCTCCCTGAAACTCTGTACAACCTCTGGTTCTTTCAGTTTAACGAGGTCCCATCTCCTTAAATTCCCACCTTTTTGCAGTTTCTTCAGTTTTAATGTACAGTTCATAACCAATAGATTTTGTCAGAGTGCACATCTGTCCCTGGAAATGTCTTAAAATTTAAAGACTGGTTCCTAAATCTCTGTCTTACCATTATATAATCTATTTGATACCTTTTAGCATTCGAGGAATTAGTGTCTATATTGTTACTGAATACATAAAAATTTCAAACCAGATTTTTTTTAGAATTAAATTATCTCAAGTTATTGACAGAATTATTTAAAGACACTCATGCAGGAGCTAAGGAAGTATCTGACTGCATATGTGTTTATGTAATGGACAGATATTCTTCCAGTGAACACTCAGTAGCTGCCAAAATTTTGAGCAAGAAATAATCCACTAGATTTAAGAACAAGAATCTTACAAAAAAGATAGTACTGACCACTGAAGTATATCTTATGAATGACAAAGAGATGCTTGAAACTGAGCAAAATGTATTATGTTGTACATCTGATATTAATAAGTATGTCTCATATTATTGAGTACTGCAAATCAAATGATATGCTGAAATTTTTCTTGGGAAAAATGTAGAGTTTGATTTGAAAGGACCTTCTAAACTGAAAGAAAATACGTTATTGACAATTTCCATGACTACATCAGATACAGAACGCTGCTTTCCAACTTTGGAAAGAATAAAACATTTTCTAAGAAGCAGTATGAATACGAAAAGACTTACTGCACTTATACTGCTTCCACAAGAGACAAATTTTCTCTGTTATCATCCAGATCTCAAGGAGAAAATTGTTGATCTTTTAGTGCAATTAAAGCAAGCAGAATTGATTTCATATCTAAATGAACAGGTAAACTTGAGTTGTAACAATTTAGTTTAAAGTAAGTAAAAAATGTTAGACTTCCTTGTTTTACGATTTTATCAATTTTCTGAATCAGTTTTGTTTTTAGACAAGAATGTTGCCTTTTACATACTTAGAAAACGCAGGCTAAAAGTTTTCTGGAGCAGTATCCCCGCTACTTTAAGCTGCGAGCCGCCACTGCAGTTCATGATGATTCCTTGGACGCTTTTTTTATCTGGTGGCTGCAAGGAATCTCACTTGTTGGTAACAGACGCAAACTGCGACGGACACAACTCTAGGATCCCGTTCTTAACACAAAACACCTTCAGTGTTCCAACAATTATATGAAATTATATTTTAGTTGTTCAGATTGGCCTTTGTTTCAGATACTTTTTGTTGAGGGCAATCACAGTTTTCTTTTCATGTTAACACTCGGTGATTGAAATGCATGCTAGGCCGTTCTTAGTTCAGTTTTCGGTTATTTCCTTGAACTGATTAACGCGAATGCTGTAATATATCACATTAAAGGACGCAGTCGATTTACATTCCGATCCTTCCCTAATCTGGCTTCGTTTCTCCTCTAATGACCGGGTCGTTTGTGGGATGATTAACCTTAATCACCCCTTTCCTTTGTTCCCATCAATGAATTTTGAATGCCAGTGTCTGACGAAGGCTAAATGTTTGCTACTCATCAGTTTTGTCAATAATCTGGTGGAGCGTAGTGGTAACCCTTGCCGGCCGCTGTTTCCGATATACTGAATCTAGGACCAGTTGTAAAATCGACGCCTCAAATAGCAGCTCTGACAGTATCTCGAGTTCCGAAACAAATACAAGTAGCAGTATTACCACAGAAAGCACACGCAGCAACAGCTACTACAAAATGATCATTCGCCAAAGCCAAATCTCTAGCACTGAAAGATCGAAAGATGAAAATACTAAAAAAAGCTATAGCATTAGCCGTAGCAGTGACAGCAATAGCGACGATGATGGAAACGAGACATGGGGAAAGAATACATTTTCAGGAAAATTTAATGATTATGGAAAGTGTGATAAGAGGAATAACAGTATTCGAATTCCTGCCAGGGACAAGAGTAGTTCAGTAGATGGCAGAAACGTTAGTGGAGAACAAATGGATACTTCAAGTATTAGGACCAAAGACTAGATCTAGTGGCCAGAGTACCAGAAGAAAGGAGAGCAAAGACAGTAACATAAGTAGTAGTAAGAAGACTCACTAGATAATCAGCAGGGCCGAAAGTTCAGATGCTAGTGAGAACAGTTGTGTTCTGTGAAAGAGGAATGAAATCGAACTGAGGAAAGTGAACAAGAATGAGGGAGACTAATGACCTCAGCAGTTGAGTCCCATAGTGCTCAGAGCCATGAATGAGAGATGTATCAGGAGCATTGGTAGTGGGAGGATGGATATGCAGCAAAACTACCGCCATGAAGACTGTTGGAAGGTGAAACGGTGTGAAGAGCAGACATAGAAGCAATGACTTGAGTAGATTTCTAGACAGAGGTAGCGTAGGATATATAGCGCATTATGGACTGAAAACAGTTTGTGGACGAAAGAAGGTGCTGTTGTGACATGACTGGAAATGGTTACATGTCGATGAAGTACAAGAGTGTACTGCAGTCAGTATCTGGAAGAAATCTGTATTAAACTACTACGTGGAGCAAATTTCAGTGCAAAAAATGGATTCAAATGGCTCTGAGCACTATGGGACTTAACATCTGAAGTCATCACTCCCCTAGAACTCAGAACTACTTAAACTTAACCAACCTAAAGACATCACACTCATACATGCCCGAGGCAGGATTCGATCCTGCGACCGTAGTGGTCGCGCGGTTCCAGACTGATGCGCCTATAACCGCTCGGCCACAGCGGCTGGGCCGGCCGAAGTGGCCGTGCGGTTAAAGGCGCTGCAGTCTGGAACCGCAAGACCGCTACGGTCGCAGGTTCGAATCCTGCCTCGGGCATGGATGTTTGTGATGTCCTTAGGTTAGTTAGGTTTAACTAGTTCTAAGTTCTAGGGGACTAATGACCTCAGCAGTTGAGTCCCATAGTGCTCAGAGCCATTTGAACAGCGGCTGGCGTTTCAGTAGTGCATGAAGAATTTGGGCAGCAAGGTAGGTTACCTTGTGAAAGGTATATCAGGAAAGCAGACTCGAAAACTGCGTTAATAGTACCATGTGAAGTAGGCGTGGTTAAATATGGGAAGAGAGAAAATCTATAAGAGTAACAGTGTGGGTGGACTGGATGCCACCGAAAAAAACGTACTCCCCTCAGATTATTGACTCAGTGCTTCAAGCAGTTACGCATACGTATGACATTATCTTCTACCGTTGGTTCAGTTTAATTAAAGTCTGATAATAAGTGCGCAGCCCACACAGCTAGGAGGCAAGCATCACAGGTGCTCTAACAAAGCTCAGTTTCTTTCGAAGACGTTTCTAGAACTTAGGTTTAAGACTGTGGTGAAATTTCTTGCGTCAGGGTTTACATGTTGCTTTGGATAGCTGCAGACGTAAAAAAGAAGTGTACTGAGCGGTGGTGATTTATACAAAGAATGTATGACCTTCTTAATACTATTTTGCAAGTAAATATTGCATTATGTAACTCGTTTATCAGTACAGTGTTACGTAATATTTGTCAGAATCGTAACTGAATACAGGCACATTAAACAGTTAAAAAAAGGCGGTTCTAGGCGCTTCAGTCCGGAACCACGCTGCTGCTACGGTCGCAGGTTCGAATCCTGCCTCGGGCATGGATGTGTCTGATGTCCTTAGGTTAGTTTGGTTTAAGTAGTTCTAAGTCTAGGGGACTGATGACCTCAGATGTTAGGTCCCATAGCGCTTATAGCCATTTTTTGGTAACCCGGAAAACACCTTTTACGCCCATTGTTATTCCAAGACGAAGTGGAAAATAATTGACATCGAAACAGTCCTACTTGAATCCGAAACCATTGGCGCTTTAATTGTACCCCGTTTGCCACTAGAGTATTAATAAAACATACAGAATCACAGCAGCTCAAATAGGAAGCAATAAGCCAGCCGGTGTGGCCGTGCGGTTCCAGGCGCGTCAGTCTGGAACCGCGTGGCCGCTACGGTCGCAGGTTCGAATCCTGCCTCGGGCATGGATGTGTGTGATGTCCTTAGGTTAGTTAGGTTTAAGTAGTTCTAAGTTCTAGGGCACTGATGACCGCAGATGTTGAGTCCCATAGTGCTCAGAGCCATTAGGAAGCAATAATTCAGGCAGAAATTTCCATTTCTATCCTTTAGCCAGTTACTGCAGATGG
Source organism: Schistocerca americana (assembly GCF_021461395.2). Lineage (NCBI taxonomy): Eukaryota > Metazoa > Arthropoda > Insecta > Orthoptera > Acrididae > Schistocerca > Schistocerca americana. Next base: position 419,483,623 of record NC_060130.1, on the reverse strand, counting down.
TCGTGAGTAACTACAAAATCAAGTCAAAAGAAAGCATTGGACAGCCAAAACAGCTGGTGGATGGCCATGCGGACGAAAATTTAAGTGAATGTTTCGAACCACATGTTATCCACCTCTAGTGTACAGCACTCTTCGTTACGAAAAATTCATGCATAGACAAATGTGGAACCCGCTGCTTAGTTGGAATGACTCCGGCTTCATGTATTTCAGGCCTGGGTTTGATTCACACTTGCAACAACCATTATCAACAAGTATGATAAGAGCCTCTTCATCTCAGGTAACGTCAACTGAATATCGTAGATTTGCAGCGCGATTCCTGTCCCGTATTAAACAGGCCGGTGGATAATTGGTGTAGGAGGCTCCATGGTAGTAGAGAAAGTTGCGACAAGTAAAATCTCTGTCATAAGTAACCATTCTTACAAAAAAAACCATTTTATAATGAAACAATCATAATGGGGAGCCATAGTGCAATAGTTTCTTATTGTATTTGAACATGAGATATTGACAAACTAGTGTCGCACTGGGATGCCAACTGAGATCTCACCTACGGGATGATACATTTCCATCGTTTAGTGGTTTCCCGAAAATTCAAAACCTCTCAAGGTCCGCACGAAAGCTGCATGTTTGTGTTCGAGTCCTAGTACTTTACTAAAATTTTCATCATATCATTTCATCATGTCATGTAGCATGTGCACACCAAATTACAAATGAAAAATAATTCTGAATTTTGACGTGTCTCCTTTTTTTGTGAACAATAACGATTGGAGCTGGTTTCGACTCCCTGTCGGACACAGAACTTATCATCATAGCCTTTCAGGTTCAATCGTGTCAATCTACCTACTGGTGAAGAACAATTCCGCACTTAATGTCTCATTATGTGTAGTCAGCAATGAATATGTGTTCGAATTCGGCTTCCAGTCAGCACAGAGTTCTTAGTCACCTTATTTTTCTTTTCATGCATACTCGCATCTCTCTACTGCCGAAACACGCACATATTTAATGTTTGTTCATGGCTGGGCAACAACGACAACAGATGCCAGATTCGAATCCCAGTAACGCAAATCCTTTTCGCCTCGCCATTTCATTTTCAGTCATCTCGCTACTGCTGAAGAATTTCGATATCTGACATTTTATTGTGCTTAGTTAACAATATTCTAGATGCTTCGTTCGAATCCTTGTCCAGCACAAAACTTTATGCCACGTTATTTCAAGTTTACACGTGTGGACACTTTGTCATTTGCGACTGAACAATATTTGAGATGGTAGAAAGGGAGCTCACGATTTGCTTCATGTTGCCAGAGTGGATCGGGTCGTTTCGTTTGAAACCGGTGGGAGTGTCTCAACCAAAGACTCTGTCCAATCTGTGACTGTCGTGGTTGCAGAATTCTGGACGGCATTACGTGGTAGAGTATTGCAGGACTTCCATTGATAGGTCGAGAGTGGAATACATATTGGGTTGTACAATACTTGTGGAGTACACACAAGGATTTTTAAGGCTAGGCAGTAGTTTGAGGTCCTCTGATGAACGCTAGCCAGTTGTTACACAGAGGGTGAAACGAGACAACGTACAAAATGCAGACACTTCGGCACTCAAATTTTTAACTGTATAACGTCAAAGTATTCGAAATAAAGTTTCTGAAGTTGCTGCTCTCCAGGAAAATTGTCGCGCTCAAATTAAGCTTGCAACGAGAGCTGGCTGAAATCCGAATTAGAAAGCTCCGAGATACAAGGGGCAGTCAAATGGATACGAGACATGGAAAACGAGGTAAGTGAAGTGTTAATTATTTCTTACTTAATTACCATAAATGTTAATACATGTAGCCCACTGTGAGACAAGGAAGTCAGTTTTATCATGGCAAAATATTGGTGTTTTTCTGCGGAACCATGATTGTACCCAGGCTTGCACGTCTACGTCCTGAAAAAATCGAAGGAGATGAATGTTTTGAGTTTAATTGATTTTAATCTGTGTAACTTCATGTGTTTGACTGTATTGCGAACCACAGTTCCTTATACATTACATTAACGTTTAATGCCTCTATGTAAAGCCTGTTGGAGTTTTGTTCACTGTATTAGCACAATCTAAAGTACTTATTTAATTAAGTGATAAAGTTATTTCTTTCGCAGAATAATAAAGAAAGTGGAAGTTGGATACCAGTGATAAAATCCTGCTTATTAACGTATTCTGCAAGATTCGCCTCTTAGCGGTAATTGCAGTTAGTTCAGCATATAGCAGCCTCATTAACGCACCTTCTCGGAACAGCGCAGTGGTGAGGGAAGTTGGAACGCTGAGTAGATTCCTCTGTCCTCGTTGAACACGAGTGCGCTTCGGGAGCGCAAGTTTTGACCAGGCCTGCTCTAACAACTCTGTCAAGGGAATGCACTAATCCGACATGTCAAGGCAAACTGAAATATTTTATGCAGGAAGAATACAATGAAAGAAATGCACTTAAAATTTTAGCTGCTAAGACACACTGCAAGTATTTTATTTTTTATTTTTTAAGTGATTCGTTTCTGTCGCACGAAGAATGGCTGATGACAGTGGTTTGTACAGCTTTTCCCTCCTGCTAGCGATTTGGCGTGACAAGAGAGCACAGCGCCACGTAGTGTGAATATCCAGTACGACACACGCTAATTTGAAGCAAATAAACCATAAAAATATCATGCATCATTAATTATTTGAATAAGACAAAGTTCATGTCGTCTGCTGAACTGTTTCAGATGTAATTCTTACAAAAGTGAATGGTAGAGCAGTGTTTTATGTTACATTACAGAAAACTTCCACCCATCGTGAATTTAATTTGTTAAAATGAAACAGTTTTTACACATACATCATTTTATAACAATTCCTGAGTTCTGGTTATGATGATAATTTTTTACTAATGTAGATTTCACTAACAATAAAGCGTTTTCTTGTTTGTCCCTACAGTCGACATAATGAAGTGGTGTATCATTTGAATGACGAAAGCAAACATTTTCCTTACACCAGGCATACCTGATGAAAGAAAAATTAATGCTTTCAGGCACTTAACAATAATCTCTAATTTTATTTACATAGAGCTACGGTGTCGTAAGGAATGGTCCTATCTCTTGCTCTGCTTATTGTGCAGCATACTGAGCACACTTATAGTAATTTGTAAAACACGTCAATGGTAACTGATGATCTCAAAAACTTAGTACAACTGTTCTGCGGATAAACCTCAAATGACACCGAGCTATCGGAAATTGTATTGACCGACCATTCCTTTAAAATTACTTTTCTCAGTCGAAAAAATGCTATATTGAGAGTCACATTGGTTGTTCCATGTGGAACCTAAATTAAATCAACAGTCTTATCCAGTGAATTAATTTGTGCAAGAGGCTAAAAATCGTTTTGAGTGAAGTGATAAAAATTGTTGTTTAATATTTGTATATAGTTTGATAGGTCGACTGTAAGAGTTTTGCCGCTAAATAGTAATATTTTTACTCTTGGTACAAATATGCATTGAGGTCCCCGAAGACAGATATAAAATAGCAGAAACAGTAGTCCACTCACACGTATCCCTCGCACTGTTGTATATGAATGTATCATAGCACTTATCAGTTGCACAGTTCACTGAGTATTTTCTCATCTTGAAATGACAAAGCGTAGTTCTCTCGCAGTTCTTTGACATAACCTTAATGATCGGTGTTAGACTCAGCTGATGTGGAGATAACGGCAAGCTTCGTTTTCACGTCAGCTACGAATTAATGGCATCTCCTCTGCACCTTTATTGATGTAAACATCGTTGTTTTTCTACTTCCCATACCATATGGTTTCTTGAATCGGCCTAACCAGGTAGAAGATGCCTTGAAATCAGCAATTTTCATCACAAATTCGATTCGCAGCGCCTAATCTAGTAGATTTTCTCAGTAACAGAGCATTGCTTCTCACAAGCAGCTCTACATGATTCATATCTCCTGAAAACTCTTCTAAAGAATTGTCGTCCGTGTTATCTATTTAAGTTAGGAGTTAATGGCGGTTATTCATTGGAGGTAACGACAGTTCTGTACAGCAGATCTGCCAGATAGTTTTTCTTTCACACATTTGCGAGGTTCATTTTCGCTCATACTTATTAGTTTGCGTAAGTTTTACTGGCATTTGTACAGTCCACGGTAATATTCTATAAAGCAAAACTCGGTTTGCACACCGATTAACGTTAAGCGATAAACACAATGAATGTTAATTCAGGTTTATTTCCATATTAACACTTCGGGTACCGTAAAAGTAAGTGTTCATTAGTATAAAGATTAAATGAGTTTCAGCTTTGAGTGAACAGTAACCGGGACAATAGTTTTAGAGAAACTCTGAATGAAAACTGAATTTCGCTTTACATATTACGATCGCGCTGAGTCGTGTTATCTGTTTACTTATTCGCCGTCGACCAAGGATACGCGCCTGCCATGTTGCGCTTGCGTAGACTGCTACAGCTTCAGTAGTGACGTACATTTCCCCAGCCACCTGGAGAATTACGAACTTGCCAGTTTGCAACATATCTTAAAGAAACACTTGCAGTGCGTCTTAGTAGCTAAAATTTTGACAGATTTTCTCGCAGTGTGTTCTTCCTGTATCAACATTTTTAGGGCATGTTTCGACATCTCGAATTGGATCACTCCCTAGTACGATCTTCAGTAATGATGGATCTTCCCTCGATTAAGTTCTATAGATTTAACACCCTCTGTGCGAAATGTGACCGAGAGAAAAAGTGCAGTGGTTAGCACATTGGAGTCGCATTTTGGAGGGTTACGGATCAAACTACCATACCGCCATCGTGATTTAGGGTTCTGTGAAATCTCTAAATCACTAAATGCAAATGCTATTATCGTATTTTGAAAGAGCACTGCCGATTTCTTCCTTCATTCTTCTTTAATCCAAGCTGTGCTCCATCTCTAATTGCCTCACTTCCGACGGGCAGTTAACCGCTAAACTTCCTGAATGAGATTTTCACTCTGCAGCGGAGTGTGCGCTGATATGAAACTTCCTGGCAGATTAAAACTGTGTGCCCGACCGAGACTCGAACCCGAGTTCGAGTCTCGGTCGGGCACACAGTTTTAATCTGTCAGGAAGTTTCACTAAACTTCCTACCACAAAAAGCAGTATCCTAGTGGTAGTACACCACTGTGACGTCTTAATTCTGAAGTTACTGACTCAGGCTTCCCAATCATCAGGACTCTATCTTTAGTCTTGTCGGCCAGCGTAAATAATATTGTTCTGTCAATCCAATGAGAGGTCAGTCACAGAGATTGGTTCAGAAATTACTGATAGCCCAGAAACCTTGAAGGCACTCATTCTAACGGGCTCAAAATGTTGAGCCACACACACACAGTACGATTCTAGAAATATTTGGAAATTTGTGGTAAGGTCTTATGGGACCAAACCGATAAGGTCATCGGTCCCTAAGCTTACACACTACTTAATGTAATCTAAACTAACTTGAGCTAAGGACGACACATATACCCATGCCCGAAGGAGGACTCGAACCTCCAACGGTGGAAGCCGCGCGGACCGTGACAAGATGCCTCAGACCACTCGGCTACCTAGCGTCGCCCGATTCTAGAAACAGAGTAAATGTAGCTTTAGTTATGCTATGAGTATGAGAAAGGGGGTTGCGAAAGGTAAGAAATGACATGCACTGACACTTACTGTAACTGACAAAATGATAGTTACAGATTAAAGTATAGACTAGACATAAATAACGCAGTACACGAAATTCATATCATTGAGGAGAAATTCGCAAGGTGCGTATCAGATAGTATGCCTGAAGAATTCACACTGAAGAGCCAAAGAAACTGCTATAGGCATATGTATTCAAATAGAGAGATATTGACCAGGCAGAATAAGGCGCTGCCGCTGGCAACGCTTATGTAAGACAACATGTGTCTGGCGCAGTTGTTAGATCGGTTACTTGTGCTACAATGGCATGTTATCAAGATTTAAGTGAGTCTGAATATGGTGTTACAGTCGGCGAACGAGCGTTGGGACACAGCATCTCCGAGGTAGCGATGAAGTGGGGATATTTCTCTACGACCATTTCAAATGGGCTCTGAGCACTATGGGACTTAACTTCTGAGGTCATCAGTCCCCTAGAACTTAGAACTATTTAAACCTAACTAACCTAAGGACATCACACACATCCATGCCCGAGGCAGGATTCGAACCTGCTAAGGTAGCGGTCGCGCGGTCCCAGACTGTAGCGCCTAGAACCGCTCGGCCACTCCAGCCGGCTACGACCATTTCACAAGTCTATCGTGAATATAAGGAATCCGGCAGAACATGAAATCTGTGACATCGCTGCGGCCGGAAAAAGATCCTGCAAGAACGGGACGAACGACGACTAAAGACAACCACTCAACATGACAGAAGTGCAACCCATCCGCAAATTTCTGCTGATTTCAATGCTGGACCATCTACAAGTGCCAGCATGCGAACCGTTCAACGAAACATCGTCGATATGGGCTTTCGAAGCCGAAAGCCCACTTGTGTACCCTTGATGATTTCATGACGCAAAGCTTTACACCTCGCAAGAGCCCGTCAACTCTGACACTGGTTGATTGGAAACATGTTGCCTGGTCGGAAGAGCCTCGTTTCAAATGGTATCGACCGGATGGACGTGCACGGGTATGGAGACAACCTTATGAATCCATGGACCCCGCGTGTCAGCAGGGGACTGAACAAGCTGGTGGAGGGTCCGTAATGGTGTGGGCGTGTGCAGTAACGCAGTACAAGGAATTCACATCATTGAGGAGAAATTCGAAAAGTGCGTATCAGATAGTATGCCCGAAGAATACACACTGAAGAGCCAAAGGAACTGGTATAAGCTTGTGTATTCAAATAGACAGATTTGCGAAAGGGAAGAATAAGGCGCTTCGGTCGGCAACGACTAGATAAGACAACATTTGTCTGGCGCCGTTATTAGAACGGTTACTGCTGCTACAATGCCATGTTATCATGATTTAAGTGAGTTTGAACGTGGTGTTATAGTCGGCGAACGAGCTATGGGACACAGCATCTCCGAGTTAGCGACGAAGTGTCTCTGAGAGGTGACACGTACGTAAGCATCCTGTCTAATTACCTGCATCCATTCATGTCCATCGTGCATTCTAATGGATTTTCGAAATTTAAGCAGGACAATGCGACACCCCACACGTCCAGAATTGCTACAGAGTGGCTTCAGGAAAACTCTCCTGAGTTTGAAACCTTCCGCTGGCCACCAAACTCTCCAGACACTATTGAGCATATCAGGGATGCCTTGCAACGTGGTGTTCAGAAGAGATCTCCACCCCTCGTAATCTTGCTGATTTATTGACAGCCCTGCAGGTTTCATGGTGCCAATTCCCTCCAGCACTTCTTCAGACATTAGTCGAGCGCATGCCACGTCGTGCTGCGGTACTTCTGCGTCCTCGTGGGGCCCTGCAGGATATTAGGCAAGTGTGCCAGTTTTTTTGGTTCTTTAGCGTATCTTGGCAGACTAAGATATTCCACTTTCTTCCCGCAAGTGCCATAAAATTCTTGGCGGGACCTCACGCTGTTTTGGATCAGCAGAACTACTAATAGTGCACACTGGATAAGCATGAATTCCTTCTAGGGAGCCTGACACATTATAAACCGCGGGATGACGAAGTTTTCAGAATATTGGGAATCACATATCTTAAATTATAAACAACTCAAGTATTGTTCTGGAATACTTTCCAAGCGAAAAAGTTATAAAGTGTATGCTTTTAGTGTACGAAAACAGAAGGTTTCACACGAGGAGCTAACCAAACACAAGAAAGCACGTTCTCAGGGCCAGTGCAATGTTTTCTGTTACTTACGGTTTGGGAAATTACAGTGAAGTTAAGGTTTCAAAATAAATATTTCGCCGAATATCTTAACAAATATATTCAGGCAGATCGTGAAAATACGGACTGTGTCATAACATACTTATGTATCTCAATGATTTCACCAGCTACACGTGACATACGAAGGACGACACATCTCTTGTGCGAAAGTAGTCAACGACGCCGTTAACACAGTGCTACTTGTTTTGTACCTCTGAGAGTGTAACTACAAAAACATCATGTTTGATGAACGACAGGTTCAATTACGGAGATCTTGACAGTTGAGGTATCTAAACATTTTTAATAAATTTCGCCATTGCTAGCAGGCCAGCGGGCGGAAAGAACTACTAACACACAACGTGGAACCTCATTGTCCGCACTATGTGGAAAATTGAATATTTACTCGTATAAAGTGTTGTCTGAAGCCAGTAACAACATTTAATAACTACGGCTAAATGGGATACAACTTGAAGTAGTCAGTCCAATCACATTGATGTTACGACCACCTGCGTTCGACGTCGAAGTGCAGTAACCTCTCACAGACCGTAGGTGTCATAGTTAGCAGTGCAGGGTACATAAAACGTGCCGGGGGCAGGCGGGAAACAGTGCAGTCGTCTTCGTAATGCGGAAACAGTGGGACCAATTTGACGTCCATAAGGAATTGATCACTGGATTTCGGGTCAAGTGGAAGCATTTCAGAAACGGCTAATTTTGTAAACGGTTCTCGTGCCATCGTGAATGACAAAACGTCACTATCCGAAACAGCCGCCGAGGCAACTGTGTGGCACCACGGGCCATAGATAGCAGCGGTAAACAACGACTGCTGAGGTATCTACGGGACAAAAAAAAACGTGCAACTTTTGAGTAACTGACTGCCCAGACGAACCAAGGTCGACCAACAGTGTCTTCCCCAGCAGCAGGAGCCTGGACCATACACCCATGTCGACTGTTATTCATCGTCGATGAAGGCTGCAATTTGCACGCCGACGCCGCAGCTGGACGCCCGCTGATAGGTGACAGGTGGCCTTTTCATATGAATCACGTTATACGCTCCATGGGCGTGAAAAGTTTGAAAACAGACACCCTGAAACAATCATCCAAAGAGTCTAGGTTGGAGGACGGAGCTTTATGGTCTGGGAAATATTCTCTTGGCAGTCATTGGGTGATCTCGTCATTCTGAAAGGCACAATGGATCAACAAAAGAATGCATCTACTATTGGAGACCATTAACACCCCTACATGCAGTTTGTTTTTCCTCGATTCCATGGCATCTAACAGCAGGACAATGAAACTTGTCACAGTGTCACAAAGATCACCAGGATGAGTTTACCACACTTCCCTGGCAACCAGACTCCCTGGATTTGAACAGAATCTATAATCTGTGGGACGACCTCGATTGGGCTGTTCTCGCCATGAATCTTCAACCCAGAAACCTGGTGCACGTGCCTGGAGTCGGAATTGTTCCACATCTCTGTCGGTACCTTCTAGAATCTCACTCACTCTCTTCCTGCACGTGTCGCAGCGGTCCGTGCTGCAAAAGTTGGTTATTCAGGCTTTTGACAAGTGGTTACGTTAATGTGACCAGACAGTGTATAATATCTAGCAAGTAATTTACCGTGTTTTAGTATCAATGTTCACGATATACCTAAATCCACTGGCGTTCTGTGTTTTCTTTGTTCACCAGTTAACGTGAACTAGTAGAGAGACGGTGTCAAATAATACACTTTGATTGTCGCGGTCTGTTGGGCGTTACTGCGATCGAAAGAGTTTTTTTGAAAATGCATATAGAGATGATCTTAACATGCTGAGTTTTCACTTGACTTAAATTATCTCTCTTAACTTAACAGTGTTTTTTTTCTGTAAATGTGCCACCAACATCCAGAAGTTTTATTTGGTCCTTTACTTGTAATAATTAATATGATCAAATGAAAAATAGGTTACAGCTTTCGTTTAAGAGCAAGATTATTGTTAACTGCTTTTTGTTTTCACTTTTTTATGATATCGGTTTTAAAGTTCATTTGTGTCGTCTAAATTCAGTTTCCTTGTGCTGATTTCATTCAAATAACCATTCATCTGCAGTCAAATGGTTCAAATGGCTCTGAGCACTATGGGACTTAACAGCTATGGTCATCAGTCCCCTAGAACTTAGAACTACTTAAACCTAACTAACCTAAGGACATCACACAACACCCAGTCATCACGAGGCAGAGAAAATCCCTGAGCCCGCCGGGAATCGAACCCGGGAACCCGGACGTGGGAAGCGAGAACGCTACCGCACGACCACGAGCTGCGCACTCTGCAGTCAATAACAATATTTGTTTAATATAAGTAGTGTCAGTTACTAATAATCCTGAGATATATCCTTCGGCATACATTTTCTTTCGACCAAAAATTGTGAAATACCACCTTTTAGCCGTCAAATATGATATTTACTGCGACTATGGGCACACGAATATATCTTTTTAAGGTACATTGACACATATCCTCTCACTGCGTTGAATAGCCAGGCGAAATGAAACAGTACTTTACAAATATGTGCATTCCGTGTGTAAATAGGGAGAAACAGGACAACGTATAGGCTAATCACTGTCGCATGTATCATATGTTCTAGGAGAGGAAACGTCAAGCAACAGAATAATTATTTTAAACTATTAGAAAACTAAAAGGATCGAGACCGGAGAGATGTGATAAACGGAATAAATTTCACGCTCATTGCTGAAGAAGACGTACAAGTGCATGCGCATCGAAATAACGAGGTATAGCTGCACGATATGCTGTGTATTTCTCACTCTCTCTCCTCTCTCACTCTTCCTTCCCAACCCACACACACACACACACACACACACACACACACACATCATTAAGTGTGGCTCTTTTCTCTGACTGAGCTCTTTTTTCCACTATCATACTTTACCAGCCTATTGAGAACTTTGAAAAAATGTGTATTGTTCTGTACCTCTGTTAATGCGTTCAGAAGTAAGTATAATTAGACTTGTGACCTTGCTCATAACGTATCTGACACGAAAATGGAAATATTCAAATTGGTGGAGCCTATATGGTGACCAAAATCTGTAACAAATTTGATGGTTGTGACGAAAATTGTTATGTTAAGAGTTTTGACCATACTGTTTATGAATTTTTATACAAATTGTGGGAGTCAAGCTGATGTGTCCAATGTGGCCGACAAAATCTGACAAATTTGAGAGATCTTCTCTTACATTTATTCGTGTAAAATTATAAATACTTCATCGGAAAATTTTAAAAGTCGCAGAACGTGATGGATTTATTTATCTCTAGCTTTCCACCACGCTTAAATTGCTTCGTGTAGTTCTGGTTTGGGCATTAATTTAGAGAGCGTCCATACTTTTCTTATGATAATCTAGTATAAAAAATTAGGCCCAACTCTTCATTACCACCAAGGTTGTAAAAGAATTTTGAATTCAAACTTTTGCTATTGTTCTTTACCTCGAATGGGCTGGTGTATAAAACGTATCGTATAATATTTGAAGATTCGAATTTTCCTACAGCTCAGAGGCTCATCTGGGCACCGATAGATTCCTTAGCAGGACTGTAATTTTGTGAAAATTCCCAGCAGTTCTTCTTTTTGACGTTCAAATTATTTTGGAGTTCGTCATGATGACATATCTCCTTTTTTTGCAATTCCGCGTACCATTCAACAGATTTTTACTTTTGTGGAAAAGGCAGTGCTCTACCTTTACCACCTCCTGATATACAGACGACAGGCTGCTACCTAAGTCTGAAATCATGTGTCTCGTATTGTCCGGCGCCGTAATTGAACTCAACTCCTTTGGGTTTAGGACTTTTCCAGACGACTAATAAACCATCTCCACTTAACCTGACAGGCAACATTTCACCAAAAGGAAAATTCTAGTCATTCTGCCATCGAAATTGATAGCAGATGAACCCACAACTTTTGATTTTTTCTCTTTTTGTATTTTTCCTTCCGTTAAAAGTAATACACTACAAAATACATAGACAAGACTTTCATGTTCCCATAATTATACTATAAAGATGGAGTCGTCGCCTGTTTGTTTAAATGTGGACCAGAAGTTGTCATTTAGAATGTGTATTATTACCAGACCAGTGTCTACTAATCAAATTTTACGAGACGTCCACGAGAAAAAAATATACATACTTCATCGGACAATTTAAAATGTAAAAGAACTTAATGGATTTATTTATCTCTCACTTTTAATTGTGCTTAAATTGCTAGTAGTTTCCGGTTTGAGCATTAATTTAGAAAGCAAGTTACCAGATGATAAAGTTAAATAGTAAGTTCCGGACATAAATTCCGCAGCTGTCGCCATTTCAAATTTTCATGATGTGAGTACATAAACCAAAACGACAGACGTGAAAGGTAGACCTCTTTCTTCATCCAGGTAGCGTCACGTACGGCGCACGACTGTTCACTGAATTTGACCTCAAGCACTAATATCGAATTAAGATGTTGACTGTTTCTACGATGGGGATTTAATAGTCGGAGCATTTATACATCCAAATTTCCTGCAGGACAAACTTCCAAACAGGGAATTTCATTTCTTTCCATTTCCTTATTATGACCCACTGTGGGATGTCACCTCGGTTCCATATGGTCCCGCCACTTATTCCCGTCTATTTCTTCGTGTCTCACGTGTGTATGTTGTTTTGAAAAGTGGTATTTCAAAAATGTGACGAGTTTAAATTATTATACTACTTTTGTGATAATCTGTTGGGCGTAGATACCGCCCTGGAGGACGATGCTACACTGAAAGGTGTAGTATTAAAGGTAACACAGTATGTTATCAAAGTACGAGGTTTAACTGATAGAGCCTCCACACTTGTTTTCAGAGTATCGCTTTGTGTTAATGGTTAAGGAAGTTCAAGTAAACACTAGTTCTTTTGGATCAAATAAACAAGCAACCTGTACAAGCGTAGCTTGAAGTATGTAGTGTATAACGTCAGACCACAGGCGTCTGATAACGTTCAAATGGTAAATACTTTCTATTATTATTTCTCGAATACAGCTTTTCGCGTGTAAAGATAATGAATTTCGAATGTTAATATTAAGGCCAAATTGTTTACAGACGAGAAAATAAATTATTGACGATGGGCTGTTGGAAAGGACCAAACCAGTAGTACGTAGTAGGCATATTTGAACTGTTGCATACTAATATAGTACAATAATAGTTTAACGTATTTGTAGAATGAACTGGGTGTTCTGCTGCTGAGAGATGGCGTTCACTTTATATTTTGTTGGTATGTATGTGGGTGTGCATGGCCTGTTAGTTACTTTATTTGAAATATTGTCACGTCGTAACAACACTCTGTCCTAATCTAAAAGCATGCTTGTCAGTAGAGTACAACACCTATAACTGAAAGCACAATTATGATGAACACCAAATATAACTTAACCACCTGTCTGTTTCTCTCTGAGTGAATCTTACTAAAACTGAGTGAATCTTAAAACTCGTGTACTGTGCAAAAGTCTGAATATACTGAATTATAGAAAGACTTCGTATGATTTAATCAACATTATCTACAAACTGAAGATAACTATTTCTGTAAAAATGCAGTGCTTCGACTAACGTAACCTGACTTTTGAAATCAATGCCCAGCTGACCTTACCAAGAAATTCCTGGCCCTAAGCTCTATTTTCATGTACCTTGTGTCCTGACAAACATTTCTGCAGATTTCTCGAAAGCAGCGCAATTCATACAGCAGCAAAGCCACACTAAGAAACTACGACTGAAAATCCCGTTCCACAAACTGCAATGTGCGTACGAACATATTAAACTGAATGAAGGGTGATAATTTTAGCTGGTAGGAAATGAATTCTGACGAAATTCAGATGAAACACTGCTTTAAAAGGTAATACTTAAAAAATTAACTAAATGTTCACAGTAGTATTTATGTAACGCGACTTTAAGAAATAGCTTTAAGCAAGTGGAATCTCAACTTGCTATCAGAATAATCCATTTAACAATCCTCCTATCTGAGCTTCATTACTACTGTCTCAATAACACAAAACAATGCTACGCACTTGCGTGCTTACCTCAATGTTTCAACATTCATCAAGAACTCACAAATAATTTCCTTAGTTTCTCTCTCCATAATTGTATCAAAAATATTCATACCCTAATTTAATAAATCTCATATCACACTTACAAAAAAAATTTCAATCATTCTTCAAAATACGTCTGCTCTTTAAATTGCTCAACTTGCAAATCGTGTAAGTTTGCTTGTGCTCTCAGGCGGAGGCGGAGTAGCAAAACAAAGATATTTTAGCAATAGTCAAAGATTACTCAGCTATATGGTGATGGTTTTGCTCTGTGTGAGCTATGCATATCGGTATTTACGTAAGTAAGAGAATTTACAGAGTGATCAGTATAATATACATACCTCACACAACATACTGCCAGAACAGAACTCAACTCTTGGACGGAGAGTGCAGCTTTTTTGACAAACTCAATACTCCAGGGTCCTGGAGTTTATACAGACATTGAAAATTAGAGAACATACAAATATTACAAGAACAAAATATTCCATAAATGGCATATACTAACTGCTGGTGGTCGGGCTTCATCTGGCAAAGCCCCGGTCCATCAGTTTAAAGCGAGAGACGAAAAAACCAGCAACTTAATACCATAGCCACACTACTGGTTGACCCTGACGGAAATCCAGCTAGAGAGTCAGTATATGACATGTAACATCTTCTCGATACCAAAGTGGTAACTGAAACATATCGATCAAAAGAGGCGCCTCCACAATACATAAGATGTCAATGTTTCTTCCATACCGCCAATTGCGTACCACCTTCCCACTCGATGTGTGAAGTTTGTGGACCACCATCCGGCTAAGGCTTGCCAAAAGCCTTCAAACCTACAGGCAAAATGTGTAAATTGTGAAGCCGAAAATCCTGCTACATGGACAGAATGCCACCTCCAGGGACACTGTAAATTTACACTAGATTTGGACAAGCAGCACAGACGAGACAGCAACAAGCGAATACCACACCCGTACAAATGAATGTTACCAACCACAAAGACTTTCCATCTTTATCTCGGAGAACGACACAGTCCCCGGGGCCTGGAGCATTTCAGCTGTCACCAGAGATCAACAACCTAGTTCTGCTACAACAGACGCACATTCACACTTCGACTTCCCGGAAGTCGTGAAGATGGTCTCGTTTTTTGCGACTCTCGACCAGAAGAACATACTTACTGTCATTGAAGAAACATTACAAAAATTTAATGAAGCACCATACATCCTATCAAAACTACTCACCTTTCCAGATGGGGCCATGAAGATATTCGCCCCCACTAATGGCCCGTTGGCTGGATAGCCTTTCGCTCTGTATGTTCAACGTGAACGACGTCCACAATAGGAAAGCGGAACTGTAGGATTTCATCAGACGTTTTAAGATCGATGTTCCATTCGTGACGAAAGCTGCTCTCCCACCCAACCTTTCAAGTTACGCAGCATGGTCGGCTCTCAGACGACCTGAGTAAATGGCCGAAGGGGCGTCACAGCCACATACAGGGTAAGTCACTAACTACTGCCACCAAGAATAACTTCGAAAATATAATAGGAGCTGAAAAGTTTGTAGGACAAAAGTTGCATGGGACAACAGGGACTATAATATGGCGTTGGTTTTTTCTTTTGCTACGTGGGGTCGCTTTAGAGATATGAAGGTCAACTTTGTTTTTTAAATGGGATCCTGTAGTTTGGTACTTATTTTCTGATAGCGGCTATCGAGATAGATCCAATGATGTGTAACACTAAGGTCTTTGAAGGTGCAGTGCTGCGATCTTGTTATGATGAACTGAGTGGTACACCTTATCACATCGGCACTTATCGAAGCACATGCTCTGACAATTCTCTCTCGCGTATCTTCAGGTGTAGCTGGAACGTCTTTATAAGCAATATCTTTTACGAATCCCCTCAAGAAAAAATCAAGGGCCGTAAAGTCTAGCGAACGAGCCGGCCACGACACATCTCCTCCGCGCCCAATCCAACGATTTGGGAATTTTGTATGCAACTCATTTCTAGCCAACAGTGAAAAATTTGCCAGACACCCATTGTGTTGATACCACATTCTGTTCCTTGTTTTTTGCAGGATTGTGGTGTACTTCGTAACATTAAGCTTTCCTTCGATGAGCTAGGGGCCTATAACTCTGCCCTACAGAATCGCACACCAAACATTCACCGACCACGGTTTTTGGTGTGCAGCTTGCCGCAGCCAACATGGATTTTCTGCTGCCTAATAATGCATGTTATGCAAATTAACATTTCCATGCTTCGTGAATGTAGCCTCGTCAGCAAATACGAGGGCTGTCCAGAAAGTAAGTTACGAATTTGAGTAAATCTTTCAGTGTATAAGTCTCTTGCTCTCACTGAATTTCGTTGGCATATCCCATAAATGAGAAGCATATCGACTTGTACTTAGAAGGAATACATCATTCACATTCGCTTAGTTCGACGCTACCAGTCTTTCAGCTCTTATTAGTGTTGTACTGCGAAACCGTCGAATGGTGTTTACATGTCAATGGCACGATAGATGGATACACGGTATTCGGCGAAAATTTACTATTTGCACGGTATACTAGAGAGAATTGTCAGAGCATGTGCTTCGACAACTGCCAATGTGATAAGGAATACTACTCAATCCATGATAAGAAGTTTGCAGAACTTCATTTATACCAGTGGTCATCACTTCGAACACCTTCTGTAAATGGACGTTCATGCCACCTTTTTGACCTTCGTTGACCTTCAAATATCATAGTGTTACACATTATTGGATTCGTCTCGATAGCCACTATTAGAAAATAAGTACCACACTTAGCATCCCATTTAAAAAAACAAAGTTGACCTTCATATCTCCGACGCGGCACCACCTATCAACAAAAACCAACGTCATATTACGGCCACCGTTGTCCCACGAAACATTTGTCCCACAAACTTTACACCTATCATTCCATCGGAGTTATTCTAAGCGGCAATAGTTAGTGACTGACCCTGCATATCAAGCGATCGATCAGAGATGTTTTTCCCTCACAGTTATAATTTACAGCTCTGGGAGCAACTGCGGTTGATATATATACCCGTTTTTGTATGATTACATTGGTTGCGGCGTATCTTACCCCTCAGAGGCTGTTTGTTGTGGATGACGTTTTGCTGGTATTTGCTAGACATGAGAGAATTCTGTTCGCAGTACCAACACGCGATGGAACCAGCTGCACGGTTTGGAGGAATTACTGGAAGCCATCACATTCGAGTCGGACGATCCAAATCACATGCTAAACGATCCAGCTCACATACTCTACGTTTTCGATATACCTACCGCGAAAAATCTAATATTCGATCTGCACCTTCGAACCATTCACCATCAATGATCCGGAGGTCGGTATTAACACAGAGAGCCGCTGGAAGATCTGTGCCCTCTGCTACAACAGATCATGAACTGGGACCAATACCAGAGGTTTCTTAGCAAAATGTCCGCCCCCTAACATACGTATTTATTACAGTCCTCATAGAGGAGGCGGTATCCGCGCTGACCGGAAATATCTGAACGGCCTACCCATCAGTCTATGGTCACAACTGAGCGGTGCGCATTGTACAGTGAGGAGCTTTCACCGCTGATCCAGGACTTTATAAACTTTAGAAAGATATGAAAACGCTGACAGCGATATCGTAGCCCCGAGGACAACCGAGAATTAAGCGTCTCTCTTGGGAGTTATACAGCAGAGCCATTGAATTCATCCAAGAAAAGTGGGAAGGGAAGATGACTGTTCTCACATTACATACCAGGAATGAACAGAGACGGATCTGGGCCCTTTGAAGCCCAAGACTAGCGAACTGGCGCTTTATGTATCAGCGAGCACATTGTTTGACCTATTGAACAAGGCAGAAATTGTGCTGCGACATATGCACATAAGGAGGCCTCCGAAGAGCAGGAGATAAGATTCGTCACCAGGCATTATAAATCCGACGGATGGACCAACAGATGGAACCATTACTAACGACACCGTGGGAGGCCGCTCGGTCGTACGACGACTCAGAAACCACTCAGCCCCCTGACCGGATATTGTAACGAACGAACATTCGCAAAAGTTGATGCACAAACAAAGGGTGTTCATAACTTACATTTATAACGTTTTTCTCTTGCTAGGATACTTCCCATCTGTCAGGAAGACTGTTCGCGAAGTACCCCTACCAAAGCCATGGAAGGAGCACCAACAACCGCAATACCTTCGGCCCATCAGCCTCCTGTCAACAATCTCCAAAGTACTGGAATGGCTCATAATCCAGCGACTTCACCCAACACTCATCGAAGGGGATGTGACACCTCTCTCTATACTACTCCGCTTTTCAGCCATGCCTGTAGGCCCAACTCCATCTCCTCTGGGCCATGGACTATGCAGTATATAATACGAACCATACAAACTATACAGCTTCGGGCTTTCTCTATGTTCAAAACTCATAAGATCGATTATGGAAAAATAAACTGCTGACCAAACTGCAGGACGTCCCCATCATACCCGACTACTGCACTAAGGTTATTGATATCTATATTCAAGAAGACGCTCCTTTGTCAGAACAGACGTTCAGCGGTCCAGCAGTTGACATCTGCCAGAGGAAATCCTTCGAGGCTCTGTTCTGTCCCCAGTTATATTTGCCTTGTATGTGAATAAGTTGGCGTTACTTCCACAAATCGTCGTAGTGCAATTCGCTAACGATACCGTGATACTTGCTAGCAGCCACAAGTCTATGAAGTGATACAGTGCCTCCAACATCAGTTTATGGTACACTTATCGAACTATGGACAGCAGAAGACTGCATTACCCTGAACCGGAAAAGACGCGGACCATTATGTTTACTTGTCGTCAGCCTTAGTACAGAGACCATCTCACACTACACAGAATCTTACTCCCTTGGGCACTTTAGATGAAGTACCTGGGAGTGACATTGGGACGGAAGCTCCTCTTCGAGGGCCACGTTCAGCGAAAACGCAACTTCACCACCCACCTCTTTCATCAAAAATCCCCATTGCTGTCTAATCAACTTCTGAATGTGTGAATAAAACAATGCCTCTACCGAAGAACGATCCTCTATTAATCTTGCATGCTCCATATGGGGCGTCACCTGTAACAGCAATCTCAGACCACTGCAAACCCTACGAAACCGGTGCCTATGGTTATTCCTTCGAGCATCTTCAACAGCAAGAATTGAGGAACTCCATCAGGAACTGCATATGGAGACCATTGGGGAAGTAATCGTATCTCTCACTGAAAAACAGCACGCTAACACTGAAGCACTAAGGCCTACTATAAGACATCTTGATTATGTAGTGTGTGTCACCTGGGAGACGGGGCATTGAATGAGTTCCCCGCGCCATCATTGAGGTACCTCTATGATATAACAAAGTAATGTAATATTATACACAAAAAGGAGAAAAAGTAATTTAACGTTGTGTGATAAAAACATAAAGTCCAGTGAAATACTATGTAACATAAAATGAATTGTAATAAAGTAACCAACACCTTAGGAGGGTCATAGGACCTAGTGCCCAACACTCTTCTCACACGGAAATAAAGAGACAATTACGCCTTGACCCTATACATCTAGAAAGTCCTGCCACGGGGTGGCCGTACTTTCCTGAAAACACCCGCATAAAATAAAAGATACGATCTACCAAATGTAGCGCTTTACTAACTTTCCCAATAGTCCCACTTTACGTAGAGATGGAAAAATTCATACCAAGTCTCTCTTCGTATACCTCCCTGGCCCGGTACTTGCCACTGTAGTGCACTCTGTCTCCCTGCTCGGGTCAAGGGTCAATATGTGCTTTATCTGTCTTTATTCTTTTGTCCCTGTGTTGAGGTGTTTCCCGTAGTCATCCTGACTGGGCTGAAACGACAGCAGTGTGTCCATTGTCATGTCCATGGGATAGAAAGAACGGTGTGAAGCCTGAAGTGTCTTGCTTCACTGCGTTGTATACGAATGTCACGACATTCAGTTTTGTATCCCAATCTCTTTGCTAGACATCATGGTTTATCAGGACCATATCAGCCAACATCTTATTAAAACATTCTGGACAGCCATTCGTCTGTGGGCGGTAGGCAGTTGCCATCCTGTCCATGCTGTCTTAAAGTGAAATTGCGTTACAGACTGGTGTCTACTGGAAAACTTTTCCACGATCAGAAATCATCTCACTGGTTGCCCCATGCTTCAAAATGATGTCTTCTAAAACGAACTTGGAAATCTCCGGAGCACAGTTTTGGGGACAGTGTCGCTGGTAAGGTAGTTAATGCAGACTATTATCCATCGATTCGGATTTTTTGACACCAGGAACCTCTCCAAAAGGTCGATTCCAATCCTGTGGAATTGTGGTGCTGCAGGCGGAATTGGAATCAGCTGCCACTGACGTATCTGCAGCACGTGCTTCCGTAGCTGGCTTTCCTTACATGGCCCACACATTGTCTAATGTATCGGTATGGAACTGACCAGTGGTACAAGCATCGGATTCTGCCTGGAATCTTCATTAAAGTCAGGTGACCAGATTGGGGAGTGTCGTGGAATTACTTCATTTAGATGGCCATAGATGAGCTGCACTGACGAGCAATCATTTCAACCCCATTGGATCACAATTTCCGTTACAGAATGTTCCGTTTGTTAATTGGAATTCCCCTTTGGCCAGTACTACTCCTCCAAGCCTTCTATGGGATTCAACAGCGTTGGATCTTCCCATTATTCAGCAGCAATGAATTTTATGCATCAATGACTGAGATTTCATACACACTGCCGTATTTGGCCAAAGTGTTTCTTGAAAGGCAGTTGACGTCCCTGTGTTTACGTCCACTTTTGTATACCACAGTGATATGGCACTGCTAAAGCATGAGTGCCCATTTCGCCAGTCGCCCCGAGAGACTGTGCAGGCCTGTCAGTCACAAAAGAGAGGAGTGGCCCGTCATAATAGTGAATATCTCAGCACTTCTTTAAGCACAAAGAAAGATCTGCCTTGCACCTCGCCCTAGAAACATTTGGCATCTCCCAGCAGTAGTTCATGCAAGGGACGTTCCTTGGTGCATACATTCTTTATGAGACACCAGTAGTACGGGCATATTACAAAAGAAAACTTCTGACATCTCGAATATGCTGAGGAGTCGGAAAATCTCTGACTGCTCTTATTTTCCATTGATTGGGGTTGATTTCATCGCTGATCGCTGTTCGCTAGCAACCTAAAGATTTTTGTTTCTCTATCAGGAGAAATGATTCTGGCTAGTGTCTGCAATCTGAACACACTTCATCACGATTGTTAGGCCTCTTACATGATCTTCAAAAGTCTTCGAGAAAACAGCAGCGTCGTCCGGATAGCAGAGACACGTCGTGCAGATGGAAATCCTCATACAAGTATGGCTGCATCTCCATAGATGAGAAACACTTTGCTCCTTTCAAGTACTCTAGCAATTATTGGTAATGATTTTCTTCAGTCGACAGTGGTCAACGCAGACTCAAACTGAAACTCCCTCATTCCTTACGAAGGCCACAGGAGAGGACCACGAACACTCTGAAAGTTCAATAATATCATGTCCCAGAATATTCTCCACTTCCTCCCGAAATATGTGTCGTTTAACTGGTGACAACCTATACGAGGCTTGCTAACTGGTGCATGATTCTCATTCTTGCTAAGGTGTTTCAAAGTGCGCCGCTTTGTCCCTCTTCTCTCCACTGTCGGTTTGAAAGCATGTGAGAAATGGTGCGTAATGGCTATTACTCGCCGTAGCTGTTCTTGGGTCAGGCCAGATATTATTGGCAATTCGGCTTCCTCCTCTGCGTTGTCTGTAGTGGTCGTGAAACACGGTTCTTCGCCAATGGACACTAAGCTGGCTTCCTATGTCTAGTTCGGTTATCCCTACACGCCAACCTTTAGGGATGGATTGTGGCTGCTCGTGACAATTAGTGATCCTAAGTTTTCTTGACCACCTTCATGCTTACGGTCGCACTGGGACATAAATATCTTTTGTGATCACGTGTAGCTGTTTGCTGCCAGAGAGTCCTTGCTATTTGTGCTTGTCGCCGCAACTTCATCAATACGGAGCTCTGATCTTCCACAATCTTTGGCTATTTATGATGGCAATAAGAAGACCCATTTGTGAATAACATTAAGACGTTACAGTTTCAAAATGACGGATTCGAAGTGCTTTGTTCTGTGATTGCAATACACAATCTTGTTGACAGGATGTATTTCCAATTTGCGTCTTTAAGCAAAATCGTTTTCGTATCACAGAACACAATCTTCTTTAGCTGACGACCATTAGTATCCGACATAACAAGACAGGGATCCATAGAGTCTACTAGTGTCTGGGACGGTTGGTCGTCGATGATGACGTCATTGAGATTTACTGATATCTTGGTGTCTGTCATCCATGGAGTTTTTGTGTATGTGGTGCCCTCACCAGCATAGATGGTCACCTTGCTTGGTTTTCCTGAACTAGGCGATTGGCTGGGATCTCTATACGGAAACGGGGAAAGACTATGGTGTTCTGGGTAGCTACCTCGTAGTAGGGTAGGGAAATGGGATTAGTCCCACACATACAGGCGTGAATCATACGCCGCCTTTAAATCTTACGTCAACGTCGTCAGTCACGTTTCTGAAACGTGGAAGACTTTCAAAAATATCGTGTCCTCAGTGGTGTCCGTCAGATAAAAATTGAACCACGGAAACACATGCCTACCTACTTGGTTATTGCCAGCTGCATATTTCTCGTCATGTGCGATGACTAGCCACGCACCAGTTCAGATTGTGGCCGGGAAGGCCAGGTCCTTTCTGAATGTCTCCGATTTAGACTAGTTCAGGCACCGTTTGGTGACGTTGCTCTTCCTGCGGTGCTCAGTGTGTTGCCTCTATCTTACGCGTCTACGGCGGTGCTACCTGCTGCGCCCCTCTGAATCAGGCGGTGCCGGCGTCAACTCCTCTCGATGACTTGATGGACGTTTGGTCTCTCTCTCCTACGCTCCTGCCGGAGGCAATACAAATTAACGATGACCGTCAGCTGGCACAAGCTGTCTGTCCCGACCCCATGGTGGTTGATCATGGAGCTGTACCGACTTCTGCTTTTCTGCCATCTGGCTACATGTCGGACGATAGCCGCCCGCCATCCGATATGGAACAGCATGTTAAGAAGCAACGATTGACGAGGGACCGGAAGAGTCAATACTGTACCCCTTCTGATGACTGCCTCAATTGGATGTGTGCACAGGATGGCAACCCTGCTACTGATGGTGCGTTGTCCTCTGACGCCCTGACACCTGACCACGCAACGTCCTTCCCCACCTCCATTTTCAGTCAGCGTTCACCTCCATACAACGACGTTCATGCAGTTGTCTACCTTTCAGTGTCTGACTCTACCTGTTGGTGCACCTCTGATAGTGTTCCACTGAACCAGCCCAGTGAGACGTCTTTCTCCTGGGTGGACGACGTCGATGCTGAGGATGGACATTCTGGAGGTGTACAAAGCGATGGACTCCTCTTGATGGGGACGGCTACCTCTCGTCACAGTAATGCACCCTTCGACAGGGACCTAACAGGGAGTTCCCTGTGCTTCCTCTATGTTTGAATCACCCACCCTCCTGGCGATGGAGGGTTCCAGATTTATCGCATAACCACAGTAAATGTCAATACCATTCTTGTACGCCACAAACTGGCTGCACTCCATGACATGCTGTATGCTGCGAACGTTGCCGTTCCTCTCCTTCAAGAGGTGTACGTTGCAACTTTCTGTGCTCCTCATGATTTTACAACATATGTCTCTCATGCTTCCCCTTAAAGGTAGTGGGGTAGCGATCCTCTTACGTGGCGGTATCCCCTCTCACGCAGTTGACTATCTCCCTGATGCCAGAGGTATGGCTCTCACGTTTAGTGGCATCAGTATCGCCAATGTCTGTGCTCCATCTGGTTCGGGTTGCCACCGTGATCTTCTCAGAGACAATTACGCCACTTTTCCTGGGTCGACAGGATTCATTGATCATTGCAGGCGATTTTAACTGCACCCAGGCAACCAAAGGCCATTTACCACGTCACTCTTTGTGCGCGACGCTAGCGACAATTCTCCAGCACCTCAGCCTTGTGACTTCTTGGGAGCATGTTCACGGCGATCTTCGGGGATTTACGCATTTCACTAGCCATTCTTCCAGCCGCCTCGATAGTGTTTACAATTCCCGCGATACTGTCAGTGGGGTGCAGGCTGCTGAAGTCTGGCCCACTGCGTTCTCTGACCATGACGCATATATCTGCGCCATCAGTCTCTGCCGTCAAAGAATGTGGCGCAGCCGTGAACCATGGAAAGTGAACACGATCCATCTTACTTCACCCGACTGGCGGGAGCTCATCGAGACCACGCTGACCGCTTGTCGTCGACGCCGCGATTTCTATCAGTCTACGTGTGTTGGTGGGTGCTCTGTGCAAAGCTCTCCCTCCGAAAGACCTTGATTAGATACTGAAAGGTGGAGGTGAGGCGGAACCTATTTCATCATTGTCCGGGAATGTACTATGATGCCATATTCGCTAGAGCGCGGGGCGATGGCGAATCGAGCTAAGGCACAGCTCACATCCCTCTCTCGCCACAACCTTGAATGCGCTATGGTTAGGGCGTGCACACACGACGGGTTAGTGCAGGAGCGTCGATCTCTGTATCATGTCATAGCGGAACGATGCCATCGTCAGGGGACTTTGCTTAATGTTCTTACGATTGATGATGGACGGCGTTTCGATACCCAATAGGATGTAGGGTCGGCCTTCACGCACATTATGTTATGCTGTACTGTGAACCACATCATCACCCTGCCAACATTACGGAAGTCTTCAGACTCTCCTTTGGCTCGGTTCACGTGGATGCGACGATGGATCTGGTTGCCAACGTCACAGAGGACGATGACCATGGTGCTCTCCGGGCGGGTTCTACGAACAGGTCGCCTGGCCCTGACGACATCCCACTGGAGTTATATCGGACGCTTCTTCTCCTTCTGGAGCCAGTGTGAACGGAAATTTGCCAGGACCTAATGTCACCTTTCGTGCCTATTCCAAACGGTTTGTCCGGCCACTGTGACCGAGCGGTTCTAGGGGCTTGAGTCCGGAACCACGCGGCTGCTACGGTCGCAGGTTCGATTCCTGCCTCCGGCACAGATGTGTGTGATGTACTTAGGTTAGTTAGATTTACGTAGTTTTAAGTCTAGGGGACTGATGACCTCAGCTATTAAGTGTCATTGTGCTTAAAGCCATTTGAACCATTTTGAACCAAACTGTTTCGTCGATCCCTTTAGTGAATTAGCAATCTAGTTAAAAGTTGATTACTTAACATTCTACAGTAAATTGTTGATTTCATAGGATGGATAGGACGTGTGACTGCTGTGTACGCACGCAGGAGGAGCAGTCCACTGTTTGCGAATGCTGATGGCCACGGTCAGTCGTCTTCAGGCTGCTGCCTCGGAGTGTAGCGGCAGTGGGGAGTGTGGTTCATCGCATGGTACACCCTAGGTGCTACATGCTTCCCCCACTGTCCCTGATGTCGAGACATCTTCGCGGATTCCAGGCGCGGTTGGGCCAACCTCTCCCCAAGGGGAGTGGCGGGTTCAGCGGCTTTCGCGTCGCACGAGGCGGATGGTCAATGTGGAGGCTGGCCGTGTGACATCGCCCGCTCTGCCTATGAGTGGACATGTGGCCGTTCCTTCACCAAGGTCCGAGCAGGCAGACGGGGGGAGGGGTTTATTAGTGATTGCGAGCTCCAATTTTAGGCTGTTGATGGAACCCCTTCGCGAAATAGCGGAAAGGTCGGGGAAGGAGGCCATCGTTCACTCTGTCTCCTTGCCGGAGGGTCTCATACGAGATGTGGAGGATGCCTCCCGTTGGCAATAGAGAGCACTGGGGGAACCAGACTGCAAATTGTTGCTCATGTCGGCACCAATGACTCCTGCCGTCTGGGTTCAGAGGTCATCCTCAGTTCATACAGGCGATTGGAGGAGTTGGTGAAGGCGGAAAGCCTCGCTCGCGGCGTGGAATCTTAACTTTCTATTTGTAGTGTCGCTCCCAGAACCGATCGCAGTCCTCTGGTTTGGAGCCGAGTGGAAGGCTTAAACAGAGGCTCAGGCGATTCTGCGGAGATCTGGGGTGCAAATTTCTCGACCTCCGCTATCGGGTGGAGAAATGTAGGGTCCCCCCTGAATAGGTCAGGCGTGCACTAGACGCAGGAAGCGGCTACAAGGTTAGCGGTGTACGTATGGAGTGCCCATGTGGGTTTTTTAGGTTAGAGAATTCCCTCCCTAGGCCCGACAAGACGCCTCCTGAGACGCGACAAGGTAGCAGTAGGGAAAACGCAACAGGGAAAGACAATATTAATGTGGTAATAGTAAACTGGAAGAGCGTCTATAAAAAGGTCCCAGAACTGCCCTCATTAATAAATGGTCACAATGTCCACATAGTACCAGGGACGGAAAGTTGGCTGAAACCAGATGTAAACAGTAATGAAATTCTAAACTCAGATTGGAATGTATACCACAGAGACAGGCTGGACAGTGAAGGGGGAGGCGTGTTTATAGCGATAAAAAGTGCAATAGTATCGAAGGAAATTGACAGAGATCCGAAATGCGGAATAATTTGGGTGAAGGTCACGGTTAAAGCAGGTTCAAACATGGTAACTGGATGTCTCTATAGGGCCCCTAGCTCAGCAGCTGTTGTGGCTGAACACCTGAAGGAAAATTTGAAAAATATTTCGAGTAGATTTCTCCTCCACGTTATAGTTTTGGGTGGAGATTTTAATTTACCAGATATGGACTGGGAGACTCAAACGTTTATAACGGGTGGTAGGGACAAAGAATCCAGTGAAATTTTTGTAAGTGCATTATCTGAAAACTACCTTGAGCAGTTAAACAGGTGGTAACATATTAGACCTTCTGGTGACAAACAGACCCGAACTATTTAAACAGTTAACGCAGAACAGGGAATCAGCGATCATAAAGCGGTTACAGCGTCGGTGATTTCAGCCGTAAGTAGAAATATTAAAAAAGGTAGGAAGACTTTTCTGTTTAGCGGAAGTGACAAAAAGCAGGTTTCAGAGTACTTGAAAGCTCAACACAAAATTTTATCTCATGTACAGATAGTGTTGAGGATCGGTGGACAAAGTTCAAAACCACCGTACAATGTGACTTAGATGAGTATGTGCCAAGAAAGATAGTAAAAAATGGAAAAGAGCCACCGTAGTACAATAACGGAGTTATAAAACTGCTACGGAAGCAAATGGAACTTCACAGCAAACATAAACATAGCCAAAGCATTGCAGACAAACAAAAATTACACGAAGCGAAATGTAGTGTGAGGAGGGTTATGCGAGAGGCGTTCAATGAATTTGAAAGTAAAGTTCTATCTACTTATTTGGCAGAAAATCGTAAGAAATTTTGGTCTTATGTCAAAGCGGTAGGCGGGTCAAAACAAAATGTCCAGGCACTCTGTGACCAAAATGGTACTGAAACAGAGGATGGCAGCCTAAAGGCCGAAATACTAAATGTCTTTTTCCAAAGCTGTTTCACAGAGGAAGACTACACTGAAGGTCTTTCTCTATACTGTCGCACAGATGAAAAATGGGTAGATATCGAAATAGATGACAGAGGGATAGAAAAACAATTAAAATCGCTCAAAAGAGGAAAGGCCGCTGGACCTGATGGGATACCAGTTCGATTTTACACAGAGTACGCGAAGGAACTTGCCCCCCTTTCCGGAGCGGTGTACCATAGGCCTCTAGAAGAACGTAGCGTTCCAAAAGATTGGAAAAGGCACAGGTCATCCCCCTTTTCAGGAAGGGACGTCGAACAGATGTGCAGAACTATAGACCTATATCTCTAACGTCGATCAGTTGTAGAATTTTGGAACACGTATTATGTTCGACTATAATGACTTTTCTGGAGACAATAAATCTACTCTGTAGGAATCAGCATGGGTTTCGAAAAAGATGACTGTGTGAAACCCAGTTCGCGCTATTCGTCCACGAGACTCAGAGGGCCATAGACACGGGTTCCCAGGTAGATGCAGTGTTCCTTGACTTCCGCAAGGCGTTTGATACAGTTCCCCACAGTCGTTTAATGAACAAAGTAAGATAATATGGACTATCAGGCCAATTGTGAGATTGGATTGAATAGTTCCTTGATAACAGAACGCAGCATGTCATTCTCAATGGAGAGAAGTCTTCCGAAGTAAGATTGATTTCAGATGTGACGCAGGGGAGTGTCGTAGGACCGTTGTTATTCACAATATATATAAATGACTTTGTGGATAACATCGGAAGGTCACTGAGGCTTTCTGAGGATGATGCTGCAGTATATCCAGAGGTTGTAACAATGGAAAATTGTACTGAAATTCAGGAGGATCTGCAACGAATTGACGCATGGTGCAGGGAATGGCAACTGAATTTTCTCTATGTAGACAAGTGCAATGTGCTGCGAATACATAGAAATAAAGATCCTTTATCATTTAGCCACAATATAGCAGGTCAGCAACTGGAAGCAGTTAATTCCATAAATTATCTGGGAGTAGGCATTAGGAGTGATTTAAAATGGACTGACCATATAAAATTAAGCGTCGGTAAAGCAGATGCCAGACTGAGATTCATTGGAAGAATCCTAAGGAAATACAGTCCGAAAACAAAGAAAGTATGTTACGGTGCACTTGTTCGCCCACTGCTTGAATACTGCTCACCGGTGTGGGATCCGTACCAGATAAGGTTGATAAAAAAGATAGAGAAGATCCAACGGAGAGCAGGGCGCTTCGTTACAGGATCATTTAGTAATCGCGAAAGCGTTACGGAGATGATAGATAAACTCTAATGAAAGACTCTGCACGAGAGACGCTCAGTAGCTCGTTTCGGGCTTTTGTTAAAGTTTCGAGAACATACCTTCAGCGAGGAATCAGGCAGTATATTGCTCCCTCCTACGTATATCTCGCGAAGACCGTGAGAGACCATGAGGATAAAATCTGAGAGATTAGAGCCCACACAGAGGCATACCAACAATCTTGCTTTCCACGAACAATACGAGACTGAAATAGAGGGTAGAACCGATAGAGTTACTCAAGGACCCTCCGCCACTCGCTGTCAGGTGGCTCGCGGAGTATGGATGTAGATGTACATGTAGATGGTTTCCTCATTCCCATCCAAAAGCACCTGTGTACCTCACAGACATGCGATTACCGCCCCCTGACGCTACTCAATGGCGATACAAAGATCTTCATCCGTCTGTTGGCTGAGCGACATGAACGGATCGGTACGTCGTTTGCCCCGAACAATCTTCTTTGGGCGGTGCCAATAACATCAGCACTGCTCTCCGTCGCTATCGGCAAATAATCGGTCTTGGTCCCTCTGGTCGTATGCCTGGACTTTTGGCAGCTGTTTTCTTCAGCCAGGCGTTCGATCGGGTCCATCGCGACTACTTGGAAGGGGTGATTCGCAGCATGTAATCCCGTGATACTACCGTCGACGTCATAATGCGTCTCCTTCGTGGAGCTTCGTCTCGTGTACTCATCAATGGCCGTTTTGCTCCTCCCATCTCGATCCGTCGATCAGTGCATTAAGGCTGCCCGCTCTCTGCATTACTGTACGCTTCTACCATGGAACCGCTGTGGCACACCACATGCTAGTGGCATTGGGTTCATATGTTTGCCACGGCTTGCTGTTTAAGATAAGGTTCGAGACACTCACCCTCCCGCGGTGCAGGGGCGGTTTCGGTTTGTATCATGTGCCTGACAGAGTGAAACCCCTTTTCATTGGCTCTCACTTGGCGTTGTGGCCATATTGTCCAAAGTGCCTTTCCAGCCTATTGCTCTAAGGCCTTGCACCATACTTTCAGTACCTATCCCGCTTTCGGACATCCCGCCACCATTCTTTTACTTCCGCGACTTTTTCCTCGACCTAAGCTACGCCCATACTGCAATAGTGCCAGCGCACTTGACACCCACGATGGCGTTCTATGGTTTTCTTCAGCAGTACAGGTCACCGAATGTGGTTGAGAGGAAGCCTCCCCGGGTCGACTGGCATGTCGTTTGGTGATCGGTGTGTGCTCCGTATCTTGACACTGACGTCTAGTTTTCTTGGTACCTTACTGTCAATCGGAAGCAAATATGCTGGTCACGCCTTCACGGAATTCACCTCGCAGACACCCCACTGTGTGTGACCTGTGATGATTTGGACACAGACAAGCATCGCCTGGTACGCAGATCGGCAAGGGGTATCTGGTTATTGGTGAGACAGATGTGGTCCCTTGTTAGTCGTACGACTCCTCTTCATATACCTACTTAACTGCTTCTCTTTCTGGACGCGGCATACTTCCCGCACGGGAAGATGCTCTCTGTGAAGTG
Organism: Schistocerca americana; assembly: GCF_021461395.2. NCBI lineage: Eukaryota > Metazoa > Arthropoda > Insecta > Orthoptera > Acrididae > Schistocerca > Schistocerca americana. Next base: position 419,453,397 of record NC_060130.1, on the reverse strand, counting down.
TATTTGTGGACACGCACATCACTACTTGTTTGCTGATAGCGAGGAAAGTATCCTCGATTTTTATCAGTTCCTTAATCGTCGGACTGTTCTTCTCGGAAAAACTAGTCTGACGTCTTGCTGCGCCAACCTCCCGACGCTGGTTTTCTGCTGCTCTCGGTGGTATTAATGTTAATTTTAAACAAATAAATCAATAAGGAAGCCATTGATGTTCACTGTACTTCTACTCCGCGGTCCCTACGCTTTCCTTGGTTCCTGGAGGGTGGGAAAGAGACATGGTGGCCTGGCCTCGGGTTACGACTCCTGCCCACTTCACCCCCACCCCAGCTGACAGAGGCTACGCCCCTCGACACTTGAGATGGGCATGCCAGAATTACGTACGTAGTGTCACTGACTTGGACAAAATGAGCCCTTAGCTTCCCAGGTCATTTTATTGTTACACTCTGTCCTAGGTGCGGTCTGACAGACTTCTATAATTAACTAGTCATAAAAATTGCATTCAACAATTTCAGTAAAACATCTCATTTTTTATGTAAGAGATTACATTACCACACAAAAGTATGTTTAAATAAATTTTGAATTTTATTTTTATGAAAATATCGTGTTTGAAGAGGAAATTGCAAAAAATGTAACATATTATTGCATGATAATATTAATGCCATAGAAACTTAAATACCCTGAATTCTAAATTTTGCTCGTTGTTGTATTTTATTCTTTATTATACACGTAATAATAAAATCATAAAAAATCCTCCAAAACGATAAAGAAAATGAAAAGTACACCAGTACTTTGTAGGTTTTTGGTTTCCTTTCCAGACGTTTTCTTTACAGTCGCAGTAAATGTTTGTAGAGAGTTCAAGTTAAATTAATTTCTTGCAACAGTGGAAAATATGAAGTACGGCATGAACAACAAATTAATTACTGCCTGAAGTATGCTTTGCTTGGCGTCACACACATTGTGACTTCGGGAGCCCGAAAGGACAACAGAACGTCTAGGACCTGCTGCACGCTCCAGCGTGGTAGCAGTATTCTTCAACGATTATCCCTGGAAGTAGTTGGAAATTGTGTGCTCTGAGCCACAGTGAAATCAACGGTTACAGAGTGCTATTCCAGGTCAGATGATGAATGTGGTAGGTTAATAAAGGGACAGCTGTCATTACAGTTGTGTATAAAGTATCATTTAACAGAGGCAACCATCGTTCGTGCTGTTCTTTTAATTGGTACTGTTTAAGTTCATCCGGTTTGATGTGGACGTAATCTACCGACAGCTACTGAAATCGCCGAGTGGAAATGTGTGAACTTTGCGAACGAACTCCTGTTCCAAATAGAATAATGGCGAATTACTACTTTTATCTTAATGTGTCAATGTGTGAAGGTTTAGATTTGGTAAGGAAGGAAGTACTCCTAGAAAACAGATCTGAACGGAGAGATGTTTTTTGATGAATTGTTCCATGTTATCTTTTCGTTTCAAATTAGAATAAAATCTCAGACTTCGACGTTTCAATCCATAGAACAGTAACTTCCAGTGATTTCATGCAAATTAGTTGTCTGGTTCTTTCTTAGATGTACAAAATCAAACTACGTCAGAAAATAAAAGCCTCTCGTTCAAGAAGAGCGGATTTGGAGAAGTGGGCTCTGAGGGTGACACTTGTGAACACCAGTACGTGTTTTGAAGACGAGATGAGACTGTGCCTAGGAACAAGCAGGCCATATACAAAAGATAAAAATATATTGCTTTATTGCTGGAAATAATGAAGTAATTGCTTTGAATACTTTGGAGGTTGGCAGACAAGATTTTAGCCATTACTGATGTTAGTTTATTTTGAGAAAGCAGATACACTCGGTGTAGAGAAGCAACTGAGGTCTCTTAGTAAAGGCAAGTCTTCCAGTCCCAACAGTATAACAAATACGTTCCTTTCAGAGTACGCTAACGAAATAACAGCAGTTTTTAGCAATCATATACAACCACTTACTAAACGAAGAGCCCATACCTAAAGTCTGAAAATTGCACAGGCATAACAATGCACAAGAAAGATTCGGTGGATTGTAGTTGCACGTCACTGACATCGATTTGTAGCAAGATTTTGTTACATGTAATGTGCTCCAAACTTACAAAATACCTGGAACAAAATGGTTTGTTGACACATGACCAGTATGCATTCAGAAATTATCGTTCTTGTGAGAGAACAACTGGTTTTCTACCCAGATGCTATCGACAGCAGAGCTCAAGTTGATCTCATGTTTCTAGATTTTCAGAAGACATTTGCCATCTTTCCTCAAAAACTGTTTATAATCAAATGGCGTGTTTGTGAATCGTCGTCTCTGTTGTGAGATTATATTCGTGACTCCCTGTCACATAGGTCGTAGACTTGATAGTTTTTAGATTCAACTAAATATATAGCGATGGTATTTACAAGCACCCAAATTTTTAACTGCCACACAGAAAACAAAGTCAGCGTTTTATCGGCACTTCACTTAGAAGAAATTCGAAATCTACTAAATAAGATGCCTCGAAAACGCTTATCCCTCCTCTTCTGGAGTGTTGTTCCGAGGTATGGCATCGTTACACGATTGGATAGACGGGGACATCGACGAGGTTCAAAGACGTGATAGCTCATCCCGTATTATCACGTAATATGGGAGAGAGTATCACGGATATGACAAGCGATTTTGGATGGCAATCATTAAAAACAGGCGTTTTTCTTTACGACGTAATATTTTCGAGAAATTTCAATCACCATTTGTCTACTACTAATTCCAAAATGTTATGTTCAATCCCGCGTTCATAAGGAGAAATGCTCCTCGTAACAAAGTAAAAGAATCAAATGAAGCTTCATAGTTCCAGAGAGCTTTTCAAAAAAAAAAATGGCTCTGAGCACTATGGGACTTAACAGCTGTGATCATCAGTCCCCTAGAACTTAGAACTAATTAAACCTAACTAACCTAAGGACATCACACACATCCATGCCCGAGGCAGGATTCGAACCTGCGACCGTAGCAGTCGCGCGGTTCCGGACTGCGCGCCTAGAACCGCGAGACCACCGCGGCCGGCGAGCTTTTCAAGTCTCAAACATCTATGATATATATATGCACACAGAAGCGATGAATGAACATGTGTACCAAGGCTGTGATTCTAATCTGGGCCTCCTGTTCACAAGGCAGATGCGCTAATCAAAATGGTTCAAATGGCTCTGAGCACTATGGGACATAACATCTGAGGTCATCAGTCCCCTAGAACTTAGAACTACTTAAACCTAACTAACCTAAGGACACCACACACATCCATGCCCGAGGCAGGATTCGAACCTGCGACCGTAGCGGTCACGCGGTTCCAGACTGTAGCGCCTAGAACCGCACGGCAACACCGGCCGGCAGATGCGCTAATCGCTACACCACGCTGCCACCTTGGCTTTACGCAGTGGCGCGGACTACCCTAGCACACCTCTCTCAGAAATCTAAACTTCCATTCACGTCTCAGCCCACTTATGCCTAGGTTTCAGGCAGGATCGACCGTTTCGCTCGACGCTGAGGTGCTATTCCGATACAGTGGGAGAGCCTGTGCACAACTGTTCGAGTGCGGGGGAATACCAAGTTACCGGAGGCATGAATGGGAATTTTGATTCAGGGAGGAGTACCAGGGTAGTCCGTGCAGCTGTGCAAAGCCACTTTGCCAGAGTAGCGTAGTGATTAGCGCCGGAAACCCGAGTTCGAATATCGGCTTTGGTATAAATTTTCATGCATCAAAGTAAGAGAAATCAGAGGTCGCACAGAAGATTTAGATATTCGTTTCTCCCATATGCTTTTCGAGACTGAAACGGTCTAAAAATAGTCTGAAAGTGGTTCTATGACACTTCTGCCAGACAGTTGCGAACTGCGGAGTAATCATATAGACGTAAATATAAATGCAGTATTCGTACCTGGGCAGAACGCATTTTCAGTCATGCGGGACTCGCCGTTTAAGAGAAAAGTGCTCAAAATGTGATTTACAGTACAGTATACCCATACAGGATGTCCCATCAGGAACTATTCAGCGATGTGACGGGAATAATCATTCGAAGCAAAGAAGTCTAGTAGACTGGGCTCCAAAATGCCTTAACAGCTATAAATCCTTCACTGTCTTCGATACTGGGAAACAAATTTCTTCCACTGAAAGCTCTTTGCTTTCCGTATTTGAGGAGGGAGCAATACGGTCCAAAACAAGAATAAATGGACTAGAGAATGGGGGAACTAAAATGTATACACTTAGAGCTATGAGCACTTATTCTGTCGAAGAAATGTGTTTCACAGTAGAGAAGATGAACAAGTGCTCATAGTTCTTAAGGGATGCACTTTAGAGCCCATGTTTACGGCCAATTTTTCTTTTCAACTCTCAAAATATGGAAGGAAGGCAGTTTGCAGTAGAAGACCCTTGTTTGTTAGTGTCTTAGACAAATAAGTTCTCGTAGCTCTTTAGACATACGTTTTAGAGCCCATGTTTACTAGATTTCTTTGCTTTGCGTTTTCCTGTCATATTCTTGAACACTGACCATTCCTCCTGGGACACCATGTATAGAGTTATTTGGTTATATCCTTAGCACAGTTGTTTTCTGAAAAGTTGCACTGTCTTTTTCAAGTAAGTACAGAATGAATGTACTTTCCTTTTTTTTTAATTTTCGGGTAAAATCTGATGCAGAGGCATACAATAAGCAGAAGCTTCCTGCTTCATTAGGCTGTTGCGAAGATGAGATACTTTGTGGCTGCTATGGTTTGTAATTGACGTATTTCCTAATATTATTTGGTAAAATTTTTTGCAGGTAAACGCAAAGATAGATGTGGCTGCCTATGCTCTTGCCACTTAAGTTTATCCTACAGAGTTAGGTAGATTAAGTGAAATTTAATGAGCTTCAAAGGATTTGATTCAGATGGTCGCTACAGGCATAACTTATGGAGTGAGCGTTGCGGCCTGGGCATGGCCGTGGATCGCGAGCTACCATCTGGGTGGGCTCTCTGGGTCAGCCGAAGCCACGGACGGACTGAATGATTCTGAGGCGAACCGGCAGACTAGCTAGCGGGCAGCCCGCCCGAGACAGGACAGACCCCCCGTGGGGGGCTGTGCCTGACCAGTAGTCCGAGAGCATGGCTCTGTCCACAGGTTCACTATAATAACGTGCAGTTGACTAGCATGAATAGAGCTGTTGCAATAATTGAGGTCTGGCAGCGTAGTAGTCGTCGAAACCTCGCCTTCTTTCTCTACAGTGACGTCCAAAGTTTCCATAGCGTCCACAGTGGTAACACAACGACATTTTGTCCTCTCTCCTCCAAATGTCCGTTTTTCTGCGTGGAGTTTTAATCAGCGGAATAGTTGGTTCCACCTGCGTTGGTCTGATATCAGTGACTAGAGTAAATTATTATGAAACTTGAGCTGTATTTTTTCATAAGGCTGTTGAAGAATACAGAGACGCTGAAGAAAATTTACAGAACTGATAAATAATGTATGCCTGCTCGCACATAAAATAATGTACTTCATGTAATAAATGAAAGTGATACTTTGCATTTATTACGCTCCATTATGACTTTTTTTCAAACATAAATAATTTTTAGTTTTGTCACGAATTTTACTGTAGAATATATGGTCACTTTAAGACAATGAACTCTGTTAAGCGGGTACCAGAACCTAAGGTGTATATGAACATGCCGCAAACCGCGCTTTTCTACCTGTACCCATTTCTGAATTGTATGTCATCAATGCTGTAAAGACAAATTTGGAACACCGTGTATTTTCCGTACACCTTTATTGAGACAGTGAGAAACCTCCGACAATGGGTTATAGCATAAACTGCCGCCGGACGACTAATTGTCTTAAATGTCATTTGTTTGTACTCATTGAGCTGTATAAAACTCATTTCATTTACGTTGATTTTCGTTACTAGAAAGTGATTCTACGTCTGAATATAAACGTCTCTGCAATGTGCTTTCAGAAACACTCTAGATGCCACAGGATAAGAGTCTAATGAGAGGAGTATCACTCACTCGGTGGCTATGCAAGACCACCACGACTTCGCCTCTCTTAAATGTCACATAATGAGACAAGAGATACAAAATGTTATGGCAGCCAGAACCCTCGGACCAAGTGGGCAAGAGATAACATCCATGAATGTCGACCTACTAGCCGGCCGCTGTGACCGAGTGGTTCTAGGCGTTTCAGTCCGGAACCACGCGACCGCTACGGTCGCAGGTTCGAATCCTGCCTCGGGCATGGATGTGTGTGATGTCCTTAGGTTAGTTAGGTTTAAGTAGTTCTAAGTCTAGGGGACTGATGACTTCAGATGTTAAGTCACACATTACTCAGAGCCATTTGAACCATTCGATCTAATACATCTAGAAACACTAGACAATCATACAATGAAGGCTTTCATGATCTGATATCTTAGCTGCTGCTGTGCCCTACGGGTAGTATGGCCGTGGTCGATGAAATTTTCGATTTCTAACATTCCGTCCAAATGTGCACTGGACATCTTCAGTGATGCATCTGGTTCCTTTAAGTCTTGGCAACTAATAGAAGATTTTCAACCAACATGCCACTCTTTTACCACCAGTTGTCGTCATCAGTCGATGGCATCAGAAAGAGTGGACTCAGCCAACACCAGCATATGCCGCAGCTGTCACATGACTAGAAATAGGTACAGTCTCCGTCCAGCATTTCATTTCTGTTCTGGCTAGACGTTGGAGTTCGTAATAACATGCTTTCAGTTAAATGTGTGTACTTCACTGATGACTCTGCTTACGGTTTGGACTTGAGAGGGGGAATGTTTCCTCACTTGAGTTTCGGTGGTAACAATGCCAGTGGGCGCGCGCTTCCTTCCAATCGGCAGTTATAAATTCCACGTGAGAGTAACAAGGGTTTCTGAAAGCACATTATAGAGACGTCCACATTCATTCGTAGTACTACCTTTCAGTAACATCTACATCTACATCTACATCTATACTCCGCGAGCCACCTTACGGTGTGTGGCGGAGGGTACTTATTGTACCACTATCTGATCCCCCCTTCCCTGTTCCATTCACGAATTGTGCGTGGGAAGAACGACTGCTTGTAAGTCTCCGTATTTGCTCTAATTTCTCGGATCTTTTCGTTGTGATCATTACGCGAGATATATGTGGGCGGTAGTAATATGTTGCCCATCTCTTCCCGGAATGTGCTCTCTCGTAATTTCGATAATAAACCTCTCCGTATTGCGTAACGCCTTTCTTGAAGTGTCCGCCACTGGAGCTTGTTCAGCATCTCCGTAACGCTCTCGCGCTGACTAAATGTCCCCATGACGAATCGCGCTGCTTTTCGCTGGATCATGTCTATCTCTTCTACTAATCCAACCTGGTAAGGGTCCCATAATGATGAGCAATACTCAAGAATCGGACGAACAAGCGTTTTGTAAGCTACTTCTTTCGTCGATGAGTCACATTTTCTTAGAATTCTTCCTATGAATCTCAACCTGGCGCCTGCTTTTCCCACTACTTGTTTTATGTGATCATTCCACTTGAGATCGCTCCGGATAGTAACTCCTAAGTATTTTACGGTCGTTACCGCTTCCAATGATTTACCACCTATGGCATAATCGTACTGGAATGGATTTCTGCCCCTATGTATGTGCATTATATTACATTTATCTACGTTTAGGGAAAGCTGCCAGCTGTCGCACCATGCATTAATCCTCTGCAGGTCCTCCTGGAGTACGTACGAGTCTTCTGATGTTGCTACTTTCTTGTAGACAACCGTGTCATCTGCAAATAGCCTCACGGAGCTACCGATGTTGTCAACTAAGTCATTTATGTATATTGTAAACAATAAAGGTCCTATCACGCTTCCCTGCGGTACTCCCGAAATTACCTCTACATCTGCAGATTTTGAACCGTTAAGAATGACATGTTGTGTTCTTTCTTCTAGGAAATCCTGAATCCAATCACAAACCTGGTCCGATATTCCGTAAGCTCGTATTTTTTTCACTAAACGTAAGTGCGGAACCGTATCAAATGCCTTCCTGAAGTCCAGGAATACGGCATCAATCTGCTCGCCAGTGTCTACGGCACTGTGAATTTCTTGGGCAAATAGGGCGAGCTGAGTTTCACATGATCTCTGTTTGCGGAATCCATGTTGGTTATGATGAAGGAGATTTGTATTATCTAAGAACGTCATAATACGAGAACACAAAACATGTTGCATTATTCTACAACAGATTGACGTAAGCGAAATAGGCCTATAATTATTCGCATCTGATTTATGACCCTTCTTGAAAATGGGAACGACCTGCGCTTTCTTCCAGTCGCTAGGTACTTTACGTTCTTCCAGCGATCTACGATAAATTGCTGATAGAAAGGGGGCAAGTTCTTTAGCATAATCACTGTAGAATCTTAAGGGTATCTCGTCTGGTCCGGATGCTTTTCCGCTACTAAGTGATAGTAGTTGTTTTTCAATTCCGATATCGTTTATTTCAATATTTTCCATTTTGGCGTCCGTGCGACGGCTGAAGTCAGGGACCGTGTTACGATTTTCCGCAGTGAAACAGTTTCGGAACACTGAATTCAGTATTTCTGCCTTTCTTCGGTCGTCCTCTGTTTCGGTGCCATCGTGGTCAACGAGTGACTGAATAGGGGATTTAGATCCGCTTACCGATTTTACATATGACCAAAACTTTTTAGGGTTCTTGTTTAGATTGTTTGCCAATGTTTTATGTTCGAATTCGTTGAATGCTTCTCTCATTGCTCTCTTTACGCTCTTTTTCGCTTCGTTCAGCTTTTCCTTATCAGCTATGATTCGACTACTCTTAAACCTATGATGAAGCTTTCTTTGTTTCCGTAGTACCTTTCGTACATGATTGTTATACCACGGTGGATCTTTCCCCTCGCTTTGGACCTTAGTCGGTACGAACTTATCTAAGGCGTACTGGACGATGTTTCTGAATTTTTTCCATTTTTGTTCCACATCCTCTTCCTCAGAAATGAACGTTTGATGGTGGTCACTCAGATATTCTGCGATTTGTGCCCTATCACTCTTGTTAAGCAAATATATTTTCCTTCCTTTCTTGGCATTTCTTATTACACTTGTAGTCATTGATGCAACCACTGACTTATGATCACTGATACCCTCTTCTACATTCACGGAGTCGAAAAGTTCCGGTCTATTTGTTGCTATGAGGTCTAAAACGTTAGCTTCACGAGTTGGTTCTCTAACTATCTGCTCGAAGTAATTCTCGGACAAGGCAGTCAGGATAATGTCACAAGAGTCTCTGTCCCTGGCTCCAGTTCTGATTGTGTGACTATCCCATTCTATACCTGGTAGATTGAAGTCTCCCCCTATTACTATAGTATGATCACGAAACTTCTTCATGACGTTCTGCAGGTTCTCTCTGAGGCGCTCAACTACTACGGTTGCTGATGCAGGTGGTCTATAGAAGCATCCGACTATCATATCTGACCCACCTTTGATACTTAACTTAACCCAGATTATTTCACATTCGCATTCGCTAATAACTTCACTGGATATTATTGAATTCTTTACTGCTATAAATACTCCTCCACCATTGGCGTTTATCCTATTCTTGCGGTATATATTCCATTCTGTGTCTAGGATTTCGTTACTGTTCACTTCCGGTTTTAACCAACTTTCCGTTCCTGATACTATATGCGCACTATTTCCTTCAATAAGAGATACTAATTCAGGAACCTTGCCCTGGATACTCCTGCAGTTTACCAATATTACCTTAACTTTTCCTGTTTTTGGTCTCTGAGGACGGACGTTCTTTATCAACGATGATAATGTCCTCTCTGGTAAGCCGTCAGGTATTTTATCATTTCGCCCAAGGGGGGGTCCCTCTAACCTAAAAAACCCCCGTGTGCACGCCACAACACGTACTCTGCTACCCTAGTAGCTGCTTCCGGTGTGTAGTGCACGCCTGACCTGTCTAGGGGGGCCCTACAGTTCTCCACCCAATAACGGAGGTCGATGAATTTGCAACCATTATAGTCGCAGAGTCGTCTGAGCCTCTGGTTTAGACCCTCCACACGGCTCCAAACCAGAGGACCGCGATCGACTCTGGGCACTATGCTGCAGATATTAAGCTCAGCTTGCACTCCGCGTGCGATGCTGGTTGTCTTCACCAAATCAGCCAGCCGCCGGAAGGAACCAAGGATGGCCTCAGAACCCAAGCGGCAGGCGTCATTCGTTCCGACATGTGCTACTATCTGCAGCCGGTCACACCCAGTGCGTTCAATAGCTGCCGGAAGGGCCTCCTCCACATTACGGACGAGACTCCCCGGCAAGCACACCGAGTGCACACTGGCATTCTTCCCCGACCTACCCGCTATTTTCCTGAGGGGCTCCATAACCCGCCTAACGTTGGATCTCCCTATAACTAATAGGCCCGCCCTCTGTGACTATCGGGACCTTGCCGGAGAATCGGCCACTGGCCCAACAGGCGAGGCATCCTGTGGTGGCTCGGAAACGATGTCATCACCACTAGGAAGCACCCCGTACCTGTTGGAAAGGGGTAAGGCAGCTGCCACGCGGCCAGATCCCACCTTTGCCTTTCGGCCAGGCACGCGCGAGCCCACCACTGTCCGCCATTCACCCTGGAGTGATGGCTGACCGGTAAGATGCTCACTGCCGGAAGACGCAGCGACATCAGGGGTTCCATGTGATTCCAAGGCCACCGAAGTAGGCATAGGTCTCACCACAGTTGCCCCAACGCCACTACGAGCCGACGCCTGCGCCTCGAGCTCGATGAGCCTAACAGACAAAGCCTCCACCTGCCCCCGAAGAGTGGCCAATTCTCCTTGCGTCCGCTCACAACAACCACAGTCCCTACACATGACTATGTTTACCCTACTCTATACGGTGACAAATTCCCAAGATAATCTTCTGATGAGCTACTCTGATAATCAAGAAACACTCACTGAAATACGAGACGCGAAAACTACGCTAGGTTTTCCCAGAAAAACTATTTAAAAGCTAAGCGCAGCAAATAAGTACAAAAACGCTTTATACAAACAGTACTCGCTGCTGCTGGTGCTCTCGCTCTGGCTGTCACAAGACAACTGCTGATTCAAGTGACTAGTGGCTAACGGCCGCGAAACAAACAAAAGACGGTTTTAGGGCGCTTTCTGATCTAAACGATCAAGAAAACACTAAGAAATCTAACACGAAAACTACGTAAAGTTTTATCAAGAACTGTTAGTTACTATGCAGAGCAGATAAACACAAATAGAATCCCTTCCTTAGTGGATGGTCGTAAACAAAATGCAAAATAAACGCTTTATACAAACAGTACTCGCTGCTGCTGGTGCACTCGCTCTGGCTCTGGCTGTCACAAGACAACTGCTGATTCAAGTGACTAGTGGCTAACGGCCGCGAAACAAACAAAAGACGGTTTTAGGGCGCTTTCTGTTCTAAACGATCAAGAAAACACTAAGAAATCTAACAGGAAAACTACGTAAAGTTTTATCAAGAACTGTTAGTTACTATGCAGAGCAGATAAACACAAATAGAGTCCCTTCCTTAGTGGAAGGTCGTAAACAAAATGCAAAATAAACGCTTTATACAAACAGTACTCGCTGCTGCTGGTGCTCTCGCTCTGGCTGTCACAAGACACATGGAAGATACATGGAATCAGTTTTATACAGCTCAATGAGTACAAGACAAATGACATTTAAGACACTCAGTCATCTGGCTGGTGGGGCGGCGTCGCGGTTTATGCGAGCGCCCATGGTCGCCCGCTTCTCATTGTGTCAATAAAGGAGTATGGAAAATACAGAGTGTTCCAAAATTGTCTTTACAATTTTCATCACATTTATTTCACAAGTAGGGATAGGTAGAAAAGCGCCGTTTATTGCGGCATGTTCGTATACACCTAGAGTTGTAGTACCTGCTTAGCAGAATTCAGTGTGTTAAGGTGGCCATATTTTCTAGAAGAAAATTCGGGACACATTAAAAATTTTGATATTACAAAAAAAAAAAATTTGAATTGAACGTAATAAATACAAACCAACATTTTACTTTGTTACAAAAAGTACATTAATTTATATTTTATTAGTACCTTCTAAAATGAAGGAGTGCAAGCAGGAATACAGTATTTACCAATGCTGTAAATTTTATTCCGCATGTCTGTATTCTTCAACAGCCTTATGAAAACATATAGCTCAAGTTGCATAATGAGTCACTCTAGTCACTAACATTGCTTTCGAAGTTTTTACAAGAAACTATGTTTTGCCACTGCTCCATACATTACTCATTTGGGAATATACTCTTTCAGTAACAGCATGCCGATACAGGTGAAACGAACATACTATTCGGGATAAATTGTTTCATAATTATTAAAGACAGAACAAATATATAAATATATGTTCCGAATTACATTTCAGAAAATTCGGGATAGAGCTAGAAAAATCGTGACTGTCACGAAAAAAGGGCGAGACGTCGGATGGTCAACTCAAATGCGCACACCGTCTGTAGCGCAGAGGTTATCTAAGTGATATTCCAGTTCCATGTCCGGCCTAGAATGTCCTCATTAAATTGTGCTGTTGCTGCTCTGATGCGAGCACATAGTTCCTGAAGTCCCACCCGAAGAAAAAAATGTAATGGGGTTCCGCAGGACCTTGGGGTCAGATCTGGTCTGTTCAAAACATTCCACAAACCGTGTGAACTGCTGGAGGTTGGTCAGTCAATAACTAACATGGGGTCCACAGCTCGTGGTCTAGTGGCTAGCGTTGTTACCTCTAAATCACCAGGTCCCGGATTCTGTTCCCGGCCTAGTTTGGGGTTTTCTCCGCCCGGGGACTGAGTGTTTGTGTTGTTATCATCATTTCATCATCATTCGTGCAGGTGGCGAGACTGGACTGTGTAAAGATTGGGTATTTGTAAGGCCGCTGATAACCACGCAGTTTAGCGCCCCACAAACCAAACATCATCATCATCATCGACTAACATGGGAAAATAAGAACAAAAGACAGCTTTAAGTGTGTGTGAACATTATGCCGCCAACCGAATCTTTCTACCTATTCCCATTTCTAAAATATACTTGATCAAAGCGCTAGGCGCTAGGCTCTTCAGTCTGGAGCCACGCGACCGTTACGGTCGCATGTTCGAATCCTGCCTCCAGCATCGATGTGTGTGATGTCCTTATGTTAGTTAGGTTTAAGTGGTTCTGAGTTCTAGGGGACTGATGACCTCAGATATTAAGCCCCATAGTGCTCAGAACCATTTGAACTTGGTCAAAGTTGTTAAGGCACTTTTGGAACATACTGTATGCGCATAGGAGAGCGGCAAAGCGTACTTACCGCTGCGTTTTTAATAGACTAAAACCAAGAAACTGTCTATAGTTAGGTCCTTCTTTAATGAATTTCAACCATGGTTTATTACAATCTATTGTTGTATAAAAATCCCTCCAGCACGCCTCTGAGAGCCCTCAAATCTCGGTCCAACCCGAGGAAATCCGGACGTATTGCAGCTCTGGTTGGAGGTGTAAAGATGACCACAATGGATACATGAGGAAGAAAGGAACCTTGCCTAGTTTTAGCGACAGTTTGCATTTTGTTTTATAAGCAATGTGTGATGGTGTCCACAAATGAAAAGTCATTTGAACGTCCAGCCATTTGTTTGTTTGGAAGGTAAATATTTTGTACAGAGAACTACGTCACTAGCTAGATACGTACGCCGCACGTTTTCAATATTACAATTAGTATCGCAGCTATTAAAAATTCACAAGCACGAATTTTCAGGGCTGTCAGTATGGCGTTAGGAATCCGTATGGGGCTAGGAGAGAGTACTGAATATTCATTAGTCCGTTTTAAAACCTTGTTTTTTAAAAATGTTTTTCTATTTAATTTGTTATTTTCTGCGTTTTAGTCTCGCGTGTGCAAAATATTCACTTAATTTATAGCATTTTGATAAGATTACAGCAGGAAATGTGGTAAACTTCCGGTTTATTGCATTTCATAGGCGTATCTCGCAAGTAGACTATGAATGCAAAAACTAGAGAGAATCGAGCTGACAGGGATGCTTAGCAGCAATCGTCCTTAAGTGCGCGACTTTCGCGACTGGAACAAGAAAATAGGGAAATAGCGGTGGTACACCAAATACATACTCTCCGTTACACACTAGAAAAGAAATCGAGTTAATATTTCGTTGTAATCCCGTTCTGAGCTAAGTTGAAAGGTTCAAGTCTATAGCTTATCGGGAAGTTAGTGTAAAATTATCCGCAAAATTTGTACCGAACAGACAGAGAAAGATAGGCCGAGAAACAAAGTACCCTCTGCCACATACCAGAATCTAAAGCGAGTTAATATTACAGTATCATCCAGTTCTGAGCTATGTTGGAAGTTTCAAGTATCTGCTTATCGAGGAACTAGTGTGAAATCAAATGCAAAATTTGTACCGAAAAAACAGACATGAAACTGACTTAATAAACACGTATTAGAAAGTGATTGATCATTTATATATACACAAATTTATAGTGAAGCGCCAAATATTAAACTTTTAAACCCAACCAAATACTGATATTTAATGCCCAGAGGGCGAAAATCAGTATTTCAGTAAATAAATACGCACATTTTGAACGTACTTTATTATTAGAAACATAATTTCATTCATGTATTCTTGAAATGAGATACTTTATTAGTCCCTAAAGAAAGTTTTCAACCTTAGTCACGTTGTATGTATAACCGAAAAGACTGAAAAAGTATGTAAATAAAATCACTCAAAACCGGTGAGAGAGTGACAAGTCGCATAACGGCCGAAACCGACGAAGACTTGTTGAAGCCAGTTTCTCGCACTGAATGAAACCACTCAAACACGGTGAGTGAGTGAAAACATGGTAGCTGAGACTAGTTTCATTCGGGTGTTTCTTTCGACTACAAAATCCGACTGTACAAAAAACGGTCAGCTGGTCAATCGAGTGTTAAAAACAGTCGTCTGTGCCATCACTACCTCTGAATCCTCCGCCAACGCTCTTACTTCACTCAGCGTTCTGCGCTGGGCGACGCCACGTGTACACGCCACCAGAAGACGTTAAAATCACAGACCCTCACTGCGTGCGACTGTGATTAGCTGGGGCGTCTGTCTAGGCAGCTATATTCGGTGCATCCTCCAGATATAGTGCATATATAAAGTTACAAGCATAGGTACGGAACACAGCAGTGACTAACAGTACACCAGTGTTCGATTATTTATATAAGAGTGCCATCATTAAAGACTCTTGGCTACAGCCAAGAAATTTACTCTCATTGTATATAGCTCTGCTTCACAGAAGAGCCTACAGAATTCATAGTTACGTTCAACTCAATAATTAAGTGTACGTTATGTAAATACCTTTTTAATGTATTATCGTTTCGTAGACGTCTGATTGAATTTATTTGGCTACCAGAACTACCGATACGACACGTAGTGCATTCGTTTCAAGAAAGGGAGACGTGAGCGGTCAGAAATGATTGAGACCGGGAAGCTAAGAGTACATGTGAGCTCTAAATTGGGAATGACATACGCAGAGTGTGTAACCACATTGTGTCGCAGCAGATAAGCCGCACGGTGGGAGGCAATGACCTGCAGTGGCAGCCAACGTCATGGCACCTGTGTAGGTTGTGAGACCAACAGCAAGACATAAGAAACCTGGATTACACTCTGGAATGAAATCACTTGTATCAAGAAAGTATATCAGAACATTTAATCCTATTTCAATAAATTAATGAGTGTTAAGAGAATAGCTATTCATATACTCAAATGTTTACCTGTTACTTGATATTTTTTGTTTCGTGTAACAATGTCTCCCGTGTAACACGAGAAACCACTAACTGCATGGAAATTAAAACAAGAAAAGAACTCGCTTTCAGCATGCTGGCACAAACTGTCCCATTCCAGAGACGCTCCAGGTAGAGGTATTCGAGAGAGCAGAATTTCGAAACTAAAGCTAACATAGCCAGCGTGAGAGATATATTTATTGCTAACGGCAAGTGTCGTTTTGATTTAATTTCTCTTTTTTATTGTCAAAGCAAAATGCAACTGCAATGTTAGTAATTTTCCCAATGTCATCAAAATAGCAACCCGACAATAACGCACCGGACTAAATCTGTCACGAAATGTCACAGACAGAAGCCAGACTGCCGAATTAAATGCGGTATCCAGGGTGAAATAACAAACATTTTCACAACAAATTACTTTTGGTTGTGAATATCATTTATAATATATTTTCACCTAGATAACAGTGGCCAGGGGTTCATAAAATAAACAGCGATGTGATCTCGCAACTTCATTAAAAATCAGTATAAGGGCATCAACTTAGCTTTTTTAAGTGGGGTCATGCTATTTATTGCCATCAGAAGTGTAAATTCGGTTTGCCGGCCGCGGTGGTCTCGCGGTTCTAGGCTCTCAGTCCGGAACCGCACAACTGCTACGGTCGCAGGTTCGAATCCTGCCTTGGGCATGGATGTGTCTGATGTCGGCTAACTAACCTAAGTTAGGTTTAAGTAGTTCTAAGTTCTAGGAGACTGATGACCACAGATGTTAAGTCCCATAGTGCTCAGAGCCATTTGAACCATTTTTAAATTCGGTTGGTTGGTTGGTTGGTTGGTTGGTTTGGGGAAGGAGACCAGACAGCGTGGTCATCGGTCTCATCGGATTAGGGAAGGATTGGGAAGGAAGTCGGCCGTGCCCTTTCAGAGGAACCATCCCGGCATTTGCCTGGAATGATTTAGGGAAATAACGGAAAACCTAAATCAGGATGGCCGGACGCGGGATTGAACCGTCGTCCTCCCGAATGCGAGTCCAGTGTCTAACCACTGCGCCACCCCGCTCGGTGCAAATTCGGCTTAGATAAATTCGATGATGGCCCTCCCCCCATGAACCATGGACCTTGTCGTTTGTGGAGAGGCTTGCGTGCCTCAGCGATACAGGTGGCCGTACCGTAGGTGGATCCACAACGGAGGAGTATCTGTTGAGAGGCCGGACAAACGTGTGGTTTCTGAAGAGGGGCAGCAGCCTTTTCAGTAGTGGCAGGGGCAACAGTCTGGATGACTGACAGATCTGGCCTCGTAAAACTAACCAAAACGGCCTTGCTGTGCTGATATTACGAACGGCTGAAAGCAAGGGGAAATTACAGCCGTAATTTTTCCCGAGGGCATGCAGCTTTACTGTATGGTTAAATGATGATGGCGTCCGCTTGGGTAAATAGTCCCCCATTCGGAACTCCGGGCGTAGACTACTCAGGAGGATATCGTTATCAGGAGAAAGAAAACTAGTGTTCTACGGATCGGAGCGTGGAATGTCAGATACATTAATCGGGCAGGTACGTTAGAAAATTTTGAAATTAAAATGGATAAGTTAAATTTAAATGTTGTGGGAATTAGTGAAGTTCGGCTGCGGGAGGAACAAGACTTTTGATCAGGTGACTACAGGGTTATAAATACAAAATCAAATAGGGGTAATGTCGGAGTAGTTCAATTATGAATAAAAAATAGGAGTGTGGGTAAGCTACTACAAACAGACACGAAGCCAACGCCTACTACAGTAGTACAAGTTTATATGTCAACTAGTTCTGCAGATGACGAAGAAATTGAAGAAATGTATGATGAGATAAAAGAAATTATTCAGATAGTGAAGGGACACGAAAATTTAATAGTCTTGGGTGACTGGAATTCGGCAGTACGAAAAGGAAGAGAAGGAAACGTAGTAGGTGAATACGGATTTTGGGTAAGGAATGAAAGATGAAGAATTTTGCACAGTACATAACTTAATCATAGCTGACACTTGGTTCAAGAATCATAAAAGAAGGTTGTATACATGGAAGGAGCCTGGAGATACTGACAGATTTCAGATAGATTATGTAATGGTAAGGCAGAGATTTAGGAACCAGGTTTTAAATTGTAAGACATTTCCAGGGGCAGATGTGGACTCTGACCACAATCTATTAGTTATGAAATGCAGAATAAAACTGAACAAACTGCAAAACGGTGGGAGTTTAAGGAGATGGGACCTGGATAAACTGACTAAATCAGAGGTTTTGCAGAGATTCAGGGAGAGTGTAAGCGAAAAATTGACAGGAATGGGGGAAAGAAATACAGTAGAAGGAGAATGAGTAGTTTTGCGGGATGAAGTAGTGAAGGCAGCAGTGGATCAAGTGGGTATAAAGACGAGGGCTAGTAGAAATCCATGGGTAACAGAAGAAATATTGAATTTAATTGATGAAAGGAGAAAATATAAAAATGCAATAAATGAAGCAGGCAAAAAGGAATACAAACGTCTCAAAAATGACATCGACAGGACGTGCAAAATGGCTAAGCAGGGATATAGAGGCTTATCTCACTAGGGGTAAGATAGATACTGCCAACAGGAAAATTAAAGAGACCTTTGGAGAAAAGAGAACCACTTGTATGAATATGAAGAGCTCTGATGGAAACCCAGTACTAAGCAAAAAAGGGAAAGACGAAAGGTGGAAGGAGTATATAGAGGGTCTATACAAGGGCGATGTACTTGAAGACAATATTATGGAAATGGAAGAGCATGTAGATGAAGATGAAATGGGAGATACGATACTGCGTGAAGAGTTTGACAGAGCACTGAAAGACCTGAGTCGAAACAAGGCCCCCGCAGTAGACAACATTGCATTAGAACTACTGACAGCATTGGGAGAGCCAGTCCTGACAAAACTCTACCATCTGCTGAGCAAGATGTATGAGACAGGCGAAATACCCTCAGACTTCAAGAGGAACATAATAATTCCAATCCCAAAGAAGGCAGGTGTTGACAGATGTGAAAACTATCGAACTATCAGTTTAATAAGTCACGGCTGCCAAATACTAACGCGAATTCTTTACAGACGAATGGAAAAACTAGTAGAAGCCGACCTCGGGGAAGATCAGTTTGAATTTCGTAGAAATACTGGAACACGTGAGGCAATGCTGACCTTACTACTCACCTTAGAAGCTAGATTAAGGAAAGGCAAACCTACTTTCCTAGCATTTGTAGACTTAGAGAAAGTTTTTGACAATGTTGACTCGAACACTCTCATTCAATTTCTAAAGGTGGCAGGGGTAAAATTCAGGGAGCGAAAGGCTACTTACAATTTGTACAGAAACTAGATGGCAGTTATAAGAGTCGAGGGGCATGAAAGGGAAGCAGTGGTTGCGAAGGGAGTGAGACAGGGTTGTAGGCCATCCCCGATGTTATTCAATCTGTATATTGAGCAAGCAGTAAAGGAAAGAAAAGAAAAATTCGGAGTAGGTATTAAAATCCATGGAGAAGAAATAAAAACTTTGAGGTTCGCCGATGACATTGTAATTCTGTCACAGACAACAAAGGACTTGGAAGAGCAGTTGAACGGAATGGACAGTGTCTTGAAAGGAGAATATAAGATGAACATCAACAAAAACAAAACGAGGCTAATGGAGTGTAGTCGAATGAAGTCGCGTGATGCTGGGGGAATTAGATTAGGAAATGAGACACTTAAATCAGTAAAGGAGTTTTGCTATTTGGGGAGCAAAATAACAGATGATGGTCGAAGTTGAGAGGATATATAATGGACACTGGCAATGGCAAAGGAAAGCGTTTCTGAAGAAGAGGAGTTTGTTAACATCGAGTATAGATTCAAGAGTCAGGAAGGCATTTCTGAAAGTATTTGTATGGAGTGTACCCATGTATGGAAGTGAAACGTGGACGATAAATAGTTTGGACAAGAAGAGAATAGAAGCTTTCGAAAGGTGGTGCTACAGGAGAATGCTGAAGATTAGATGGTTAGATCACATAACTAATGAGGAAGTATTGAATAGAATTGGGGAGAAGAGAAGTTTGTGGAACAACTTGACTAGAAGAAGGGATCGGTTGGCAGGACATGTTCTGAAGCATGAATGGATCACCAATTTGGTAATGGAGGGCAGCGTGGAGGGGAAAAATCGTAGAAGGAGTCCAAGAGATGAATACATTAAGCTGATTCAGAAGGATGTAGGTTGCAGCAGGTACTGGGAGATGAAGAAGTTTGCACAGGATAGAGTAGCATGGAGAGCTGCATCAGTCTCAGGACTGAAGGCCACAACAACAACAACAAATTCAATGATATCACTCGTTTGTAGATCTAACAAGCAAGGCTGGAGTAAACATACACTGAATATTGTAATTATTGTGCAGTGGTTGCGGCCGTTTAATGTCCTGCCGCCGGCCGCGGTGGTCTAGCGGTTCTAGGCGCGCAGTCCGGAACCGCGCGACTGCTACGGTCGCAGGCTCGAATCCTGCCTCGGGCATGGATGTGTGTGATGTCCTTAGGTTAGTTAGGTTTAAGTAGTTCAAAGTTCTAGGGGACTGATGACCTCAGATGTTAAGTCCCATAGTGCTCAGAGCCATTTGAACCATTTTTTTTTGTCCCACCACCTGGAAATTTACGCCAACGCGATAATTGATAAGCGACGTTTACGTTATTTTCAAAGGAGACGTCAAAAATGTTCAAATTTCTGTGAAATCTTATGGGACTTAACTGCTAATGTCATCAATCCCTAAGCTTACACACTACTTAACCTAAATTATCCTAAGGACAAACAGACACACCCATGACCGATGGAGGACTCGAACCTCCACCGGGACGAGCCGCACAGTTCATGACTGTAGCGCCCGAGACCGCTCGGCTAATCCCGCGCGGCATAGGAGACATCATATGTTACGTGTTGCCCGTAGGAGGAGTTCACTGAAATGCGATGGAACAACTGACTATGTTGGTTAGTTTTGTTTCTGAGGAATGCTGCAACTCATTTAAGTGTGTTGCCTGTGAAACATTCACACAATCTAATCTGTAGTAAACATTTTTCAGGAGTATAATGCACTTAGCCAACGAAAGACTGGTGATATGCTTTTAATTTATGGCGAATACACCGGAATTCAACAGCGCCAAAGCTGTACTCAGAACTGTTCCCGCGTAAAAGCTGTCCAGTTCGTCTGGTCTTCGTTAATACAGTCACAAGACTTCTAGAAACTGGAAGTTTTGCTAGAAGAAATCGTGTACGATGGGAGACTGCAGCCAAAGATGCTGCATAAATAGCGGTTCCTGCTGCTGCTGCAGTAAATCTACGTGTCACTTCTCGTCAAATGCAAAGGAATGTTGGTATTAGTCGAATTTGCGCTCTGCTCACTCTTCATAGAAATGGGAATGCCTGTTCCATATATCTCTACAAGACGTGCTATGTGGCAGCTATTTTCTACATCGTTTTTATGTCTGTCAGTGGTTTCTCCACCTAGATACTAATTTTGTGGAGAAAACGTTGTTTACTGATGAGTCCACATTCACTACACACGGGAATGTAAATTAGAGAAACGTGCGCTACTCGTCCACGGAAAACCTACATTGGCTTCTTTAATTGTTCAACCATGGACAGTGGTGAGTGAATGTGTGGTGTATCATAATCGGACAGGACGAGATCGGCCCTTGCTTCTTTGATGGAACACTGAAAGGGGAAAAGGGCACACTTTTGATAAATACTTCACCGTCATTTATAGAACGTATGCGCTATAGAACTCGTCAAATAAGGTGACTCCAGCATGATGGATCTCTTTCCCACCCGGAGGTATTTAGTAGGAAAGACAAGAATTGAACCGCTATTTCGTAACCCGTTAGCGGCAATATGTAGTCCTGTTCAGAGGTATCCAGCACGATGATCCGTTTGAGTTCATATCCTGGTGTCGTGTAAAGCATGTGACCTACAACCTACGTTCTAATGAGTGTGGAGGATACGAGAGAGAGAAATACTGCTGCATGTAAAGCGATTACTCCAGATATGGCGATAACCGTGAGTTCATCAGTAATGAAGCGTGTAAGAAAGAGTCGTGAAGTATATGGCTCTCGCTCTCAACATACTCTTCAAAAAATCACCAATAGAAGTATGATCACACGTAATATGACATTTAATAAAATATAACGGTTTTAATATGACGTGGCCTAAGGGATTATTAGGAAGCGTATGTTGACAACGTCTTAGGAAAAACAATTGGTGACTTGCAACGTAATAAGAGTATACACCATTTAGACACTTCCCGCACCGGTATCAGTTTATCAGGACATTCGCTATCTGAAGAAGAGAGATCTGTGCTTGCTAATGGAGGACGTTTTGCCATTAACTCCCACGGAAGAAATAATAGCCAGTGCAAAAGAAGGCATTCGTAGTGTGGACAAGACTACGGCTGAAGAAATCCGTATAGAAGCTGTAAGAGTACTGTCTCGCGCAAGGTCTCCAAAAAGTAATTTAACTGTGGCTGAGAGGAATGCCTTAAGACGCCTGAAAGATCACGATAGTGTTATCATTGTCTCCACTGACAACGGAAATGCAACGTTAGTTTTGAATGTGACCAACTCTTGTAGTGAGATTAACGACTCATAAACATACAGGAAACTAAATAAAGACACCACTGACAAATTTCTTAGAACTGTTATGCGGTTTATAAAGAAGTCCTCTGTCGAACAGAGCGTTCAGAAAAATGTGTTCAGTTCAGTTGCGCTAACACAACGACTTTATGTATCGCCGAAGATACACAAAGGACACGTTCCTCTTAGGCCCATAGTGAGTGCTATTCGATCGCCCACCTATACGATTGCCAAATTCTTGACAACAATATTAGGACCGTATGTGGGCCGAACGGATTCGTGTATGAAGAATTCGACACATTTTATTAGTAAATTAAATGGTATAGTGGTACAGCCGGAGGTCATATTATTTAGTTTTGATGTGGTGTCGCTATTCACTATGGTCCTACTGAATGAAGTGTTGCAACAGCTGAATCTGATTTTTCCTCCCGATGTTGAGGAACTGTTTAAATATTTCTTCACAACCACGTATGTCAAATGGAACGAAGAGTTCTATGAACAGACGGACGGTGTCGCAATGGGGAGCCCTTAAGCCCGGTTATAGCCAACGTCTTTATGGAAAAATTCCAGGAACAGGCATTACGTTTGTTATGTGGCGACATGGCAGGGACGAACTGGATCGTTTTCACAAACATCTGAACGGGATCAATCCGAAGATTCAGTTTATCAAGGAGAAGGAGGCAGGTGGAAGATTAAATTTTCTTGATGTACTAGTTTTCAAGAAAGAAGATGACAGCTTGGGCCACACAGTTTACCGAAAACCCACGCACACAGACCGTTACCTGCACCGGGATTCGAACCACCATCCACAACAAAGGCGAGGCGTCATAAAAACGTTGGAGGATAGAGTAAGGAAAACTTGTCAACCAGAGATAATTGCCGCAGAATTAAAACGTCTTACCACCTTAACCCGGCGGTGGAAGCGTATGTTAGCGTATATCATAGCGCGGCAGGCAACAACACGGACGTACAGGGGAACTAGCACCCAATCAGTTTGTGTCATCATATTCTGAAAATATAAGAATAAAACAGCGGATTAAGGATTTCGATATTTAATAAATTACGTGTTCCATTGTTTCAACTTCACTTAAAATGAACATATGTTACAATTTTAAGTTAGAGGGCATCGCTCATGTGGTATAAATCTACTGTCTCATGTTGAAACTAATGTATTTAATTATTTTGATCATTTAAACACTGATCTACAGAATTTTCAATGACAAAGATAACTCAAGCTTAACCTATTGATTTACTACCCACAGTATATGAGCCCAGCCCAATCTGACTGCTATACAGTGACAACATGACCTCCAATAATTATCACAAAAAAGGGCCCCAAATTGCAAGAAATACTAACAATAATAAAATTCAAAAAGGTATGAAATTAAAGAAACATGAAACTATCTCCAACTCTGTTAATTGCCTAAACTCATTTCAATCACGAACCCCTCTTTTTTTTTTATAAGTCACTTACCTCACAGAAAATCTTCATAACACGAACTAAAGCAATTACAGCAAGCATCAACTACTATAGACTCTAACTGTTAGGAGGCATATTGTTGACTAATGAAAGATTTTGTGAAGAGCAAACAATGTATTTAGAAAATGTTACCTTATTCATGCGACAACCAGTTCTAAAATCTACATAGTTGTCAATAATTCCACAACGCAAACATTACCAACAACATCCATCCTCATTTTACATTTCCTTGCGTCTTACTTTACAATGCATATCCCACGAACAAAGAGTCTCCACAAAGAAAAATATGTCCATACACTTCTCTATCCACGCGCTAACTGGTAGTCTCTCCAACCACAGAATCTCTTGCCAAGGGCGCACAGCGCTGTCAGCGATATTATCACAGTCTACAGCGCTGCCAAAATACAAACAGGCTACCTACAATATATGATCTGTGTGCTACAGCGTGCTTTATGATGAATAAAATTTTCTTTTCAGGCAACATAAAATTCTGCCTCATACGTCGTTACCTTAAGCTTAAGTGCTGTTTAGTAGTTGCTCTTTAAAAAGCATTCCACACGAGCAAAGCAGTTGCATCTTTACGTGACGTTGATCAGACCATGGTAACTGGGCTATGCGCGGCTCAGTTTAAGACGAATAGCTCGATGTTGTTACAGGGACAAGCTGTTCATTACTGATTCCTGCCCAGCAGCTAATATGACCCTCAAGTCAAACAGTTTATGAAATGTCTAGAGTTTGGAATAACTAAAATACACAGAAATAAAAAATAAAAGGTAAATGAATAATCTAACAAAATAGTTCTATAATAACGTGTGCAACTGAATTATGTTGAATGATGATTATTCATGAAAGTATATCTCAACTAAGAAGAAAGTGTTCGTCTGATATCCAGTTAAAATACAGACAGAAAACAACCATATCAAATGTAGTAAAGTTGCTCTGAGAGCATTAGAAGGAAAGTAGCAGAATACCCTAGCTAAATAGTCACGCAGAACATACAAGAACTAAGATCATTTCGTGATCTCAGTAGAAACATACTGACCAGCTGAAAATAGTTCATGGTTCAACATGACGATTTACATATTAACAAAGTCGAGATATCGAGTAGGAGCTCATATTTTCTCTATTCTTATTTCGGTAACGCAATTGGAAAAAGTTAGAGCCTTGTAGCGGCCATTCACTGCCCAGAATCTATCTCCAACTCGATTAAATTCCACACGATACAACAAGCAAGTCGGCCTTCTTCAAGAACTCCTAATGTATAGTGCCTAGAGTCGCTTCCTTGAGTGCACCGCCCAAGAAATTTTTTCTCCACTTGACTTCAGTGAAGTTCCCCAACAGTCTGATTCTCCATTGGTTGGAGGCAATCCCCACCAAAACACATCGTTCTGAAGTTCTACAGACGTGACTTGACTCAACATAATAAACTTAATTAGCATCTGACGAGACCATGGCTATGCAGCCCTTACAAATGTCTTCATATACTTTCGTCGATACACCAAATAATGAGACTACAGCTGTGCCACCTTCACAAATAACTTGACTTCCTTACGCTGATACAAAATCATCTACTCAGGGATGACGAAAACACGTGGGATAGCGATAGCGATATGCACATATACAGATTGCGTTAGTACCGCGTAAACAACGTATAAAATGGCTGGGCATTGGCACAGCTGTAATTTGAGCTCAGGTGACTCATATGAAAACCTTTCGATGTGATTCTGGCCGCACAGAGCGAATTAACAGACTTTGAACGCGATATGGTAGTTGGGGCTAGAAGCATGGAAATTACATTTCGGAAACCGTTAGGGAATTCAATAATGTGTCATCCACAGTGTCTAGAGAGTGTCGAGTGTGTCGAACATATCACATTTCAGGCATTAACTCTTACCAAGACAACATTGCTTGAAATAACCACAGAAATAAGAGTGGGAAATACGGCGAACTTATCCGTTAAGGCAGTGTGGCGTATTATGGCGTTAATCGGCAGTGGCAGCAGACACCTGACGTTGGTGCTTTGGCTAACAACACGACATGTCCTGCAGCGCCTCTCCTGGGCTCGTGAACATATCGGCTGAACCCTAGACGACTGGAAAACTGTGGCCTGAGCAGATGAGTCCCATTTCAGCAGGTAAAAGCTGATGTCATGGTTTGAGTGTGGCGCAGTCCCCACAAAGCCAAGGACCCAAATTCTCAACAAGAAACTGTGAAAGCTGTTGCTGGCTGCAGAATGGTGTGGGCTGTGTTTACATACTATGGGCTTGGTACCCTATGGTGTAACCGAACCGATCATTGACTTGGAGGGGTTATGTTCGGCTACTTGGTGATCATTTGCTGCCATTCATGGTCTTAATGTTCCCAGAGATTTTATGTTCGAGATTGATTTGAAGAACATTCTTGGGAGTTTTAGATATAATTTGGCAACCCAGATCGCCTAACATTAATACCATCTAACACTTTTAGAACGTAATTGAGATGTAAGTTCGTGCTGCAACATACTGCACCGGTAACACTTTCGCAGTTGTGGACAGTTATGTAGGCAGAATCGCTCAATATTTCTAAAAGTGACTCTCGAAACTTGTTGAATCCATGCTACGTCGAGTTTCTGCACTACGTCGGGCAACAGGAGGTCTGACACGATATTAGGAGGTATCCCATAACTTTTCTCACCTCAGCATGTATTACTTTCACCTACTTTACTATAAGTTTTGGTACTGCCTGGTGCCTCATTAGAATTCCTTCCACCTCCAGCAAGTTCAGATACATCTCTGCCTTTCTTCTGATTCTTGGATTTCTGCTCTTAGATACATTCATTCTCTCATTCACATTCCTTTCACAAAACGAATTTTTCTGTTCCATATCATAATTATGAAATATCTCTTCATATTTTACAATATTTCTTGCGCACTCTTTATGGTTGCACCACTTACAACGATTATCCATTTCATTCTTACTTGTTATAGCCTCCATCTCCAACATTTCTGGCTGCTTTGCCTAATTTTCGACAACAACAGAACTATGAAAATAACTTATCATTGTCATTGCCAATTTATTTCGCCACCAGTTGATTTTGCCACATCAAACGTGGATGTGGCAATCTCTAGTTTCCTCGTATTCTGCCGTATCCTGCCCCCCTGTTTTGATTTCCTCTATGAAAGTTCCCATTTTCACTTTCCCTTTGAGATTTATTATTACAATGATAATTAACTCTGTTATGATCATTATAATTATTCTAGATATTGTAATTGTTTCCGTTCTGGTAGCCCTGTTTACTGTTCCCATTATGTGGATTGAATTTGAACGCTTGTCAAGTTTCTCAATAAAATCTAAAACTCGTCAACGGCGTTTGTCATACTTTAGAGAAGATGCCAGTGGGAAATTTCGGTAACCGTCTCTTGAGTATCGCTATTCTGTTAACACCCCCAGCGGGCACTTCAATTGTATCAACTTAGCCAGTTCATGCACACATAAATGCTGCATCGACCCCGTTTGCTTTTCTTCAGTCTAGAATTAGTTCGGGAAAAAAATCTCAAATACTTCATAGGAAGTGAATGAAGAACTCATTACATTTGACCATGATTGTGCATTGCCTTCAGTTTTTCAGTAAATTTCTTATTGGCGTCTTCCCACAGTCCTCTCGTAAGACCATCTCTGCATGCAGCAACAAAATCAACCGGATGGTATTTTCCATCATAACCAAAGCACTTGGTCGTTCCTGAATTATCCCACAGAACACCAACCACAATTGTAGCCTGATCTTTTGGTAAAAATTTTAATTTTGCCCCCACGTCTTTAAATTGCTACTTACATTGCTTAGGTTCTTTATTTAATCCTGACTGAAACTGTTCTCTATTTTCGGGTACCTCTTTTCAACTTATGCTACTCTACCTGACAAATCGTTACCAGACTTAATGGTCACATCTTAAAATGTATTTTGCTCTGCACACAAATTTTCACTTGGGCCCCAGTTAGTCCAGCACATTTTCCAACTTGTTCGACTCCGGTGTTAACCAGGCCATCCCTGTTCCATTTTTGTACTAGTGTCCCTGTACTGCATTGCCTTTTCTCCGTATTTGAGTTCAAATTTGTCAGAACTTCCTTTAACAATACCATTGAATTAACCGCAGTTTCATCTCCTTCCACAGATTTTGGGGTATTTTCCTCACTAGTATTGTCCCTATCAATGCTACCACGTTCAGGTATAAGGCTAAGTGGCCCACTAGCATTATCTGAACCACACAGACTGGGTGATTGATTAATCGTTGGATGCTAAATCACTGACGATGACCCTGCAGATTCACACACGTTAACAGTATCGGTTTATATACTTAATTTGTCGGTCGTGCTAGCTATTGCTGCCGAAAGTGTAGAAGCTGCTGATGCCGTTGCCGACGCAGATGAACTCGAAGTCGACGTCGGAAGCCCGCATTAACGCGGCCGCCGCTGCTGCTCACACAGCTGCCGAAGTCTCCGCTGCTGCTGACCGCTGCAGAATGGAACTCAGCACGCCTCTTGGTAGCTTCTCTTATTATCTTGAAGTTTCTACTTTCCCACACCTAAGTTCAGCTACCGATCCTCACATAGGCAACTGCTGCAAATTCTTGTGCTTGAAACCCCCCACCCAAATTGCCTATCATGCAACAGATTTGGGACCTGAATCACAGTATATTGTAGCGTGTTGGAACTAACTTTGCAGTTCTGAAGGGATTATACATGTTTCCCATACAAACCCCCAATTGCGACGTTACCTTGCGGTTATGCACTGTTGAATAGTTGCTCTCTAAGCAGCATCGCACACGAAAAAGCAGTTGCGTCTTTACATGATGTTGCTCCCACATTAGGTAATTGGGCTATACATGGCTCTGTTTAATATGGATAGCATTATATTGCCATAGCATTGAGCCGTACCCGCCTGCTTAAATGTACAGCAACTAACTGGCTGCACAAAGTATCCTGAAGCTGTGATCCTGTTGACAAATGGTTTGTGCATTGGCTAGAATTGCAAATTAATAAAATACACTGAAACACGAGGGTTGACCAGAAAGTAATGCGCCAAATTTTTTTCTCAGCCGAAAACAATGCTACGAATGCGAAACGTTAGGTATGTATTTGAAGTCTCCTGAGTCAGACGGCTACGTTTCCGGCACTTCCGACAGATAGCGTAGCTGCAGGACAGTTTCAAAATGACGTCTGTAGGTGATGTAGAAGCAACGTGCTGCCATTGAATTTCTCACTGCAGAAAAGAAACTATAGGGAATATTCACAAACGCTTGTGCAAAGTCTATGGAGCATCTGCTGTCGACAGTTGTACAGTCAGTTGCTGGGAACGGAGGGTGAGGTCATAACAAGAGGGTTCTGTGGAGCTTTACGATTTGCAGCGGTCGGGGAGACCATCCGCGGCTGTCACACCTGACATGTTGCCGCGAGCTGATGTCATTCGCGAGGACAGACGCATTACGACTCGGCAGTTGGTGCTGCATCTGTCAGCCAGCAAAGGAAGGGTGGATGCAATTATCCGCACTCTTGAATATTCGCCCGCATCTCGTGGTCGTGCGGTAGCGTTCTCGCTTCCCACGCCCGGGTTCCCGGGTTCGATTCCCGGCGGGGTCAGGGATTTTCTCTACCTCGTGATGGCTGGGTGTTGTGTGCTGTCCTTAGGTTAGTTAGGTTTAAGTAGTTCTAAGTTCTAAGGGACTTATGACCACAGCAGTTGAGTCCCACAGTGCTCAGAGCCATTCTTGAATATTCAAAAGTGTGTGCGAGATGTGTACCGCGTGTCTAACGGTGGATCACAAATCGCACAAAAAGAAAAACATTTGTCTTGATTTGTTGCAATGTTTTGAAGCTAAGGGAGAGGCCTTCTCTTCCCGGACTGTGACAGGTGATGATACCTCGGTTCACTATTTTGACCCCGAAACAAAACGACAGTCGATAGAATGGCGCCATTCCCACTCCCCACAGAGGAAAAAATTCAGAGCAACTGCTTCCGCCGGCAGGTTCATGATCTGGAACTGTGAGGGTGCGATTCTCATTAATGTGATGACAAGAGGCGGTACCGGTAATTCAGAAGCATATGTGAATACATTAACAAGACTCAAGATGCGCACCCGGCGATTTTGGCGCTGCAGCAACCAAGGAGATGTTTTGCAGCAACACGATAACTCTCGGCCCCATTCAATTCTGAGAACTCCCGAACACACTGGAAAACAGGGTTGGACAGTGTTACCCCATCCACCCCACAGCCCTGACCTAGCTTCTCGGACTTCCACTTGCTTGGGCCGTTAAAGGATGCTATTCGTGGAAGACTTTTGAGGACGATGAGGAGATGATTCACACAGTGAAACACTGGCTCCACCACCAGGACAAGGATAGATATCGACAGGGCATACACGCCCATTTTTCACGCTGGAGGAAGGCCATAGAATGGGATGGAGATTATGTGGAAAAATAGCGTCTGTAGATAAAACATCATTCTTTCACGTGCGGAATTCCCATTATATTCAATGAAGAATTGTTGAAGAAGAAAAATGCGGTATATTACTTTCTGAGCAACCCTAGTACAAAAGAAAAGATAAATGAATATTTTTGTTGTGTCTAGACAAGACAGCCTAGACACAATGAGAGGAAGCCGAAAGGCACGCGCTAAGTTAAAGCAGGATGGCGTGAGGTCTGAAACAGGATACGTAATGAATGCTATAAAGAAAAGTACGTAGCTTCTGGAATACTTAACTTTAATCCATCCTTTTGGTACATCTGGAGATTGTGGCGATACAAGTGAGACTCTTTAGATACATGCAATGTTACTAATGGCGCCTTGCTAGGTCGTAGCCATTGACTTAGCTGAAGGCTATTTTAACTATCTGCTCTGCAAATGAGCGAGGCTTCGTCAGTGTGCATCGCTAGCTACGTCGTCCGTACAACTGGGGCGAGTGCTATTCCGTATCTCGAGACCTGCCTTGTGGTGGCGCTCGGTCTGCGATCCCTGACAGTGGCGACACGCGGGTCCGACATGTACTAATGGACCGCAGCCGATTTAAAGCTACCACCTAGCAAGT
Organism: Schistocerca americana; assembly: GCF_021461395.2. Taxonomy (NCBI): domain Eukaryota; kingdom Metazoa; phylum Arthropoda; class Insecta; order Orthoptera; family Acrididae; genus Schistocerca; species Schistocerca americana. The sequence goes on along the minus strand of NC_060130.1, from coordinate 419,422,508 downwards.
GTGGTGTCTGGCGGTGACATCACATTCCTCCCCCGCAAATCGGCGAACGGTCGTGTTATAAGGCTTCCGCCCGCCGTGGGGAGGACCCCATGTTAACGTATGCGATGAGGTGGGGAGCCTAACAACAGGCGAGGCTGTGCCACCCGCACCCGGCCATTCGGTCCGAGGGGAGCTAGGAAACGCCTGAAAACTTAGTCCAGGGTGCACGTCAACATGCGGTGTATGCGCCCGTAAAGAGACAGGAGGGGCCGAAGGGTCGACCTCCATTGCGTCGGGGCACCCGACGGGCGAAGACTACGTCTGGTCCGGAGCGGGCAAGAGGTCCATGGCGGAGGACGGCTGGTCACGGGAAGCGATCGGCGGCGCGTGACCCAGGGAGGCGCCAGGCGGTTGCAGCGACGCGTCCACTGCGGGCGGCGCCGGCTGGAGGACAGGCGGCGGCGGCGAAGGCGGCAGCGGCGCGTCGCCATGGGGCAAAATGGAAGGCATCGTCGGTAACACCTGGGGATGAGGCGAGCCAGTAGATGGGTCCCCAGGGCGCTGACCGGACGGCACCGTCACTGAAAGCAGACGGGGAGCGGCAGAACCCGTGCGACGACAGAGGGGCAGCTGATTGAGATGCCGACGCACCTCACCAGAGGCCCCCAAAACCAAATACATCGCGCGGCCGAGGCAGCGAAGAATGCGCCCTGCGAGCCAACGCCGTGAACCTCGATAGTTGCGATAGAATACAACGTCGCCTGGAGCAAAAGCAGGAGTCTGCCGCTGCACAGGAACCTGATGCAGCGGATGCAGCAAAGACATCAAGGTTCGATGAGGACGACCGTGGAGCAACTCAGCCGGCGAGCGACCATCTCGGGGCTGAGAGCGATACGATGACAAAAAGAGCAACAACGCGTCCTCCCGAGAATGCGACTCTTTCAACTTCAACATCTAAGACTTGAAAGTCCGGACCAATCGTTCAGCGGCACCGTTTGACTGAGGCGAAAACGGCGCGGATGTCAGATGTTGAATACCATTGGCCTGGCAGAATGACTGAAATTCTGCGGACATGAATTGTGGGCCATTGTCGGAAACAATAATCTGCGGAAGACCTTCAATGCAAAAGATAGCAGACAACGCTTGGATGGTGGCAGCTGACGTCGTGGAAGACATCCGGACAACAAAAGGAAAATTACTGAAGGCATCTACCATCAACAAAAGGGGTTTCTGGGGATCGAATGGCGTAAGGCAAGTATTTGAAAGCAACGCCGATTGCAACTGGCGAAAGGCGCGTTCGCATTCCGTCGTCCAGACGAACGGAACACCCTTACGGCGTAAGCTATGAAGCGGAGCTGAAATGGAAGAGGCACGCGCGCATTCACTCACACCTTGTGATTCTAAATCGTGTAATGTTCTTGCGACCTCATCACGCAATGCGTGAGGAACATTGCGCGCTCTGAAAAATTTCGGTTGCACGTTGACTTTCAGTTCCAAATGTGCTTCATAGTTCTGAGCACAACCTAAGCCCGGTGCAAAAATGTCTGCAAATTCTTCACACAGACGAGAAACACTGTCTGAAGGCACAGTCTGATTCACTGATACGACCTGATTTACTATAGACATGTTAAACAAGTGAAATAAATCTAAACCAAACAAGTTCACTGCAGAAGAAGAACGAAGAAAAGAAAATAACACAAGTTTTGTTTGTCCCTTGTATGTTGCAAGAAGAGTGCACTGTCCTAACACAGGAATATTCTGACCTGAATAGCTACTTAACTGAACATTTGCAGCACGCAACGAAGGTTTGTCCAGTTGTTTGTACGTGTCGTGATTGAGCAATGAAACTGCAGCTCCGGTATCGAGCTGGAATGCTATCACGTGGCCATGAATGTCCAAATCTACAAAAAGTTTATTGTCCTGCTGACGACAAGAGCGACTGTCTCGTGCAATTTGAACTGATACAGGTACAGCATCACTTGCTAAGTGACGTGATTTCCGGCGACGTCGACGCACACTTTTTGTGGGACGAACACAGTCACTGTTAGAGAAAGTGGCACTGGACGGAGTGGAATTAACTACATGAATGTCCATGGGCGAAGGTTCACGAACCTGAGTATTCTTGGTACGATTCCGGCGCGAAGCAAAGGGCCTGGAATGGTTGTGATTGTCTGACCTGAGCTTTTTCTGGCAAACACTTTCAACATGTCCTTTTTTATTAGAGAAAAAGCAAATAGCTTGGCGTGACGGGCAATTTTCACGCGAATGTCTAGTAGCACACCGCGGGCATGATTTCACTGCAGTTGTATGCTGTCGCGGCACACCTTGTTTAGAGCGTGGCGGCAGCTGCGCGGACGTGTGCGAGGGCAGTTTACCGGGCCGTGCAGCGCGCCCGGCGGGCCAGTGAATGTTACACACGGCTGGCGAAGTTGCAAATGATTCCTGAGCAAAGTCAAGCGTGTCTTGTCTATCCAATATGTCTATCACTTGTTGAAGGGAGGGATTGACGAGTTTCAAAATCTGTTCCCGTATGCGAACATCAGAAACGTTCTGTGCTATTGCATCACGTACCATAGTATCTGAATAAGGGAGTCCACATTCACACTCAAAAGCACAATCACGAGTAAGGCCTTGCAATGTTGCAACCCACTCCCTATTAGTCTGACCGGCCGTACGTTTTGTACGAAAGAACGTATACCTTTTCGCAACTACATTAACTGTTTCCTTGAAATAGGCATCTAAAGCAGACAAAATTTCTTCGTAGGACAGAGTTGCTACGTCGCGTCGGGGAAATAATTTCACTATCACACGGTACGTTTGCACCCCTACACACGCCAATAAATGAGGCTGCCGCTCATTACCTTGAATTCTGTAGGCGGCGAGATGAAATCCAAACTGGCGTGACCACTCCGTCCAAGTTTCCACGTCTGCTTGAAAATTACGGAATGGTGTTGCAACTGCATGTTGTGGCTGCGGTAGCGGTGAAGCGGCGGCTGCCGCATCGTTTTGCAGTGCACATTGACCCTGGACGAGCTGTCCAAGGGCATCCAATAACGCCTGCGTCTGCTGATTCTGCAAGCGATAAAATTCAGACAGTACATCTGGCGAAGCCATGACGCAAGTAAATGGAAGCAATTAGAAAGAACAAGACCCTTTCCGTTGACACGTCGCCAAAAAATGTTGTGTCTAGACAAGACAGCCTAGACACAATGAGAGGAAGCCGAAAGGCACGCGCTAAGTTAAAGCAGGATGGCGTGAGGTCTGAAACAGGATACGTAATGAATGCTATAAAGAAAAGTACGTAGCTTCTGGAATACTTAACTTTAATCCATCCTTTTGGTACATCTGGAGATTGTGGCGATACAAGTGAGACTCTTTAGATACATGCAATGTTACTAATGGCGCCTTGCTAGGTCGTAGCCATTGACTTAACTGAAGGCTATTTTAACTATCTGCTCTGCAAATGAGCGAGGCTTCGTCAGTGTGCATCGCTAGCTACGTCGTCCGTACAACTGAGGGAGTGCTATTCCGTATCTCGAGACCTGCCTTGTGGTGGCGCTCGGTCTGCGATCCCTGACAGTGGCGACACGCGGGTCCGACGTGTACTAATGGACCGCGGCCGATTTAAAGCTACCACCTAGCAAGTGTGGTGACTGGCGGTGACACCACAACTTTAACAAAAATAGTCGTATTGTAACGTCTGTTATTGAGGTAGACGACAGACAATTATTTTAATAATATGTAGTCATGAAAGTATATCTCAACTAAAGGGAAAGTAGTCCTACGATATCCAGTTAAAATACAGACAGGAAATAACGTTATCTAATGTAGCAAACTTGCGTTGAGAGCATTACGAGATTGATGGCCGAATTCCCAAGCTAAATTAACATCTAAGATGCATGAGAACTAAGTCCACATTGTGATCACAATACACGAGATATTGATCAACTCAAAATAGTTCAGAGTCCAACATGATGATTTACAAATTAACTCGTGTGAGATAAAAAGTATAAACTCACACTTTGTCTATTCTCAATTTCGTAATGCAACTGGAAAAAGTTAGTGTGCTGTAGCAGCCGTTCACCTCCCATAATATATCACATACATAATCATAAAAATTACGTCACCTCAGGCAAATCTGCCATCTTCCAGAACAAGTAAAAAGCTGTCCTCCTTCTTCTAAACCTAACGTAGAAGTTCCTTGAAAGTTAAAGCCTTCATGATCAACTTCCACTCGATACAACAGGCAGGTCAGCCTTCTTCAAGAACTCGATTCAAAGTGCCTAGAATCGCTTCCATGAGTGCACCATCCAAAAGAAGTCTTTTTCCACTCGACCCTACTCATGTTCCGCCACTGCTTGCTTCTCCATTGGCTGAAGACCTTCGCCACAAAAAAAAAAAAGAAAACATCGTTCTTAAGTTCTACAGACATGGTTTGACTCAACTTGGCCTCTTCCTGCACTATACTAATACATGACAGCATTATTTGAATATAGAAATGGTATAAAGATTCGATCACGTTCAAAACATTTATAGTAATTACAGCTAAAGATTTGTTCATGAATAAATAATCTAGTATTCTTGTTCAAGTGTACGCGTGTTCAATGACAATATTGTTTAAACAGTCATATATGTCTGCTTGATAGATGCGCCTTTTTGTTCTCTTTTCAATAGTGGTGTCAGCTAACACGTGCGATTGACCATTTCTTACATTATGATGATTTTGTATTAGCAGTTGTAATCAATATTTAAGTATGTAAGTGTCAAAAATAGTGTTATATATATTAAATAAATACATAAGCACGACAGGATATGAGGTATTAATCCTGCATTTAGTTGTTGTGTTACTGTAGAAATTCGATGATCTGACGAATATCAGCATAGTAAAAGCGACATAAAAGATGTCATAAGTCTCTAAGTAAAACACATACAAATGAGTGATTTTCAGGGGCTACAGTGCAATGCAATGATCTGAGATATACTTTGTTGAAAACGCATGAAGCGTTTAAAAGTCTTAATTGAAAGTTTCACAGTGAAAATGTTTAGCCACTATAAAAATTAACTTCAATAGTTTTAAAGATATTAAAAATATTGTTGTTTCACTGGTTGTCCGTCATTTTTATAAGCTTTGCTTTAATATTTTAGTGTGAATAATTATAGATATACTAATATTTGTAACTTAGTCATCTTTCTTATGGTCTCAATGTCCACCATTTCTGGTGCTTTTCGCAATCTGCTAAGGGTGCAATCTCCGTCCAGCTCACTCTTCTGGGATTTTCCCAATTTCGAGCCACACTGCTCGTCTCCGGTACCTGACTGCCCCATACACGTCGCTTAGCTAAACCGGCCGCGACGCGTCCTCTACCCTGGGGCCTCCTGCTAGCGGTTAGCTGTACAAGCAAATTCACCTCATCTCATACCAACTCCAGGCAGCCGATTAACTCGCCTGCATATGCGTTATGTTACACCGAGTGTCCACAGTCACAGTGTTGCACAATGATGTCGTTTTCCTTGGTGTAGATGATGATGTATGTTTTGGGGGTGCATAAATTATGGCGTGTATTTAGATTTTTTTTTTCGTTTTTGAGGGGCATACTGTTTTTCGTTGTTTCCTGCGTCTGTCTATGCATACTATTATATTTCAGTTACGGATTAGACGTACCGTTAGTGACGGATCTGTCTTAATGACATCAGGATTGGTTTCATTAGGAAATGTGAATGAAAACTTGCCCTACGGCAAAAAATTCAGTAAAGAAAAGTGATTGGTAAGGGATGTTGTTTGTTAAAAAGCAGTGGTAGGAGGACAGCCACGATGCCAAACCACAGCGGCTTAGTCAGCAGGGCAGCGCAGAGAAGGCAGACGCCAAACTTGCATGAGAAATGGACAAGAAAAGAAATTTTATGGAAGGAATGTGCGATGTTCACCCTTCCCCAGAGCAGCTATCTCATGGCGCCGAATTGGCAGTAAATCCTGGAGCTATGCAGTGTGATTCAGCTGCCCCTAACTATTGTTTTTATGCAACCCGAAACGCAAAAAATGGTTCAAATGGCTCTGAGCACTATGGGATTTAACATCTATGGTCATCAGTCCCCTAGAACTTAGAACTACTTAAACCTAACTAACCTAAGGACGTCACACAACACCCAGTCACCACGAGGCGGGGAAAATCCCTGACCCCGCCCGAAACGCAATTTTGTACTGGAATACGTTAGAGCAAGAGCCTGTAGTTTTCGAGTTATTCAAGAAAAACGTACGAAACTGACATTAAAACACACCCCCACTACTACACTTAGCCCCTACTTGTCAGGGTTTCTAGTATGTTGTTCATAGCATTCCCACCTACCATCGTAAAAAAAAAAATTGTGACTGCGCGAATTATTTCCCACATTCGACCTTTTTGATCTTCATTGACTGCCCTTATTACGCCACCGGGTTATTCGAGAATTTATAAATTGTAGAACAGGCGTTTGTGTAAATTTTACGTAACTATTTTGTGAATTTTAGCATCATAAAGTGCACAATGTCATTATTGTACTCCTCAGGTCTTCCAACTATGAAACTACTGAGCTTGTAAGAATTAGGTTTGTATCGAATTACTAACGTATTTAGATTTAGCGTAACGTTTACAGAAGGCTTTTTTGTTTTATTACCCTCACGTGCATGATTAAATTAATGTTGTTAACGAAATAGTAGACTACGCTTTTGGCGTAATAGCCCAATCAAAGACCAAAAAATGGTGCAACATCGGTAATAATTAGTGCAGTCGGAAATTTTTGCACGGTGGTAAGAGGGAGTGCCACGAACAGCATACTAGAAATCTTGACTATTGATGGATGACTGTTGGAGTGTGGCTGCGTCTGGAGGTCACTTTTCTTCGTGTTCCTTGAATAACTCGAAAACTGCGGCCACTAGCCAAAACGTATGCAAGTACAAAATTTCGATACATTAAATTTCCTGCTAAAAGTCCTTTTCATTTTTTATGTAGGACGATTAATTCGCAGGTAGTGAACGACAAAATATGAAAAGCTCATGAATGGCTATGAAGGCCAAATATACTTTTCGGGTTGTATAAAACGACATGGGTAGGGGTAACTGAATCACCATGTGAATCAGTCATAGGTACTGAGAGTGTGCGTAAGAGCATTGGTATAGTTCGCGTTATGATAGTTGTAGGTTGTGTGATCGTGACACAATTTAACAGTGTGATTGTTGTAGTATTATAAGAACATGAATATTTTATTGGCTTGTTCGTGCTTTGATGTCTACATGTGCTGAGGGAATACTCGTGGACAGTTCCTAACTGTATCAGTGTATCTATGGATTCTGAGGAAAACGTAACTAAAGAAACGTGGTTGGAATTATAGTGTACTTCGTTAGGATAGTTGTAGTTATTGTAACTGCGAACCCTCCCTGGAAGGACGACTATCTATAACAACGTTCATGTAATTGAGATCATTAGAACCAAAATATCGCGGGGTCGGCATCGTACTTCTAACATTACAGAATTTAAACAGTAATAGTGAAGCAGATGTTCAGATGGTAATGACGTAATTTCTGTTGTTCTTGTGGTCTTCAGTCCAGAGACCGTTTTGATGCAGCTCTCCATGCTACTGCATCCTGTGCAAACTTCGTCATCTCCCAGTATCTAATGCAACCTCCATCCTTCTGAATCTGCTTAATGCATTCATCTCTTAGTCTCCCTCAACGATTTGTACCTTCCACGCTGCCTTCTACTAAATTGGTGATCCCTTGATGCCTTAGAACATGTCCTAACAACCAATCCCTTCTTCTAGTCAAGTTGTGCCACAAATTTCTCTTCTCCCCAGGTCTGTTCAATACCTCCTCATTAGTTATGTGGTCTACCCATCTAATCTTCAGCATTATTCTGCAGCACAACATTTCGAAAGCTTCTATTCTCTTCTTGTCTAAACTATTTAGCGTCCATGTTTCACTTCCATACAGGGCTACACTCCACGCAAATACTTTCAGAAACGACTTACTGACATTTAAATCTATACTAGATGTTAATAAATCTCTCTTCTTGGGAAACGCTTTCCTTGCCATTGCCGCCGGCTGGAGTGTCCGACCGGTTCTAGGCTCTTCAGTCTGGAACCGCGCGACCGCTGCGGTCGCAGGTTCGAATTCTGCCTTGGGAATGGATGTGTGTGATGTCCTTAGGTTCGTTAGGTTTAACTAGTTCTAAGTTCTAGAGGACTGATCACCTCAGCTGTTAAGTCCCATAGTTCTCATAGCCATTTGAACCATTTTTGCCATTGCCAGTCTACATTTTATTTCCTCTCTACTTCGACCATCATCAGTTGTTTGCTCCTCAAATAGCGAAACTCATTTACTACTTTAAGTGTCTCATTTCCTGATCTAATTCCCTCAGCATCACTAAATTTAATTCGACTACATTCCACTATCCTCGTTTTGCTCTTGTTGATGTTCCTCTTATATCCTCCTTTCAAGACATTGCTGATTCCGTTCAATTGCTCTTACAGGTCCTTTGCTGTTCCTGACAGAATTACGATGTCATCTTCGAACCTCAAAATTTTCATTTCTTCTCAAGGGATTTTAATTCCTACTCCGAATTTTTCTTTTCTTTCCTTTACTGCTTGCTCAATATACAGATTGAATAACGTCGGGGATAGCCTACAACTCTGTCTCACTCCCTTCCCAACCACTGTTTCCCTTTCATGCCCCTCAACTCTTATAACTGCCATCTGGTTTCTGAACAAATTGTAAGTAGCCTTTGGCTCCCTGTATTTTACCCCTGCCACCTTCAGAATTTGATAGAGAGTATTCCAGTCCATATTGTCAAAAGCTTCCTTTGTGTCTACAAATGCTAGAGACGTAGGTTTGCCATTCCTTGATCTATCTTCTAAGATTAGTCGTAGCGTCAGTATTGCCTCACGCGTTCCAACATTTCTATGGAATCTGATCTTCCCCGAGGTCAGCTTCTACCAGTTTTTCCATTCGTCTGTAAAGAATTCATGCTATTATTTTGCAGCCGTGACTTATTAAACTGATAGTTCGGCAACTATCACATCTGTCAACACCTGCTTTCTTTGGGATTGAAATTTTTATATTTTTCTTGAAGTCTGAAGGTATTTCGCCTGTCTCATACATCTTGCTCACCAGATGGTAGAGTTCTTTCAGGTCTGTCTCTCCCAAGGCTATCAGTAGTTGTAATGGAATGTTCTCTACTTCCGGGGCCTTGTTTCGACTTAGATCTTTCAGTGCTCTGACAAACTCTTCACGCAATATCATATCTCCCATTTAATCTTGATCTACATGCTCTTCCATTTCCATAATATTGTCCTGAAGTATATTGCCCTTTTATAGACCCTCTATCTACTACTTCCACCTTTCTGCGTTCCTCTCTTTGCTTAGAACTAGGTTTACATCAGAGCTCTTGATATTCATACAAGTGATTCTCTTTTCTCCAAAGGTCTCTTTAATTTTCCTGTAGGCAATATCTATCTTACCCCTAGTGAGATAAGCCTCTACATCCCTACATTTATCCTCTAGCAATCGCTGCTTAGCCATTTTGCACTTCCTGTCGATGTCATTTTTTAAACGTTTGTATTCCTTTATTGCCTGCTTCATTTACTGCATATTTGTACTTTCTCCATTCAAGAATTAAAATTCTCAGCTCGTGGTCATGGGGAGCGTTCTCGCTTTCCGCATACGGGGTCCCGGGTTCGATTCCCGCCGGGGTCAGGAATTTTTCCTGCCTCGAGATGATTGGGTGTCATTGTGTCGTCTTCATCATCATCATTCATCCCCATTACGGTCGGAGGAAGGCAGATCATGCCTAGTACAGCGGTACGGGTCTCCCGCATCGTCCCCTACGCTCGTCGGAGAATGGGACCTCATAATCATCAATTAAATTCAATATCTCTTCTGTTACCCAAGGATTTCTACTAGCCGTCGTCATTTTACCTACTTGATCCTGTACTGCTTTCACTATTTCATCTCTCAGAGGTACCCATTCTTCATCTACTGTATTTCTTTCCCCCATTCTTGTCAATCGTTCCCTAATGCTCTCCATGAAACTCGCTACAACCTCTCGTTCTGTCACTTTATCCAGGTCCCATCTCTTTAAATTCCCTCCTTTTTGTAGTATCTTCAGTTTTAATCTACAGTTCATAACCAATAGATTGTGGTCAGAGTCCACATCTGGCCCTGGAAATGTCTAACAATTTAAAACCTGGTTCTTAAATCTCTGTCTTACCATTATATAATCAGAAACCTTCGTCTCCAGGCCTCTTCTGTGTATACAACCTTCTCTCATGATTCTAGAACCATTTGTTAGCTATGATTAAATTATGCCCTGTGCAAAATTCTACCAGACGGCTTCCTCTTTCTTTCCTTAGAACCATTACATATTCACCTACTACGTTTGCTTCTCTTACTTTTCCTACAATCGAATTCCAGTCACCAATGACTATTAAATTTTCGTCTCCCTTCACTATCTGAATAATTTCTTTTATCTCACCATACATTTCATCAATCTCTTCGTCATCTGCGGAGGTAGTTGGCATATAAACTTGTAGTACTGTAGTTGGCGTGGGCTTCGTGTATCTTGGCCACAAAAATGCCTTCACTATACTGTTTGTAGTAGCTTACCCCCACTCCTATTTTTTTTATTCATTATTAAACCTACTCCTGCATTACCCCTATTTGATTTTGCATTTATAACCCTGTATTCACCTGACCAGAAGTCTTATTCCTCCTGCCACTGAACTTTATTAATTCCCGCTATATCTAACCTTAACCTATCCATTTCAATTTTTAAATTTTCTAACCTACCTGCCCGCGTAAGGGATCTGACATTCCACGCTCCGATTCGCGGAACGCCAGTTTTGTTTCTCCTGATAACGACGTCCTCCTGAGTAGACCCCGCCCGGAGATCCGAATGGGGGACTATTTTGCCTCCGGAATATTTTACGCAAGAGGACGCCATCATCATTTAACCATACAGTAACACTGCATGATCTCGGGAAAAATTACGGCTGTAAGTTCCCCTTGCTTTCAGCCGTTCGCAATACCAGCACAGCAAGGCCGTTTTGATTGTTGTTACAAGGCCATATCAGTGAATCATCCAGACTGTTTCCCAGCAACTACTGAAAAGGCTGCTGCCCCTCTTCAGGAACCACACTTTTTTCTGGCCTCTCACCAGTACCTCTCCATTGTGTGTGGGGGGGGGGGGGGGGTGGAGGGGTTGGTTGGTTGGTTGGTTGTTTGGGGGAAGAGACCAAACAGCAAGGTCATCGGTCTCATTGGATTAGGGAAGGATGGAGAAGGGAGGCGGCCGTGCCCTTTCAAAGGAACCATCCCAGCATTTGCCTGGAGCGATTTAGGGAAATCACGGAAAACCTAAATCAGGATGGCCGGACGCGGGATTGTACCGTCGTCCTCCCGAATGCGAGTCCAGTGTGCTACCACTGCGCCACCTCGCCCGGTCGGGGGGGGGGGGGGGGGCACGTAATAGTAAATTCCCGTTTTTTAATTTTCTTATAAATTAGGATGTCTAATTAGTTCCTTCTTAGATGTAATAATCGCCAAGTTTGTTCGTATGTGAGCGATATAGTAGTCACATGTAATATTTACCTCTTATCTTGTCGTTAGTGCATCTTGAGTGCAAGGGAAGTTTTCTGTTGTGTGCGTCTTTCTCTCATTGAAGTGAACTAATCAGTGAATGAAAGGCTAGGGTGTTATAGAAGCCTCAGGACATATACTAAAAGGGAACACCATATACTAATGGTGCTGAGATGTGAGGTTCTACATTTTGATGAGTAAGTAAGATTACTTTTGATGCTACATGTACCGAGATTCGTTGTGACAGTTATATGTTGTAGTTGGCAGCTGTTAGGGTAGCTCTGCGTCCATGGTGATGTCATTTATTTTGAGCAGAGTAACGCACCTGCCAAAGCGGGGATGTAAATGCGCAATAAGCCCATTGCTGTTTTAAGCGTGGTCGTTAATTTTTCTCTTTTAAGTAGAAATGATTTGACTGTTTGTTATCATTAGTGGAGGTGGCATGATAGACGAAACGCTACACATTAGTAAGTAATATAGAGGAACAAACCGTGTTCGACGGTGTGATGTGCGGAAAGAGTTTTCGACCATGATCAATGAAGACTGACGAGAAGAATTAAGACAGAACGCCAGGTTCTTCGGGAGAGTCTACCAAGGCAGTATTCCCTGGGTACTGGAGGAAGTGACTCAACATTTCTCGACGAGGGTTGATAAGAAAAGGTTTATCATAGCACACTACCATGGATATTTTGGATTATATTTTATTCATATGCACAGAAAAATCGAAAAACAGGATTAAATTATTTCACCAGTTATTATGTGAGCTGTTGTTATGTCTCAGAGATATATTTGTTCATATTTAGCGTATGATGATTTACTAAGACACAAACAGATTTTTTTAGACGCAACATTTTGGTGTCGTTTTGAGGTGTTTTGTAAGAGGAGACTGATATAGGGCCACAGCCTAAGTGTCCCACAATAGTGAAAAGAAAGTGTTTTGTGGGGGAGTTGCAGTAGTTTGTTGATGTTATGGCAGCTACCAGTAAAAGTGTAGAGATAATTAGAGTAGTTGTGTTCGTCCACTGGAGTTTTATGCAGAGAGTATTATTTTTGTAATTACTGAATTAAGGAGTCGATGCGTACATCAGGGGATGTCTCCAAGTAAAATGGGTGGAGTGCATGGAAAGTAACTACTGAGATGAAAGAAAGAAATCGATTGTGTATCAGGTGCTTCCCTCCCCCCCCCCCCCTCCTCCCATTATGTTCAATGTCACTTTTTCCGTTATTAATGAGAACGATATCAGTCAGTGTATAACCGATGACTGAATCTGGATCTGTTTCTACATACATCTATAAAGGTTTTGCAGCACCCCAATTCCCAGAACTCCTGAAGAGAGATGTTGACTGTTAAAAAAAAATGGTTCAAATGGCTCTGAGCACTATGGGACTCAACTGCTGAGGTCATTAGTCCCCTAGAACTTAGAACTAGTTAAACCTAACTAACCTAAGGACATCGCAAACATCCATGCCCGAGGCAGGATTCGAACCTGCGACCGTAGCGGTCTTGCGGTTCCAGACTGCAGCGCCTTTAACCGCACGGCCACTTCGGCCGGCTGTTGACTGTTAATATTGGATCATAGACACAGTCCCTTTGTGCAGAAATGTCACTAAGCCCGCCCAGAGACGTAAATCAACCATGCATGAGCAGCGCCTATTCGACAGAGCGGGCTCGACAGCCAATCAGTTCCAGTCATTCCACCAGGAAGGAGGTACACCGACCGTGTGGTCTCTAGTTCAACCATGCCTAGAGGGTCCATACCGCGGTTCGACCACGTCCGCATTGTTACTTTATGCCATGAAGGACTCTCAACACGGGAAGTGTCCAGGCGTCTGGGAGTGAACCAAAGCGATGTTGCTCGAACATGGAGGAGATACAGAGAGACAGGAACTGTCGATGACATTCTCCGCTCAGGCCGCCCAAGAGCTACTACTGCAGTGGATGGCCGGCCGGTGTGGCCGTGCGGTTAAAGGCGCTTCAGTCTGGAACCGCGTGACCGCTACGGTCGCAGGTTCGAATCCTGCCTCGGGCATGGATGTGTGTGATGTCCTTAGGTTAGTTAGGTTTAATTAGTTCTAAGTTCTAGGCGACTGATGACCTCAGCAGTTAAGTCGCATAGTGCTCAGAGCCATTTGAACCATTTGCAGTGGATGACCACTAACTACGGTTTATGGCTCGGAGGAACCCTGACAGCAACGCCACCATGTTGAATAATGCTTTTCGTGCAACCACAGGCCGCCGTGATACGACTCAAACTGTGCGCAACAGGCTGCATGATGCACAACTTCACTCCTGACGTCCATGGCGAGGTCCATCTTTGCAACCATGACACCATGCAGCGGAGTACGGATGGTCTCAACAACATGCAGAATGGACCGCTCAGGATTGGCATCACGTTTTTTTCACCAGTGAGTGTCGCATATGCCTTCAACCAGACAACCGTCGGAGTAGTGTTTGGCGGTAACCCGGTCAGGTTGAACACCTTAGACACGTAGTCCAGCGAGTGCAGCAAGGCGGAGGGTCCCTGTTGTTTTGGGATATCATCATGTGGGGCCGACGTACGACGCTAGTGGTCATGGAAGGCGCCGTAACGGCTGTACGATATGTAAATGCCGTCCTCCGACCAATAGTGCTACCATATCAGCAGCATATTGGCCAGGCATTCGTCTTCATGGACGACAATTCGCTCCCCTATTTTACACATCTTGCGAATGAATTCCTTCAGGGTACCGACATCGCTCGACTAGAATGGGAAGCATGTTCTCCAGACGTGAACCCTATCAAACATGCCTGGGATGGGTTGAAATGGGCTATTTATGGACGAACCACTCTGAGGGATCTACGCCGAATCGCCATCGAGGGGTGTGGCAATTTGGACCAAAAGTGCCTTGATGAACTTGTGGATAGTATGCTACGAGGAATACACGCATGCATCAATGCAAGAGGAGGTGCTACTGAGTATTAGAGGTACCAGTGTGCACAACAATCTGGACCTCCAACTCTGAAGGTCTCGCTGTATGGTGGTACGACGGTCATTGAGTGGTTTTCATGACCAAAAAAAAGGTGGAAATGATGTTTATGTTGATCTCTATTCTAATTTTCTGCACAGGTTCCGGAACTCTCGGAAGTGAGGTGATACAAAACATTTTGATGTGTGTATTTAATTGGCTTTGTGCGAAACTATCATCCCTTTTGAAATTGACTGATTAAGAGTTTATAGGCATTAGTCCTACGCCAACTCGATTTTTTATTTTGTCTGTGTTTGTGTACAGGACGGTTTTTACTATAGTGTATGGATAACTTCTCTTTGTTCACATTAATATTTTGTCTGAGGCTACAACGAGTCTCAGATACAAGCGCTTGGAGCTGTTAGGGCAGCAGGCGCTTACGTGCTGCCACTATTCTTTTGTGCCATGGTACCCATCAACGGCGAGCTTACTGCAAGGCCGGTGTAGAAAGCACGTTCAGTTTCCGAGGCTTGCGGCCAACTCCTCTGTGCATCTCTCGCTTTGTAACTGTCCTTAGGCGGGCAGCAGACAGCGCGACAATGTGCCAGCAGACTGGTCTACATCCGGAGCAACCTGACGTCATTTGCAGTGTCGTGTCTCGCCTTCCAGCAGTGCGAGGGTGTATGTGACGCCAGTGTTCAAAGGTCCCCGCAGCCGGCTCGTCGCTGCTGGCGGCTTTGTGGCTAACGAGGAGAACACGGCAAGTGCTATAAGCCGATTTCCCAGAAACTTCGCTCGGTGGAAGAGAGAAAAAAATGAGCGGACACGTGTCTCGGCTTATCGGTAGTTTCTCAGCCGTTTATGAGGAAACGACGGTCAGAGTTTCCGAGGCACTTTATGTGCCTTGAAGTGGCACTGCAGCTAAAGTCGAGGTTTTATACCCTTGTTTCCAGCGTTCGAAATCGTATTACTGGTTTTATTTTACTTATCTATTTATTTTTTATTTATCTACCCATGTCCGTAGAAGATAGTTATAAGAATGTGTCAAATGAGTGAGAAAATTCTTCTCAGTGAAATTTCTGTAGTGTACTTGTCAGCAACACTAATGGTGTTACGTATTTGTTTCCGAGAATTGGGATTAGGTCGGCAAGCATATATACCCGTTTTCTGTTGTACCTTGAAAGAACGGTCTTGTACCAGTTCTGACCTTCCCAGATGCCATTGTCCCGTTGATGGAATTAGTGAGGTAAGTTAGTTGTCAAGGCGAATAAACCCAACGCAGCCACCACAAAAATTAAAACCAAAAAATAACGAAACCGAGCCTATAACACGCACGGAGCAAATCGGTTTTCAGGACGAGTGTATTGCGGAAGAATTTTTGGGTATTCTATACTAGTGTGACACTGCTAGCCTTAAAACAACAGAAAAATTAACAGGTGAAGTGTATTATTGCAAAGAATTGTTAGAGAAATTTGATATAGTTAGTAAAATACAAATAAAAAATGCAACTGATCGAAAATCTTTGGCCGGCCGTGGTGGTTGAGCGGTTCTAGGCGCTTCAGTCTGGAACCGCGCGACCGCTACGGTCGTAGGTTCGAATCCTGCCTCGGGCATGAATGTGTGTGATGTCCTCAGGGTAGTTAGGTTTAAGTAGTTCTAAGTTCTAGGGTACTGATGACCTCAGACGTTAAGTCCCATAGTGCTCAGAGCCATTTTAACCAGTTTTGAAAATGTTGGATAAAGAAACTGCGGAAAAAATCATCTATGTTATCACCTGCGGGTTGTATGCTGATGAAACAGAATTCTTGACTAAAGAGGAAAGCGTAGAGGAAGCGGTTCAAGGGCGTCCTGCAATACAATCATCGAAAAAAGCCTTCCATTTTTACATAAAAAAGTGGAAACGTACCACAGATCGTCCCAGTACCACTAGAAGTAAAGGTAAATGCAAATCTATGTTCTTTATAAGTGTATTAACGAGACATTCATGCTATCCTCGTATTAACATGGGATTGGAGAACATCGCTTCTTATTTGATTACAGGTAAAGGCATCGAGACTCGCCGAATTTCGTCCAAAATGGATAAAAAAAACGATCGTGTCTGAAAGTACTCTCAGTCAAAAAATAATAAGCACCTATGACAATGGAATCACCGAGTCAAGAAGGGTGGAAGAATCCATGTAAAACATAAAATGATCAGTTTTTATGTCTGTCAACGTTCTGAAGAAGCCAGAAAGGACGGCTATCTGGTCATCATCCGAAAGCAGTGGCAAAGGCGATGGCGGCTGCGGCTTCATTGCAATCCGAAGATTTTGTATTTAAAACTTCGCAAACGTGTTGTACCTTCAACGCAAAGCATAGGATTCGGTAGCGATATATTACCAAATATATCAGCACAAACGAGAAACGTACATTCGAAGAGTGACTGCGATCCACAGAGACATTTCACCATCAAACTTCTGCTATAGTTCCGCACTTCATCCCTGATTTTGTGATCAATACGGACCGCTGTATGCGAATATCACATCAGCAGTAAACAAACATTGTCACACCGAGGTGAAAAAATTATGAAACTTGCTGTGAATTAATTACATCACTTGACACAGTCATACACCACCGAATATGGTACAACACTGTCCGGATAACTCCTGTCAACAACTATCTCTGTCTTGAAGAAGTTAGGGTACAATTTCGGTACTCAAGTGCATCAAGATGTGAATCAAATAGCGGAACAACACCTGAAAGTATACGCAACCACCTTCAACTCCGAGGATCTGACAAAAGAAACATACCTTCAGTTCTTGGATAATGTAATGCAGCTCCATATTGAAATAGAGCAATATTTGTTAATTATTGATTCACTGGGTGTGAGAGTAATCCTTCATTATGTGTCGAGAATTTTACAGATGAAAACCCAATATCAAGAAGTCCGTTGAATTTTATTCTCTCGAAGTGTACGCCGCATTTGCAGCCCTGTGATGTATACTTTTAGCGACAAGTAAAATATTTCATCTGAAAACTGCAGAATTGCTATACGCTCATTGCACAACAATGAGATGTCACAAGTAACGTGACGCTATAAAATGCATGCTTTAATAAATAATCAACTGGAAGGGCAATATTCGAAGAAATGATTCGTTATGCATGGTTTATCGGTGCATTATTACCACCGCTTGAAACCTTCAGCAAGGTTAGCGACATTTCTTTCCCGAATGAGAGTCATACGATAGAATGTGTCCGTGGCAAACTTGTTTTCCTCGATGCTCATGATGTTCAGAATTTCTATTTCTTGGACGATTCAGCGATCGGTATCATCCAAGGAAATGTATCAAATCTCCCACAAAAATAACCATTAAAGCAATATATAAGAATTGATATGTAAATCGATATAAGAATTAAAATAGGTACAGGAGAATTTAAAAAAAAATTGTAACTCCCCGAAATCACGATAATCACTTATGTCAACACATCCTGTAAAAATGGAGTGCCCTATGTATGTATTTGTGTATGTTCCATATATCCTCCGAAACTTATTTCAAGATTTCAACCAAACATAGTATGAGGACATAATCGAAAAAACTGACACATCATGCATGAGCACTAACATATTACGCTATTCGCAACACATATCGCAGACAGTGTACACATAACCGCTGGGTTTCTATGCAATATTAAATCACTGTACAACCCACAGCTCAGGAGATATAGTGCCATGAACA
This sequence comes from Schistocerca americana, assembly GCF_021461395.2. Lineage (NCBI taxonomy): Eukaryota > Metazoa > Arthropoda > Insecta > Orthoptera > Acrididae > Schistocerca > Schistocerca americana. The sequence goes on along the minus strand of NC_060130.1, from coordinate 419,404,262 downwards.
ATGAGCTGCGTGAAAACGAAACTGCAGGGCGAATTTCGATACAAATAGAGAAGAAATATGTGTACAAATATGTGTCAAATAGAATAACGTATGCGAAATACATGTGACGTGTGAGTAAGTGGGAAACGCTAGAGAGAATTAGCTCCTGCACAATCACTGGACAGATTTCAACCAAATTTGCTACGCATATTTCTTACTATTTGAAAAAGGATACTGTGGGAACAAGAACTACCAACTTTCTACTGGGTTGGGGGTGATAACTTGCAGAGGAGGATGGACAGACAAAGGGGAGAGTAGAAGGAGATGGAAACGGGTAATGGGAGTAGGAGAAGACAGGTAGCGGGGGAGATGGAAATGAACAGAGAAAGAGAAGAGAACGAGATGGTCAGAGGCCGGGGGAGGAAGAGATGGACAGGTAAAAGGGAGGAGGAGATGGACAGGTAAAATGAAGAGGGGGAGGTGGACAGACAGTCGGCAGAGGGGGAGATGGAATGAGAGAGGGGGAGGAGTAGATGGACGGAGAGCGGATGAGTAAGAGGTGGGGATAGAGAGAGGGGGAGGAAACGGACTTAGAGGGAGGAAAAGGAGATGGATAGAAATTTGGTAAGCACAATGAAGTGCCAAGTTTTGAACCAAACATGCACCAACGTCAACACAACGCTGCCCCTAGACTCCTCCACAAATCAGAAGGCATTTAAGAGTCTCTATGGAGAAAACTCTACTACATACCCATTTCCCTTACATTATGATCACACCCTACCTTACAACCCAAGAAAAAGCACACTGCTCTACGTTCTACATTTCTGACACCTTCGCCATTCCAAATGATCGCCAGTTCCATTACTCCATATTCTTGAGTCCATGAACATTCCAATACCTCCCTCCAACACCAGGCTCGTACCTTCCAGTACTTTGACAACATCCTGTAGACACAACGTAACACTCCAATTACAACACAAGTCATTCAACACATAATCAACAGAACACATAACACTGCTCCCAATCATATCAGAATATTCTACAAAAATCTGAGGTAATCCCCCCTCTCCTTCCTGGAAATTCTAGTCTCCTTTTACAACAGAATCCTCGACGTGGGTTTCTCCCCTGTAGCATGGGAGACTTCTTCAATACTCCTCTTCCTCAAACCTAATAACCCTGCCACTGACACCTCTTCCTTCCATCCCATGAGCCTCACCTCTGTGTTCAGAAAGGTTTTTGGATCCATACTATTCATATGTATTCATAAACACCTACACCAACACCTAGCCAGTGCTGTCCATCAATGGCGCTTTCTTTCCAGTTTCATCTCTGATGAGCAACTTATGTACTGCTCATATGCACTTAACTGCCACCCAACATGGAAACCCCATCTACTAACCACTCAAGAGAAGTCCCACAACAGTCTAAAGTTATTAAAACTACTAACCAGTCGAACATGGGGACTGCACCTTTCCGTTATCTTCTGCACCTATAAATCTCTAATCTGTCCTATCCTCTGTTATGAAAATGTGGTTTGGATTTCTGTTCCTTCATCTTTCTGTCATGCCCACAAGATCCTAGAATGTCACACACAGTCTGTGCTCTCAGATCTACCTACACTCCCTACCAGAACCAATATCAAGTCTCCTATCTCGAACAATTCTAAGTACCATATGCTACCCAAAGACTCGATGCTAACTACCCCACTGTCCCCCTCCCTCACCCCCATTTGCTGATCCTGGTTCTCTACGCTACCTCTACCAACGCATTCCCCAAACTGTATAACTCCTTAATATCCATCTCCTCTCCCAGCAAAACTTTAATCCACCCCCTACCTGACCATGAAATGCACCATGATATAATTCTCCCATTCCCTGTCCATGAAATGCATCATGATATATATCTGTCCTACCACATCTGGTAGAACCCACCCCTCCTCCCCTAGACAGAGGTCCCTTCTTCACCAATCCCTTTCACCCACATCATAAGGCATAGTTAGGAACCACATCCCCTCCACTCTTAAGAATCCTTCCACCAAAAATCCGTCCACACAAACCATTCCCCTACTCACTATTGAAAATGCTACAGTCCCATGAAACTGCTACTTCAAGCAGTTTATATACAGTTTTCACTTTTTTCGTCTCTGCATATATTTTTATCATTAGAACAAATATAGCTTTTCACTTTTTAACTTACGCCACTGTCCATCTGTCAATTGTTAATGTAATACAATTCTTCTGATACCGTGATGTGAAAATTTGTACTGTGTTTTTAATATTAAAATTCCTTCGGTTGTAGAGCGTCGAATTGTAAAAGCTGACAGCTCACTCCACACCTCCCATCATCATGGGAGCGAGGAGAATGAAATAACAATAATATATTCACTTTATCCTCCAGACGCTGTTGTAATATACTGAGATGCTTACTCCCTAGTGTTATAATAATAGCTTGCACTCCATACCATCCTGGTCTGTGAGGACTGGTAGGGGTACCCCCTATGCTTCTCATCAGTACTTGTTCATGTGTCCACTCTTCAAGCCTTCTTTCATATGTGTGTGTGTGTGTGTGTGTGTGTGTGTGTGTGTGTGTGTGTGTGGTGTATGTGTATGTGTGTGTGTGTGTGTGTGTGTGTGTGTGTGTGTAGTGTGTGTATGTGTGAGTGTGAGTATGTGTGTGTTTGTGTTCATAATCATATCATTATGTGGGTTTTATATCTGTCATCACAGTCATTTTGCCGCTGCCAACAATGTGGCTATCGCCACTGCTGTGGCTGTCACTGTCGCCTTTGCCACTGCTGCTGAGCTCACGAACCTCAACCATACGTCACCTGTCATCCAGTTACTTCTCCACTTGTCTTCCTGCAACCACCTCCTCCTATTTGCGCCCCACCGTGTCTTCTCCTACCACCATCACTGTGCACACCTGTCCAATCCACAAGAGATATCACTTGAAGCTGTTCTACTTTCCACCAGCCGTATCTCCCTTCTCCAGTCTTCTCCTTCTGGGCACGGCACCCCACCCCACCACCTTCTTCAGATCGAGCAGCCTTGCAACAACGACTAACTGCATCGATAGCAGCACCTACATTACCACCATATTTCCACCCAACCATGGCAACTCCATTGCACACCTGGTCATAGATTGTGCTATCCTCTTGGTATAGATCCAGCAGCAACTCGATCCAGTCCAGTCACCAGCTACCTGCAGTTGAATCCATCATTAGATCGCTATCTATACCCATCACAAAGACATCCAAACACATCAGTACCAATATGGCTCCTATCCCTGACGTCAAAAAGACCACAAAACAAACAGAAAGCACCAAAGTTATGGACTACCACGCCATCCAGTCAGAACACACGTCTACAGAGCTTCGCACCTTCCTCATTTTCCATCTAGACCCTGATTTCCTCAGTTCAACCACCACCCCCCGAAATCTGCAGATGTATCTCTTCGTTACCCACTACTCAGATTACCCTCAGAAATGAGTCTGTTTTTATAAAATCCCTTGATCCAGACTTCGATGCGCAAAGCCCAGCATATACCTCCCAAACTACAGCTCTGTTTCTCATCATACCCATAGACAACCCACATCAATTAGATGTCAAGCATAGGTTCTAGCTCACTTACTTCCAAGCTAGCTCACTTTTTGACACACTTCAGGTGCTGAAAAGTTCACTGTCTTTTAAATAAGTTACCTAGAACCATAATAATATCATGAAATCTAACTCACTTGAAAAACACCTATTTTATTATAAATTATTTAGAAAAATTAAGCAAAATCTTTTTTTATTATGTTCACTTATCATCAAAAAATAATTTTTTTCTCCCAAAAGCTGCTCATAAGAAAATAGATTCAATATTTCCTGAAAAAAGGTGAATGTAAGAACGTAAATGAATACCATATTTATTTTTTTCTGTGTTCCATGCCATACCTTACATTTCTTACATTTTTGCTGGCTAAGTTGTTCAGCGTATTTTATTATAAAAAGTGAATGTGAGAAAATAAATAAAAACGGTTATAATATGTACTATTCTTGGCCAAACTTTACCTAATTCTTGCTTCTGGAGCAGCCATAAGCTTTTATGAACTATTGCTTTGCATGTTTTCTTGATGATTTCTTGACTGCAGTTTTACTACATAACATGTAACTTTTATTTTCATGTATTTATTTTTACATTCTTTACAAACCCAACATCATCATTAATATTGAGACACGCACCACACTGTTTTAGATGTTTAGTATTACCCATTTAAAGATTATATAATTTAGTAGAAAATAATATGATTTTTAATAAAGTATATTCCAAATCATGAACTCTTTTATCATTATTTTCAAGTTACTTCATTCTTTTGTATCTCAATTTAATATTCACTTCTTACAAAAGTTGAAGATAATTACTAATTAAGTTTAAATGTCTGTTAGCCAAAATTATTTTAAATTCATTATTGAGTTCAATACATATTTTTCGCCTTAACTGGTAGTTAAATATTCACAACTGGTAATATTATACAAAGCGTTTATTAACTCACTAATCTTTTTAAACCAATTAGTATTGCTAACATTGCTGAGCTTTTTCAGAACTGTTGCATTTATATAGAAAGATAGTTATTAGATTTTTTTAGTGTGTAATGTCTGTGTGGTAATATATCAATTTTATTTTCGAAAGTATGTCGTTTATCATCATGTTGACTCAATACTTTCTTGATTATTTCAGCTATGTACTCTTCGTGTTTTTCACTTTGAATCATATTAATTCTGCAGTACTGCTCTCTATTATTAAACATACTGTCCTTCTAACCTCCTAAGGCTATTCTCTGTTTAATATTACATTTATTAACTCCTTTAGATTTTTTCATTTTGGTCACCGAATTTACAAGCATACATTTTCACCCATAAACCACAGAATTCTTAAATTATTTTTCCATTACATTCGTCTATCATTTTTCCTAAAACGATCTTGTTTACTAATGGAATACTTTAAATATTATTTTCAGGATGATCATTAGTATCAAATTTATTAATTGCTTTCTCTTACCATTAATTGTTGTTTACCTTTTAATCCATTCTTTTAACTGTAAACATTATGGTTATTAATAAGATCAATAGATTGAGTTTTTCTCAGTTTTGAGTGGCCTCTAAGTCCTAATTGTTATCCTGTTGCCTTTAATTTGTTGGGCCCAACACTACTTAGGCTCACCATTTGTTAGAAATAAACATTATTAGATTTGTAAAAAATATGAACATTTGTATTGAATTACACAGATTTTATCAAATATAAAAAGGACAGAATAATAATTAAGAACCAGTAATGTATAATGAAATAAATTATTATCATGCATTAATTATTTCTCAATAAAAGTAAATTTCCAATTACTTTTTCCATAATTTAGTTTTATAAAACAATTAAAACCATTTTTATATACATCAAACTCAGATTTAAAATTCTCAAATAATTTCGATATTAATGCATTTTTGTTAACCTTTATTTCAATAATAAAACATACTTTGCCTTCTTTAATAATACTATCTGCAGAATTAATACTGTATTCAATACCAAACAAGTTTAAACTTCATTTATACATAGACAAACAACCATATTCTTCATTAATTCAAGGTGGTTGTGTTTTAACTACATCTACACATTGGACAGGAAGAATCACTTGCTAACCATATATCAGTACATTCAGTAGACTGAAGATACTGCAAATAGGTGGGAATTTAAGGAGGTCGGACCTGGATAAACTGACTAAACCATTGGTTGTACAGAGTTTCATGGAGAGCATAAGGGAACAATTGACAGGAATGAAGGAAAGAAATACAGTAGAAGTAGAATGGGTACCTCTGAGGGATGAAGTAGTGAAGGCAGCAGAGGATCAAGTAGGTAAAAAGACGAGGGCTAGTAGAAATCCTTGGCCAACAGAAGATATATTGAATGTAACTGATGAAAGGAGAAAATACAAAAATGCAGTAAATGAAGCATGCAAAAAGGAATACAAACATCTAAAAAATGACATCGACAGGAAGTACAAAATTGCTAAGCAGGGTTGGCTAGAGGACAAATGTGAGGATGTAGAAGGCAGTATCACTAGGGGTAAGATAGATACTGCCTACAGGAAAATTAAAGAGACCTTCGGAGATAAGAGAACCACTTGCATGAACATCAAGAGCTCAGATGGAAACCCAGTTCTAAGCAAAGAAGAGAAAGCAGAATGGTGGAAGCAGTATATGGAGGGTCTATACAAGGGCGATGTATTTGAGGACAATATTATGGAAATGGAAGAGGATGTAGATGAAGAAGAAATGGGAGATACGATACTTCGTGAACAGTTTGACAGAGCACAGAAAGACCTGAGTCGAAACAAGGCCCCCCGGAATAGGCAACATTCCATTAGAACTACTGACAGCATTAGGAGAGCCAGTCCTGCAAAAAGTCTACCATCTGGTGAGTAAGATGTATGAGACAGGCGAAATACCCTCAGACTTCAAGAAGAATATAATAAATCCAATCCCAAAGACAGCAGGTGTTGACAGATGTGAAAATTACCGAACTATCAGTTTAAAAAGACACAGCTCCAAAATACTAACACAAATTTTATAGAGATGAATGGAAACACTAGTAGAAGCTGACCTCGGGGAGGATCAATTTGGATTCTGTTGATATGTTGGAACACATGGGGCAACACTGACCCTACGACTTATCTTAGAAGCTAGATTAAGGAAGGACAAACCTACGTGTCTAGCATTTATAGACTTAGCGAAAGCTTTTGACAATGTTGACTAGAACACTCGCTTTCAAATTCTGAAGGTGGCAGGGGTAAAATACAGGGAGCGAAAGGCTATTCACAATTTGTACAGAAAGCAGATGGCAGTTATAAGAGTCGAGGGACATGAAAGGGAAGCAGTGGTTGGGAAGGGAGTGAGACAGGGTTGTAGTCTATCCCCGGTGCTTTTCAATCTGTATATTGAGCAGGCAGTGAAGGAATCAAAAGAAAAATTCGGAGTAGGTATTAAAATCCATGGAGAAGAAATAAAAACTTTGAAATTCGCCGATTACATTGTAATTCTGTTGGAGACAGCAAAGGACTTGGAAGAGCAGTTGAACTGAATGGATAGTGTCTTGAAAGGACGATATAAGATGAACATCAACAATAGCAAAACGAGGATAATGGAATGTAGTTGAATTAAGTCGGGTGATGCTGAGGGAATTAGATTAGGAAATGAGACACTTAAAGTAGTAAAGGAGTTTTACTATTTGGGGAGCAAAATAACTGATAATGGTCGAAGTAGAGAGGATATAAAACGGAGACTGGAAATGGCAAGAAAAGCGTTTCTGAAGAAGAGAAATTTGTTAACATTGAGTATAAATTTAAGTGTCAGGAAGTGATTTTTGAAAGTTTTTGTATATAGTGTAGCCCTGTATGGATGTGAAACATGGATGATAAATAGTTGGGACAAGAAGACAATAAAAGCTTTTGAAATGTGGTGCTAAGGAAGAATGCTGAAGATTAGATGGGTAGATCACATAACTAATGAGGAAGTATTGAATAGGATTGGGGAGAAGTGAAGTTTGTGGCACAACTTGACTAACAGAAGGGATTGGTTGGTAGGACATGTTCTGAGGCATCAAGGGATCACCTATTTAGTACTGGATGGCAGCGTGGAGGGTATAAATCTTAGAGGGAGACCAAGAGATCAATACACTAAGCAGATTCAGAAGAATGTAGGGTGCGGTAGGTACTGGGAGATAAAGAAGCTTGCACAGGATAGAGTAGCATGGAGAGCTGCATCAAACCAGTCTCAGGACTCAAGACCACAAAAACAACAATGTGTTTGTTATTCGATTGAATAACTTAATCAATACAAAAATTTCAACTGTCCAATAGACTGTTTCAAACATGCCTTTTAATTAACTGAGTCTAACTTTATCTTTAACTTTGTTTTTTTATCATTAGATATTATTTTGTTTTATCATTAGGTAAAAAGACAGTCAGCTTAGAATCATTATCAACAACTTCCTTTGTTTTCATTTTATTGTTGAATGTTTCATGTTATTATATTCATTAGTTTGTAAATTTTCTGAAGACTAAATTTTTCCAGATATTTTCTTATGTGTACTATTAAATCTTTCAGCAATAGGTCCTCTTCTCAAATTAAACATACTATCGATAGCATTAGTTTTATCTGTAACTGGATTTGCCCAGGGAAATTTGGAGAAATCATCAATAACAGTTAATAAATGTTTTATCCTTTATATATTTCTGAATTTTTTTCAGAATATCTGAATTCATCATATGTAAATCAGCTTACCATAAAACACAAATACCAAGTGCAACCACATTCCTCATTTAAAACTTTTTCTCACTGGTTTATGTAAATCATTAATAATTTCTCACGAGTTTGCCCTGAAGGACTAACCATATCTTTCATGAGTGTGTTAAGTTGTAAACCAACGCCCACAATTTTTTTATCGAATTTACTGTTTTCAGTTTTACAGACTGTAAAAGACCTTCAATCCACTGTCTTGCAGTTTTAGTTCTTCCCATGTTAGAACGATGTATTTAAGTAAACGTTCTACACTTCAAACAGTAGATATAATTAGCCATTCGGTTGGATAAAAATTTTGTTATATTTAAATCTTTTCACAGATATAATTAACTTTAAATCTGCTGGAAAAATTTTTACTTCATTCCTTAATTTTTCTTTTAGAAAATTTTATTTATGCAACATTTTTATTGATTTCTTTGAATTAGTGTTTTCATACTAGAATACCCAGTTAATGAAATACAGAAATTATTAAATGGTAAATCTTTTTATATATTTTTGCCAATAACCTTAAACTTTTAAGGGTAAATACATATTCCAAATAATGTATTTTTGTTCACTCCCAGTCATAAGCATAATTTTAATTTTTTGTTTATAATATTCTTTATCTTTAAGATAGCTTAACTCATTGAAGTATGGAGTTAAATGTGTTTTTGATAAATAATCTGATATTACATTTTCAAATTCCTTTCTCGTAAACTGGTTAGTTAGACTACTATTATTAAGCGTATAAATCTTTTCATTCAAAGCAGCTTTATTGACAAAATTCTTTAACTGTTATTTATTGCATAATAATGGAATTGTTTTAAAATACTTGTGTGCTCAGCTTTTGTAACAAGAATTTTTAATACTGTAATGCTTATTGTTCACTAAGTACATCTCTTTTATTAGCTGAATCACTCACACTTAGTATTCTTTTACCACAAATTCTAACATAACTTTTACTAACATTAAAAATTTCCTCAGTTCACTTAGAACTTACTTCATTATTCTAATTAATTTTGGATCTACTGATGAATTTGTTGTGTAACTTTTTTAAAAACAGTACATAACTCTTATTAATACTTTTGGTTATATTATAGATTCTTAAAGTTATTTTTCTCTCTTAATTATTTGGTTCTCATGGTTGAATGTCTTCAGACTGGGTGTAATCTGTAAAAGTTTAGTTATTTCCAAAATCGTCCAATTATTAAACCTAATATATCATTTAATATTTAGTTATGTGATAAAAGTTTTTATGTGAACAATGACAAGTGAGTTAAATTACTTCATCAGAATTTTGTATTCCATCAGTCTTGTAGTATAGAACATTTTTTCCCTAAAAGTAACTATATTTTTTGGTATATTCCTTCCAAATGAATCAAAAACATATTGCGAATTTTCAACTGTTAATAACAAAACAAATGAGTACCAATAAAGACAGATGTGTGTAAATAGCTATTCCATAGCAAGACATTTTGATTCTTGGGTAACTGATGAATCATATAAGCAACACAAAGTATTTAATTTTTAATTGTTAATAAGTCTCTCTATATCAAATTCTGATACTTGTTTATTTACCATTTTTTGCAGCACTTTCATTCTTTTCCATTGTTGAGTAATGTCTTTTTGCTTCTTCCAATCGTTTATCAGCTCTTTCTTCTTTGTCACTGCATTTACAAGTGCAGCAGATCCACCAGGTGATGAATCAGCAGCAGCTACTGTTGAAAAAAGAAATGGTAGAAATCTTCCAAGTTTTGTTAATCCAGACCCGGTTCTTTTCTTTTTAAAAGATATTCTTACAACACAACAAGTATAGGTCATGTTAAAAGTAAATTATGACATTTTTTAATTTCAGGATCTTTTTTGCTTCTTTTGAGTATCATTTTAATATCGATCAAGAAAAATATATTCCTTTAACTTTTCATTTTTAATCTTAATCTTAGTTCCTTATGTTTTAGTTTTGCCACCTGGTTGTATTGTATAATCAATGCTCAAGTTACTCATTTGTATAGATAAAAAATTGGTAAGGATTAACACTTTTACACAGTACTGCTAGTGAAATTATTTATGTAGACTAGTATTTTAGTACTATTGAAATTTTTGTAAACCCCATACATTTTTGTCTAGTTCAATACCCATTTCTTATATTCATTTTCTGAACATTATGTCTACAACTACTGTTGCAGCTATTTTTTCTCATAATGAAGCTCAAATGGTTCAAATGTCTCTGAGCACTATGGGACTTAACATCTATTGTCATCAGTCCCATAATGAAGCATCAGAAGCATTTGTTCTTTCTTTTGCAGCTAATTAAAGTTCTTTATCTGCCTAGTGTCTTTTTTGTAAGTCTATTAACTCTATGTGCACTGCCATGTCTTTTAGAAATCTCAGCTAATTGATTGATTCCTTTGTCTCCATGTGCACAGTCTTTATTCTAGTTTAGTAAAAGGACCACAAAATATATAGCCTGGAAGATGCGTCTCTGACATTGGACAAATATTTAAAACCCAATTTACTATCTCTTTACCATTTTTACTCTTTTCCAAAACGGATAAATACCTCAAAAATCTATTTAAATATGGAATTGCCTTTGGATTAGTATTTATGAAATTGGTAAATTTATTTGCTAACATCTCTGCTATGCTAACATTTTTATTATCATAATTTTTATTTACAGCTGATTCTTCACCGTGAATTACTGCTGATCTGTCGATTAAATCTCCAACATCGTTCATCCAAACTTGTTGGGTGGGTTTTTCTGAATACTTCTTTACTAAACATTCACCCAGTTTCTTTTTACAGCCTGTAGATTTTCTAATTTTCAACCATTTAAGACTGTTTAATGAGTTATCTTTCTCACCTCTACTGGATTTAGATTTATTAATACTGTGACTTTTATTTTGGAAAATAGAATTTGTCAATATTAATATATGTTCATATTACTCTAAAGCATCCTCATTATATTCATCATCAGCATTACTTTCGGTGACTGTATCATTAAACCATCTGTTGCTTTGCAGTTTAGATCTTTGATTAAAATATTATGATCATTAAATTTGACTTCGGAATCACCAATATAATATTTACCTTTTCCCGAATGGAAGGAAGCCAATACCTCCCAGAACATTATCACCTAAACTTTGAATTTCCTGTATTACTTGTTGGATGATATTGATATCAGGTTGATCTGCTTTGTATTTGTTGGATTCTGTTTTTGGATGTTTTCAGCAAAGCATGAATTTATCTTTCAGTTCTTCAGCCTTCTTTCTGTTCCATTTAGCTTTTTTGAAAGTGTCTGCATCGTATTTAGCAATCGGTTTTAGGGGGGGAAAACGATTAATCAACCTTTTTTAAAATTTTACCATTCTTCTTAAACATTTATGTTTACGATCATGTTAACAAAGATGTAAGAAATTTAATTAGATGTCATATTCTAAATCAGGATATATAAAAAAATCATGTATTGAATCCAGATTTAGCTTCATTACTAGACTGTGAACAATTAGTATAATGGTCACCTAACTTCAATCCAATTATTTATAATTTGTCATATTCCATTACATAATGAAGAGCTTCTGTAAATGCAGTTATGGGTTCACGTTAAACACAATCACTGTGGTCTAATAGATATGTAATGTAATCTTCGGAAGTGGTCATTTAATATGGATAAAAATACATTCATTCTTTACACAATTCTTAATTTTGTATCTGACCTTATCCTGATTTGGTTTTCTAATCATGTTTATTACAAAAAAACCAAACTGATGATTTGAACAGTTACTATATGTTTGTTTAAAATGATCAAAATTTATATCCTCACCAGGAAATCCATGATAAATGTGGTTAAAATTTGTGTCATCCTGTCAAAATATATTAAAAAATATAGACTATCTCTAATACTTTTGATATTTTTGAATATGTCTGTGCTAAATAAAAATAGTCGATTCCTTAAAGTTGACCTCTAGTTACGTATTCCATTACTATAGCCCGATTTTCTTTGATAAAGTCATTAAATACTGTTACTGAATTATCTAGACATTGATGCAATTGGACATTTTCATCATAATTTTCAACAAAAGCAGCAATTTTTTGTCATACTTATGTTCAACTTTTTTTACACCTTTCTATTTTGGTTGATCTAAACTTTTTGAATAAACATTCAAAGGATTAATTTTATTACAATTCAATCACCCTAGAACTGGAATATTATCAATCATTAATGTAGTCTTACCACAGCTACTAGGAACAATTATTGTGCATCAAATAGACTTTAGTGAAATTTTACCATATTTTTTATTTCTGTTCTGGAATTTTTATTTTCGAGTCACAATCTGTCATTTATTTAAAAAAATGTTATTAGTAGCAGTGGTCTGCCTATTTCAAATGAGAGATAAATTATCTGTTCTTAGGAAAAGATAAACTGTTACATTACAACAACTTATAAAAATGTTGCATTAGTAGATTTCCATACAACTTTTCAACCCCAAATATAACTTCAAAAAAGATAAAATGTATTGCAATGGAGAAACAATAGAAATTCCTGTAGGTCAGTACAGTTTTGAAAATGTAGAAAAGGGTTTTAAATACAATTAGTTTTGAGAGTGATGTTAGCTTGTATATGCACATAAAAAGAGATAATATTGCAAGTGCGCTAGGATATAATAATCAATTTATTGAAGTTAGTGAAAAGCCTGTTCTTGATAATGTTCCTAAAATCATTCAATTCAAATTATTAAATATCAATTTTTAATTGGCTGATGTTATATTTGTTAAACATACTGATCAATTTCTCAGAGAAACTAAAATTATAGCTTCATTTAAAACCAACCTTGACTTTGAAGACTAATAAATTATAACCCACATTATCCTGTATACAATCCAGTTCATGTTAAAATTCAACATAGAAATTACTATAACTGATGAAAATGACAGTTCAAGTGAATTAATTGGTGCCTGTGTAACAGTTATTTTAAAAATGTGTTAATAAATTTTATTCTAAATGTATCTGTTCTACTCATTGCTAGTGAATGAGAAAAGTAAAAATGATATAAATGCACCCAAGAAGAGCACAGAGATTGAAATTGATATTGGTGATGGATGGCTTCATCCAAATCATATGTATAATTACATAAGAACTTTAGAATTCTTATAACTAATCCTGATGGATCAGAATCAGATCATTAAACATGTGGGGGAAAATCCATTAAAAAATTAATCAATAATTATATGGCAAAACAATTTTATTTTGTGGTCATAAAGAAAGGAAACACTAATTTATCTAGAACCGAATTTCAACAACAGCTATGTTAGATTTGACTACATCTGCCTTTGATGAAACAAATATGGAAGGTCACATACTTAACAATGGAAAAATGAAGAGTAAGGAAAATGAAGTGCTTCATTCATCAGCAATGCTTGGAGGATTTATTAAAGACTGTGAAGAAATTATGTGGCAAGGAGATTTAACTGTAGTGTTTAGAAATTCATCTAGTTCAAGAGATGCTTTTCTCAGATGATATAATTACAATGATTCAGGGATGAAACTAAATATTGGGAAATTATGATACAGTCCATTGCAATTTGTATACCTGTTGCTAAATATGAACCGAATTGTAAACCTGTATAATGAGAAAAAATTCTGAAAAATCCAAGAATTCCAATATCTGTTTATGAAGTTCAAACTGTAGAAGTTGTATAATTAATTGGTAATAAGATTTTGGAGTTAGCTATTACAAATTTCTATCAATCCACAGAATTTGATATGCCAGATTTAGTATTTGTTACATGTCAGACAAATCGTAAAAATTATCGGTTACTTCACTCTTCACTATTCGATTAAACTAAACTACAGGATACCTGAAAAATGAAAGAAACGTTTTCCCTGATGTGATGTGGAATATTTATCATATAAATAAGTTTCTGAAAGCTTATGATGCATTTCTCGATTTTAGACGATTGACAGTACTGAAAGAAGATGTAGATATAAATCCATATAGGTTTACAACGTATTTTCCGATTTATGACATCAGTATGACTCCTAGAAAGAATATGATAACTTCACAGAGAAGGAATATGAGACTTCGTGCAACTTTTAATGATAAAATTCCAAATTACAGACTTAAATATGTAATATTGTATGGAAAGAAAAATCTTACTTATGCCTCAGAACACACAATATTAGCTGAGAATTTTTAAGTACCTAGATGGATAAGAAATTAGAAAAAGTTGAAGAAGTGTTACCTTTGTGTTTGGATTTCCTTTTGAGGTATTTTCAGAAAGATAGAGGAAATATAAGATGATATCTTTTGTATGTCAATTAGAAGGTGATACCTGATTTTATTTCATTAGGTATTTCTTCAGATAGCTCTTGTTATGTAGATGATGTAGGCATTTAAAATTTTCAAAATGGGTTAATATTTGGATGAGCAATTAACAAAAAAGACTTGACCCACTGCCCTGTGAGCTATTCAGCACAACTTACTTCAATGTGTTGTGGGTAGCGGATTTCCAGGGGTAAATATCCTATCAAAACATGCAATCAGAATAATATTATCTCTAAAAATAAGAAACACACGACAAAAATTAATTTTCAGAGACTCAGTCATAAAGTTTCAATTATAGGTGATGCATACGCCATGTGCCAAAAAGTGCAGTTTATGCTTCTTACATAAACCAAACAGTACAATGTAGGTCATTCGTTTGTTAGACTCTACTTACAGTACAATGGTAGTGAATCTAATTTGACTCATTCTTCTGTCAGTAGATGGCATTGGTGTAGCTTCCATTAAAATTCATATGGTTATATAATTTCGTTTACATATTAATTATTCCATTCTAATTTTAATTCGAATATTCTTATTCAGACTTGCACGTTGTTTACAAATCATCTTCACAATTAAATGCAATAACATAAAGAAAATAATTTGTTTTCAATCTCAAAATGAACTGATGAAAACATCATTTTTAAAATATCCTTCGTCATTCAGATTCTCTCTATATATACAAATTGTGATCGAATTCATTTGCTCCCAGAGTGCCGCAGGCTGGGAGTTGAATTCGCCACCCAAGCAATAGGGATCATCAGTCAAGTGACTGCTGTTCTATCTCTGCCCCTTCAGTTAAAGATGAGTGGACCAGATGCAAAGCCGGCCGACGTGGCCGCGCGGTTAAAGGCGCTGCAGTCTGGAGCCGCACGACCGCTACTGTCGCAGGTTCGAATCCTGCCTCGGGCATGGATGTTTGTTATGTCCTTAGGTTAGTTAGGTTTAACTAGTTCTAAGTTCTAGGGGACTAATGACCTCAGCAGTTGAGTCCCATAGTGCTCAGAGCCATTTGAACCATTTTGAACCAGATGCAAGGAGGGTAGCTACTATGAAGTCACAGGAAAACGACCTGGCCGTGCACCAGGACTTTGAGCTGGACTTCGAAAAAATCCACATCGTAAAATGAAAAAAGAGAGTAACATCAAGGTAAACCCTCTGGGTTTCCTTTAGACGAATTTTTATTCAACTTAATACTAACTGCCCAGTTAAATAATATTTATTTATGCTTTTACATAATTTGAATTTTATATTCTTACTTTCACTTTTTATGATAAAATGCACTGAAAATGAGAGCCTGTAAAATTGTAAAATGTTAGATATGGAATAGAACGTACAAAAACAAATAAAATCAGTTTCTTTTGCTTTCTTATTTTCACCTTTTTTCAGCAAATATTGAATTACACGCACTTTTAATCAATAATACTAAATTTATTTTCTTATGTGCACCTCTTGTGAGAAAAAAGTAACTTTGTGTCATAAATGAATGTGATAGGAATAAATAGACATTTTTATTAATTTTTCTAAATGAAAATTACACTACCACATTTCAGAACACCGTAACTGTCTCTCATTGCCACAAAAAACTTTGAAATTTGTCTCAAATTTGCCCATAATCTTCTTCCGTAATGGTGCGAGAGCGTGGTGGCCTTCTACGTCACCCTTGGGCTCGAAGATGCTTCAGACTGCAAGGTGTCGACATATACGAAAAACAAGACAGAGCTTGGAAGTTCCTATAAAGTGTAAGCTGCGTTAATAATGTCTTATTGGCACCAAATTTCACCACAAATCTGCTCAACGCCATTATATACTTGGTACACGTTGGGAAGGTCACCACATCCCCTCTTACTCACTTTTCACTCCTTCTTTTGAGTCTCTGAGATGGATGTTAGAACCTCGACGCCTGGTGTTGAAATAAGGCGGTTCTCTTATGGGTGAATCATTCCAGATACACTGCCGCTCAGAATCGATACGAAAAGGCCTTAGGGGGTGGTATGAGGGACATCAATGAGGCCACCCCTTTCCATGATGAGTTGATTCACCACAATTTCGCTGTAGAAAACGACAGTTCATAGTGCGATGAGCAATAGGACAACGCTCTTGATAACCTTTGACACTGCTGACACGCCTGGATTCTTCAACAATTCTCTAAGGACATTGTGAGCTGCATTTGCCATTGAACGTGATTACACTGGTTGGAGTGCCGTATGAAAGCAAAATTTACTCTCGTTCAAAAAAATTCGACGAAATTCGAATGTGATTTGATGCAGCAAGGGTGCTTACGCTTTTTGAGCCGTCCATTTTTGCGCCCTCCTGCGGGGCGATGAGGAGGGGTGGGTTGTTTGCGACATTGACGAATGCGTGAATAAAACGGCAAAGGGTCCCCTACTACCCCAAGTTCGAGGCACATCACCAATGGTACCCACCTACTGTTACCGAAACTTAAAAAAAAAATACCCTGAACAGAAACAAACTATGGAAACTACGAAGTAGTGTTAGGCGTCTGCTGGTAGCCAACCCTTTGACACCTCTCCGTTTCCAGATACCTGCCTACATGCACCTAGGAATACTTACAGATTGTCTTAGGAGAGGCAGAGGATGGTTGTAATTAAACTAACGGTGATCTGCCTGCTGCAGCGTGGGCATTATACCTCGCAGGACGCTGGAACATCGTAGGTATGCTTGTTAATCAGTGCGCTCAAGGAGTGTGCTGAAAAAAAGTAATATCGGAACTTCCGGCCACTAGATGTAACTGAGGCACTGTAACCAGTCGAAATGTGGATTGTCACCTGGTTTGACGTCAATACGTTGCTTGTCGCTACACGACGTGTGTCCATTTCTTTTGTGAAGTGACTGTTGGTGTAAAGGGTTAACTAGGTTTAAGTTTTCAGCATGAAATGGAATGGCTACTGAGAAAAAAGACCGAGAATGTTTGATATAGTTGTTTTACCAGAACAGCAGTGATACCGTTTCGGCAGAATGTCTACAGAAACTGCTTCGAAGGGGCCCCATGTCAATAAAGGGACTAAAGAATATGATCATGAAATTTGAAGAAACATATGAATTAGGTGATACAACAGGAAGAGGGAGACGCCTCTTTCCCATGGCACTTGTTGAAGGAGTTGCTTCAGCTATAGCTCACAGTACAGCACACGCCTCGGATTCTTCATCTATCGGCTTTGTGACGTTGTTTCACAAGCTCCTTCACTATCGATCCGTTTTTCACCGAGGAGGTAACACCTCGCGGGCTTGTAAGGTGTAGAGCGACATCTGCATCTTACAAGAACCTCGTTGTGTAACTCCTGATTAATGCTTTGCAAGAACGCAGGTGAGTCTACACTGCTATTGTTATGCAAGGAAATTTCAAAATATGTGGCCTTCAAGATCCCCCTAATTCCATGTGACTTCTGGTTGTGAGAATATCTAAAAGATCATGTCTATCAGAGATAATCCGGACTCTTCCGGGTGTGAAGGATAACATATGAAGACCATATCACTTTAATTACACTGGAAACGCTGCGAGCGACTATTGGCTATTTCATGTTACGAATGCAGCGTGTTTCTGAGTCGGATGACGATACCGCACATTAGTTGTAATTTGTGATTATATCCTAACAAACTTGGCAGAATCACCGTTATCAGATGTTTGAGCGTCACCGCTCTTCTGTTGCACTTTCATCTCATTTTAATTGCCTACAGCGCCACACTTTCACTTGGTGACACAAAGCGGATCAACAACTTTTTTCGCACACAGAGCGAGCGCAACGATTAGTGAACATACGTATGATGTTTCAGCGTCGTGCGATGCAAACAGTACACACTACAGCACTCGGAAGACAGTTTAATTATAACCACCTGGTAAATATTTAAAATTCCAAATGAAAGCTGAAATTACGGTACTGAAGGGCTCCAAATGGGTGTGATCACGTTCAGTCGTGGTGCAGCCATACAATGGCCTTAGAGAAGGGTTGAAACACGCATCACACTGCGAACTGTCGTTTTCGACAGCGAAATGTGTGGGAATCAACGTCCCAAGGAAACGATGGTTGCGATGACACTTTTTATATCATCCTTCGATGCGTATTCGTGTCGATTGTGAGGTGTGTTTAAAATGTTTTGTTCAGTTACTCATAACGAATTCACGTGATTTCAACGTTGCTAATCGCGGCTCTAAACTCCAACGCAGAGGTAACAAAAGAATGGTTCAAATGAGGGTAAGGGGGAATGTAACATTCTTCCCATCGTGTGACACGTCCGCAGTCGCGTCGGGCAGAATTGTTGTGAAATTTGGTGTCAACTTGAAATCTGTACCCCACCTTAGACGTCATATTGACTTATGAGCTCGAGCCTATTTTATTTCTCTTTTTATTTTGCAAGTGTCGATACCACGCTGTCTGAAGCGTCGACGAGCCTGATGGTGTCGTCGCAGGCCGCTGCCATGATTTTTCACCATTACGGAGGAAGGTTGTAGGCACCTGTTAGCCAAAGTTTCTTACTTCGGCGTAGCAATGGGAGACATCTATGGGATTTCGAAAATGTGGTCTTGCAGTTGTGTTCCGTAGTGTACTGCTTCAGTCCAGGGGTGAGCACACTAGGCCACGATACACCTTCAAGCGTGTATATTATTCTCCACCACCTGATGCGCCTTCCACTGCTCTTAGCACGTCAGTGTTCCCCTCACACTTTTCTACTAATGGATTTGTATGTGGAGTCCATCGTGGTTTACAGTTAATGTTCGGGCCAAGGTATTTCACCACTGGATTCACCGGAAGCACATGAGGGCATAGCGTCGTAGACGGGATCTGTTGCACACGATCTCTGACGTGGATGCCCACAGTAATCAGCTGTGTTGAATAGCGAATAGCCCGTAGCAGAGGGCTGCCACCATTGCTTCCACTTTATGCTGTCCTTCTCCCAAATTGTCGCTTTTACTGTATATACACAAATCGTCAGCGTATTGTAGTATGTTGATACTGCTCTCGAAAATGATATGTGTATATTCTGTGGAGATACTAAACGATATCATTCACAGAGTTGATCCTTGTGGGATGCCCTTACTCGTCTTCCTTGGTCCCATACTGCTATTATAAATTTTCATAGATAGTTCTCTACCATGAAGTAGACACATGAAGATGCCAATGTAGAAAGAGGGACAGTGCGTTACTCCAACTCCTTGGCTAGTAAGCAAAGGTCAACTACGTCATTTGCATTCTCAGTTTCGGTACAATCTGCTATTAGGAACGTGTCGTTGCTGAGATAAGACTGAACATCTGTAATAAGTTGTGTTAGTGTTTTATAGGATCCGCTGCCTCCGCCGGAACCCATATGTACAATCAGTAACATACCGTTATGATCGTATCGCCATTCTACCTTACGTTTTAATATTCTTTTCAACATCGTCAGTGAGCGTGACTGTAGTGCGATAGGTCTATATGACGACCATAAAAGGAAGTTTGCCAGGCATTAAAACTGTAACAACACGCGCTGTCTTTATCCCATGAACGTAATCCCGACTGAAACAGGAATTGCTTAAAATATTGCTCAGGTAAGGTTTTTCTTGGCCAGTCAAATTATACAGATTTGGGTAAATGATGTTGTCAGGACCAAGTGGCGGACATGTGTTATCTGACAACACTTGATTAAGTTCTATTACTGTTATGGGTTCCTCCTAAAAATTGTTTACACCAGCAGCAGTTGAATTAACAGCAAGGTCCAGAAAGTTAGCTGTAAAACACTGCAGAAACGATTCCATCTGAACAACTGAGAAAATCATGGTGGTGGACGTCTGGACGCTTTTGATACGTTTAATTCTTTACCACACACACGAAATAGGTGTTCTTGCATTTAAGCTTTTGCAAAATTCCTACCAGTTATCTCCTTTCGTTTCTTTTAGGAGTAGTTTCAAATTCGCCTGCAGTCTATTGAAACCTAAATAATTTTCTTCTGTCGCTTGACGTCTGTATAATTTTAGTGCGTTCTTACTTTCCTTCATTGCCTTTTGTCATTCTTCGTCCCACCAATCTGACGATTTCCCCTCTCTTCTAAGAAACGATTTATCCTATGGAGTACACATTTTCGCTGCTTCGTCGTTCAGAATAGAGTTCACTTGAACATCGAATCTATTCATTAGCAGTTCCAGTACCGTTTCACATTGCCTCTAGTTTACCCTCTGTATGTTCCAGCTGTGTCTGTGGCATACTGTTTAAGGCAGCTAAGACAAGACACCACAAATATATCAAGAATGAAGAAATATATCGAGGTGCAGTTTTCTGCAAGTTACAGGGGATTGTATCTACACTATGTGAACAAAAGTATCCAGATACTCCCAGAAACATACTTTCTCCTAGTCATTCAACATCTTGAGAGAGCAGATTGGGGCGTTCCGTGGAACTCATGGACTTCGGATGTGGTCAGGAGACTGGGTGTCACTTGTGTCATACGTCTGTATGCGAGGTTTCCACACTCAGAAACATTTCTACGTCCACTGTTTCCGATGTGATAGTGAAGTGGAAACGTACAGCACTAAAGGGTACTGTCCGTTCTCGTCTGTTCACTGACAGACACCGCCGACAGTTAAAGAGGGTAGTAAGGTGTAATAGGCAGACATCTATCCAAACCATCACACAGGAATCCCAAACTTCATCAGGATCCACTGTAACTACTATGGAAGTTAGGCAGGAGGGGAGAAAATGTGGATTCCATGGTCGAGCGGCTGCTCATAACCCACACATGAAGCCGGTAAATGCCAAACGACGCCTCGCTTGGTGTAAGGAGCGTAAACATTGGATGACTGACCAGTGGAAAAACGTTGTGTGGAGTGACGAATCACGGTGGACAATGTGGCGATCCGATGGCAGGGTGTTGGTTTGGCGAATGCCCGATGAACTTCATCTGCCAGCGTGTGTAGTGACAACAGTAAAATTTGAAGGCCGCGGAGTTATGGTGTGGTCGTGTTTCCCATGGACGGGGCTTGCACCCCTTGTTGTTTTGCGTGACACTATCACAGTACAGGCCTACATTGATATTTTCAGTACCTTCTTTGCTCCCTGTATTGAAGAGCTATTCGGGGATGGCGATTGCATCTTTCAACACGATCGAGCACCTGTTCATACACGACTTGTGGCGGAGTGGTTACACGACAATAACATCCCTGCAATGGACTGTCCTGCACAGAGTCCTGATCTGCATCCTATAGAACATTTTTGCGGTGCTTTAGAACGCCGACTTCGAGTCAGGCGTCACCGAACGACATCAATGCCTGTCCTCAGTGCAGCAATCCATGAAGAATGGGCTGCCATTCCTCAGGTAACCTCTTAGCACCTGATTGAACGTATGCTTGCAAGAGTGAAAACTGTCATCAAGGCTAAGGGTGGGCCAAAACCATACTGAATTCGAGCATTACCTATGGAGGGTGCTAAGAACTTGTAAGTCATTTTCATCCAGGTGTCCGGATACTTTTGATCACATAACGTATATCTACAGCTACATCTACATCGATACTGCGCAATCAACCTTTCGGCGAAGGTACCCTGTACCACTACTAGCCAGTTACTTTTCAGTTCCACTCGCAAATAGAGCGAGAGGAAAATCGCTGTCTGTATGCCTCCGTATGAGTCCTTATTTCTCGTCTCTTATCTTCGTAGTCCTTACACGCGTTGTATGTTGAAAGTAACACAATCATTCTGCCAGTAACAAATCATGCAGCTCGCCTCTGAACTGGTTCGATGTCCTCCTTTAATCCCACCTGGTACAGATCAAAAACACTCCAGCTATACTCAAGTATTTTGCATGCAATTTTTATCGTTTATAGTAGACGAATCGCAACAACGACTTTGTTTTTTCCTATATATTATTATATAACCTTTTTGATGGCATTCAAAATAACTTCAACGACGTATCCTGTGTCAGACTTGATCAGATAGTATTAAGAAAACAATGCCTCAAACCACCGCCGTCAGGATAAAATGTTCCATAAACGTCTACCCTATTAAACAAACACGTAACTTAGCTATGGTTGTTGTCGTTACAAGTTTACCGCCATCAGGGGAAGAGGTGTCACATTTTATCGAATATAAGCAAACACGTAACTCGAGTACGTTTCTTGTGTTTAACTGTGCACATGAAGCCCATTTGTCTGTGTTCTGCTGCTCTAGCTATGAAATAGCTTACTCGGAAAGCTGTTAAGACGTTCAAAATACATACGAGAGTCAGAAAAGTGAATACTGTTTGTGGGGAATGTCGCCAAACTATTAGAACAGAAGTTCGGTTGTTTGCTGAAGAGTATCTAGATCGTGCCACGCACTCACGATCAGTGTTTCCAAACATTACAAAAAGAAGTTGTAGAAACTGGAAGTGATGTGAAGAAGAAAAAACGTCAAGGAAAGAGACGAGCTACTGATGAAAAAACTGAAACTAACATTTTAGCATCTGTAACATATAATGTAAATGTTATCTCGGAATTACTAGACGGGTCAACCAAAGGAATATTCTGCGAACACTATATTCCATCTACATCTTCATGACAATGACATCCAATTTTTTTACAGTTCTCCGAATGTTATCTGCGAAAAATACAAAATTGATGCGGAATATCTACGCAACATTATGTTTAAGGAAGAGCATCGTTTACAAACCACGGGCAACTCAGTCTTCGCAATATGGACTTACCATCGGTTGAAACTTCAGCTGATTCAAATAAGTGGATAAAAACTTCGCTCACGGTCTATCAACTTTAGGTGTGTGTTTTTAAAGACCCTCATCATGGGTCCGTATTTTATTGGTGGGAATCTAAGGTATGGAAGACATCTCACTAGATATAAGGCACTCAGTATGATGTCAACATGACGGATGTCCGTCTCAGTCCTCACATGAAATGATAAATGCTCTTACGAAATATTTGCAGAGTATGGGAATGGTCCTTCAGGAAACGAGAAACTTCTGCACACTCCTCAAACTTAACACTTATGACATTTTCCCGGTGACGAAAGTTAAAACAAGAGGTCTGTTCAACGTGCAGTAGTGTTTCTCCAGATTCACTTTACAGCCTATAGCTATGCTCAAGATCAACATTTTAAGCACTTGGTATGACTGCAATGGTAATAAACATACAAAACGTACCTCAGTTATGTGTTTCCTTAGATTTTATATAACAGAGCAGACGGTTGTGGATCCTTTTCTCCAGGCTGCAGGACATTGACATGCGCCGTTGTTTTCTTCAAACTATTTGATCATGTATGCATTTTATTCGTCTAAGTTCTTTTAAGTGCCACAGAATAGAAATATATAGTTCCATTAGAAAAAATGTAGTCGATGTCGTAATTAGGTTACTATAAATGATGAAAATTACTTACGAACGTCAAGAAATTTGTCAATATATTCCACTTTAACTTGGCGAAAGCCGCACGTTGACGTGTTAGCTGTCTCGGCGTCTATAAATGCGATCTATCACCAATTTTTGGTGGACATGCGAGGACAAACGGTTACTGGTCCAAGACTAAAGGATCTTAAATCAACTTCCATGTATAGGTTGCAGTTATCGATGGAGACTCAAAACACAGGCCAGCTGCACAGTTCGGCTGGACCTGAGTCCCATGGAGGATGATATGCATTGAAGTCCCCATTGTTATTTGTGATTAGTACTGGAACTAACCATATTACCCAGATGGTCTTTAGTTATATCGTTATTTGGCGCTCTGTAGACAGAAATTACGTCATAAGTTCCAGTATATGGTAGTATGGAGACACATGAGCACTGAAATTCTGAATAAGTAAGCTCAAAATTTAAATTTTTTGTCAGATATAATATTTAACTGAAAGCTTTGTTCCTCCATACCCGTCCTCTCTGTCACTGCACAGTGTTAAAAACGATAATAACCTCAGTTAGTGTAGCTACCCACTTCTAACTGACTGCGCAAATTGCTACATTTTGCTCGTTCATAAAGGAAAGTAAGCTGTTTTTATTACTCCTTATACAGGGTGTTTCACAATTCATGTCACTTATCTCTAGGGGTTAAAGAGAGGACTTACTAGATCAAGTTTTACGTAGGAACCCACGACTGGAAACGACAGCCTACGGCACTACAGAGCATTAAACTTGTATGTGCCGGCGCCTGTAAATATATGAGTATACAGGATGATTCTTGATGATGTTAGATGCATTCAAGTGTGATAGAAACGGGTAAATGCGTCAAGCTGAGGTAAGTGACCCTGGTTCGCAAACGAACGAGTCAGAAGTTATGGGCGTAGACCGTTCCGATTCTAATGAAGTGGAACACATATACAGGTGTTGTTGTTGCTAAGATTGTAGAGTAGGAAGCTTTCAGAGGTGATCATGCAACCGAAAACACGAAAAAATGTCTAGTAAAAATGGGCTCCACAAATCATATCTTAAGAGCTACGAGCACTTATTGAGGAGATGTGTTCGGGCTAGAGAAGATGAGCAAGTGCCCATAGCTCCTAAGGTACTTGTTTTAGAGCCCATGTTTAGTAAATATTTCTTCTTGTCTTGGTTTTTACTACCACCACTGAAAGTTGCCTACCCTACAATCTTAGCAACAACAGTACCGGTACATTTATTCCATATTCCACTGTCAGTGATATCAGAACGGTTTTCGCCTGTAATTTTCGACTCGTTCGTTTCCGGTACGGGGACCTCTGCCTCAAACTGATACATTTATCCTTGTCTCTAATCTTTGAAAGTTTGTAACATCTTCGCGGAATCATCCTCAATATACAAAAATTTACAGGCACCATATTCCACTGTCAGAGATATGAGAACTGTTTTCGCCTGTAATTTTCGACTCATTCGTTCCCGGTACGGGGACCTCTGCCTCGAACTGAAACATTTATCCTTATCTATAATCTTTGAAAGTTTGTAACATCATCGCGGAATCATCCTCAATATACCAAAATTTACAGGCACTGGCAGCTATAGCTCTGATGCTCTGTAGCGTCGTTGGACGGCGTTTCTGGACATAGGTTCCCATGGAAAACTTGATTTACTGAGACCCCACTACAAGCTCTAGAAGTGTGTAACATCAATTGCGGAACACCCTGGTGAGTGTGCATTCCATAGCATTATACTGTAAGGCAAACCAGTAATTAACTTTTAATTTGTCAGTTGCCGTTAATACTGGAGCCAGTATGTTATATATAAGAGCTTTCAAGTTACAACTTTGCAGGCAATCGTTGATTTTCTCTGTGCTTGACATTCTTCCCGGAACAGTTGTGATAATATGCAATACGCAGTTCACTGGATAGTAATTGGTGTTGTTTGGCTGTGTACAGTGCGATGGAACTGAGGCGGATACGGATTGTGAAGCGTGAGTGTATTTGGAGTCGACATTGGCAACCAGTCTGCCACATAGGCACGGTCGGCTTGTCGCTCGACATTTGCTGAGTATCAACGTGGGTAGCCTGGTGCTACGCAGGGCCCAGAAGGCACAACGTGCACGACAGGCGCCGGCGGCGCACTTGCTCGCTGTTGTGCACATAATGCAGGAGACGAAGGGGCAGGCGCGTATGCTGGCGCGAGAACTGTTGGCTGGGCGGTGGACATTCCTCTGATACTGCATTATGAACTGTCGACACCAGCGGCGGAGGAGCTGACTCAAGGGACTGACATTTCCCTGCAGCAACAGTAGAAGAACTTCATCTGCCTTCCAAGGCGACAATTTCTTGACAGATTGTGTCGAACTCTAGTCGTTTTCAGTTTATATCCCGTTGTCTTCTGGATTCTGGCATACTTTTTCTGCGGCGCTGTTATGAGCGCCACAGTAAAGGAATGTAGGAGGAGTGTCGCATTCACGGTCACATTCAGTACCAGTAACAGGCTGTCCACAATCAAAATATCTAGACTCGCTACGACACCGATTACTTCCATGTCTCAATCTAAAATAGTTCAGGCGTGGAAAGGCTTCACCTACACTCCTTTATTATTAGATATACAGGTTTAGGCCATCTTTAAAGATTCCCTCCTACTGCAATAGGTATGGTGTAGCGTTTCATTTTTATTATAGGTACGCTGTAATGTATAACTTCCAACATTTCTTCTTCAGCCGAACTAACGTCCACATCTTGGATGATAACGGGTCTCGTCCTCACGAACCATAGAATATAGACCTCCATGTCATTATTCTGAAATATTAGGTAGTTTTACACGATTGCGGCCTGACGAAATTATGTTTTTGTTGTTGATGTATTTATTTATGCTTTTGCTTCACAATGTAGTAACCTACCCAAGAACATTGGATGTAAACGGTCCATATTCTTATTGTTGCTTTCAATAAAGATTTGAAAAGGACTAACAATATATTCAGCGTAGACATTTATTTACTATACATTATGAGGTCTGCCACCTGTCGGGTCTGTATGTGCTGCTGTAGCTTCCACGTGAGACCTGGCAGAATGATTATGACGACATATGCTCTGTTTTTCTGCGTCTACACGCTGCATTTTATATGAACTGCTTTTTTTTGCAGCTCGTTGCCAGTGTCTTTCATGGATCGCTTCTGTGAGTTCTTCTCGCGGCTTGTCATCTCGAAGCCTTCAACCTGTACTGCAATACTGTCCACTTACTTCAGACTATTTAAAGCGTCCATTATCATAGCAGTTAGTTCTGTAGTCGTTAAGTGACTATTATCGCCGTTCACATCACTGCAATTCGTTTTGCCATCATCGCCATCGTCCATGGCGGCTATGAGTCATTAACTTTGCAGAGAGGAAGTTCGGCTCTTTCTCCGCGTCGGTAGCTGTGGGGTCAATACGGCATTTTGCTAACGGACAGGTCATCGTTCGATTCTAGCCCGGATCGGGGATTTTATCCACTCGGCGACTGTGTGTTGTGTTGTCCTTACTCCGGCGTCGTGATAACTGACAAGAAACTCGTCTGCAGCACTCTGAGATGGTTAAGTGGGCACGACCTGAAAGCCAATGAACTGAAATAAAGAAAGCGTAGGGTATTCAGCTCCACTACTCCAGATATTAACAGAAAAAATGAGCTGTTGAAGCTAGTGGAGCACTGAAACTTCCTGGCAGATTAAAACTGTGTGCCGGAGCAAGACTCGAATCTGGGACCGTTTCCTTTCGCGGGCAAGTGCTCTACCTTCTCAGCTACCCAAGCACGACTCACGATGCATCCTCACAACTTCAGTTCTGCCAGTACCTCGTCTAAGCTTCACAGAATCTCTGCTGCGAATGTTGCAGTACTACCACTCCTGGAAGGAAGGATATTGCAGAGACATGGGTTAACCACAGCCAGGGGGATGTTTCCTGAATGAGATTTTCCCTTTGCAGCGGAGTGTGTGCTGATATGAAACTTTCTGGCAGATTAAAACTGTGTGCCTGACCGAGACTCGGACGCGGGACCCGATATTGTAAAAACAGCTCTAAATTTCTTGAAAGTATTCATTATCTGCTGCGAGAACGACAACTGTCTTTAAGCCTTGTTAATGATGAAGCAACAGAGACATTAGTGCTATTCCGACTTATTTGGAACCCGTGAACAACTTAAAGCCAACTCATCATTGTCATAGAATGAAATTTTCATTCCGCAGAAAAGTAAGAATTGATATGAAATTTCCTGGCAGATTAAAACTGTGAGCTGGACCAAAACTCCAATTCGGGACCTTTGTCTTTCGTGTGGCAGTGCTCTGGTGCATCCCGAGTTCGAATCTCGGTGCATAGCACAGTTTTAATCTGGCAGGAAGTTTCGTATCAACACATACTCCGCTGTTGAACGATAATTTTAGTCTGGAAACATCCACCAGCCTGTATCTCCACAATACCGTTTCCTCCAGAAGTGCTAGTCTTGCAAGTTTCGCAGGAGAGCTTCTATGAAGTTTGTAAGGTATAACACAATGTACATGTGAAACTAAAGCACTGCGAAAGGGTCCGGAGTCGCATTTGGGTAGCACAGTGGCTGAGCACTTGTCCACGAAAAGTAGGTGTCCCAAGTTCGAGCCTCAATATGGCGTACAATATTAAACTACAAGGAAGTTTCATTGTTACAGGTATATAAAGCGGGTTCATGTCAGTTATTTAACTTTTTCTATTCTTTCGATAGATTAGCCCCATGTGAGTAAATTCAAAACAGTCTTCCATCTTAAATGGAATCTGCAGTTAGCGTGGGACGAGGCGCTTTCTCCTGAAGTAACCGTTTTGTAGCAGCTGCTATAAGAAGAAAAACGTTAGGAAAGTAATTCGGATAAGCATTAGACAACACAGATTCAGTAATACATCCGAAAAGGTCTACGGCTTCTGAATGTATATCCCATCAACTAATCGATATGGAAGTATTTAATGAAATTGTTATGCTTCCTTTTACAAAGGTCATCCTTACCTCTCTTAGAGCTCTGTGGAGCTTTCTTGCCTTCTCTGTGCCTCTGCTGCAGCAGCATGATTTTCTATCACTGAATGTTAGCGTCAATCAGAAACTCATTTTATATAGTAACGCGGGGATAATTTACAGCCAACCGAAATAAATATAATTTTTGGTGGTAGGGACCAGCCTAGCATAAGGAAGATATCATTTCTTGATCCATTGTGGTAAACGTCACTGCAGCTCTAGATGTATCAAAAGAAATATCTAAGACTTTGTATGAGTATTTCAAGACGAAGCTACTGGAAAATACTGAAACCATTTATTACTAAGATTGAAACCTTCTTCTTGACGATCAATGCTGAAGCAGAAATATTAAGTTGTCTTATTAGTTTATATCAATATAAAAGCGAAATATCTGGATATCGTCAGTGAACTGTGACAAGAACAATTTGTCAGCTCTCAGAAAATTTGTGTCACCTGGCGGCAGACATCAAAATATCTACAGCGACATTGGCGAAAACTCCACTGAAGCGAATCGACAACTTCGCAGACTCCTGGCTACTTTTAACGCTTTTTGCCAGCAGTCACATGCGAAGATGTTCATGACAGAAAAGGCATCAACCGACTTTACATTTAGGCAACATCACACCATCGTATTTAGGTGGTATTTTGGAAGCAAGAGCGAGGTCTTTTAAGTATCGCTTACGACAAGTAACGGGCTCTTCAAATATTACAATAATTAAGGAACATCAAAGTTCACACGTGAAAATGAAGCTTTCTGAAATTCTCGTCCTATTTACGCCACTGCCTTGTGACCCAAAAGATTCACAACCACTTCCTCCACTTACTTATTTAGGGGAAATACTATTATTAGCATTCTACAGCCTGATGCAACGACTGGTACACCTACGTACTCTGAAGGCGGCAAATACTACATCAGTTCCAGATTTTTTTAAAGGAACACAACCGACCACCGCTTTGTTTTTACCTGGGCGCAACTCAAGATAGGAAGTGGTTTTTATGCACCACAATAGTCATTAAGGAGAGCAATTACTAAATTGTGTCGTTTACCATCAGAGAAAAGTGAATACTGTTGAAGCAACTTACGGGAATGCAGCCGGTGACGTCGTCGACAAGCGCCTATATTTCGAGAAGAGCCCAAGGTGGCAGTTTGAACAGTACTCCGTATCATTTTCATGGCAAAACTGCAACAAATAAGATCTGTGCAAGGGAATTTAAAACCTCGGTCTGCAGAGACACTCCGGAAAGGTAATAAACACATAACAACACTAGGGCCATCACAAACCAAAGGTGACCGGGCCAAAAGTTATCAATAATGAAATTAATAATCAACGGATGAGGTAGCGTCATCACAAACCAAAGATGACCCAGGTTAGATGTTATCGATAATGAA
The DNA here is from genome assembly GCF_021461395.2 of Schistocerca americana. NCBI lineage: Eukaryota > Metazoa > Arthropoda > Insecta > Orthoptera > Acrididae > Schistocerca > Schistocerca americana. Next base: position 419,373,920 of record NC_060130.1, on the reverse strand, counting down.
ATTAATAATCAACAGATGAGGTAGCATTAATTCTGTCCCTCTGTTTTCTGCTAGGGATGAGTGTAGGACTCCTCGCAGAATTTAAACCAAAACCACCATCTGAATTTACAAGCTTAGTAAGAAAATTAATTTCATCTACTTCCTTAACACCATAAAATAACAAAAGAATAGAGTTAAAGCTACATAATCCGTTGGCTATTAATTTATCTACCTTTGACTTTTAATGTCGGTCATCTTTGGTTTGTGATGGCGCTAATGTTTACAGTGTGTGTGTGTGTGTGTGTGTGTTTGTGTGTGTGTTATCTTTCCAGAGTTTCTCTGCAAACCGAGGTTTTCAATTCCCTTACACAGCTCTTCAAAATGGTTCAAATGGCTCTGAGCACTATGGGACTTAACTTCTGAGGTCATCAGTCCCCTAGAACTTAGAACTATTTATACCTAATTAACCTAAGGACATCACACACATACATGCCCGAGGCAGGATTCGAACCTGCGGCCGTAGCGGTCACGCGGTTCCACACTGTAGCGCCTAGAACCGCTCGGCCACCCTGGCCGGATCTACACAGCTCTTGCGTGATGTAGTTTTACCTTGAAAATGACACGGTGCGCTACTGTCGAAATATCGGCGGTAGTCGATTACATCAAGAGGCTGCATTCCCGCAAGTTATTTGAACAATGCATAACCCGGGAGAAACTCATGTCTAACAGGTGAGTACTGCTCGACTCCTTCTGCAAAGTGTGATTTCTTTACGTTTTAGCGAGTTTTATTGTTTCGGTGTTATGACTTTTAGCTGCTGGAGACACGATCTTTGCTCCATGAGTCCGTCTACATTGCGTGTTTTGGGAAGAGATAAAAATTTTGGTAATCTGTATGTCGGAACTTGTATCTGACAAAGGAGATTCTTGCCCTCTCTTTCAGTTGGAGTGTACCGAGCGAGGTGGCGCAGTGGTTAGCACACTGGACTCGCATTCGGGAGGACGACGGTTCAATCCCGCGTCTGGCCATCCTGATTTAGGTTTTCCGTGATTTCCCTAAATCGCTCCAGGCAAATGCTGGGATGGTTCCTCTGAACGGGCACGGCCGACTTCCTTCCCTGTCCTTCCCTAATCCGATGAGACCGATGACCTCGCTGTTTGGTCTCTTCCCCCAAAAAACCAACCAACCAGTTGGAGTGTACTTTGCAACCATTCAGCAAAGACATCTCGCGGACTTCAACAGAACTCACTCCAGAGAAGCTTCGAGAATTAATGAATACACCGATGAGCAAAACTGCTGAACATCGTGTTGGTCCACCACTGGAACAAAATAAAACAGCGACTCTGCTGTGTTTTTACAATGAGTAGTGCAGCAATTCGCTAAAATTCCTTGCCCGCTGACTCGAACAGAGGGTAAGAGAACCGTTTCACTAAGTTGAATACGAACCAAAACGTTAAAGAAGTCATAACACGAAAAGGCCTTAAATTTCCTCAGAGTGGTGTTACATACAAGGGAACTGGCAGACTGTATAAGTTTCTTCCACGAAAGTGTCAGTACCATCTGGAAAAACGAGCAGACCTACGTGACTGAAAAGAAGTTACCATTCGCGGTGTATACAAAATGGGTGACGCTGCGAATTGTTCAAATGGTGGAGGAATTTTGTAGCACAAGTTACTAAATTTCAGTGACATACTTCTGACAAAGGTAGAACTATATGTTGAATATTTACGAGATAATTCCCATTGTCGGTGTGAAAAAATAATATTCACTACCTACAGTACACATGTGCTGAGGATGTTTCGTGAAACGAAATATGAATTAGATCAAGATATACATATCTTTTTATATACTTCAAAAGTGTTTCTGACAGTGGTGATCAGGAACATTTATTGAAATGGATGGCTATAACCATATCACTGACAAAATTTAATAAATTTCCTCAGTATAAATAGCAAATATGAAATAAAATTTGTAAGCTAATTTTTTTAATACTTCGATATCATAACAACACTGACCTCCACCCATGAGCCATGGACCTTGCCGTTGGTGGGGAGGCTTGCGTGCATCAGCGATACAGATAGCCGTACCGTAGGTGCAACCTCAACAGAGGGGTATCTGTTGAGAGGCCAGACAAACGTGTGGTTCCTGAAGAGGGGCAGCAGCCTTTTCAGTAGTAGCAGGGGCAACAGTCTGGATGATTGACTGATCTGGCCTAGTAACACTGACCAAAACGGCCTTGCTGTTGTGGTACTGCGAACGGTTGAAAGCAAGGGGAAACTACAGACGTAATTTTTCCCGAGGGCATGCAGCTCTACTGTATGGTTAATGATGATGGCGTCCTCTTGGGTAAAATATTCCGGAGGTAAAATAGTCACCCATTCGGATCTCCGGGCGGGGACTAATCAGGAGGACGTTGTTAGCAGGAGAAAGAAAACTGGCGTTCTACGGATCGGAGCGTGGAATGTCAGATCCCTTAATCGGTCAGGTAGGTTAGAAAATTTAAAAAGGGAAACGGATAGGTTAAAGTTAGATATAGTGGGAATTAGTGAAGTTCGATGGCAGGAGGAACAAGACTTTTGGTCAGGCGAATACAGGGTTATAAATACAAAGTGAAATAGGGGTAATGCAGGAGTAGGTTTAATAATGAATAAAAAAATAGGAATGCGGGTAAGCTACTAGAAACAGCATAGTGAACGCATTATTGCGGCCAAGGTAGACACGAAGCCCGCGCCTACTACAGTAGTACAAGTTTATATGCCAACTAGCTCTGCAGATGACGAAGAAATTGAAGAACTGTATGATGAAATAAAAGAAATTATTCAGATAGTGAAGGGAGACGAAAATTTAAGTCATGGGTGACTGGAATTCGGTAGTAGGAAAAGGGAGAGAAGGAAACGTAGTAGGTGAATATGGATTGGTGCTAAGAAATGTAAGAGGAAGCCACCTGGTAGTATTTTGCAATGAGCACAACTTAATCATAGCTAACACTTGGTTCAAGAATCATAAAAGAGGGCTGTATACATGGAAGAAGCCTGGAGATACTGTCAGGTTTCAGACAGATTATATAATGGTAAGACAGAGATTTAGGAACCAGGTTTTAAATTGTAAGACATTTCCAGGGGCAGATTTAGACTCTGACCACAATCTATTGGTTATGAACTGTAGATTAAAACTGAAGAAACTGCAAAAAGGTGGGAATTTAAGGAGATGGGACCTGGATAATCTGACTAAACCATTGGTTGTACAGAGTTTCAGGGAGAGTATAAGGGAACAATTGACAGGAATGGGGGAAAGAAATACAGTAGCAGAAGAATGGGTAGCTTTGAGGGATGAAGTAGTGAAGGCAGCAGAAGATCCAGTAGGTAAAAAGACGAGGTCTAGTAGAAATCCCTGGGTAACAGAAGAAATATTGAATTTAGTTGATGAAAGGAGAAAATATAAAAATGCAGTAAATGAAGAAGTCAAAAAGGAATACAAACGTCTCAAAAATGAGATCGACAGGAAGTGCAAAATGGCTAAGCAGGGATGGCTAGACGACAAATGTAAGGATGTAGAGACTTATCTCACTAGGGGTAAGATAGATACTGCCTACAGGAAAATTAAGGAGACCTTTGGAGAAAAGAGAACGACTTGTATGACTATCAAGAGCTCAGATGGAAACCCAGTTCTAAGCAAAGAAAGGAAAGCAGAAAGGTTGAAGGAGTATATAGAGGGTCTATACAAGGGCGATGTATTTGAGGACAATATTATGGAAATGGAAGAGGATGTAGATGAAGATGAAATGGGAGATATGATACTGCGTGAAGAGTTTGACAGTGCACTGAAAGACCTGAGTCGAAACAAGGCCCCGGGAGTAGATAGCACTCTATTAGAACTACTGACAGCCTTGGGAGAGCCAGTCCTGACAAAACTCTACCATCTGGTGAGCAAGATGTATGAGACAGGCGAAATACCCTCAGACTTCAAGAAGAATATAATAATTCCAATCCCAAAGAAAGCTGGTGTTGACAGATGTGAAAATTATCGAACTATCATTTTAATAAGTCACGGCTGCCAAATACTAACGCGAATTCCTTACAGACGAATGGAAAAGCTAGTAGAAGCCGACCTCGGGGAAGATCAGTTTGGATTCCGTAGAAATATTGGAACACGTGAGGCAATACTGACGCTACGACTTATCTTGGAAGCTAGATTAAGGAAAGGCGAACGTATGTTTCTAGCATTTGTAGACTTAGAGAAAGCTTTTGACAATGTTGACTGGAATACTCTCTTTCAGATTCTGATGGTGGCAGGGGTAAAATACAGGGAACCAAAGGCTATTTACAATTTGTACAGAAACCAAATGGCAGTTATAAGAGTTGAGGGGCATGAAAGGGAAGCAGTGGTTGGGAAGGGAGTGAGACCGGGTTGTAGCCTCTCTCCCATGTTATTCAATCTTTATATTGAGCAAGCAGTGAAGAAAACAAAAGAAAAATTCGGAGTAGGTATTAAAATCCATGGAGAAGAAATAAAAACCTTGAGGTTTGCCGATGACATTGTAATTCTGTCGGAGACAGAACTTGGAAGAGCAATTGAACGGAATGGATAGCATCTTGAAAGGAGGATATAAGATGAACATCAACAAAAGCAAAACGAATGTAGTCGAATTAAGTCGGGAGATGCTGAGGGTATTAGATTAGGAAATGAGACACTTAAAGTAGTAAAGAAGTTTTGCTATTTGGGGAGCAAAATAACTGATGGTGGTCGAAGTAGAGAGGATATAAAATGTAGACTGGCAATGGCAAGGAAAGCGTTTCTGATGGATGGTAAATAGTTTGGACAAGAAGAGAATAGAAGCTTTTGAAATGTGGTGCTACAGAAGAATGCTGAAGATTAGATGGGTAGATCACATAACTAATGAGGAGGTGTTGAATAGGATTGGGGAGAAGGGAAGTTTGTGGCACAACTTGACTAGAAGAAGGGATCGATTGGTAGGACATGTTCTGAGGCAGCAAGGGATCACCAGTTTTGCATTGGAGGCAGCGTGGAGGGTAAAAGTTGTAGAGGGAGACCAAGAGATGAATACACCTAGCAGATTCAGAAGGATGTAGGTTGCAGTAGGTACTGGGAGATGAAGAAGCTTGCACAGGATAGAGTAGCATGGAGAGCTGCATTAAACCAGTTTCAGGACTGAAGACCACAACAACAACAACAGCAACACTGACCGCGATTATTACTTAGTTCAATTTTTTATTCACTCTCATCTGATCACGGTCATCAGGTCCTCCCCAACATTGTGTCGGGGTTTCACACATACAGTACATTTCTCAAATCATATGTACCTAAGAAATAACTATTTTAATGTGTGAAATAGTATTATAATGATTTGAGTGTCTGTAATTACAATGTAAGTAATACTGACTGAGAACTAATAAAGTTAATAGGGGTTGTACTGGTACTACACTTGCTGTTGTCACTAATAGTGATAATAGTAATAATAACAATAATAATGATTATAATGACAATAATAACAATAATGGTATTGTCAGATATAAAAAGAATTAATAGACGTACAAAGTAGATATTTTCTGATGTAGCGAGTTGAGTTCTGGGCTAAGGGAATTTAAGGGTACTGCGACAACCAAGACTATTGGGAAATGAAGATCTGGTTGGAAGAAAGAATGTACAAGTGTAACGAGTGGGATCAGAGAAAATAGTAATCGTTATTTTTGCTATATTAGATATGTCCTTAACTGTCTTTTGAAGTTTGAGATGTTATTTAGGTCTGTAAAGTAAAGCGGGGGTTTATTACAGAATCGGGTTCCTGCTACTGTGAACGACTTCGAGGAAATGACTGAACGATGGAGTGGGACAGAATGGACTTTGTTCTGATGGGAACGGGTTTTTCCGCGATGTTTTTCTGCCAAGAGCGCTATGGTCGACGAGAGGTTTCGGGGAGCGTGTGCACAGATAAGACAGTAGATAAGGGAGAGGGTATCGAAATCTTTGCTCTTGTCTATACGCCGCCGGTATATTTGTGCATATGATGGTGAAATACGATCAAAGATCGATATCATAGATATAACGAACAAAGGCATTCATGACCAGTTCCAGACCCCATGGGCTTCCCTGAGAAAGACCTTACAGGATAACATCGCTGTAATCAATTACTGGAAGTATAAACGCTCATTCAAGTTTATTTTTCAGGTCAAGACGAAAGAGCTTCTCGTATTTTCTAGTTCGTGGAGAGATGCCGAAGCCTAGCACATTGCAGTTATGTGTCAGTCCAATTTAGATTGTCATCTTGTACACTGAATGCCAAAGAAGCTGGTGTAGGCATGCGTATTCAAATACAGAGGTATGTAAACATGCAGAATACGGCGCTGCGATCAGCAACGCCTATATAAGACAACAAGCGTCTGGCGCAGTTGCTAGATCGGTTACTGCTGCTATAATGGCAAGCTATCAAGATTTAAGTGAGTTTGAAAGTGATGTTTCAGTCGGCGCACGAGCGATGGGACACAGCATCTCCGAGGTAGCGATGAAGTGGGGATTTTTCCGTACGACCATTTCACGAGTGTACCGTGAATATTTGGTTCGCGTTAAAACATCAAATCTCCGACATAATTACGACCGGAAAATGATCCTGCAAGAACGGGGGACCAACGACGACTGAAGAGAATCGTTTCGCAGATTGCTGCAAATTTCAAAACTGGGCTATTAACAAGGGTCATCGTGCGAACCATTCAACGAAACATCATCGATACGTGCTTTCGGAGCCGAAGGCGCACTCGTGTACCTTTGATGACTGCACGACACAAAGCTTTACGCCTCGCCTGGGCCTTTCAACACCGACATTGGACTGTTCATGACAGGATACGTGTTGCCTGGTCGGACGAGTCTCGTTTCAGTTTGTATCGAGCGGATGAACGCATACGGGTATGGAGACAACCTCGTGAATCTATGGACCGTCCATGTCAGCTGGGGATTGTTGAAGCCGGTGGAGGCTCTGTAATAGGGTGGGGCGTGCGCAGTGGGAGTGATATGGGACCCCTGATACGTCTAGATACGACTCGACAGGTGACGAGTACGTTAGCTTTGTGTCTGACTGCCTGCATTCATTCACACTCATTGTGCATTCCGATGGACCCTGTCAACTCCAGCAGGATAATGCAACAACCCATTCGTCCAGAATTGCTACAGAGTGGCTTCAGGGACACTCTTCTGTGTTTAAACACTTTCGCTGGCCACCAGACTCCCCAGACATGAACATTATTGAACATATCTGGTATGCCTTGAAACGTGCTCTTCAGAAGAAATATCCGTCCCCTCGTACTCTTACAGATTTATGGTGTCAGTTCCAGCACTACTTCGGGCATTAGTCGATTCCATGCCAAGTCGTACTGCTTCACCTGTGTGCTCATGGCGGTCCTACACGATAGTAGGCAGGTGTACCAGTTTCTTTGGCTCTTCAGTGATTTAATCCAATCCACTTTGTAATTCGTATATATATATATGAATTACAAAAAACTAATAATAAAAAACTTGCATGGCGCGAGGCCCGATCCGGCGACCTTCGGATTACGAACCCGACTGCTTACCGCTGCGCCACGACGCTGTAGAAAATTATTAATCGTAGAGAATATTTCACCGCAACAGTTTCTTTTAACTGTCGATTTTCTCGACAACGGCTGAGAAGTGCATCTTGGTGCTTTGCCACATTACACCTCTGGCAATGAGCTTTTATTATGCGCAGTATGAATCGAATCGGAATATCACAATTGGTGGCCTTCCCTTGTAAGATAAGTCGTAAGGTCACTATTGCCTCACGTGTTCCAATATTTCTACGGAATCCAAACTGATCTTCCCCAAGGTTGGCTTCTTCTAGTTTTTCCATTCGTCTGTAAAGAATTCGCGTTAGTATTTTGCAGCTGTGGCTTATTAAACCGATTGTTCGATAATTTTCACATCTGTCAACACCTGATTTCTTTTGGATTGGAATTGTTGTATTCTTCTTGAAGTCTGAGGGTATTTCGCCTTTCTAATACATCTTGCTCACCAGATGGTAGAGTTTTGTCAGGACTGGCTCTCCCGAGGCCGTCAGTAGTTCTAATGGAATGTTGTCTACTCCCGGGGCCTTGTTTCGACTCAGGTCTTTCAGTGCTCTGTCAAACTCTTAACGCAGTATTGTATCTCCCATTTCATCTTCATATACATTCTCTGCCATTTTCAGAATATTGTCCTCAAGTACGTCGCCCTTGTATAGACCCTCTATATACTCCTTCCCCCTTTCTGCTTTCCCTTCTTTGCTTAGAACTGGGTTTCCATCTGAGCTCTTGATATTCATACATGTGGTTCTCTTTTCTGGCTAAAAAAAATTGCTCTGAGCACTATGAGACTTAACATCTGTGGTCATCAGTCCCCTAGAACTTAGAACTACTTAAACCTTGCTAACCTAAGGACATCACACACATCCATGCCCGAGGCAGGATTCGAACCTGCCACCGTAGCGGTCAAGCGGTTCCAAACTGAAGCGCCTAGAACTGCACGGCCACACCGGCCGGAAAATGGCTAAAAATGTCATCAAACAATGAGGAGTTAACCTCTAAAATTACGAGCATTCACTTCTAAACTCACGCATTGCCACCTACACAACACATTATCTCACAACACCTGAGATAACGCAAAATCACTGAAATGTGCTAAAACTGTAATTAAAACACACGTAATACAAAGCAAGAAATAAAATACCTACTCTGGGATAGGTGACTACCTGACCTCTTGCAAAAAACGTGAAGAGGCGTCCACCCTGAAAGCAGATTAATAACTAATTTCTAAAATCTTAGGCAACAAGTTGGACTATTCACAAAAGATTAAAATTCGTCTCACATTCCTTAGATTGTCGGTTAAAATAGGTAACAAAGCTGTCGTCAAATGAAGTGTTGCCATTTGGTCTCAAAACAAATCACAGTCTAGTAAAATGTGGCTCCCAATGATCTGTACGCCAAAATCACCACACTCTGGAGGATCCTTTAGCTGCTTACTCTCTGTCACTTCCAGCAACTCTTCTCCTCATCGACGCATGACTGTGTACCTCATTAGCTAGATGATGAAAATTACGGCAATGGCACATTGGATTATCTGATGATCATGACATACCTCCTTGTCAGCTACATCTTGCATTTCGTTTCTCTTAATATCCATATGCCCTTGCACTCATCAGAAAGACACCTCCTTCACCTGCCTTTGAGGATGGAGGATGGCGTAGTGGATACACTGGACAAGGATATCTGCTTGACGCAAGTGTTTCAGAGAATGAAAGACACTCAGGAATCCAGATAAGGTGAGAAACGCAATACTCGCAGTACATATCATCTGCACCAGTGCCAGCATAATTGCGTGCAATGTCGCATCATTACGGTATTATCATGAGGCGACCGGATCTTGAGGACGCGATTAGGAAGAAACAGCAGAGCAACTGATGGAGTGCACCTGTAGAGATCCACTCATAAATATAGCTAAAATACTGTACAGTTGTGTTAACATGTCGTAAAACAATTATTAAAAACAGAGTCAGATATGCTGACTCTTCTGTACCGCTGTAAATGTACAACTAATCGGGGCCACTGCTGTAACAAGGGTAGCAGACGGCTATAACCCTAGATTTGGGGATGTACTTGCGCCACACCAGGGGAGTCCAGAATACGCTTCACATGGAATCCAAACAGTCTTGATGCTCATGGACTATTGGGTAATAGGCGTTCCATAGCTGGACGAGGAGAAGGAGGAGATTAATGTTTAACGTCCCGTCGCAACGAGGTCATTAAAGACGGAGCACTAGCTCGGATTAGGGAAGAATGGGGAAGGAAACCGGCCGTCCCCCTTCAAAGGAAACATCCCAGAATTTGCCTGAAACGATTTAGAGAAATCATGGAAAACCTAAATCAGGATGGCCAGAGACGGGTTTGAACCGTCGTCCTCCCGAATGCAAATCCAGTGTGCTAACCACTAGCTGGATGAGCAGCAATACAGTACTCTATAGTGAGTTGGGAGCAGCGAGGTATTTACTTGCCTAGTACACCATCAGTTAATGCGGCCGGATAGTGAGTGGCGGTTCCCCAGCATCAGCACAGAGACTGACTGTGGAGTTAGTCTTGTAAACACCCTTGGCTAGTCTGAGCCCCTCTTGGTGCGTAGCGTCAGTAACGTCGAGGTTAGAAAGCCTCGCTGATCCGTGCACAGTGCACCCGTAATCTACCCGCGATCGCACAAAATGCCTACGGAACAGGAGCAGAAGTGCCCCGTCTCCTTCCCAAGACCTGTGGCTAAGGTACTGGGTTGGTACCTAAGTTCGTAGAGTTTTTCCATATATTTAATAAACACAACGAATACACATAGTAGAGACTTTAGTCGTCAATAGCATATTCTGCTTCACTATTTACGGCAGTCTGCCAACGACGGCCTAACCTCTCGATCTACCAACTATAGAAACCACGTGGTATTGAGCCGAAGAACCCGTCGCGCCATGTTCGGAGCGCATTTTCATCCGGAAAGAAAGTTCCTTGAAGATTATTAGATAGAGAGCTAAAAAAGTTTTTGTGCTTTTGGCTTAGAGCATGCGGTACCTATACACTGCCAGTTCGTGAACCCTCAGGGGCTCAGCATTCGTTTGCTGGGTACTGGCTTGGCCACACCTGGAGTCCTGAGCTGGTGACTGGCAACCGCCGCCAGTCCTCTGTCACCGTAAACTCTGGGCATGCTTCAGCAATCACCGTGTGGTGTGGCGGCGGAACGTTGTGCGTCACAGGGAACGAGGATCTTGGATTCACTAACGGATTGCGAGGATGGTGAAAACCTCTATAAAAAACCTCAATCTCAAGGTGTACAGCGCGCTCATCAGCTGCGTGGCTGTTGAAGTGGAATAGTCGTTAGAACTACAGCAAAGGTATTGGGACTTGCAGGGATCTCGTCGACACTCCAAACGAATAACTGAAGAATGAGTGGGCACAATAATTCATTGTTGATGTGAATATTATAACGAAAAGGGTGGAGGGCGATCTAGTGAAATTGGAATCCTTTGTACTTACTTTCAACAGCACGAAATCTCCAGAACATGTCAAGGCAGGGTTTCTTCGCCTCCGCGTGAGGCCTTATTTCCCAAACCCAATGCACACTTTTCAGTGCCATCACCTAGGGCACACTGCTGTGGAATGTAAGGGAGAAGCCACTAGTGGCAAATGTGGAAAGGCTGCCCATCTAGGACTTGGCTGTTCATATCCTGTTAAAAGTGTAGACTGATCTGACGATCACCCTGTCTGGAGTAAGGCCTGTGAAGTCTATCTTGAAAAAAGGAATAAACAGGAGATCAAAACCACTAACTGTATTTCATGTGATGAGACCAAAAACTCTATAAGGCCTAGCTCCTTTGCGTCTGTTCTTAAACAGTCAGTCTCTGAAACCAATTCTGCTACACAAGCTGAGGTTACCAGTGTCAGCACTAGTACATGCATCTGCCAGTGAATTTGTTCTTCTGCAGTTATTTCGAAGCCCGTATCTCCCCCCCAAAAAATGGAGAGAGCTGTGGTTGCCACTGTTGCGGATTTCCCTGCCCCTCCAAAAGTTCAGCCGAATCCACTTTCCCATGCTGCTACTACCACAGCCATGGTAGTGGTACCAAAGTCCACCATGCCAAAAAAATGCAAAACAAAGCGTCAACCACTGACAGAACCAGTACGTCAACTGTCCAATGATGTCGAACTTATCCTCTCTTATGTATCTCTTGATTCTTCTTCAGACTTAATGAACCTACCTGTCAGACTGGAGCAATCGTTTCGGCCAAAGCTGAGCCTCCACACTTCCACATGTGGAAACACAGGGTGAAAGTGCAACCTTCGTGATAAATGGCTCCCATCCACCAATGGAAAGTTAATGGCTTCTGGATACATGTGGAGGAACTAAAGATCCTAGCACGAGAGCATCCACTGTGCATGTGTTTGCAGGAAACACATTTTAAAGCATGTGATGCCGCCGTCCTATAGGGCTATAAACTCTGTCACTATGTTGACCTGCTTGGGGAAAGGGTCAAGGAAGGGGTTATTGTGTTGTAAATAACACGCATTACTCCTCTGCTCTCGCCCTGGCTACTGACCTGCGAGCAGTTGAGTTGAGATTCACGTGTGGTCGAGGATTATTATTTGCACGCTGTATTTACCTCTGCCAGATGCAGGAGACTCTGAGGCTCTGAAAGATTTCATGGAACAACGCACTCGACTACTTATCCTACTGGAAGACATCGGCACCCATCATGACTTTTGGGGCTCGACCAGTACTTGCCCTTGGCGTTAGTGTTTTGGAGAGCCTCGTGACATCTTAAGGGCTATGCATCCTGAACACTTGTACTCCAGTTCTCTTCTGTGCCGCTATTGGGTCATTCACAGCCATCGACCTATCTCTGCTCTCCAGCTCTCGCAGACTCCGTTCAGTGGGACGACATTGACGACCTTCATTCCTATGACCACTTCCCACTTCAAATTCATTACTGAATGAAGCATTGCTTGAACAGAGACCACCAAAATGGACTACCAGCATGGTTAACCAGGCGCTGTTCAGCCAGCTGGCTGTGTTCAAACAGCGCAACAGCGTCCAGGAATGGTGGACCACATCACATGAGTGATTCACCATGACACTGGTTTATCCGTATCTAGCCTTGTGGTCCAATTAGGAGGCAGCCTGTACCTTGGTGGACTGATGCGTGTCGTTTAGTATTCTGGAACAGGCGTGGGGCTCTTCCACAGTTTAAATGTCGCCCAACACCAGGCAACCTCATATCCTTGAGAGTCGCGATATGCAGGAAGTGATGCCTAGTTAAGAATAGCAAGGAAAGGTCATGGTAAGCGTTCTAGGACTCCATCAAGCGTTCCACCTGCTCTACAAAAGTATGCGCAGTCATCCGGAGGATCTCTAGTAAACACAGTCGTTTATCAAAACCAGCAGTGGTGAAACAAGAGTTGTCGCCAGACAACTACCACAGGCGTTGCTCAGGCGATGGCATCGACTACTGCCGATAACAGGCAGGATGTAGCGTACCGCCGCTACCGTGCGACTGCAGAGAAGGGCTACTTGGAGTTCAAATCCTACAATTTTGAGTCTTACAACTGCCCTTTCTCGATGTGGTAGCTGCAATGGGCACTGTCTGACACGCGGTACTGCACCCAGTCACGATCATAACCGGTACTGCACGCCTCAACATTTGACAGCAGCGTCAAAGGAAAAACTCCTCGAATGTTTTAATTTGATGTGGCAGACAGGTCACTTCCAAACTCATGGAGAGGGGCAGTTTTGATACTTTCTCTCAAACCAAGAAAGGATTGCACATATCGAAGTAGTTAACATAAGTATCGCCTTACAGAGCTGTGTAGGGAAGACTCAGGGGCAAATGGTTAAACATCGTCTTATCTGGTTGTTAGAGACCGGATAACATCTTAGCTACTCTCATTTTGGATTCCGGATGGTCCGGTCCGCTGTCGACGACGTGACCCTGCTAGAGGCGGCTATTCAGCAGTCTTCCCTACGTAAACATCACTGTATTGGCAGATTCTTTATATAAGTAGGGCATATGACGCTACTTAAAGACAGTATTCCCGCATAACTGCATTAATGGGGCTTTCAGGGCAATCTCGTCTTTTTCATACGATCTTTTCTATCTCAACGGTTTCTTAGGACCCGAGTGGGTGACAAACTATTAGAACGTTTTGAGCAGGAGAATGGTGCCCCTCAGGATAGTTTTTTTGTGTGTCACCCTCTTTGCCATAGCTATAAACAGTGCCATGTCTACGGTAAGGAGCCCTGTACAGTGCTTCTTATTTCTGGATGACTTTGCTGTTTTCTGTTCCTCCTCCAGTGTTGCAACAGCGACCCGACAGTTGCAACTTCCAATGCAGCAGTTGGAGGTGTGGGCTTCAAAGAAGCGTTTTCAGTTTTCTGCAGAGAGGTGTGCATATGTTGATTTTAATCGTTTTATTCATATTTTTAATTTACCTGGCTTGCATAAGAGGGAAACTATTCTAAATTTTAAGGAGTCATTGAGGTTTATGGGTCTCATTTTTTACTCCAAATTGTCGTGGTTACCGCACCTGAGAGACCTGAAAGCCAGAACCATGAATGCACTGAATATCATCAAGTACCTTAGCTACAGGTCTTGGGGAGCAAACAGGGTGCATCTGCTACAGTTTTATACGGTTTTGTGAGTTCGCTGATTGACTACGGCTGCTCCGTGTACGGGTCAGCGAGGCCATCTTACCTGAAGATTACTGACCCTATCCGCCAGGAATGGATTAGAGTAGCCAGAGTTGTTTACAGGGCCAGCCACACATACAGTCTCTGTGCTGAGGCTGGGGAACCGCCACCACCATCTGGCGGCAGCTCCTCATCGTGCATCGGGCATGTAAGTTCCTCGCAACTCCAAATTCACCTTCGTATCATAGTGTTGCTCGTCCATTTATTGAACGCCTTTTCTCCAATCGTCCATGAGAAATACTGCCATTTAGGGCCCAAGTGCAGCGTGTGTTGGAGTCATTTGATGTGGAGCATGTACAGCCGCCAGTCCAGGGTTTCACTGCCTGCCACCATGGTTAGTGCTAATTCTCAGTGTCATTTTAGATTTGGTTCAGTGCAGGAGAGTTTGCGCTTCTGCTTCTGTTTTCAGTGCGATATTTTCTGACATTTTAATATGAGCACCACAACTATGTAGCTGTCTTTACAGGTGGGTCTAAACAGGAGGACTCCGTTGGTTATGTCTTGTTTGGCCTGATCGTGTCCTCAGGTCCAACTGCCTCAAGACTTTACTGTCTTTGGCCCAAAACTGTATGCTGTCTTCCGTGCACAGGAGCGGAGGAGGCTTTCTTCCAGTGCTAAATTACTTGTCTATTTCGATTCTCTGAGTGCCCGTCACTATCTACAACAATAGTACCCAGCAGATAAAGTAGTCCAAAATATCCACGATGCCCTCCTCCGTCTACAACGACTGGGAAAGGAGTCTTTTTGATGGGTAACAGGGCATATGGATACTGCGTGGAACGGAAGGGCGGATGTAGCAGCCAAGGAGATGTCATGTGTTCCTCAGTTATTTCAGTATGCCGTCAACCTTCATGCTATAACCCCGCTGTTAAGATCCAGAGTCTTCCGCCGGTGGGAGAATGACTGATTGGAACTGACAGACAATAAGCTCCGTCTCGTAAAGCCCACAGAGTAGACGTGGCGTACCTCTTTCCAGCGACGTCGAAGGTCCTCATTACTCGTCTTCACAGGGGCCACAGCCCTATGATGCGTGGCTTCTTACGCCAGCGAGAGGACCCTCCAATGTATGCTGACACATTTTACTGGTCTGAGTTTTATTTTCGAATTTTAGGGAGATGGTTTTCATGTGTTAACAGAGTGACCGGCTTACCCCTGTTTTTTTTTTCGCTCCACATCTCCGTCTTCAGCACCGATTATCTGTTGTTGACTACTCAGCTACTCTGCGATTTGTATCCACGTTCATCAGATGGTTATCTAACTACCTACTCCAAGTAACTCTCAACAAGTGATACTAAATCTGGGACCTTACCATGCTCGATCTTGCAGTTTAACAAAGTCGTTAAGAAGTTAACTTCTTGTGTTTCCAAGCTGCAGGGACGACAATTCTCTGAGAATTACGTGGCTGATTTATCCTCGATTCCGGGAAGCAGGTACACTCTGATCTGAAGGGGGCATTCCTCTAACCTAAAATCGCCCCATGTGCACACCATACATACGGTGCTACCCTAGTAGCCGCTTTTTGCTTGTAGTGCATGCCTGACCTATTAAGAGGAACCTTACAACTTTCCACCCAGTAGTGGAGGTCGAGAAATTCGTATCCGATAACGTAACAGTATCATCTTGGACAGTGGTTTCCACCATTCGCTCTCCTCCAAGCCAAAAGGCTGCGATCAACTCTGGGTTTATTTATAGTAATAGAGAGCTTATCGTGTGCCCCGTGTGCGATGCTAGCTGTCTTCACCAAATCATCCATCTGCTTGTAGCAACTGAGGATGGTCTCGGAACCATCCGCCGGCTGAGGGTCCTCTACGTCTCGGACGAGACCCACCGCCAAACACCGAGTGCCTACGGGTATTCTTACCTGATCTGCCAGCTATATCTCTGAGGGGTTGCCTAATGTAAGACCTCCCAATAAGCGGCATACTTGTCCTCTGCAAATGTCTGGAGTGTCCCAACAGGCGCTACAGTCTGGAACCGCGCGACCGCTACAGTCGCAGGTTCGAATCCTACCTCGGGCATGGATGTGTGTGATGTCCTTAGGTTAGTTAGGTTTAAGTAGTTCTAAGTTCTAGGGGACTGATGACCTTAGAAGTTAAGTCCCATAGTGCTCATAGCAATTTGAACAATTTTGAACCCAACAGAAGTGGTGTCCCGTACTGACACAGAAGTGTTATCAACACTGGGTAGCACATCATACCTGTAGCTAAGGTGTGAGGAGTCATCTGTGCGACCAATTCCCACTTTCACCTTCCTGCCCAGTGATACAGGAAAGCACTACTTCTAGTCCCATGCTCTCGAATAAAGACAAACCTGTCAGATGTTGCGTATCGGAAGTTGTATCAACAACCAGATCACCCAAGGATTCCAATGGCACCGAAGAAGTTACAGGTCTCCTCTCCGGTGGATCAACGTCGCTACAACTTTGAGCACTAGCCAGAAGCCTGTTGAATGTGGCTAACGCAGTTTCCACCTGTTTACAAACAGTGGTCCATTTCCCTTGTGTCAGCACACAATAATTACAGTACCTATCCATATTGTATTGTGTAAGAAACTATATTAAATCTCAAAAGCTGCTAAGAAAGTGGTCTGGAATAACTAGGAAAGAACAAGGAAACCTCCACAAAAGATAAAATTAATTGACTGTAGGGTTATTGAAGCTAGAATTTCCGCAAAGTATATAGGAGGGGAATGAGGAAACACTAAAGTATACTCTGTAGAGAAAGAACAAGGAAACCTCCACAAAAGATAAAATTAATTGGATGTAGTGTTATTGAAGTTAGAATTTCCGCAAAATATATAGGAGAAGAATGAGAAAACACTAAAGTATACTCTGTAGAGTCCTCTCTATAGCCTAACATCGCAAGATCCACAAGATCTTGAGAGACGATTAGATTTCCCTGCCGAGCACAGATGTGTCAACAGTTGTTTGTCATTCGGTACTTTGTTTTCAGAAAAGCTAAATCTGGGAATAAATAAACAAGCTCTAAATGTAAATAATCACCAGTCAATTAGACAAAAACACATTTAATTTTATTTTCATGTCATATGCTCATTAAAATAAAGGCACTGAACAGAACTAAACGTTGTATACTAACACAGCAAGGCGTCCTCAGCAGCACCAACGCTGCAACCATCTGTGCTGTTTCGTGGACGTCCTATTTCATGTTGTTCGGCAGATCTTCCGAGTGGTTCACACGGATTTTGGGATAGAGGTTGGTTGCAGTATCGATTGCGTTTTCGTCGACAAGACCCCGCATCCCACGCACCATTCACTGCTTTGCGGGAAAACGCACATTTCAACTTCTCGCTATGACGCCACTGACGACCTTGCTCTTTCAACACTCGCTGTCTTCGATGGGTGGCTCCATGCGTATACGCCACCAGACGACACTGAATTGACACATCTCCCTGTCTACGACTCTGATTTGCCGGCGCTTCTTTTAAGGAGCCACACTCAGAGCTTCGCCCCCAGACTCAGTCACTCTTGAGACTTCTGTCAACCTTTTTATGGAAGGCTGCAGAGAGATAATACACGGATGTAGTTCAACAATACTGAGAATTTATATAGGAAAGGAAGGAGCAATGTTCCAAGGATTTATAATTATATCATCATTCAAGACTATTAGTCCTGTAAAGAAAATTACGTTTGGTTATGTACAACTCAACTCCACCAAGGAATCACTGTCATTCAAAGATACGTATATCTTAAATAAGAAAGATACAAATTGTAATTGAACTTATTAATGTGTTACCTTTTTGCAGACATCTGAACGTCTTTCTTGGGCACCTCAATTGCTGACAATCAAGTTTTGGGTATTGATGTATGGGAGTTATACAGCAGAAGCAGGTTTAACTGCGCTACTGCCAATGAGAAATTTATTAAATTCATTTCTATGTTATCTGCATTTTCAGCAAAGAAATCACAAGTAGATCATATTTGTCTTGCATTTAAATCAATGCTTTAATTGCTGTGTCTACCACAAATGTTGAAACTAATGGTGGCAGTTAGAAAAAAATCTCCACTCTCTAGAAAGCCACAAACGGCCTGCCACACCAAATAGATGTCGCCTTCCCAACGCCTGACAGTGTCGGTGAGTGGAAACAGTCACACAGCCTGTCCGAAAACGATTGGGCTGAGAGTGTAAGTTGCGTACATATAGCGAGGACGAAGGATTCTATGCGGAGAAACTGTACTAACTGTGGTCTCTGAAGATGGGTAGCAGCCGTTTCAATGCATGCAGGTGTAGTAACTGCCTTGATGTTAGAATGACCTGGCCTTTTAACATTATACAGAAAGACCTTACAATGTTGGTACTACGAACGCTGAGAACAGAGGCAAACTAAGGCTATTCTTTCTTCCTGAGGGTATGTAGCTCTACTCCGTGGCGTAATGATGATAGTATTCCCTTGAGTAAAATATTCTGGATTTAAAATACTTGTCTTTTCGAATCACCAATTGAGGCGACCCAAAATCATAATGTCATCAGAAAACAAACTGATTTTTAAATGTTCAGAGTATGGAATGTTAGGTCCATTAATTGTTTAATCACGTTAGAGAGCATAAAAATGGGAGTAGAGAAGATGAAACCAGATATAGTGGAAATAGGTGAAGCGTGGTGGTTGGAAGCACTGGACCTCTGGTTAGATGAGTACAGATTTACAAATACCAAATCAAATAGGGGTAATACAAAAGTACACATTGAATACGTAAATAGCAGTTCGTGTAAGCAACTATGAACAACGCAGTGAAGCAGTGAATGCATAATAGTATTCATTATTGAAACAAATCCACCAGCAATCTCAGGAATACCCATTAACGTGCCAACCAGTTCTACAAAAGACTGAGTGATTGAAGGTGTTTATGATGAGAGGAGATGAGACCTTAACAAACAGAAACAGAAGTTTCTGAGTGCTTGAGAGGGAGCAGCAGGAAGTGATTGATTGAAACAGGGGGAAAAGGACGCAATTCAAGACGAATGGATAGCTATTTCAGATGAGCTAGTGAAAAAAATTCTACTGTGAATTCTAAGTTAAGCAACAATATATTGAATTTAATTGGAACAACGGTATGGATTTCAAGATCTCTCATGCTTAGCCAGTAATGTGCAAACAAGGAAAATCTGAATGATTGAAGAAGTATGTAAAAGTGTAGTACAGAGGATATAAGCCTGAGGATCAATTGTAGAAGGGGAATCGGAAGCAGATGAAGATGGGGAAGGAGATACGATACTGCGAGGCGAATTTGACAGATCAGTAAACGACCAAAATCGAAACAAGACAACTTTGGCAGACGACATTCCCTCAGAGTTATTGAGATGCTCGGGAGAACCATCCATAAAAATCCACTCCACCTAGCGTGTAAGATACATGAGACTGTCATAATTGCATCAGAATGTAATAGTTTCAGTTACAACGAAGGGAGGTGGTGACGTAGGAATATTACCGACCTACATGTTATTAAGTGCTAGATAAAAATTGCTGACACGAATTATTTACAGAAGGATGATAGACTTGTAGATGTTAAGCTCTGAGAGGATTGGTTTGGTATCTTACGAAATGTACGCACAAGCAAAGGAATTATCTTGGAAAATAGGTTGATGGAAGGCTAACGTAGGTGCATAATATTTGCAGATTTAGAGAAACCTTTAGAAACTGTTAACTGGGATACACTATATGAAATTCTGTACGTACGTGGGATAAAAAATATGAAGATGAGGGTTATCTGCAACTTGTACAGAAATGAGGTCGTACATGTAAAAGTCGAAGAACATAAAAGGGAAGCTACAGCGAGACAGCCCGTAGCCCATCCCCATTGCTATTTAATCTGTACATTGAACTAGCAGTAAAGAAAATCAAGATTAAATTTGTAAAGGGAATTAAAGTTCATGGAGAAGAAATAAATGGTTCAAATGGCTCTGAGCACTATGGGACTCAACTGCTGTGGTTATCAATCCCCTAGAACTTAGAACTACTTAAACCTAAGTAACCTAAGGACATCACACACATCCACGCCCGAGGCAGGATTCGAACCTGCGCCCGTAGCAGTCGCACGGTTCCGGACTGCGCGCCTAGAACAGCGAGACCACCGCGGCCGGCGGAGATGAAATAAAAAACTTGAGGCTTACCGATGATATTCTATTTCTGTTAGATAGGGTAAGGAACTTGAAGGAAGAGTTGAATAAAATGAATGATATCTTGAAAAGATATGATAAAAATAACCACCAAAAAAGGTAAACAAAGGTAATGAAATGTAGTCGAACTGAATCAGGAAAATCTGTGAGACTTAGTTTAGGTCATGAGACACTAACAGCGGGCATTTTGTGTACAAAATAATTGTTCCTGACCGAAATACACTGATGAACCATAGAAACTGCTACACCAGCCTAATATCGCACAGGGCTCACGGGAGCACGCAGAAGTGCCGCAACACGTCGTGGCATGGACTCGAATAATGTCTGAAGTAGTACTGAAGGGAAGTTACACCATGGATCCGGCAGGGCTTTCCATAAATCCGTAAGAGTACGAGGGGGTGGAGATCTCCTCTGAACAGCACGTTGCAAGGCATCCCAGATATGCTCAATGATGTGCGGTGTCGTATTGTCCTGCTGGAACTGCCCAAGTCCGTCGTAATGCGCAATGAACACGAATGAATGCAGGTGATCATACAGGATGCGTACGTACGAGTCACGTCTCAGTGTCCCATATCATCCAAACTGCACACGCCCCACACCATTACAGAGCCTCCACCACCTTGAGCAGTCCCCTGGTGACATGCTGTGTCCATGTATTCATGAGGTTGCCTCCATACCCGTACACGCCCATCCGCTCGATAGAGATGGAAATGAGACTCGTCCGGCCAGGTAACATGTTTCCAGTCATCAGAAGTCCAATGCTGGTGTTGACGGGCCCAGGCGAGGCGTAAAGCTATGTTTCGTGCAATCATGAAGGGTACACGGGTGGGTCCTCGCCTCCGAAAGCCATTATCGATGATGTCCTGTTGAATAGCTCGCAAGCTGACACTTTTTGATGGCCCAGAATTGAAACCTGCATCAATCTACGGAAGGGTTGTTCTTCTGTCATACTGAAGGATTCTCTTCATTCGTCCCTGGTCCCGTTCTTGCAGGATCTTTTTCCGGCTGGAGCGATGTCGAAGATTTGATACTTTACTGGATTCCTGATATTCACGGCACATTCGGGAAATGGTCGTACGGGAGATTCCCCACTTCATCGCTACATCGGATACGCTGTGTCCCACTGCTCGTGCGCTGACTGTAACACCAATTTCAAACTCACTTAAATCTTGATAACGTGCCATTGTAGCAGCAGTAACCGAGGTAACAACTGCGCTAGACACTTGTTGTCTTATATAGGCATTGCCGACCGCGCCGCCGTGTTCTGCCGTTTACATATATCTGTATTTGAATATGAATGCCTATACAAGTTTCTTTGGTGTTTCACTGTAGAAACGATATGGACTGCAGACTGGCAATAGCAATAAAATGATTTCTGTGAAAGAGAACGCTTATTACATCGAATATTAATTTGCCTGTTACGATTTATTTTTTTATCGTACTTCTTTGGAGTGTAACCCTTTACAGAAGCAAAATATGGACGTTAATCAGTTCAGAAAAAGTTAGAATAGAAGTTCCTGATATGTAGTGAATGCTGAAGATTATGTGGGTAAATCAAATAACTAAAAAAGTGCACTGAACAACCGGCCGCGGCGACCGAACGGTTCTAGGCGCTTCAGCCCGGAACCGCGTGACTGCTACGGTCGCAGGTTCGAATCCTTCTTCGGGCATGGATGTGGGTGGTGTCTGTAGGTTACTTAGGTTTATGTAGTTCTACGTTCTATGGGACTGATGACCTCAGATGTCCCATAGTGCTCAGAGCCATTTGAACCATTTGCACTGAACAGATTTTTTTTAAGACAGGGGATCAGAGAATCGGTTAGCCATCCGACTCATTCTGAGACATCAAGGTAGCACTTATCTGGTAATGGAAGGCTGTGTGGGGGTAAAAATTTTAGAGCTACGTTAAGGCTTGAAGACAGCAAGCAAATTAGAATCCATGTCGGTTGCAGCAGTTAAGCAGAAATGTAGTTGCTCATACAGGAGGGAGAGGGGGGGGGGTGGGAGTTAGTATGTAGAGGTGCATCAAACTAATCATCAGACTGGAGACCTTAACAACAGCAACAATAATTTTTTGAACAGTAGGTGGCACATGCGAATGAGATGATTTGTTAACAAAACACTGTAGCTGTAATCTCATTAGGGGGAGATGAGAACGTATACGAAACCCTAGTTTCTTTTTCTACAAAATCTCTTTATTTCACGTTACGACAGAAATTTTAATATCATTGTGCAGGCTGACAGAAAGTCAATGAATACTTTAAATAATTGCTTTAAAAAATACTTCAAATGCTACAATCATACCTTTGCAAGTTTTCTTCCAGATTAAGTTCGGCTCTGCCTGTGTAACTATAGTTGTCTGCCTTTTAGAACTGAGGCAGTCTGTCCGGCTAAATTTTCGGAAAATTGCATCTTCAGCGCCGGCCGGAGTGGCTGAGCGGTTCTAGGCGCTACAGTCTGGAACCGCACGACCGCTACGGTCGCAGATTCGAATCCTGCCTCGGGCATGGATGTGTGTGATGTCCTTAGGTTAGTTCGGCTTAAATGGTTCTACGTTTTAGGGGACTGGTGACCACAGCAGTTAAGTCCCATAGTGCTCAGAGCCATTTGAACCATTTTTGAACATCTTCAGCCCTCTCCTGAAGCTGCTAGCCAATTCACGGAATCGGTTTAGTCAATAGCGTGCACCAGAGGCAGGTCATGTACATGGATGCCGGAGGGTTTTGGAGATCAAAACTAATCATCTTTTCTCTCTTGCGATCCGGACCTTGAGTACATAAGACGTACTTATTGGGAGGCAAAGCCTCTGTCTCTACGTCACACGACTGGCCACCACAGGAACTTAACATGGACCGCCTCTCCACTCGTCGCTCACTTTCTTTACTTTGTTCGATCTCCTAGACTGACCTACACATAGTTACTTCCTACCCTAGATATGCACGGTGTACCCCTTATGTTGAAATATCTGCCTTGTATTTGTCCAGATTTCATGTTCTATCATTTAACATCATCCCAGGACCCCCATTCCCAAATCCTCACCGCTCGACCTCCTGGAAGTTGGTGTCAGAATCGCTATCCGTTCCCACCTTTTCGTCCATTGGGCACCCGTTCACTTCTGTTCATGTTCAGTGTTGTATGGCCAATCAGTATTCGCCACTATTAGTCCACTGCGTGCTGAGCGTGAGTGCCACTGCGCGCGGACTGTGCTGCCGCACGAGACGCTGTGTTCGCACATACCATCGTCTGGGGCTAAGTCTACTGCACTGCCTTGCTGCCTACCATAGCATGGGCTCAATATCACGGAGAACGGCATGTCACACCAAGACGTGCGAGCGAAATGCACCCAGCCACATTCTGCACACGCCTCCAAGCAGCGTACGTGGCGGCCCCATTTGACGGTTGCAGCTGAAATATCTTCTCAGTCACCGCCCACTAACCCTGAAGCTCGGTGTGCGTTGGCGATGCTCCGTCAAGCGATTTATTAGTCACTTGTCCCATGAATGAAACATGATGGCTGGAATACGAACATGCACAGCTTCGGCCAAACAGTAGCGCGAGATTTAAAAGATGCAGCCCGTCCTATTTAACAAGCGACCGGATAGTCGAAGATGGTGAATGAATCATGTGCGCTGGCACTGGTCCGTGCAAACTAGCAACACAGTTTCTCAGTCGCTCTCGCATTCCGTTGCAGACCCGTTCTGTGCACCAACAGCATGTCTGATGATGAGAGTTGCACTACGGATGACATTGTAAGTTATGCTCTCCATTCAGAAAGACTATCTGCAACAGTAGAAAAGAGACCAGCTCTCTACGATAAGAATATGATTTGAAAGAGAATTATGAGGAGAAGTGTGCTGCAGCAGCATTCAGGAGTAGACTGAATTGTTTGGACCAGAGAACAAACGCATTTCATAGTTCATTAACGTTATTTATTCACGTAGAAACAGCCATTACCACAATTTAACTTTTGTCATACGGCCAAGGTACTGCTCCTTGTGGACTCACAAAGTATTTTGCAAAATTGTCCATCATCTGCATTCCTCACGTATCGGCTCTTATTCTATAGGCTCACAACGTTGCAGAACGCCTCGTCCTCGACTAGTACACCGTCATTTCTTCCTACACAAGTATCAAGAATACAAAATGCTTTTGCGGTTATGTCTGAAAAGCCAACATCCACATCGACAGGCTGATGAAATATTTTCCCTTTACTAGCCAAAATCCCAAAAGTACATTCCACTATTCTATGTGCACTAAAAAGGCTAAACCTAAAACCATGCTGTTTTATTGTCACGTTTTTCTTAGCATAAGTTAGCAGATTATGTCTAGATAGTGCTAATGCTTCATCTCTTATAAAAATAAAAGTCTGAAATTCATATTCCACGTCATGAGGTAATTTCTGAAGATTTTGAATGTTTAACAGATTAGCTTTCAGTCTTCGATAGAGGTTTGATTTCTTGAATACGTTGGAATCGTCACTGGCGCCGTACGAGCCCACGTTTATCACAGTGAAACAACAATCAGTGTCCCAAAAATATTGTGGGAAAAAACTTCTTGTAATTGTAGAACTTTGAGGTGCTGTTAGCATGTTTCTTCAGTTTACATTTTTCCGTCCACAGCACTAATGCAATTTACAAAGTCATTTCTGTCTAGAAGCAATTCGGCAGTAGTCATCGTGAGTTTTTTATGCCATGTGAACAGACTGTGGACATTGCAACAACTACTTACATATATTCTTGACGGTGTATCTGATTGTTGCGGCTCCTAGCAGATATTCATGGTGTAATGAGTGAAAGGAATTTCCAGTTGCAATATTCAGCAACAGCATTAATACTTATTCAAAAATGTTTCAAATGGCTCTGAGAACGATGGGACTTAACATCTGAGGTCATCAGTCCCCTAGAACTTAGAACTACTTAAAACTAACTAACCTAAGGACACCACACACATCCATGCCCGAGGCAGGATTCGAACCTGCGAACGTAGCGGTCGCGCGGTTCCAGACTGAAGTGCCTAGAACCGCTCGGCCACACCGGCCGCCAATACTTATTCATAGGAAAGTTAGGCCACATACTGACAGTAAGGTATAAACACTGTTAATATAATTCATGATAGGTAAGGAAATTCAAAAGAAATTAAGGCATCTGAGAACTGGTATCACAGAAAAGGTGTCCTTCTGGCAAGGATGCGAGAAAATGGTGAAAATATCTGTACCTCGATTAATTGTAATTTCTGCTCCTCTCAATGGAAGACAGGCTGACCACCAGCAACATCGAAGTTCTGGCAAGTATAAAAGAAAACAAGGAAGGAGGCTCACCACGCCCTCGCTACCTCCTTTCAGGTTGTCTCCATAATATATCAACAACGATGCCGCACAGAGCACAAAAGCAAGGCATACTGCTAAAAGAGAAGCCAAGAAGGTAACTTCAAACGACGAATCTCTCTTAAACATATAAGAGGAGAAACAAAACGAAGAAGTTAATGGGGACAAAAATGTTGGTTCAGTACCTGTCCCTATGCTGGCGACGTTAACTAAAGAACAAAAACATTACTTGAAAGTAGAAATATTGAAATTGATGAACACTGTCAGATATTATCAGCCTCCACCAATTCTTCCACAGCATCTGAACATGCGTCATAATAACACCACCCAAGGAACTTATTCTCCACCCACGTCATTCATTCAACCGTATTCGTCAAACGTGCTAAATGAAACGGAGCCTTCACAGACTGTGCTTGTGTACTCCTCTGCTGACAACCGTAACAAGAACTCGGAAACTGGTTTTACTGTTTTCACAGGAAACAAATTCGCCGATTTCAACTGGTAGCAGTGATTATCTTGATGTATATGATCAATACTGTCAAAGGGCAATAAAAACTATTGACTGAAATGATGTGTGGTGACCTCAAGGTCAATGATAAGCTCTCCTTTGGTGGTACAGATTTCTTCCATGTCATGTGTTGTTTTGTTATTTTCACTCTTTCCGATCATTCATTCGATAGTAGTGAAAGAATTTATTTGGATGATTTTGCAACTCCTCGTGTAATTTTTAAAACAAGCCTTTCACCAGTTTTTGACTTACAATTGGATGCACCCAGTAAAGATGCTTGCGCTGTTCTTTCTATTTTCTTCGTAGTAAAAACGCCAACAGACAGCCTGTTTCGATTAAATCCAGGGCAGTGTTGGGAGTAATTGCGATTTTCCCTTCACTGAATAAACACGATAACGTACTTTCGAGACAGTGATTGTTCAGTCGCGCGGACAGAAAAATCTCCTGCGCGCGCCTAGCCTGAGCAGGCTATGGGACGTGAGAAAGGATAGACGACGAGTCAGTGCCGCTCGCTCTGCATCACCAGACGCACTTACGCCCTACGACCAGCGCGGCTTCCTTCCCGCTGCCGGCGCCCGAGGGCACCGCCCACCAGCTGCACGTCGCCCACCTGCGTCGCTCACTGGCGTCACCAGTCCGCTGAGGGCAGCGTGGGTGGCCACGCGGCCTTGCCGCCACGCTGCTTACGGCCTGAGATGTGTGCGTTGTGGATTCTGCTGGTGCTGCTGCCCAGCAGCGCGGTACAACTACCACCGGGTCGCCACAGGTTCGCCGCTAGGTAAGCACTTGCTGCCATCTCTGTGAGGGTCCTGGTCTCAACGCCGGGGCTCTTAAATTCGGCGCCGTGCAGTCACTCACCCCCAGGCGCTCATGCTGCTGCTACACATATTTCGCCACAACCACTGCACCTATCGCCGCCCCCGTACACCGCATCTTCGCTTCCCGCCGCTGCATACAGGTTTGGTGAGCTATTTCAGGCCTCGGCGGTTGATAGAAACTTTCAGCGGCAAGGAAAGCCACAAAGGAAGAGGTTCCCATGCAGCACCTAATATCAGCAAATGAGAAAATGAATTCTCCGAGATTCTTGCTGTAAAATTTTCTGCTTGTAAATGAACCGTATCTACGTCAGCTCTTTGAGTTAGTTTTTCTGGGAGACGTTCACCTTTCCCTTTAAAAATATTATAATCGACTTGTCTCGGATTACCGCATTTCCTTCATTGCATAACACTCCTCACTCGGTTTTCAGGAAACAAATTGGCAGACGGAAGTGATTTCCTTCGTATCTTATAGATTCACTTCACGGCCTGATGATGAAGTGTCTGTATTGTTGATATTGGTCATAGCTATTGTTATACTTATTTTCGAAGTACTATACAACGTACATTTATAAGCGTTTCCAGTGAAAAATATGGTCACCGGCTACTTCAAATTTCGTTTATTTTAGGTGATACGTTACTGCATAATAAATGTAGCTAAAGAATGGAAATTGTTTTTAACGTTTTAACGAAAGCCATACCTCGCTAAAGTTAGAAAATAGAAATTAAATTGTTTTATTAGTACGTGCTGGCGCTAAGCACGCTGTGTGAGTGCACCACTGGCAAGTACTGTAGCCTGCAGCTCAGCGATGAGCAGTTCATCCAAGTATCGAACGTTTCTCAAAATGAGGGATCGCTATTTATTGTTGGTCTTGCTATAGGAAGAAATTAATGAAGAAACAGACATTCTCTTCCTAAAGCTCCATAATGAGTAAGCTAAACACATCCCATCATTATGTTTCTTAAAACACTTGTCAAATGTCATCTATTAACCAAAGACATAGTTTTGTGAGTTCTTCAAGCGAAATATTTTCCGGTTTAACTATGTCCTAGATCTGCTAAAAGAAACATTTGGGAAAAATTCATCAAACAGATATTCGTATTTAATTACAACTGATGCTAAATTAGCCAAAAGCCATAACAATTAAGAAATAAAACTGAAAATACTTTGAAACCTTCAGTAGTTCATTCAACAGGTGTTGTAGTGTGAAAGCTATTTTTGCAACTACCTGACAACCACAAAAAAAAAAAAAAAAACAGAACAGTTGCATTTTCACTTCAGGTACAACATTTCACCGTTGAGAACACTACAGTAAGTCATCATTACAATTTGGCACAAATACTTAAAAAATTATCTAATCTGCGTAAACACTCATCAAACTGAATATGTTGTAACCACAGGACATACTCTAGTATCTCATAACGCAATTAATGGCAGAGCAAGGTACGTCGTATTCAGTAAGGGAAAGTTCCGTAGTTTACTACAGCGTGTAGCATATCGAGCACATTCAGTCAAAAAAATAAGCCAGACTGGAAGTGAATTTCAATAGAGTCAGCCACAGGCAGGCAACAGTGCTATGCACTGCGAAGTAAAACTTAGCCGACAGGCACTGCGCAGTAGAGCTGCCAGCTGGAGATGGTACAGATATAACCAACAGCGCAGTATGCTAGTGGAAAGACGGAAGCTTTTCCTCACTTGCCACAGTCGAAGTCTTTAGACTATGTGCCTTAAGCCCTAAACGAACATAGTCTGCAGCATAAGTATTCAGCCACTCATGTACTAAACTATTCTCATTCCAGTATCACAGCCCACATCACAAGTCTGTGACACGCAGAGTGACATCCCGGCATCCAGTACGGGGTCCACTTTTCGACCATGGGGCAGCCAGCCCTGAGTCACAAGACCAGCTGCCGCCAGAGCAGGGAGCCGCCCACTTGCTGGAAGGAGGTCATGGCCACATATCTGCAGTATCGTCCTCAGCACCAACGTGCTGTCATCATGGCTGTAGCCAGAGACATCGCTGACCACAGCATTTGAATGACGCCAAACTCGGCCCCACTTTTTGCACTAACAGCGATGCCGGATGTTTATTGTTGCACATGAGAGACAACTGGATGCCTCAATCAAGATATTCCTGATCTACTATGGCTGAGGGGAGGAATCAAGAAGTTAATTAAACAAATCTATTGCCATCCTGATGTCTCACTTCACTCTCCATGGTTGACAATCATGGGTCATCTAACAAGTATAGCATTTGAGAAAATGAATGCTTTGGAAGCAAAGAGAACCACGCGACACTTCTGGGAAACTACACCCAAGATTTTCTATCGCTTTTTGTGTTATCCATGCATAATTCAACATCTACATTTCCACTGAAGTTACAAAAGTTAGTGGATGGCGATATGTACATGTACAGATGACGGAAGTATAGCATACACAAGATATAAAAGGGCAGTGAACTGGTGGAGCTGTAATTTTTACCCAAGTGATTCGCGTGAAAAGTTTTCCAACATGATTGTGGCTACACAGCTGGAATTAGCAGACTCTGAACATTGGGTCCACTGTCTGACCATGGGATGAAGCAGCCAGCCCTGAGTCGTGAGATCAGCCACTGCTGGACAAGGGAGCCACTCACTCGCTGGAGAGAGTTCACAGACTCCTCAGTGGTATTGTCAGTGGCGCCGCCACGCTGTCATCCTGGTCGCAGCCAGTGACATCACTGACAGTGGCATTCAAGTGATGCCACGCTCGGCACAGCTCTTTGTGCTGTCAGCAATTCTGGACGTCTGTTGTTTCACATAACAGGTAACAGGACGCTTCCACCAGGCTGTTCCTGGGATACTACAGCTGCAGGTCTAAATAAAGAAGTTAAGTAAACAAATCTACTGCCAGCCTCAAGTTTTATTTCATACTGCTATGGTGACAATCCATGGGTCATCTAACACTGATGTCAGATATCTGACATCACCTTCTTAGAGGAACATCTGAACACACAGTCTTCGGTACAGTGAGTCGAAAAATTGTCATAATATTTTGGTCATGGAGAAAAGGTCGGACCATTGCGCATTTTGTAAAGTAGGTTTTACTTTAAGTAGAGGCACAGTGAGCGTGTCTCGTTTTAGAGGTAATGGAAGACCCAAATGCTTAGTACATGTTGCATATGCGAAGTGTATCCTTGAGGGCAGTCAGTGCCATTTACGGAATCAGTTCTGGTAAAATGTTACACATGTAATTGTTGGGGATATGGCTAGGCAATGCTGGAAGTCGAGGTGGCTCATGACTACATGTAAGAATTAAGCCACTGTATTTTGATTTCTAGTTTTTCGAGTGTTAGTTCTCAAAATGAGTGTTGTTGAGGACAAAACTTTGACAAAGCCAGAGACGCAAGGCGTGTCAGAACCAGAAGGACTATGTACAGTATACTGTTAGAAAAGGTAGCACAGTTATGAACAGGTTAGAAGAACCACGATCGTCACAACAAGGTGTAGAGTTACCTGTCACAAGTTTAATTGCTCGTTTTTCTGGTAAGGCAACCAGGTATGTGCCGGCGTTTGAAGAAGTTGGAAATCTGGCGGATATAGAAGGTTAGTCTGAAAAGGAATTATTGAGTGCTGAAAAACTGAGACTAACAGGAAGCTAACGCCTATGTAGGGTATGCAGAAGATCTTAAGGGAGTCACAACATTGGAAGAATTGAAAGAGGGGTTGATTATTAGATATATGAAACGGAATAGTGCCAGACACTATAGGGAACAATTAGGGGTAATAACTAAGAGAAATACGGAGATTGTGGAACAATTTGCCGATAGAATAAGGAAAATTAATCAATGTACCTATCAACTAGAGCAAGATACTCCAATCAATGAAATTATTTTCCGAGAAGCTGAGCAGAGGGTGCTCGATACTTTTTAAGAGGGTTTCATGCAGAAATGTCAACACATGTACGGACAGGGGTTACAACAGATTCGCGCGGAGGAGTGCTGTTAGCCATAGAGCGTGAGGAGATCGATTTTTCAACTGGAATGCAGGGTAAACGGACAGTGCTGACAGCTAATACAAAATATTTCCGGTGTAGACGAATGGAGCATGTATGGAGGCAGTGTCACCAGCTTCAGAGTAATGTGAGTAAAGAAAGAGACAGTAACACTTCTAAGTAGCGTAACGGGGGAGATTTAGGTACAAATGGCTCTGAGCACTATGGGACTTAACATCGGTGGTCATCAGTCGCCTAGAACTTAGAACTACTTAAACGTAACTATCCTAAGGACATCACACACATCCATGCCCGAGGCAGGATTCGAACCTGCGACCGTAGCAGCAGCGCGGTTCCAGACTGAAGCGCCTAGAACCGCTCGGCCACCGGGCCGGCTGGTAGAATTAAGTTTTAAACGCTAACAGCTACGCGAAGTCCACCTCCAGTCATTCACAGTGATACTGGATGCAACAAAATTGTATGCAGAGGTGGATTCTGCGATAAGAGCAATCGTAAGAAAAAAGCGTTGCAGGATATTATTGGACATAGATGTGCATGTGTCGGTCGCCAGTAGTGACATGGTGAAACATGGGCAATGAGACCCACCACGGTACAGATTGTGTAGAGAGGGGAATAAAGATGCCACACTATTATTATCGGTGGGCATAGACTTTTGCCAGGATACATTTCAGTTTAAACAATGTGTAGAGATCGTGCTACACGTGAGTGAGGATTACATGATTCTGGGAATAGATTTCTTATATGACCATTTTGCTATAATCGATATTCGGCAGTTTAGGGTGGAACTTGACGGGAAAATGTTTCAGTTAGGTCAAGCCATTGCCAGAGTAGCAATTTCGCGAGGGGAGTTTTTCGCAAAAGAGCAAATCAATTAAATCACGAACGATCACACTAAGACTTCACTCGTACGATTGTTTGCCTAATGGTACTGAGAAGTCACTTTGGGTCCCTATTGAATCAAGTCTGTTGGTAAGATTGTGTGATGGAACTGTTAGAAGGGAATGAAGTTAGGTATTATATGTGTACAGGAAATAAAGGGCGAAAAGAAAATACCTGTTCTGAAAGATATTTTTAGCACAGAGAACATGAGATTAACAAAGGCGTTGTTAATCGCTAATTTGGTACCCTGGTGGAAGAAGAATGGGACACGAGGGGTGTCATTCATGAAAAATTGCTAGACGCTATTGAAACTGCATTATGAGAAAAAGTAAAGCACCTTGAGGATATCAATAGGGAACGGATGGAAAAATTACTTTTGGAATTTAAGGATTTATTTTTTCCCAAAGGATCTTTACCAGCTACATATGTCACAGCACCGCATACCAGCAGGAAATGACTCACCAGTCTACCACAAACCATAGATAATTCCTAGGTACTTGCAGCCAATTCTGGAGTAATTTGTCGATCAACAGCTGAAAGATGGAATAATTGAAGAAAGCAATAGTGCATGGTGGGCAGGAATAGTCGTCGTGCCAAAAATATCAGCGGATGGAACATGAAATTATAGATTTTGTTGTGATTACTAAAGACATCTAAATTCGAAAACCATAACGCATGCCTACACTTTGCCAAACATCACAGAAACCTTGAATCATTTACAGCAACGCAAACATTTTTCAGCAATGGATCTGAAGAGTGGTTATCACCAGATAGAGGCTCCACTGCGAGATCGACACCAAACTGAGTTTCTGACACCCTGGGGAGAGTACCATTTCAGAAGAAAGACATTCAGATTAAGAAAGGCACCTGCAACTTCTCATACATTGCGAGACAGAGTACCGAGAGGTTTAAAAGCACGGCAATGCTTAGTGTATCTCGATGACGCAATCGTCAATGGGAGTGATACTGAACAGCATATGCACCAATCTTAGTGTACATGTTTCAAAGGTTGGAACTAGCGAAGTTACCACTGGGTACAGAAAAATATAATTTTGTTATAGATTGCGTACCTTGGCCATATCATAAATAAAAACGGGGTTAAGACAGACCAAAGATTAAATACAGCTGTACCTCACTCTGTAAGGGAGTTGCAATCGTTCTTAGGAGACGCAGACTACTACTACCAGTTCGTAAACAGATTTGCGAATATTGCCAGACCGTTGATACATCTGTTAAAAAAGGGTACATAATTTGTGTTGTCAGAAGAATGCCAACATGCTTTTGATGAACTAAAACAAGCTTTAACATCGAGGCCGATATTGGTATTTCCGGATTTTAATAGAGAACTTATTTTATCATGTGATGCATCAAACCATGTACTCGCGTGTGTGTTTCACAAGAGGTAGAAGACGTAAAACATCCAGTAGCTTACGCATCAAGACAACTAAATTCTGCAACAAGGAATTATTCCACAGAGGAGAAAAAGATATTAAGCTTTATTTATGGAATCACATATTTGAAATGTTACCTGTACGGTAAAAAGTTTAGAGTAATAACAGTTCATGCGGCATTAAAATGTTTGTTGGGGTTAAGGGATCCTTCTAATAGGTTGACGCTATGGGCAGTAAGAGTAAGTGAATTTGATTTCCCGTGGCCGTGCGGTTCTAGGCGCTTCAGTCTGGAACTACGGGACCGCTACGGTCGCAGGTTCGAATCCTGCCTCGGGCATGGATGTGTGTGATGTCCTTAGGTTAGTTAGGTTTAAGTAGCTCTAAGTTCTAGGGGACTGATGACCTCAGATGTTACGTGCCATAGTGCTCAGAGCCATTTGAACCATTTTTTTGAATTTGATTTCAAAGCAATATATAAATTTGAGAAGAAGCGCGGAAGTGCAGAACACTGAAGTAGAAAGGTAGCAGTATTGCATATAAGGGGGAAGGAGCATAAGCAATGGAAAAGTGCACTGAGAGCGGATGACGAATGTAAACAATATTTCAAGCAGTCACAGTTTTGTCTGCAGGACGGGTTGCTATTCAGAAAAACCAAGCTGCAAACATAGGTAGTGGTACGAGCCAAGCTAAGGGATAGAGTTCTGCAACAAGCTTTTGATCACGTATGAAGCGGGTTATGGAGGTTGCTAATCTACCAACAGAAGAGTAACGGACAAGTACTGGTGGAGAAATAGGCAGACGGACGTAAACCATTATGTACGGAATGGCATACAGTACACACAGAGAGCGGATCTGTGTCGAACAAGAGTACAATTGTAGAGATTACCTCAAACATTTGTACCATTCAGATTTCTGGGTACTGATGTCTTAGGTCCATTCAATAAAATGCCTGCAGGGAATAAGTACGTACTCACAATATTAGATTATTCTTAAAGATATGTAGAAATGGTCGCGCGCCAAACCAGCAGGCAGAAACAGTGGCGCAAGCGCCAGTGAGTAACTGGATACTGCAGTTTGGAGTGCCTGACACAATAGTTACAGACCAGTGAACGAACTTCACATCAGATCTATTCAAGGAACTGTGTAAGTTATTGAATGTCAAGAAGTTAAGGACGAGTCCTTACCATCCACAAGCCAATTGGAGAAATGAAACAGTGCATGGATAATCGGGAAGATGCTTAGATACTACGCTGACTCACATCACACAAACTGGAATGTCTATTTGAGGTACGTCGTCTCCGCCAACAACTCAAAAGGCATACGATTAAAGGATTATCGCCATATGAAGTAGTATATGGACGTAAAATGCCGTCACCGTTCTACATATTGAGAACGAAGAAAGAGGAATTTGACAGGCTGGTAAGAGAAATTTGGAACAGAGTACGGAAGACAAATAACGAGCACTGGAGAAACAGAAAGAAGTAGCAGGCCGTATGGCAAGAGTGACACAGTATAAGGTTATTTAGTGGGCGATGCTATCAACTTTGTATTCGTCTACAGGAAAAACAAGAAAGCTTTTTGCAAAGTATCAGGGGGCACATCACGTGGTAAAGACTACATCGATAGTAAACGTCAAGATTCAGTCGTCGAGGAGAACGTCAATTGTGCATGTAGAATGGTTGGAACCTTTACAAGGGAGTCCAGAAGTTACTCCAGGGATATGAGACGCAGACCAGAAAGGGAGAGCGAGGAGAAAGGTGTCGAAAGATAAACAAGAGGCTGTGAATGAAACGGTAACGCACCACCCGTATGGATTAAGACCTTAAATGTGTTTTAGTTTAGTTATAAATTTAGTGTTATTACTATACGTAGGCGTGGTGCAGCATTGATTTTATGATGAGGAAAGAAACAGGTATTCCCGCCCATAGGTTAGGTCGAAAGATGGCGAAATGATGCTGTTCATAGAGGGTCTACTGACCTTCGCCGGGGTGGAAGCGTTACTGAACCAACACCTGGAAGGGGGAGTGCTGTTCGTCAAGCAGGAAGACTTAGTGATCACCAGTCATCTCTGGGTGATACAGGTAGTATTCAAGGCATGGGAGATGCGTAACGAAGTGCGAAGATTGGAACAAGCATTCGACAAATTCTGTCAGTGAACGGAACGGCACTGGATACTCAAAAGAAATGTTGGCGTATGTGAAAGAGTACGTGGGGCGTATAAGAAATTAAGGAGTGAAATGAGCCCGGTATTTGGTGTTATTCCACATACGCGAAGTAAGAGGGGTTGAATCGGCGCTGGAGGTCAGCTTATGAAAACAATAATTGGTACAGCGGATGAGGAAGACATTCCAAGGGTGAACGGCACCATAGAAGAGGTTAACAATGGGCAAAAGTGAACAAAGCCGTGAGTGACTGGTATTATACGCAGATTGCAAGTTTAGAGAAGGACATAGTGAACAACACACGACTACTACTCGAGAAGTAATGCGGTATGCCAGAGCTGCAGAAGAGGCAGTTACTAGGAGTATCAGGGAACTGCGAACCGAAGTAGGAGCCTTCTGTAGGGAAGTAGCAAAGACGAAATGGTCTGTACAAGATAGTGTTTCGGGAAGCATGAGTGAAAGTAACAGAACTGCAGGAGGCCATGCTGCGGGATAAACGTTTCACCAGAGCAGTATTTAGAGGGTCTAAGACAAGTACAGAAGGTACTACCGCCACAGTTGGGGTTCATTTTAGAACCATAACAGAAAAACTTACCTTTTTATTTCAAGGTAGCCTCAGTGTCGGTGAGAACTGATGGCTCGGAAGTTTACATTTCCGTTTGTATACCACTAGCGGGGAAACAAATACATTACAAGTGCTACACAGTTCACGCGTATCCTGTCAAGTCAGGGATAGTGCAGAAGTTTGCTAGAGTAAAAACGCAGCGACTATTATTGATTGCAAAAGACACGGAAGATATGCAGAAACTGGGGAAGCTAAGTTACAAACGCGCTTCTGAGGGGAAAACACAGTTTGCCTGAATTGTTAATAAGAGAGGGTCAGAATTCCAGTGCAGTGAGATTGCTAATGGGACCAAAGGAGGTAAGAGAATACAATAAAGTAGTGATCGAGCCGGAATTTTTCTTTCAGCGGGTCGAGGCGCATTGGTTGTACTCTACCTTTGCCAGATGAAAATAGAGGCTAGTTGCTTCGAACATGGGAAGCTTACATCAGCAACAAGACTAGAATGCAATTGGAGTGGATTGACATTAAATGGAACAGGTTGCGAGATAATGAGGCCTACTTTCCATCAGTCGCCGAGATTTCAGGCATAACTCAGCTGATTCATTCTAGCTTGTAAGTTTGTAAGAGAGAGTAGAAGTTATTGTGCAAGAGACCTGGTAATGAAATAAGTTCCATGGTGTTTCAGCTTAGCAGCAGGGCAAGGCACGCTGTAGAAATGTATAAGAGCTAGGATTAAGGAAACCAACTGATAGAATAACAATGGGTCCAGAAGAGTCGGTCGCCAGGAACTCCAGTGTAAAGGACAATCTAATTTGGTCGACCCGATTGAGCGCGTCTTGTCAAAAATGACGGCAGTGCATTCAGTCAAAAAAATACGCCACAGCGGAAGTGACTTGCAACAGAGTCAGCAGCAGGCAGGAAGTGTTACGTGTTGCAAAACAAAACATGGGCAACAGGCATTGCGCAGCAGAGTCAGCTGGGAATGATACGGCAACAGCAGACACTGCAATATGCTAATGGAAAGTAGGAAGCCATTCCTTATTTGCCAGCATGGAAGTGTCTAGAGTACGAGCATGGGAAGCTTACATCAGCAACAAGACTAGAATGCAATTGGAGTGGATTGACATTAAATGGAACAGGTTGCGAGATAATGAGGCCTACTTTCCATCAGTCGCCGAGATTTCAGGCATAACTCAGCTGCTACTAATCGAACATAGTCTGGAGCATATAAGTGCTCAGCCATTCGTGTACTAAATTATTCTCAACCCAGGGCGACATAATGGAGTGCAATTCAGGATCCGCTGTTCGACCACGGGACAGGACAGCCAGCCCTGATTCAAAAGACCAGCTGCTGCCAGTGCAGGGAGTCGCCCACTCGCTGGAGAGAGGTCACGGCCGCCTCTGCAGTATCGCCAGCGGCACTGCGGCTCTGTCGTAGTGATTATAGCCAGAGACTTCACTGTCAACAACATTTCAGTGATGCTGAACTCGGCCCCACTCTTTGTGCTGTCAGCAGTGCCAGATGTCTACTGTTTACATGACATGCAACTGGACGCCTCCATCAAGCTTTTCCTGGTGTACTGCATCTGAGGGCTGGATGAAAGAAGTTAATTACATAAATCTACTGCCATCCTGACGTCTTGTTTCACTCTCTCTGGGAGAGGGTCATCTAACAAGTATAAAACTTGAGTAAATGAATATCTGTAAACTAAGGAGAAGTAAGCGACACTTCAGCAAAACTATATCCAAGATCTAATTTCTCTTTTATGTCATCCACGCATAATTCAACTTCTACATTTACGGAGAGGTGACAAAAGTCATTGGATGGCGATATGTACATATGCAGATGGTAGTAGTGTTGCGTAGAAAAGGTATAAAAGGGCAGTGCATTGGTAGAACTGTCATTTGTACTTAGGTAATTCGTATGAGAAGGTTTCTGACATGATTGTAGCCACACGACTGGAATCAATAGACTCTGAATGCAAAATGGTAGTTGGAGCTACACGCATAGGTCATTCCATTTCAGAAATCGTTTAGGTAGTCTACATTCTCAGATCCACAGTGTTGAGAGTGCGCTGAGAATACAAAATTTCAGGCATTAACCTTTCACCCCAGACAACACAGTGGCTGACGGACTTCACTTAATGACCGAGAGCATTGGTGTTTTCATAGTGTTATCAGTGCTAACAGACAAGCAGCACTGCGTGAAATAACCGCAGAGATCAATGTGGGGCATACAATGAATGTAGCCATTATGACAGTGCGGCGAAATTTTGGCGTTAATAGGCTATGGCAGCAGACGACTGACACGAGTGCCTTGCTAACAGCACAACGCCTCCAGCATCCACCCTCAGCTCGTGATCATGTCGGATGGGCCCTAGGCAACTGGGAAAACTGTAGCGAGGTCATAATAATTCAGATTTCAGTTGGTAAGAGGTAATGGAGCGATTCGATTGTGGAACAGATCCCACGAAGCGATCGATCCAGGTTGTCAGCAAGCCTCTGTGCAAACTGTTTGACTCCATAACTGTGTGGGTTGTGCTTACATGGAATGGACTGGGTCTTCTGGTCCAACTGAACCGCTCGTGGACTAAAAATGGTTATGTTCAGCTATGTGTAGACCATTTGCAGCCAATCAGCAATGGAATTGTTACGGATAACAATGCTCAATATCATCAGGCAGCAATTGAACATTCTGGACAGTTTGAGCGAACGATTTGGCCACCCAGACCTCCTGACATTAATCCCATCGCACCTTTAAATGGCATAGTTGAGAGGTCAGTTCGTCCATAGTACCCTGCACTGGCAACACTTTGAAGATTATGGACGGTAGCATGGCTCATTATATCTGCAGCGGACTTCGAACGATTTGTTGAGCCAATGCCACGTCGAGCTGCTGCACTACAGTAGTGGTCACAACACACTTCCCAGGGCTTCACTAGAATTTAAAACTATATCTGTCGATGACCCTCCATCCAAACTCACTTTCTGCGTCCACCTTAACGTAAAGTCATTAATCCAGTCACAGATTTCACTTGATAGCCCACACAATAGAATGTTTGTTAAAAGGAGTTAATGTGGTACTGAGTTAATTGCTTTTCGAAAACCGAGAAATACTACATCTACTTCAATCTCTTTCTCCATGGCTTTTATTATATCATATGGGAAAAATGCAAGCTGGGTTTCAGTTGATCGATGCTTTCGAAGTCCATCTTGGTTGGCATGGAGCAAGTATCTCCGAGATACCTTATTACGTTTCAACCCAGGATGTATTCGAAGAGTCAACAGAAAGTGAATGTGAAGGTTACTGGACAATAGTTTCCTGGATCACTTCTGTTAATCTTTTTTGGAAGGGTATGCCTTCTTCTAAGTACTGGGCATGGTTGTATGGTCGAGGAACCTACGGTTGATTACAGTTAACAGGATCTAGGAACTGGGTATAGAATTTGACAGGAATTCCATCGGGCTTGGGACTTTGTTAAATTTTAACGAGTTGAGTATACTCCTCACTAATTACAAGTTAAACACACCGTTTCTAATAAGTTCGAAGATATTGCTTTAAATTCTGTTACGAAACAGGTGTATGGATTAATATCTCCGGTTGTTAGTGTCAGAAGCAAGCATGTAAATAATTCGTTTGGTCATCGGAAATACGATGAAAGGCAAGAAAATTAATTATCGTTTGAATGAACACAAGCTTACATGAAGTCCTATTTCAACAAAGATGACGGTTCCTTCTCTTTCGATTTTCCAGGGGTTGCCATCCATACTGATCACTCTGTTGCTTATATACGTGAAATAATACGTTTCAGATGCTTTAAAATGTGATATACACTGATTTCCAGTATTTTATACTGTACTGTACTTTATGTAACATACTGCCTGTGTGAAAATTAAAAGTTTTGCAACAGTATTTATCATTTTGATCACATTTAGCAGTTCAGTACCTCCATGCCTCGGCCTTTTTCAGGATGTTCCTATAATCCGCATCGCCTTTGTCGTACAAGAAGTTGTGCTTCCTCACCTGTCCTTATGGTTTTTTATTTCCATCATTTCCACTGTGCTTGAGTGTATATATATACGATGATTAGAACTTAAATAGTGGCTACTATTTATTCACAAACGGTACAAAATAGTTATATGTTTGCACCTGTTACTGTCCTTCAAAGTAGTCACCAGCGTTGTGTAGAATCCGTCGCCAGTAATGTGGAAGGCGTAGTATACTGTTAGCAGAGTCTGTTCTGTTCATAGTGCGAATGGAGTGGTCTACTGCCTGTCGAATCTCTGGAACAGTTCTGAAGCGAATGCCACGAGGTGGTTCTTTCATCTTCGGAATCAAATCAAATTCACAAGGACTTCAGTCACTTTCTTGTTGTGTTGTGTTCTGTTCTTCCCTCTTTTTGTCTTTCTTATGGAGCCTCGACAGGAGTAGTCTTCTGTCTTGTAGGCATCTTGCTGAGAACAGACGTTAGCTTGAGGCACAGTGAAAACCTCTTGTATACAGAAAACAGTATCAAACAGGAAATCAAAACACATCGCCGTGCCAGGGTACAAGCTATACCCTTTGAAACTTGATGTGTGTTTATATTGTAAGACCAGGCACAGACTCGAAATCCACCTCTAGGCCTTGTAAGAAAAGGACATACCGCAAAGGCCGGCCTGAGTGGCCGTGCGGTTCTAGGCGCTACAGTCTGGAGCCGAGCGACCACTACGGTCGCAGGTTCGAATCCTACCTCGGGCATGGATGTGTGTGATGTCCTTAGGTTAGTTAGGTTTAATTAGTTCTAAGTTCTAGGCGACTGATGACCTCAGAAGTTAAGTCGCATAGTGCTCAGAGCCACTTGAACCATTTTTTTGAACATACCGCTAAGTTCCCCAATCGCTGTTATGTCTGTCAGATTGTTATCGGATTTAGGTGGCTTAAGGTCTGCAGATATCATAAAGACGTTATACAATTTGCGTCCGCTGCTGCTGGAACCGTTCGAGCGCTGTTACCTTCCAGTTTGTACGAGGAAAGTAAGGAACAATAGGTCGCGAAATGGAAACCACAGTGAAAATCAAAACTGTTTAATTTGCAACGGTTAGCTACACCTTCCAGCTACTTCTCGACACAGTCGCCGCTCAGACTTAGACATCTGTCGTCGCGCTGTACCCACTTTTCGATTCCCTCGTTATACAAGACAGCCGCCAGTGCTTTTCGACAATTTTCTTCGCTGGACTGCAGATCGTTGTCTGTGTCAAAATATTGTCTTTATAGCCAGTGGTTCATTTCAGCAGAGATGAACCTCAGGGGTAGATAATTACGGGCTGTATTGTAGCTGATCAAACAGTTTCCATCGAAAGCGCTGCAGGAGCATCTTTATTGCCCCTGCAGAGTGCATCCGCGAATTGTCGTGTAGAACGAACCGCATGACAGTTTTGTTACGTGGATTGCATAGCTTCAGTAGAAATCTTTCAACAGGTCCTCATACTTGGCGGGAGACGCTAATTTCTAGCCATCTTAACGTTCTCACTGTGAGCTCAGAACTGAAAAGAGCGACATGATGCGATCCACGGGCGAACTAGACACAATGCCCAACGCATCTGTGCAAAGCTTCATCAGTTTTTCACTGTATTTTCCATTTCGTGACAGATAGTTCCTTACTTTCCGAATAACCTTCGTAAAACGAGTGTTGAAGTCTTTCTCTGTTCATACCTTATGTTTTTCATATGTGGTACGTAGTTGCTTATAACTGGTTAACTCACTGCACGAAGCAACAAAGTATTACGATATGTAATATGAGTTACAATGAATGCTGGAGTATTGATCATCTGCATCCCTGAAAGCAATGAAATGAGAATGTGACGACTTCCGACTGTTATCGGGCAGAGGAAAGCAATGTTTTGTTGATGTTGAGATATGCACGAGACTGTTTTTATTGAGGTTTGAACGTAATTATGTGGAGGAATGGGTTCCCATGTCAGTTGTTTTAAGTGACGTTGTTTTTGGGGTACAGATAATATTTTTTGGTGCAAGCTAAGGAGGATACATTTTCCGATAATTTGGAGATAAATGAGTGATGGTAAATATTCTATTATATGCTGTCGCAGCAAAAGGTCAGAGTGGAACCACAACCATATTCATGTTATCATGCAGCGAGTTTCCAGTTCAGGTAAGAATGTGCTCTTGGAGTCGTTTTAGTTGCAGCCTCTTTAAGCGGTGAACGCTTACTACAAGCAGAGACCGCATGGTGTAAACAGAACTAACTACCGTTTTCAGTCATTTATTGTATAGACTTTATGTGAACATAAACCGTGTTGAACTTTGTGGAAAACTAACCACTTTTGAAAGAGCTCTTACCTACTGCACCTGTTTTAAGTTGTAATGCTCTACGTCTAAAATTACGTAACCCTCTGGAAGAAACCGTAAGGTGCGTGTCGAAGGGTACCGTGGACTAGTAGTCATTTCCTTTAATGATACACTCGCAAATAGAACGAGGGAAAAAAACTGTCTATAAGCCTCCGTATGAGCCCTAATTTACCATGTCGTATATTCGTGATCCTTACGCAAAATGTGTGATAGCGGCAGTAGAATCACTCTGCACTCAGCTTCAAACAACGATTCTCTAAATTTTCTCAGTAGTGTTCCTCAAAATCAAGGTCACCTTCAATCCGGGGATTCCCATTTGAGTCCCTGAAGCATCTCCATAACACGTGCATGTGTGACACACAACTAGATCTTTATTCACATGAAGTGTTGAGTGCTATTGACAAGGGATTTCAGATCGATTCCGTATTTCTGGATTTCTGGAAGGCTTTTGACACTGTACAAGCGGCTGGTAGTGAAACTGGGGGCTCAGGTGCGAACCTTACTGTACTGCAGAATGTCTAGGTGTTCCAACATCTTCTTCATCTAACACATATAATGTAGCAATTATTGAAGCCCACTACAGATGAACCATGTCCATGCACAAGATATTTAAGATTACAGCAACTGTAAGTTCTAAATTAATATGGTCGCAGAAAGAGCTGGGTAGCGCAGGCAACGTGGTGTAGTGGTGTTCCGTG
Source organism: Schistocerca americana (assembly GCF_021461395.2). Lineage (NCBI taxonomy): Eukaryota > Metazoa > Arthropoda > Insecta > Orthoptera > Acrididae > Schistocerca > Schistocerca americana. Next base: position 419,330,854 of record NC_060130.1, on the reverse strand, counting down.
CAGAATCGTGAGTTCGAAACTCACCTGGACTTAAAAATTTTAGTTTTTATATTCGGTTTGAGTACATTCTAGAAGTATCCTCAAATGTCAAGAATCATTGTACTGGAATGTTCCGTAACTGTATATAAACCGTATGCGTTCTGAGCGAAGGCAGTTCAATACGCGCTCTTGTAGGTGCAAGTGCTGAATAAACCTTCGTTAAGAGAAGTTAGTGTTCGTCATTCATCTAATTACACCTGCTTCTACGTGACATTATTCTGGTGGAGACGCTGGGTATTGGAACCTGAGATAGGGCACATTATCGACGACACAGTGGCTCCCATCCGGCCACGACAGAGCCGCCGTTTACGTGGCAAGAAACCCGAGTTCGAGCCATATTCAACAGATCGTAATTTATCGTAGACAGAAGAAGAAGAGGACGTCACGACGACAGAAACTGTATGCCACCATATAAGACATCCTCCCGGGTTCTCTGGTGACGATGGCCAAGATCCAAACAAGTGGTTGAAGGTATATGAGCATATGGCCAAATTTAACAAATGGGATGACACCGTGTGTTTGGCTAACGTATTTTTCTACTTGGAAGGCACTGCCAAGCAATGCTACGAGAACATCGAGGAGAGGTTCACAAGGTGGGAAGCATCCCAGATGGAACTATGCGAGTATTTCGGCGACACACAAAGACAGAAGTGCAAGGCTGAAGATAAATTAAAGTGCAGAGCACAGCGTCCAGGAGAAACTACAGTATCCTACATTCAAGATGTGTTGGAGCTGTGTAAAATAGTGGATCCTAGAATGAAGGAGGAAGATCAGGTTGCACATCTAATGAAGGGTGTTGCTGAGGACATGTATAAAGCCCTACTCCTGAAGGAGGTTCCGACAGCAGACGACTTCATAAAATGGAGCCAGTATATCGAGACAATGCATCAAAACAGAATTATATGCAAGAAGTTTGAACGGCTTCCAAACGTCGTGTCGATGTCTGTGATGGAGAAAGGAACTGATTTCACAAGTGCTCTTCGTCAGATAGTGAGAGAGGAAGTCCAGAAGGCACTTCGATTGCTCGGCGGGCAAAAAGCTGAGACGCTTCAAGAGGTAACAAGTGAGGAGGTGGAACAGACATTGAACCCAACCTCTCGTCCTTCATTTCCCTTTAAAACGGTAAAAAAGTCGAGACCAAGGTGAAGTTCGTTCCGTCAATGCCGCACGAGGAACCTGTTTTGGCACCAAGGAAGACTGACGTCTGAAGGACCCAGGATAACCAACTAGTATATTCCCACTGCGGGAAACCGAGACATGTGGTGCGCTAATGTCGAGAAAGGCAGCACATATTTGAAGACGCCCACGCCAGAAGACAGCAGACCGGTCTTAGCCGACGCCATCTCCGGGACGACGAAGATGAACAGATGTAGGTGCAGGACGACGTAGGTCACCATCGCCGCAAGCTAGCCGCTGGAGAGGACGCTTCCCAACACTCCGATCAAGGTCTCCATCGCCGTTTAGAAGCTCCAGCCGACCACCTAGCCGCTGCAACCTGGAAAACTAAAGGGGTCGACCTTCCTTGGAGGTGAGGCCGTCGAAGAGAAAAATCCTCCGCCGTCGATCACTACTAAAACGATTGTAAACTACGTCGATATCATCATGGATGGCTGACCAGCCGAAGCTCTTGTGGACTCTGGAGCATCATATTCAGTCATTTCGAAGAAGTACCGTCGCCAGTTGCAGAAAACCGTATTCGTCGACAGCAAAACATCTCTGCTGAAGGTGGCTAACGGGAAATATTTAAAACCTACAGGAAGAAGTGTCATTCGTGTAGATATAAGCGGCCATACGCAGCCCTTAGAATTCATCGTCTTACAAGAGTATAGTCATGACGTCATTCTCGGATGGGACTTTTTGCAAGCTTCTCCGGCAATTATAGACTGAATTCGCACGAAGATTATGCTACACGAGATGAGATACTGTGGACAGGAAGATGCGCATCCGAGTGTGTGGAGACTATGTGTGCTGGTTGAAGTGATCATTCCTGCAGTCAGCGCTAGAAAGGTACCTGTCATGTGTCATGCCATGTGTCAGCCCATGGATCTTGTAGTGGAATGTAAGAGAAGCATGATATTGAACACTAAATTGGTCATCCCAGCCTCTGTCGTCTCGTTTAAGAACGGATCCTGTGAAATGTGGATAATTAACTGTCGCCGCGAACCGCAGATCCTTCCATGACGCATGGGCGTAGCAAAGGCTGAGCCGTTAATTGTCGAACAGCTGAGCGTCATACAATCCTCCCATGCCGAATCTGTGGGCGAAATTAGCGCTACCACTACTAGGCAAGACCTTATAGCTCGACTATCACCAGGTCTCACTAACGAACAACAGAAGAAGCTATGTGCCACCCAGCAAGAGTTCTCTGAATGCTTCAATCCGCAGGTGAAGAGCAAATTAGACAAATCGACGGCGAAGACCATCAACCAATAAGCCAGAGACCATACCGTGTCTCAGCTACGGAATGCCGAATAATTCGCGATGAGGTAAAGGAAATGATAAAGAAAGACGTCATTCAGCCTTCGCAGAGTCATTGGTCGTCACCAGTGCTTCTCGTCAGGAAGAAGGGTGGCAGTTGGCGCTTTTGTGTTGATTACAGGAAGCTTAATAAGATAACTAAGAAGGACGTTTACCCCCTTCCACGAATTGACGATACACTAGATTGTCTGAAGGGGACTAAATTTTTCTCAACCATGGCCATGTACTCGGGATACTGGTAAATCGAAGTAGATGAGGCTAATCCTGAGAAAACTGCATTTTTCACCCCTGAGGGCCTGTATTAGTTTAAGGTAATGCCGATTGGTTTGTGTAATACACCAGCAACTTTTGAACGGATGATGGATAATCTTCTAAGTCACCCGAAGTGGGCGATGGGTCTTTGTTATTTAGATGACATTATAGTGTTCTCAGAGACATTTGATGGACACGTAAAAAGACTGAGGATGGTTCGTAAGTGCCTCCAACAAGGCGGACTGAAACCTAATCCAAGAAAGTGTCTCTTTGGAGCAAAAGAAATCAAAATACTTGGACACCTTGTGTCAAACGAAGGTGTGCGGCCAGACCCAGAATAGGTGAAATCTATAACGGAATTTTGTATTCTTAAAAGTATTAGTGATGTGAGAAGCTTCCTAGGACTATGTCCTTATTACTGTCGTTTTATCAAAGACTTTTGTATGAAAGGCAGGTCACTCCAAGAGTTGTTAAAAGCCGATGCTAAATTTATCTATCAATGTGCTGCGAAAAGCTCTGACGAATGACCCTGTACTTCGTCTGTATGATGAGAGAGCACCTACAAAACTACACACAGATGCCAGTGGGTATGGGATCAGTGGTTTTCTGGTGCAAATTTCGTATGGATAAGAGAAAGTTGTAGCCTATGCTTCTAGGACACTTACAAAAACCGAGGGAAACTACTCGACTACTGAAAGAGAATGTCTTGCTGTGATTTGGCCTACGTGCAAATTTCGACAGTATCTCTATGGAAGGTCATTCAGAGTTGTTACAGACTTTCATTCACTATGTTGGTTGACAGGTCTTAAGGATCCAACAGGACGACTCGCCAGGCGAGCCCTACGTCTTCAAGAGTATGACATTACCATAGTGTACAAAAGTGGAAGAAAACACCAAGATGCCGACTGTCTCTCAAGAAACCCTGTGCTAGATCATCAAGATTTTGATGAAGATAGTGACTGTCTCGCTGCACTCCAGGATATCTCTGCTGAGCAGAAGAAGGACGCCTAGATATCTCAAATTATGCTTGTCTTAAATCGGTCAGAGGATGTGAAAGGACAATTTAAGGTAGTTGAAGGATTACTTTGCTAGAAAAACTTTGATCCTTTTGGAAAGACGTGGCCACCAGTGATTCCTAAACACATGCGCTTAGATGTCCTGCACAAATTCCATGACACACATGAGGCCGGACATTTAGGATTTATTAAGCCATACGATAGGATCCGCTAGAGATTTTTCTGGCCAGGTTTATTTAGGAGTGTCCGTCACTATGTGTCGCACTGTCGAGAGTGCCAGAGGAGAAAGGCAGTTCCTCAGAAACCACTACGACGACTCATACCAATTCCACCAGCCGAAACGCCTTTCCAGCGTATTGGGATTGACCTCCTCGGACGATTTCCAGCGGCGCGGGATTAGCCGAGCAGAGAGTAGTTTTTGAAATTTATAAGCTAATGTACATAACTTACGTGACAGTGAGATTGTGTGTCTAATAGTGTCAAAACACAAATCATTAAAGGTGCATTATTGACTTATATTATAAATCTGGAAATAGACACTTTCTATGGAAAGGTCCTTATCGATTGGTTAAAACAATGAGATTCTATCTGATAATGTAATATTCAATGGCTGGCACATTGCCCTGTTCATTTTTGCACTGTGATGTGTAAGTCAGTTTGGCAGTGAAAGACTTATTCTATAGGTCTGGTCACTTCAGGTACTTAACATTCAATTAATGTCCAGAAAGTGTAGTTGGAAGGCTAGTCAACTTTATTATATAGCTCCTTTCCGCCATTCTCAAGTATTTCAGAAATTGTCTAATATGATTATTAAATTGTTTTATATTTAAAATTATCCCTCCAACTTGCTGATATCCATCATAAAGAACTATTTATGCTTCTGTAAAGATTGGAGCTCATGTAATTCAAAGTGCAGATTTTATTTCTTCACGTTGAAGTTTGAACGTCTTAAAAAAAAACTTGTCTTGCTGTTTAACTTAATTCTTTCTGGTAATTTAGTGAATAACACACTCTTCTGTTCTTTCTTTAACATCAGCATAATTGAAATGATCAAACTGTTTTTTTTTTTTAAATAACTTCATGTATAACATGTGTCCATGGTTAGTACATGAACTTAGTATGTATTTGGAATGTGTAACATTGTTTTTTTTAATAAACGTTTTTATTAAAAAGCGGTCTAAGGCGCTGCAGCCATGGACTGTGCGGCTGGTCCCGGCGGAGGTTCGAGTCCCCCCTAGGGAATGGGTGTGTGTGTGTATGTCCTTAGGATAGTTTAGTTTAAGTAGTGTGTAAGCATAGCAGTTAGGTCCCGTAAGATTTCACACACATTTGAACCTTTTTTTTACGATTTCCAAAGTCTGCTAGTGGCAATAGATGGATTATTGTTTGCACTGCTTATCTGACACACCATGTCATTACAAAAGCCGTGAAAACAGTCAAAGCATTCGAGGTAGCCAAATTAATCGTGGAAGACATTGTATTAAAACACGGCGCCCAAGGTCGTTAATTACTGATAGAGGGAAAGTTGTCAATCGAATCTTGTGACAGAGATAAACCGTCGGTGCAACATTACTAATCACATGACGACTGCCTACCATCAGCAATCAAACGGGCTCACTAAACGCCTTGCCCGCATCTCGTGGTCGTGCGGTAGCGTTCTCGCTTCCCACGCCCGGGTTCCCGGGTTCGATTCCCGGCGGGGTCAGGGATTTTCTCTGGCTCGTGATGGCTGGGTGTTGTGTGCTGTCCTTAGGTTAGTTAGGTTTAAGTAGTTCTAAGTTCTAGGGGACTTATGACCACAGCAGTTGAGTCCCATAGTGCTCAGAGCCATTTGAGCCATTTGAACTAAACGCCTTGACAAGACCATGGCCGATGTACTATCAATGTTCGTCAATGTTGAGCAGAGCAATTGGGATGAGGTGCTACCTTCCGTGACGTTTGCCTAGAATACCGCCAAGCAAGACACCACAAGATTTACGCCATTTTTCCTGGTGCATGGCCGTGAGGTGACTACGACGATGGACACTGTGTTTCCGTTACATCTTGATGACGTGGACGACGACTACAACGGCCAGGTGTTAACCAGAGCTGAGGAAGCTCGGCAGTTAGCTCGACTCCGCACGCTGCAGGCTCAAGGAAACGATCGTCGAAGGTATAACTCTACCGCCCTGTTGTCTGCCAGCCTGGTGATCTCATCTTGATCTTCACTCTTGTTCGGAAGGTTGGTCTCTCTGAGAAGCTCCTCAGGTGCTACTTTGGACCTTGTAAGTTTGTAAAATAGTTGTCTGATGTTACTTATGAAGTTGAAGATTTCGACCCCGACACAAGACGAAGAAAGATCGGAGATACGGTCCATGTCCTTCGAATGAAGCCCTATAAGGATCCTGTAACCCATGGTAGCTCCAACAACAGGCAACAAGCGGAAAGTGACGAAGAGCGTAGCGGCAAAGAAAGTTCTAAGAAAATCACCGCCAGGGTGAACATCAGTCGTCGGGAGTCGGAATTTGCAGGACTGATAACTCGTTCCCGGACTAGAAAGACTCAACACCGAGATGCTTTGCTCTTAAGGAGAGAGCAATGTCGCAGAAAGAAGTAAGTTGCACATTCACCGTGGTGTAGTGGTTACGTTACTAGACTCCAGCATGAAGGGTCGTCAGTTTAAAACTCACCTGCATCGTAAGATTTTAATTTCTATATTCCGTTAGAGTACATTCTAGAAGTATCCACAAATGCCAATAACCATTTTACTGTAATGATCTGTAACTATAAATATACCGAATGTGCTCTGGCCGGACGCAGTTCGCTGCGCGCTCTTGTATGTGCAATGTAGAAGTGCTGAATAAACCTTCGTTAAGTGAAGTTAGTGTTCGTCATTCATCTAATTACACCTTCTTCTACGTGACATTATTACGCGTACTACGCATCGGTCCATGAAGCAGTTGATTTAGCCTAATTCTTTATATTGCAGTACTGTCTCGGCCACATACAATGCTTCCGGTGGTAAATTGGTATTAATAGAAACCCCCAGCAATATCCGAACCTACTGGTACTTTATCACGGGAACCAATTTGTAGCGTACGTGTTCGCAGTTTAGTCAGCCACACGTCCATGAGGAGTGAGCCTTGTGACATTGTCTCGCTAGCAGCTTTATTCCACAAAAGAGACGAAGTCCCACAGAATTCTACTGCATAATGCGAATCATCGATTTCGGCATGGTGTTAGTCGAGAAAATCTAGCAAATGAATTCCGGAATACTCTTCACCCACTTACATGAACACTTCCATATGGACATGGAAGTTCCATTTTCCGACGCTAAAGCTGAGTCACGTGTATCCCAACGACACCACATTACCATAATCCACTCTACGTAATTTATAATGTGGTACCATCTCTCTCCTATTGGCTATGACTACGAGATCCAGACTGATGAGTGACATGTATTCACCTGCGTCCACCAGAACATTACGTTCCTTGGCTCTCACAAAGCCGAACAAGCAACATTAAATCTGAGTATCTGTTTGTGCAGTGTTATGTCCTATTGGGGAATGCCTTCCGATAGCTGAAGCACCCCCGTTTGCGTTAAACTCCTGCCTCTGCAGACGCTGTGTTTCCTGTCTTTGCTTCCCTCAGAACCGTGCTTGGTGTCCAAATTTGCCATACTTATTGCAGTCCGGATACTGACACAACTTTCGTACACAACCTTACACCTACGTCTACAACGCTTTACTCCTGCAGAAAAAACAATGTTGGTCCATTATATATATATGGAGACAAAGTGAGCAGGAGTCGATCCCGCGCTTCTGTCGCTGTGCTGGTCCTACACATGGTACTGGCTTTTTCTACTTTTTATATTTATTCACTTTTATCTTTATTTTTGTCTTTATTTATTTTTTATTTTTATTTATTTATTTATTTATTTTTGTTGAAACCTTATCACTTGCTACTGAAAAAGAAAAGACACAAAAACAGACTTAATCATACATGATTTCTACCACTGAAAAAGGGAAAAAAGTCATTTCCAGTCGTGGCCTACAACGATTTTTGTTTATTTTTTATTAATTAACTGAACAAAAAACGAGACAAAATGGATCACAAAAAAGGAAAAAAGTCTCTAACAATACACCTGAATAGGGTCCATGACGACAATACCAAGAGGACCAGTTAGTTCAAAACCATTTTCTCATTTTTAATATTTTAGTCAAGTTAACCAAAAGCAAGGTAACAAGAATGAAACACACGAACAAAGAATGGACTCCACACTCCATCAGACTCATTAACGATTAAATAACAGGTACAGCATATTCGCAAAATTCTTACGGTGGCGTGGCAGCCTTTTCCATATCTAGTTGGCCGTTACCAGATATTAACGAAAGGCACAAACGTCCGCGTCATACCCGCTACCCACCACGTAATGAACATGATGCCAAACAAGCCACATAACCCCATCGTTCTTCGTTCTAGGAGAGAAGGCTCAATCGGGACGCAGAAGATTCTCGCTGTCGGTGGAGCAAACTTCAGTGTATGTGTCCGCAGGCGACCAACCGATAACATAACATTAAGTACCCGTTTCATGGCAATGACTGCATCAGTCTGATCGGCTAAGGTCAATGCGAGAAGGTCGAACGTTGGTGGGGACAAGGTTAACCCTTTAATGCATAGTGTAGCTGATCATCTACAGACTTAATTTCTTCGATGTATCCTATACCGAGCAACATTTTGTAACAAATGCGTTATGTAGTTAAATGTATACACTCTATTGCAGCTGCTAGTAGCTCTTCATACTCGTAGCGATCGTAAATGGCAGGATGAACTGAACCAATTCGACAATCAGCTGTGTGGATGTACTGCCGCACATGTGTTTTGGCGGAAAGTAGAGAAGGTTTTTTGCTGTCTGTGCACTGATTTGTGGTTTAGAAAATTACTTTTTTATTTTGAACACGTAAGTAGAGAGTAAATTTGAGTGTCTTTACGATAGATTTGAAATGAGGTCTGTTTTTGTGTTTGTAGCGATTGTCATCAATAATGCTTTGTTAACTTACTTTTTTCAATATTTTTCGTAATGCGAGCACTATAAACTAAACGGGGTAATTTTTACAGATTGAATAAAAAAATGATACATCTTATGGTTAGAACCACTTGGTACCACGAGGACTCTACTTCCATCCGAAAAGTAGGTAGGCTGATACTGGACCAGACAACCTCCAAACCGTCTCTGGCGATAGAGACATCGCATAGGAAGCGTGATTTCAAAACCTCCAGCGACATAATAGCTTTTTGACAGAAAGATGCTACTGGGAAAGAATATCAACCCCAAATGAATGAAATCAAGGAAAAAATCACGAATATGCCTTAATTTATTATACATCTTACCGTCAACCATTGGAGGAGTTCAGTTCGCAGGTCGGAGACAGACAAAAAGGCGAGTTCTAAGTGACTGGGATACGAGAAGACACGTTAAAACAGCGCGTCGAACAAATAAAACAAACGCCTTGGGACAAATATCAGAGATTCCAAAACCTCACATTACGGGTGTCTCGCCGTAACCTCATAGTGCACCTGAAGCAACAAAATAGACTTTGCTCAACACACAAGTTTCCAAGATCCGAACCTAATGAAGTAACGGGAGGGAGCGACGCTGATGTTCAAGGATTGCGCCTTGAAACCTGTCAGTGACGCACTTCCAATGTAACTCAGGCGTCTTCATCGGACAATGATCAATCATAATGCCCAATGATCAATGGCGTGCGACAGCCGCAGCCCATGGAATCTCAGGCGCGTCAGATCCCTGGAAATTGAGTAGGTGTCACGGTCCCTAATCTGTGCTCCTGTAAGATGACACAATGCATCCAAAACGTCCTTGAGCACCAGTATGTCGCCATGAGTACGAAGAAGTACCATAACGTCATCGTCAAATGTGCGAACGATGAACCTTTCTCCCCTTAACGACCAGTCATCCAGCTGAACAGCTATCGACCACACTAAGGGTTCCAGAAATAGCACGAATAAAGATGTAGAAAGGGGACTCCCCCGCACGGCACCTCGACACACTTTCATGGTTGGAGTAAGATGATCTTTCATGACAATGAACGCCTGAATACCAGTAATTAGAGAGGTGAAGATCCGTCATGCGGCATCATTAAAACCAACAGCCGTCAACAATCGCAACAGACTATTATGACTAACTAGGTCAAACATATGATTAAAATCAATAAAAAGTAAACCTCTCGAGACAGGAGTAGTGGAAGCAATCGAAATAAGATGACAACATTCAGCAACGGAAGTCAGGAGAGTACGACACGGAAAACAACTTTGATAACACACGACCATGTCAGCAAGCAAACCGACAAGCGGCTTTTGATCGCCAAAGCTACGATTTTATAGTCGGAAATGAGTAGCGTTATCGGTCGGACCTGATTCACTTACAGACGTGCCGTCCTTTTGGGAATTAAACCATTTTTTGCACCTTAAAGGAAGGTGGAATGTGCACCTCTTGCACCACTTCGTTTATCGCAGATATTACCGTATCTCCTATCAGAGGCCCAAAACTCTTTGGGAAGCCCATCCAAACTCGGCGATTTGCAGAAAGGAGAGCGAACGACAATATCACATACCTCATCACGATGAAAAGCTACCTGATGGAGAACTAGTGTAGCAAAAATGTCAAGGAGGGAAGTAAAATCAGCAGACGGTATAACGCACTTGCGAAGGAATTGCCCTCCCCCACACGATACGATGATATCATCCGGAGAATGGTCTGCCAAATCTAAATTATTTATCTTCCAAATAGGGCGAGAAGGATGTATCCTTTAGGGTTGTGGTTAAAAGTCGCTAAAACAGCACAGTGAAGCTGGCAGGGATTACATCAATTGACAATAGTTGGCTACATAGGGAAGCAGACAAATAAAAACGGTCCTGTCGACTCCTAGAAGTGACTGTAAAGTTCGTAAGACACACTAATGTGGGATATCTGCAGATCCAAGCATCCTGTAGGTTCAGTAACGCCACCATATCATTCAGTTCTCGGCAATAGTTATAGTTGGGAGTCTGATCCACAGGATGTAAGACGCTGTCGAAATATCCCCCACCAAAAAGTTTCGCGGATTTTGTCGAAGTATAGAAATAGCATCTTTCACATAAAAGCACGAGTGATAATGTTTGCGAGCAGATCCAGATGGAGCGTTAAGAAAAATTAAGGCGAGATCATAAAAACGACACCATATACCCAGACCGTCGTCCAGCGTTTCGAAGTCTGTCACCCGAATACAGCCCCTGTAAAGCATGGCCATAGCAGCAGAACGTTCTGTCGCAACATTAAAAACCATAGAATACCAAGGGAGACAAAACTCATCGAATATCACTTCTTGCATACACACAGCCTCAGCTTGGGAAACATAAATAAAGCCATAATGGACATCTTATCCTGTTAACATTTAGGGTAAGAAACGTATACGCCTGCCTTAGTTAACACATGTAAGGCATGAAAGTAGAGCGAGAAAAAAAATTACGTATCACGTCCCGTTCTCCTCAGTACCGGCAGACGGCAAAGACGAAGGTACATAATACACGAGGGTTATTCGGAAAGTAAGGAACGATCGGTCGCGAAATGGAAACTACAGTGAAAATACGATGAAGCTTTGCACAGGTGTGTTGGGTAGTGTCTCTAGAATGCCCGTCGATCTCGTTACGTCGTTCTTTTTAGTTCCGAGCACACAGGGAGCACATAAAGATACCTAGAACGATAATGTCTCTCGCCAAGTGCGAGGGCCTGGCGAGAAATTTCGCCTGAATCTATGCGGCCAACATTACAGAACTGTTGTGCGTTTTCTTCTTCAGCACAATTCTCAGCCGCATTCTGCAGGGTAATGAAGATGTTAAGGCATCTTTTTCAACTGAAAATGGTTGATTACCCACAATACATCCCGTAATTGTCTCACTCTTGAGTTTCATCTCTGCTCACACGAACTGCTGGCTATGAAGACAACAGTTTGGCACAGATAACGACCTGAAGGCCAGCGTAGAGAGTTGGTGGGAAGCATTGGCGGCTACCTTCTATAACGAGGGTATTGGAAAGTTGGTACAACGCTACAACAAATGTCTAAGTCGAATCGGCGACTATGGAGATAAGTAGCTAGAAGTTGTAGCTAACTGTGGCAAATAAAACAGTTTTGATTTTCACTGTGGTTTCCATTTCGCTACCTATCGTTCCTTACTTTCCGAATAGCCCTCGTACATCCTCTCCACTGGAAGGTGCTGGTTCCATGCTTCGCCTTTTTTCGTCGGGACGGTGAACGGTCAGGTTGAAAACGTTGTTTCACACCACTCCGTAACAACATCTTCAGTCGGAAATGAAGGGGGCTCATCGAGGTCCACTGTGGGGAGGGAGATGTCCCCACTTCATTCAACGCAATGCAAGAAACACAATCGGGAGCGATGAATATGATCATCAGATAAAGAAGCGACAAGCAATGCATCATCTGAATACCCGAAAGATAATCTGCAGTAACCTGTTGATCCATCGTATCAGAATGAGGGAGGGATGGCATTTCACTAGAACACTGGACAGGCGAAAAAGCACACGATGTCTCCGTTGAACCCTCAGAACCAAACGGTACAGACGTTCCTACGGGTAGAGGAGAGGATACAGATCCAACACCCAAAGAATTGTTCAAATGACTCTAAGCACTATGGGACTTAACATCTTGGGTCATCAGTCCCCTAAGGGCATCACACACATCCATTCCTGAGGCAGGATTCGACAATGCGACTGTAGCAGCAGCCCGGTTCCGGACTGAAGCGCCTCGAACCGCTCGGCCACAGCGGCTGGCTGCAACACTCATTTTCGCATCAACAGAATCAGCCTCATCATCCCTGGCGAAAGAAGAACCATAACGATTGTCAGTATTCAGAGTATCACCACTGGAAGGAGCACCCTCAACCACCAGCACCTTCACGGAGAGGGGAGACTGGAGAGTAGTGACGTCAAAATCTTCACCATCCCGAGCGTGCTGGAGTTTAAATTGTGATAACAGTGCCGGCCCCTTAACGGCATAGTGACGTCAAAATCTTCACCATCCCGAGGGTGCTGGAGTTTAAATTGTGATAACAGTGCCGGCCCCTTAACGGCAACAAAGGCCACATCTTAAATAGAGATGGACAGTCCACTCCTGAATTAATTCAAAGAGTGGGTAATGGATGATTCAGAAAAAAATAAATGCTAGCTCATCTGACTTCAAAATGAATCTCTGGTGGCTGTAATCAGCAGCCTGAAAATTCTCCAGTAGGCTGCTGCAACAGCTTCCCAGGCCCCATCCTTAAGAAAACGTTTCCTAATCCACAAAATATGTGTTCTAGACCATATGCACATGTGGATTTGCACACATTGTTGGTGCATGAAGTTTTCTCGTCCTAAAAACAACAGAAAATAAAGAAAATTCAATGATTTTTTTTTTCGTTTTACTGGCTGTCAGGCAGTACCCATGCAGCTATCTCTACTAGCAATGCCAATTACGCTGGTACGAAACTAAGCACAACACAACACCCAGTCCCCGAGTGGAAAAAAAATCTCTGAAACGACCTGGAGTCGAACCCAGGTACCTTAAGTTTGCATTTAATTGCACTGATCGCACAACTACCGAAACTAACGACAGATTAGTTCTAAATAACAGTTTGTTAATGCAGAAATAAGTTCCAGCATCATGTTTCCGCATTTCATTTGAAAAGAAAATCTCTCAAATTTCAGAAACCCAATAAGCATTTACATACTATTGAGTGACTTGTTACTTCTTACCATTGGACTTAGCATCGTACTCGGAATGTGTTGCAGCGATCATATAAACACGGGGTGGTAGGAGCGTATCGCAAGGCGACCCAGGCATCACTCCCCGCCCGATAGCTCGGCGCTCCCCCCACTCTCACCAATCGGACTGTAAGCAGGTCCACTACCTCACTGCTCCTCATCTCTCTCAGGAATCAGATCACAAGGTAGCTCACTAGCTGGCATCTACCCACTATTCTTACGGATCAGATTGCAAAGGTAGCTCGTTGCTCCTCACCACTCTCATGGACGAGATCGCATGGGGCAGATAACACGGCGACTTGAGATGTCACTTTTTTCTCTGCACTCTTGGCAGAAGATACAGCTTGCATTTCGCTTTCCTGACTGAACATCTCTCTATCTGAATTCAGCTTTTCATGAAAATAATGATACGTACAACACATAATTATTTAACATACAAAATAGTCCATGTACACAGGTTGTTAAAATCACCGTTACCTAAAAAATCCTAATGTTTTTAATATAATATCTCTTCTTCCTCTCTCTGCATTAATTAGGAATTTGGCGGTGACGCTCTTTTGACTGGAATTGTTGATTTCCCTAGGTCTTCCTAAATATCTTCTGTGCATTGGTTAATATCGTCATACGGATGTACCCAGCTACTCTTCATAGCAGTCAGATCTCTAGTTCTTGTATTCTGATGGGAAGGAGGGTTTCTGCTGTGTTGTCAAGGCAAGAGCTTCTAGGTCTGGGAAGCAGTAGTTATTGCGAGCAGTAGTGGGTCAACAACAAGCTAGACCATTTGGACTGTCACGCCGTTCTGTACAGTGTTGACACCTAAAGACAGAATTTTTCGCGACTACTGTCATTTACCTCCGTGAAATAATCAGTAAGTCTATGTTTTGTTTGCGATTTAGTGACAGTCTTCGCTAAAGTCAAGTACTGGTCACTCCTTGTTTGGGACAAAGGGATCAGCTGCAACTTCTCCTTTGCCTATACTTCCCTAGGAAACATAAGCTTTTCCATAGAGCACCTGGTCTTTATGTTTTATATTAATGTACTGGCATGCTTTAGTTATCGTTTCTCTCAAATTGATTGACTCTGTCTGCTTTTTGCTTGTAATCAATTTTATTTTCAATGGTGGGACGTCGTTTGTAAGTCCGATGTGCAATGTCTCCGAGTTTCATGAACTCTTTTAGCTCTTCCTTTAGCCAAGATGCAGGCTTCCCTTCAGGATTCAGGTCTTTGGGGGAGAATATTTATTGCGTAATCAAATTAGTTTGATAGTAAGTCATTGGAGCTTGGCTTTCAAGTCCTGGTATGAAATGGAGGTCGTCTCCCAAATTATCTCTTGGATCTCCGATGCAAGTTTAGGAACACTGATACGCTTTAAGTCTCTGTATTTTGCCAGTTACAGTTTATTCCTTGGATATTTTGGATAGTAAGTCATCAATGTGATGTTGTGAGCCGATTCTAGGTACGAATTTCTTTCCTTGTGGATTTCGTAGCAAATATACGTATGAGAGTGTGTCTGTAGGCTGCATTATGTATAGGTGCAAACTGAAATACTGTTACATTTGAACAAGAAACTATACACGTAAATTTCTAAGCGAAGACGCAGAATATTTATGTGTTACTAGCACTATTTGCATACGCCTACGTCGAATCGAATTTTGAAGAATCAGCTTTGAAACAGACTATCCCGCAATTTTCGGAGGTTTGTAGAGGACACAGCTAGGCAAATTTTGTTAATGGATTGGATATTTACTTGTTTGTCTTCATTACTATTTGCTGTGAGTAACATGCGCGCTAAGAAGTCAAAGAGGTTGTATGCCGCTACTTCACCTCCTCATCTGTTACTGCTGTGATGTCTTAGGACAATGTAGTCTACATTTACGGAACTGGAGAGCATGCTTAGCTTAGGCCAACTGTCCATGTTCATTAGAAGAATGATATGAATACGGTTAGTCTGAAATATATGGCAGAGTCCTTCGAAATGAGTTGAAAGTGATGGCCAACTATATCCTACAGTAACAATATAGACACACTGGTAGAACGTATGTTTGCATAAGTAGACAACTTCGTAGCTCCTAAAGGACAGGCTATACAGTTCATTTGCTCTGCTTTTTTCCAGCCTTTATCCGCACCATTATCCTACCATTCCATTTTCACACGCTATGTAGCCTAAGTTAGGATATCACTTTACTCAAATTTTTCATCTTTCAGCAGTGAAATCCTCGCTTAACGTCAGACTTGTCTTCGCGAGTTTCTTAATCACGTATATGATGCAGACTTCACGACTGTGGGTCTATGCTTCATAGATCATAGCGTACTGTGTCCACTCTGTAGCTCCTGACTGTAGAATGTACTGTATGTATACTTCTTTTCTCTTTAAGCTTTTACAATTTAAAATGTTTATGTTCACAGCAAATATAACTTTTCCAGCGCTCCTTGCAGTGCTGCAGAACACAATGTCAACCACATTGCCTTCGACTAGAAGAATTACGAGGGATGTTCTCTGCCATTTTATCAAAATGAGAGAAAAGTTAAAATGTCACAACTGTCCGCAGAAAATTTCTAAGGCTTCTGGTTCACCACCAAACCAGGACGAACATCTAAAATCGAAGCATCGTACAGTACTTCTGGGTCAGGAAGCCGATCAAGGTCGCCATCAGTCGATGCAGAAATTCGAGGAACCATTTCTCTTGAACCGTCCTCACTGACGTTTGCTTCCACCTCGGGAGAAGGTATCCTCCCAGAATGGCAAATTGTTTCTTAAGCTGTATCCAGCCCATCAGTGTCGTCAGGTTCTGGCCTAAGCCCTGATTTATTTCCTTCTGTGATACCCTCACCCCCAGGCACTCGTCATTTACAACAATCAATAAGTAAATATTTTAATGTTATATATATATATATATATATATATATATATATATATATATATATATATATATATATATATATATATATATATATATGCTTTGCCCGAATTTTAATTTACGAAGTCGAATAACGTTCTCAAATTCCTTGTTTCTATTATGCTTTTATACGGTGTGTCCAAGGCGTTCAGCCTGACCAGGTTGCCTCCAAACACGTCTCCGACGATTGTCAGGTTGAAGGCATATGCGACACTCATCGGTGAGGAGAATGAGATGCCAATCCTGAGCGGTCCATTCGGCATGTCGTTGGGACCATCTGTACCGCGCTGCATGGTGTCGTGGTTGCAAAGATTGACCTCGCCATGGACTTCGTGGGTGAAGTTGCTCATCATGCAGCCTATTGCGCACTGTTTGAGTCGTAACACGACGTCCTGTGGCTGTATGAAAAGCATTATTCAACATGGTGGCATTACTGTCACGGTTCTTACGAGCCATAATCAGTAGGTAACGGCCATCGCTAGCCGGAGTGGCCGTGCGGATCTAGGCGCTACAGTCTGGAACCGAGCAACCGCTACGGTCGCAGGTTCGAAGCCTGTCTCGGGCATGGATGTGTGTGATGTCCTTAGGTTAGTTAGGTTTAATTAGTTCTAAGTTCTAGGCGACTGATGGCCTCAGAAGTTAAGTCGCATAGTGCTCAGAACCATTTGAACCATTGGAACTTAACGGCCATCCACTACAGTAGTAGCCCTTGGGCGGCCTGAGCGAGGCATGTCATCGACAACACGGAAGGCGGCGTAACGGCTATACGATACGTGAATGCCATCCTCCGACCGATAGTGCAACCATATTGGCAGCATATTGGGCAAGCATTCGTCTTCACGAACGACAATTCGCGTCCCCATCGGGCACATCTTGTGAATGACTTCCTTCAGGGAAACAACATCGCTGGACTAGAGTGGCCAGCATGTTCTCCAGACATGCACCGTATCGAACGTGCCTGGGACAGATTGAAAAGGGCTATTCATGGACGACGTGACCCATCAACCACTCAGGGATCTACGCCAAATCGCCGTTGAGGTGTGGGACAATCTGGACCAACAGTGCCTTGATGAAGTTGTGGATAGTATGCCACGACTAATACAGGCATGCAACAATGTAAGAGTAAGTGCTACTGGGTATTAGAGGTACCGGTGTGTACAGCAATCTGGGCCACCACCTCTGAAGACCTCGCTGTATGGTGGTACAACATGCAATGTGTGTTTTCATGAGCTTTAAAAATGGTGGAAATGATGTCTATGTTGATCTCTATTCCAAATTTCTGTACAGGTGCCGGAACTCTCAGAACCGAGGTGATGTAAAACTTTCTACGTGGAAAATTTATCAAGTTAATCTCCGTCAGGGCTGAGAAACCATGTCTCCTACGTGGGGATGACGATCTCACGGCAGTAAGAACAGTAGGTAACAGCAGAAAGAAGGATCTAAAGACCCGTGATCCAACCGTATAAGTTGGAAATGACTCATGGTGGAATGTCACAGTAGCTACCAGTTCGTACAATTCTGCTTCTTATAGCTTACGCTTATTTCTCAGAATTTCAATCATCTATTCATCACCTCATCGGGAATCCACCCTCCTGGCAGCACCTTTGTCACAGACGCTTCCCGTTTCTGTAGGAATGTGATAGGAAGACCCTTGATAACCGTCACATGTCGGAAGAAACTATGAGAAGCCTTACGAGAAAATGTATCTCCTAGACGTTTCAGGAGTAGCAGTATAGGGGTGACTGTAGGTTAAATGTAGCATGCTTCGCCTAAGTCGTTGTATTGCCGCATATGAATAACACTCAAGAAAAGGTGGTAACTCTGTCCGCCGGAGTAATAGCTGACTTATTAAATTCCACCTCATGTAAAATATAGTCGCAGCAAAGCATCTAAATATCAGTGATCAAACCATATGGGTTGAAAATGTCTTAGATAAAAATTGCTATTCTGATGGATCAGTGGTCTGGAATAACGCCGTAGCTACCAGTTTTTACGAATCATTTTCCTATAGCTTATGCTTACTTTATTAGAATTTCTAACATCTAGTTACCAAATCATCGGAAATCTACCTTCCTGACGGTGACTGTGTCGCGGACTCTTGTCGCTTCTGCAGGACTGTGATAGGAAGATCGTTCCGCTAGAAAGAATCCGGCATTAAAGCTCCGATTTAAAGCTATGGAAATTGACTGTTCGAGTTTGATTCTTTCTAAATGCTAACGATACCAAAGTACATTTCATTGTTAATGGCGGTGTGGAATACCACACACAGCGTCACTGTGCTGAAATAGCTCTGATAGACGGTTTGGTAACTATGTTACAGACTCCTGGGTCGATAGCATCGCTGGATTTGCTGGATTTTCAGCGTAAGTAGATTACATTTCGAAATCACGATGGAGCTTATATGCGCATATATTCATGGGAGACTCTAGTTTTAATGGAACATTTGTTAATGGTTGGAGGGAGTACCTAGCCTAGCAACACTGTTCATAAATAGCACTGACTGACCTTTGAAAACTAACCGATAGTATGTTTATTCAAATGGTACCGATACCGGTTTCGAATCATTACAATTCATCGTCACACGACTTTCATGCTTTCGTTAGAACATGTAGCGCATTTTTATTGATTGGTTGTCCTAAAATATAAATAATACATAATTATAAACACGCCGCACAGATGGTTGCATTACAGATTTGCATTGGGATGTGACTTACGTGAAATGTCGGTCTGGAGGTTTTGTTTTTATAGTTTTCGTCCAACAGATGATGTTCGTAGTTTTCGTCCAACAGATGATGTTCGTAGTTTTCGCCACATTCTTATCGCTGCACACATAAGACCGAAGACCGGAAAGCCGGGACGGAATGTGTCGTAATTGCCGCTGGCGAAGACGGGAAAGCCGATACGGAATGTGTCGTACTTAGGCATGAACTGCCAATCGATAAATACGTCGGTTTGCTACACAGCCGCCCCCACTCTATTTGAACGAGGCACGCCTTCGTACCTCACTATACATTCTCAATTTGCACTACAACTTGGAGTTCATTGTCAGGTACTATCCCAACATTAACACTCATAGACCCGTTTGTGGTTAAATGATACGTACTGGTGAACAGTAATATCGATAAGACAGCTCGATACTGCATAGTCGCTGTCTACCAATAATGTGAACCGACATCTGTTCGTATTACGTGATGGATGTGTTGAACAAATGGATCGTATGGATGCTGCAGGGATCGTATAGGTTGGCGTACTCCATTCGATATTTGTGACGAAAAAAAAAAAGGTCTGTGATAATGACGTCCTATTTCTGCCGTAAAAATAGAGGTGGGTTAGGGTACATATATCTGTATATAGGCAATTCTCTTCTCTATCAGAGTGTGAGATTGCAACAGAAGGGTAACTGATAATGCTGGTGCGATGTACCCTTCCCCATGCGCTGTACGGCCGCTTGCACTGTATTCCTTTTGGGTGTGGGATATTCGTAGGTGATAGTGTCATCTACAGGTATTCTGTATGACCTGTGGTGGAACTGATTATTGACCTGAACGTACCTAAATCTATTGCACATTAATAGAACTAGAAGTAGCGCACTCTGTCATTATAGGCGTTAACTGGCGTAAAATTCTTAGCACTAAGCACCTGGAGCGATCTGAAAGAGAATGCTTACGTCAGGTTCGGATTTATTTGCTACAATCTTAAGGTAAGTCGTCCAAGCACTAGGAACTGACAAGTAGGTAAGCTAAAGTAGAAGAATATGCCAGGCTCAAATTCATTTGGATGGATTTTTAAGAGGGGGTGGGATCCACCCACTAAGAAGAGACTGTCTAGGACGCGAGTGATAGAAAACCCTGTCGGTTTGTCACCTAGAGACTGTAGCGCTACATTTTTGTTCGCAGTATAAGAGGTAGTAAGGTTACTGCTGTTGACGATGATTTGTTCTGATTGTATATGTCTTTTAATTACCTCTCGATGTATGATAGTTCGGATAGGCGAGTAAGTACTGGGTTTACTTCTAAATTAATAATTACCATCCCGAATGACATTTTTACTCTGCAGGGGAGTGTGCGCTAATATGAAACTTCCTGGCAGATTAAAACTGTGTGCCGGACCGACACTCGAACTCGGGACCTTTGCCTTAATTACCATTAAGCATATGCGTACTACCCTTGTGGACATACTCTGCTCTCGACGGAATACCGTATCATGGTTGCTCCACTATCGAACAAGGCGTGGGAGTAAAAAATGAGCAGTGCTGTGATTGAGTCGCAAATCTGCCCCTACTCTTGCAGTAGGTCCGAATTATGTGTGTAAGTGCGAGGTTGTTGGGCCAATGTAAATGATTTAGTTGATAGTCTACTAGAAACTCTGTGATAGTGTTAGATGTTTGCTCAGTCGCTACGAATACGAGACGGTGATATACATTTGGGAAGGGCGGGTCAGCAGACAAGTACTTTGATATTGTTCACAAGAGCAGAAAGCATTTGACCTCAGCTCTCAGGAAAGTCTATGAAGACAGAACGCCGGGCGTTTCATGAGATATTCTAGATACGCATTTTGTATAAGAATAATTTTTTGTTTCCACTGACCGCATTCCATGCAACACAGATAGAAATACGCAATTGTTCCAGAGCAGCGCGAGCTTATGTTTGCTTTCCTCCATTTTTACACGTCAGGTTAAGTGCATATTTGTGTGTTCGGATCCTGCAGAATCGACAACGTCATCGAAGAAACTAGCGCAAAATTTTGGGGTGGAGGACTGTACCGTTCTCAGTTACCCTTTCTAGATTAAGTCCCTCGGTTCTTCCTGCACAATCATACGCTGACAATCGTTCAAGAACGTAAGGAACATAAATAAAGGACGAGAAGGCTTTTCAATTTTCATTACCCTCATTATTTCTTGGCAACGGCCTTGCTGCAGTGGATACACCGGTTCCCGTGAGATCACCGAAGTTAAGCGCTGTCGGGCGTGGCCGGCACTTGGATGGGTGACCATCCAGCCGCCGTGCGCTGTTGCCATTTTTCGGGGTGCACTGAGTCTCGTGATGCCAATTGAGGAGCTACTCGACCGAATAGTAGCGGCTCCGGTCAAAGAAAACCATCATAACGACCGGGAGAGCGGTGTGCTGACCACACGCCCCTCCTATCCGCATCCTCAACTGAGGGTGACACGGCGGTCGGATGGTCCCGGTGGGCCACTTGTGGCCTGAAGATGGAGTGCTGGGAGTGCTTTATTCCTTGAAAACTCTCTGATAACGGTGATGTCGTTGGAGGGTTTTGCTACTGTGAAATCTGGTATGCCGTGCGACACGACACGCAGCTGGTGTGAGTGTGGACACTCCATAATTTGTGGGACGCAGTAAACATATAAATGACAATCACGCTACTTGCCGGAAATGTTATGCCGATCGAACGTATAGTAACTGTGGTTAGTGTTCGATATATCAGAAATCGTGTGTGTAAATTGGTCAGAGTACTATTCCTGTTAGAAATTACGTATGTCTAGCCGTAAGGGGAAGATAGATCTGACGTGGGGAATTGGGATTTCAACGCACTGAGGTGGATATTTCATCGTAATGGGCGATAGATTCATTTCTTAAACACCTGCTTACCAAAGAAAATTCAACTGGTTCTTCTATAGTGTACCAACAGGGCGTAATATCATGGATACGCAGTACGTCCTCTTATCGGATGCCCTAAGCAGATCCTCATGTTTCCTTTGTCAGTGATGTTTTCTGACCCTTTCGTCCACGGGAAAGCTGTTGAGTATGGCATAGTGCCTGACATCTGTACTTCGGAACACTTCTTTGAGACAGCTCTGATTTAAAATACCTGGAGTCTGTTCTCGAATCTGACTGGCTGGAGGACCTAAATGTAAAATAATTTCCTAAAACAGATTATAATCGAGACACCTAGCCGGTATGAGAGTGGATATACCATAATTTTTCGAACGCTATACACATATAAACAACAATGACATTCCTTTTCTAAAATGCGTATTGGAGAGTAAATTTATTGTGATTTGTGTTGCGACGTGTGCAAAGAAAATGATGTGGGTGGAAAGTGAAAGGACTATGTCCGGTCGTAGGGGAGATTTCTTCCCATGTCCAGCCGTAGGGGTTTGGAACGTTTTAAGTGGAAATTTATGTCGAGTCGTAAGGAGGATATGGGTTTATGTGGGAAAATTAAGCCACAGTCGTCATGATGAGGTATTTCAGATACTTCGCTCACTGTTGAAAGTCATATAGGTGCGGAACGAGGTTTGCCTTACTTTCGACTACTACTTCAGTACCTATTTGTGATAATCCCTTATAAATCTCTCTTTCTTTGTGTCATCGGTGCGGCAGGTCGGAGAGTTGTAGAAGCCTCTTGTTCGACTGTGAGATATACTGGCGTTCAACACGTTTCCCTTCTTTATTTGGTTGACGGAATATCAGGATGGTTAAGCACCGGTGAAAGACATTTGGTTCACCTCTAGAGGTGAGAGAAACATACGATTGTGTGTATTAAAAACTTTGATGACTTCGTAGAGTATAAGAATGATCTGTAATCTGTTATATCATCTACGTCGGTATTCGTTCATTCAGAAATAAGAATTGAACTACCAGTTTCTTCTATTTTTTGGTTTCCATTCAGAGGTCTTCGCAGATGAAATACGTATCTAGCGGCTGAATGGTCTGCAGCATGTCCCAAGATGAAGTTTCGGCTCTCTAGATATTTAGTTTCTACTCTTTATCGGTTTCCCAATCCGTAAATTTATTTGGGATTCACGAAGCATTTCTCATCGACGGAGCTCAGAAAGTAAATGTTCTTGCAATCCCTGGGCCTGGAGATGGTCATACGTCGTAGCAGAAATGACGGTATTATGCAGGTCTGTCCCGAAACAGTACTGTTAGCGGACGCTTTTGTGCCGGAGGAACCAGCCCAGCCTTTGTACACCATTTCGGAGAGTGGTGTGTGTCCGCGGGGGCCACGATCATTCCATCAGACCAGCGGGTGCGGGGCAGCTCCCTCGTGACCTGTAGCCGCGGTGGATGACCGACCAACCTTTCGGACGATATCTAGCACTGTGAATATATACGGAGTATGTGCTTCTGTTTTTGATATCTGTGTGTCTTTGGCGTATATGTACTAGTGATCCGCGGTCAATAGCAATATGAAGGATGCGGAAATGATTTTGTATGGTGCACGACATGAATTGTGTTTCTGACAGCGACGTAGGGATATGGTATGGTGATACAATCGTTCGTGGTAGTATAGCTAGGCTCGAGACCGGTTTCACGCCGAAAAATTCAAGTTGTCCTCGACAACAGGAGAGCAGCGTGATTTACTAAATGTCTTTGGCGATAGCTTCTATATTTAATTATTTGCTGACCACTTTTGGAGGGTTTAATTGTCAGTGCAATGTGGCTGCTGTATGTATTTTTACTATTTACATAAATTCACGTAATTTGTCCATCTGTACAAACTGGTGGAAAGATCTTCAACATCAGCAGCAACATTTTGGTGGGTAAGTTCAGTAAGAACGAATCAAGTTGCTCCGTTGGCAGGAAGTTCCATGACGTAAGAGAGTAAGAAGATATCCTTTGAGGGTCGTGCGAGTCTGTACAGACTGGTTCGAACAAGACAGGGGACAAAGAAGGCATCTACGGAATGTTCCGTGACATCAGACAGTCCTGAGAGGTCTTCTTTGTTGGAGTGTCCGGAGGAAAGTGCAGGCTGACCAGCCTTCTCCGGTTTACGCAGGTGGTATGCTATCCTCCACTTGCCATTGTGGTTTTAGAGCATCTACAGACCAGCAGTTTCAGGAGATCGAAAATTCACCGAGATTTACAGCGATTTTTCTCGTCTGTAGGATCGTGCTTCGAATTACAGGAGATTCTTTTACATATCAGATGTGCTGCGTTTCTTTGATTTTTTTCACGATCTATTGTGTGTTCTGAAACATGTCATGACTTTTAGATATTGCCCTGATTTTCCCATCTCTGCTTAGGCAGCACATGGGGTTTTCCACTGTGGAATTTTGCTTTGAAAAGTGAGAAAAATAAAAAGACAAGTACCTTAACATCCCTGATTCCAGCAGCAAATATAAACTAAAAGGACTCAGCGCTTTGGAAAAGTGATGAGAACCACAGCACCAAGTATGTGCAGTCTGAGCTTTTACCATCATTGCAATTCCAGTTGCTACATAATTTCTATGTGTATTTCAGTTTGGAGGTTGTTCCAGGCATCGACTTGGACCAGGTCTTTTTCCCACCTACTCTCAGATGAAGCAGAGAGATTTATATATCGATTTACAGACGAAGGTCTGCTCACAAAAACTGAAAACGGCTGGGAGAAAAGTGTGCTAACCACAATCACCTCCATATGCTCATCCAGTGATGCCTATATACTGAGGATGACACGGCGGTTGATCAGTACCACTGGGCCATCCGAGACCTGTCTGGACGGAGTTTTTAGCTTTATAGGTGAATGCAACGTACTATTTAGGGTCGGTATTTATTTTGAGTCTGTGTGATAGTAGTATCTAGTGGCATTGTGAACTTATTTCCAGCAGGATAACCCCAGTTATGTGACATTGTCAATTATAAGCCATTTTGCGATTTTAGGCACTCGTTGTGAAGCACTGTGCATATACACTGAAGAGCCAAAGGAACTCACACACCTGCCTAATATGGTGTAGGGGCCCCGCGAGCAGGCAGAAGCACCACAACATTATGGTGCATGCACCCGACCAATGTTTGAAGTAGTGCTAGAAGAAATTGGCGCAATGAATCCTGCAGGGCTGTCCATAAATCCGTAATAGTACGACGGGTGTAAATCTGTTCTGAACAGCACATTGCAAGGCATCCCAAATATGCTCAATAATATTCTTGTCTTGGGAGTTTGGTGCCCAGCAGTAGTGTTTAAACTCAGAAGAGCGTTTCTGGAGTCACTCTGTAGCAATGCTGGACGTGTGGGATGTCGCATTGTCCTGCTGGAGTTGACCAAGTCCGTCTGACTGCACAATGGTCATGAATGGATGCAGGTGATAAGATAGGATGCTTGCATACCTGTCACCTGTCAACGACTTATCTAGACATGTCAGAGGCCCCATGTCACTCACACGCCACTCACCATTACAGAGCCTCCATGTGCTTCAACAGTCCCCTGCTGACATCTATGGTGCATGGATTCACGAGGCTGTCTCTACATCTGCTATACCTGTACACGTTCATCTGTTCAATACAATTTCAAACGAGACTGGTCCGGTCAAGCAATATGTTTCCAGTTATCAACAGTCCAATGTCGGTATTGATGGGCCCAGGCGTAAAGCTTTGTGTTGTGCAGTCATCAAGGGTACACGAGCAGGCCTTCAGCTCCAAAAGCCCATACCGATGATTTTTCGCCGAATGGTTCACCGATTGACACTTTTTGATGGCTCAGCACTGAAATCGGCAGCAATTTCTGGAGGGGTTGTACTTCTATCACACTGAACGGTTATCTTCAGTCGTCGCTGGACCCGTTCTTGCAGGATCTTTTTCTGGCCGCCGTGATGCTGGAGATTTGGTGTTTTACCAGATTCCTGATATTCATGGTACACTCATGAAATGGTGGTACGTGAAAATCCACACTTCATCACTACCTCGGAGATGCTGTGTCCCACCTCTCATGCGCAGAATTCCCGGCGGGGTCAGGGATTTTCTCTGCCTCGTGATGACTGGGTGTTGTGTGATGTCCTTGGGTTAGTTCGGTTTAAGTAGTTCTAAGTTCTAGGGGACTGATGACCATAGATGTTAAGTCCCATAGTGCTCAGAGCCATTTGAACCATGCGCAGACTACAACACCACTTTCAAACTCACTTCAGTCTTGACATCCTGGCTTTGTAGCAGCAGTAACCGATCTAACAACGGCGACAGACACTTTTTGTCTGATACAGGCGTTGACGACCGCGGCGTTGATTTCTGCCTGCTTACATATCTCTGTATTTGAATATGCATACACATACCAGTTTCTTTGGCACTTCAGTGTACATGTGTAATAAGGAGCGATCTTCACTTCAGTTTCCCACTAAAAATAAATTAAGTACAGTAACCTAACCTTTCTCTCCTGCAGCTCAGGACAGACTGGCAGTTAGCTCCATTTCCAGGGGAGAGATCGTGGTGGAAGGCAGGTGATATTATATGAGTGTGGTGATTTATGTTAAAGTAAGGACGCCAATTGCCCTGTCTCCGACCAAAATTTGAATTTCGCGCCATGAATCCATTTTAACATGGCCACATCTATGACCACTATCTGGGATCCATCATCCTGGATAAATTTGACAACTGTGTAAGCTGTCCAAGAAACCACTTAGCTCCACTACTTGTGCGCTCTTAGTGAAACTGTTTTCTATGAACACCAGAAATTACATTGCTGTACTGAGAGATTACTGACGACTGAAAGCTCTAGTCTAACGAGAGGCCACACGTCATTAAATGGTTTAATGGAGATGATCATGCAATTCGAAAACATGGGTGCACTGGGTGTGGTTTCTGGAGGAAGAAGGCGTCCTATCCCAATGAAGTTATTGACGAGGTTGCTGTTGCCGTAACTGACCATGCAGCATGTTCCTCGGGTAGCGCTAGTGCTCACGCAGTGTCATGAGAATTATACATCGCATGGCCAACAGTAGGGAAGGTTTTGTGGTCCATTATACATGTACAAGATCCAGACGGTGCAGCAGCTGAAACCTAAAGACTCACCGCAATGCTCTGAATTTACTCTTCAGTTTCTGGCACGGATCGAAGTTTTGGGATGTGACCGGGCAATATTCCATGGTGTGATGCGATACACTTTACGCTAAAAGAGGCTGGGAATGCACAGAACTGCCGAATTTGGCGTACTGCTAAAAAGCATCTTGTGCAGTAAGAGCCATTACACATTGTGGTGTGTACTGAGAAAAACCTTTATACTCGGTCCGTTCTGATTTGATGAGAATAAATCCAGAGGGAACGTCAAGTGTATATAACGTCTCCACTTAACTGAGACCTCCTTGTAGAGCATGTGATTCCGGCTTTCGTTGAGCGCAACTGTGTGGAAACCACTATTTCCATGCAAGATGAGGCAACAGGTCATGTCATTGTGCATTATATACGACTTATTTGGCTTATGGTATAAAACGTAACTTAATGAACTCGATAAATGCAGTTCGAGAGTCCTGGTTGTTATCTCGTGCCTAAGAGCAGCGATTGTGTGCTTTCGTTAATAAACGACATTGGTGTATGATAGAGGAATTAAATCTTTTTTGTAGGAAATTCTGCAGTTTCATTGGTGTTATAGGTTTAAAGTTTTAGCACTCTAAAGTAATCTATATGGCTTGCGTGTGGAATGGGGTGGTGCTGATGTCATGGTGGAAACCGCATCTGCGTCTGTTACCGAGCAGCAAGGCAGTTTTCCAAGGAATGCCGCGTGACAGGTATGCGATGCTACTCAGTGTTAACATGCGATACGTCTGTGGGAACTGGACCAGTGGGCTATTCTTTCTTTTTGTAAATGGTAACAGCCGACGTCTACCGTCCATGTTTGAAACTGTGTCATAACACTCTCCTATTGCACGTGAGGAACACGTTCATAAACTATAAAAACATTATAAATTTCAGAATCAAGTCCGTGGGTCGAGTTTTAAATTTTTTTGTCTTGTGAAGCATCCTGGGCAATCGTCAAAACGGTGGACTGCTGAAGGTAGAGGTCTATAACATTACAGTTTCAAGTGTTCTTGTTGATTAGGCTACAGTGATGTTATGTTACATGATGCCATCAAAAGAAACATTTCTGACACATCCATTCACGCTGCTATGTTAATATTTCCAGATCCAGAACGGAAAACAGTTTTCTTAATCGTAGAATCTCAAAGTGTAGTAATACATATGAAGTTCATTGTGAGGCTCCTTCTGTTGCTCTTGCTCACAGTACATAAGGCAGTCAGTCTAAACTTCATGCCAACGTTGAAACTGAAAAAGACGCGGCTCAGATTAACCGTAAAAGTGCTGGTAAAATATTTCTGTCACGTGGTACACGAGAAGTACATTACAATAAAGTGATGAGGACTTGTGCTCAACGTTTCCTAGACCACGACAGAAAAGTTAGCCCTTGTCGTGACACAACGTATTTCAGTTGTGGTAAACAGAATCATACCCGCCGGCCGGGGTGGGCGAGCGGTTCTAGGCGGTACAGTCTGGAACCGCGCGACCGCTACGTCCGCAGGTTCGAATCCTGCCTCGGGCATGGATGTTTGTGATGTCCTTAGGTTAGTTAGGTTTAAGTAGTTCTACGTTCTAGGAGACTGATGACCTCAGAAGTTGAGTCCCATAGTGCTGAGAGCCACTTGAACCATTTGAAGAATCATACCCACACTGTCTATTTACAAGTCAGCCAGGGCGGGCACCGCATGTGAGTGCAGATTCAACATGACTTTCAGGAATCGAATATTGTGTCATCACTGCCATTACGTCGGAAACCAAGGAATTCTCGCTTTTCCGTGTCAAGGAAACATTCTGCTTTAGTCCACAGACAGAAATAAAAACTTACCATGAAATCAAGTGAGGCTCAAAAGACAAACCGTTCAAATCTGTGTCTGTTCCTAAGGTACTAAACTGCTGAGGTCATCGGTCTCTACTCTTACGCACTACTTAAACCAACTTATGCTAAAACAACATACACACCATGCTCGAGGGAGGACCCGAACCTCCGGCGGGAGAGGCCGCGAAATCCGTGACATAGTCAATCAAACCGCACGGCCACTGCGCACGGAGCTCAAAAGACAATTGTGTGTGTGTGTGTGTGTGTGTGTGTGTGTGTGTGTGTGTGTGTGTGATGATATAAATTTCAATACACTGACAATGGGGAGGGAATTAGGACAACGAGAAATATTAGAAGTTCTGGAGAAAGTCCACGGAATAACGTAGAAATAAGATATTTGAAGCTTTTGCTCGTGTCTGTAAATGACAGTAAACTAGAATATATTTTTCAGAGATTGAAGAAGTTATTACATCTGCCATTTATCTGTGATCAAAAAACATACAGTAGCTGCAAATGCTGCTTTCAAATACAGATATGAATTCAATAACAATTGATAAATTTCTCGAAACACGTTAAATAAATTATACCGCTTTCAACCATCAGTTTTAGTTTTTCGTACAAATACTGTTTGATACATTTATTGTGAAGCTGATAACCACTGCATCAAATTATTTTATTTTTATATACATTACACGTCTCGAACGAAGAGACTAGCCACCGATAAGTAGTTATCCTAAAACGGCATATGTGTTAGACAAGCACGTATTTCTGAAAAGTACGTGGTCTGCAATATTGTGGCTAAAGGTAGATAATTTGAAGAAAAAAAAAAGATCGGACATGGTGCACGACATGGTGCTGTGGGTGCTATTTCCTTGGGTCACGCGACTACAGTTATCAAACTCTTGACAGCCATTTATCTCACTTAGCACGAATAACACGCTGCGACTAAAAATACGTGGAACAACGTACCCCTGGAAAAGCAGTGGAAGCAGCACACACAACGACGTACTAACTTGAAGGATGGATATATCTAACACAACTCTGCGACAAGCCTTTCATTCAGTACCACACAAATTAGGCACTCCTTCATATAGTTTCCACATAACGCATTCTTCTCGTGACAACTCTATAATTGAAGCGCACATTTTAAAAATACCCACCACTACAATTCTTTTTAATTCTTGCAAATCTGAGTTTATCAATTTCAAAATTATTAACGTCGGAGCACACAGATTTCGAAAAATAAATGTGATATGAATCTGACGTTAACAAGGTTTGTAAATAGTATCTCCACAATACACGAGTAACGTACGATTTTCGAAGATATAACCAGAAAGTGAGCGATTATAAAGAGGAACGCAAGCATATGTCTAACGGTATCTGGATATTTAATGATAACGGAACGAAATTGTTCGCAGCCGTTTATGTGGAGATAGCTTGAATCATTTAGCTGTTAATCTGCTCATTGATCATAACATTCGGTTTGCAGTACTATGAGCAACACTTTGACAACATGAAAGTATTTACATATTATCTCCGTCTGTGTCTTACTTACATCATACAGTCATCACCTCGCGTACCCACCACTGTCATTGTATGGAACACGTGCTACGAGAGGACATTCCTGTTGCAAAACAAACGCCACATAAGGAACAGCCGTACGGACACCAGTGGAGGCGTTCGTCCTGTTATTATATCCGGTATCCACCATATTTTCTGTAACCTCACAAAGAGACTGTCCCTTATTTCTTTTGATGGTCTACGGTGTACTGATGTGGAGAACCGCATTGACACATACACTTACTGCTTCAACTGTACAGTAGGGAACGTATAAACAGTTGTAACAGGAACTGGGGATGCAGACCTGTCTCAACATTTACACATGATTTTTCCATCTCAGACATAATGATAAATCCTCATCACACAGCACTCACCTGTTTCTGTAGTGATATTGGAAGTCCTTACTTAAAATGACTACAAACCTCTTACATAGTATACCTGATAGGTACCTCCTGGCTCGTTCGTTGAGTGAATTTTAAGTAAAAATTGTAAATTTGCTGGAAGATCTTATGAGACCAGTCTGCTTAGGTCATCGGTCCCTAAGTTTACACACTACGTAATCTAACTTAAACCAGCTTATGGCTATCGACGACACCCACACCCACACCCGAGGAAGGACTCGAACCTCCGACGGGGGGAGCCGCTCGGACCATGCAAGACGCCCTAGATCGCGCGGCTACCCCGCGCGGCTGAATTTTAAGATTTCGGCAAAATGGTTGCCACAACAATATTATAATTATCCATCTGAGAGCACTTGACTCTTCTACAGCCCGCATCTCGTGGTCGTGCGGTAGCGTTCTCGCTTCCCACGCCCGGGTTCCCGGGTTCGATTCCCGGCGGGGTCAGGGATTTTCCCTGCCTCGTGATGGCTGGGTGTTGTGTGATGTCCTTAGGTTAGTTAGGTTTAAGTAGTTCTAAGTTCTAGGGGACTGATGACCAAAGATGTTAAGTCCCATAGTGCTCAGAGCCATTTGAACCATTTTTTGACTCTTCTACATGATAAGTGTTACACAATTTTCCTAATGCTTCTTATTTTATAATGAAAACCCTATTAAATATCCAGACGCATATGACCTCTTCAGTCAGTACTTGTCGTTGAGTTCCACATAAACTGTGGCTCTCTACTTGTCCAGTTGCTCTTCTGCTGACGTATTTGCTGCGTCAGTGACATCAACTGCAATAGTAAAAGACAGATTCAAAAATGGTTCAAATGCCTCTGAGCACTATGGGACTTAACATCTGAGGTCATCAGTCCCCTAGAACTTAGAACTACTTAAACCTAACTAACCTAAGGACATCACACAAATCCATGCCCGAGGCAGGATTCGAACTTGCGACCGTAGCAGTCGCGCGGTTCCAGACTGTAGCGCCTAGAACCGCTCGGCCACCGCGGCCGGCAGTAAAAGACATGGAATAAATGTAGTGTACGTCCAGATCATTCATCTCACTTCGACGTTCCAAGTACAACTACCACTTAAAGTTTTTCAGAGCGTATTTCAATGAGTATTTTGGAGAATTATTTCTCAATGTGTATGTTAACAGATACATTCGATAGTAGTGCATTTTGCTTATGGGCCAACATGTGTGCATCACTGTGTAAACGATGATGCTTAATTACAGAAAAAAATAATCCTTTTTTCGTTCTTTTACTGTTGAGTCACTTTCCATAATAAAATGGCTAATTGAAATCCTGTTAGTGAAGGAGCGAACGGCCTTGCCGCAGTGGTAACACTGTTTTCCGTCAGATAACCAAAGTTAAGAGCTGTCGGACTTGGCTAGCACTTCGATGGGTGAGCGTCCAGTCTGCCGAGTGCTTTTGGCAAGCGGGATGCACTTAGCCCTTGTGAGGCAACTGAAGGAGCTACTTGATCGAGAAGTAGCACCTCCGGTCACTAAAACTGACTACAGCCGGGAGAGCGGTGTGCCCCGCCATATCCACATCCAGTGACACCTATCGGCAGAGGACGACAGTGTGGTCGGTCGGTACCGTTGGGCCTTCCGAGGCCTGTTCGGACGGAATTTTGGTTTTTTGTGAAGGAAGGTATAGCTCTCTATTTTCATAAATGATACGCAGGGTATTCCAGAACGTACGCTTATCATGTAGTGCTGTCACTAGTCTACTAGAAAGTAATGCCATTATATAAAATTTTTGCCGACTAACTGTACTGAACAGATTAATTATATTTATACGAATAATATTTCAAGAAACTACTCTCTTTCTTTACTGATTTTAATTTACGACGTATTTAATACTATTATTGATATATTTAGGGGAATGAAATTTCGAAGATACTAACACAAAACATGTATAACTGACTTGAAAGTACTTTATCATAGATTTATCACTGTTTACCTGCTCAGTATTTCTATCAAATGCCTGTCATCGTAGAATTTCGATGCTGTTACGTACAACTGGGGCAGAAATGCTAGTAGGGGGACAACCTATGTTCAAGGACATGCTGCATTGTTGCCAAATTTATTCAAGATGGCAGCGATGACTTCATCCAAGATGGCGGCTATTGGACGGAAAGTAGGTCAACTGTGCTATGTCCACTAACCTAACCTCAAGAAAAAATGGCGGGAAGTTTGAATTTTGGCAGCAAAATAGTCCAATTGTGCTACGTCCACTATCCTAAGCCTCCAGAAGAAAAAAAAAGGGGCGGGAAGTTTGAATTCCAACTGGATAATGCATGCAAAAACTGTACTTGTTTTTATTATTATTCCTGATTATCATTCACTAACATTCATTATCATTTATCATCATTCATTATAGTTTATTATTATTTATTGTTATTGACCTACCTGCACTAGAAAATTCCCTCCAAATTCAAATTCCAACATAATAATGGCTGCAAAACCTTACTTTTGTTTATTATTCATTATCATTCATTATCATTTATTAACATTCATTATCATTCATTGACATTCATTATCATTCATTAACATTCATTATCATTCATTATCATTTATCATTATAGGCCTACCTCCAATAGAAAATTGCGCGAAATTAAAATTCCAACACGATATTCTCTTGAAAACTGTACTTCTATGTATTATTATCATTTACTATTTATTCAAGATGTCCGATCTTCTCGGTGAGAAAGCCATTCTCCTTACATCCATAACAAAAATCTGTCACAAGTTCAAATCCCCAACACCATAATTGATCACATGCACGAGCTTTCTCCGTCACTGGTAGCCTATCATAATCGCGTCAAATAATAAACTGCACTTATAGTACCGTAATTCACATACTTTGATTTTGCAGGGGGGAACGGACTGAAGACTTTTATTTCAAGCAGTACAGTCATCACTTGTCCTCCAACACAGTCACCACACACATCTTTGATATCGCAGTGCAGTCACCACAATGTCCACGCTCCAACTGAATTAGTTCAAATCCTCACCACCCCCTGGCCAGCACGTGGAGACACTGTCTACGCCTGTCACGTGAGGCGCCCGGCCACTAGCGCGGGGGTCGAGCCCAGCGATCGCTCCCAAGTCGTAAACATGTTTTCGATGGACACGCTGGAACTTGTCGAGTTTGACGTCACAGCAGCCCCTTGTTCGCTCACCACGTGTATTTGTCAACTCCGTACGTTTCCCGCCAAAATTGTCTGCCTCGGAGCTGAATCACACAATGGTCGACCATTCCCTGAGCAAGTCTGAACCTGCAGATACCGATCTCACACAGCCGTTCGCCACGTGTCCTTGTGCGATCAAGAACGCAGTGCTACACTTTTGGCGGCAAAGTTTGCTCGACAGTGGAATCCTCCATGAATATATAACATCACGTTTGGACCGCACTAGAACGCCCTCTAATTGACTCGCTCTTGCGCGCGTAATTACTGTACAATCGCTGTGCCACCGCCCCGCTTACGTCACACACCCTCAATATACGCGACGGACATAGCCTTCTGTAAATACCTGGAAAATGACTCTTTATTTCAGACATTACGGTCATGCAGATGGATTCCTACTGACATCTCCACGCTCACACAGCGAAACTCCAGAGCGCAGCTGACATACACGCGGCTGGCTGAGCCCGGTCCCTGGCCCGTTGACGTCAAGCAAACCCCTACGGCCAGCGCGCCACGTAAGCTGAAGCGAGCGGCGCAAGAGGGTCCCGCCACAAACGGTCGGCCGCGCCCACAAGCACTTAACACCGGATACGATGTTTCCTGTCGACCGCGTGCCGTACTAAGGATACGTTTAGCACCAGTGTTTGACCGCCAGTGGAATCCACCATGACCATATAACAGCACGTTTGCTCGTTACGAGAACCCTCGCTAATTCACTCTCACCACCCCGCTATATTAAATAATTCCATTTACAATTTCAAATACATACTCAAACGTGTTCAACTCCCTAATATCAACTACTTTTCGAGGACCAGAACACCACCTCCTCCTCCTAGAAACCAGCACCAAGTTTGAAATCTGCCAGTAAACAAAACTCACTTGCGCTACCGCCACCAACCTAAGCAAACTGTTTCAAACCAAGCCACCAGCACTCACCCTCTTCCTACACGTTTCTGGTAAACCGAATGTTTTTTCTACAGAGTTGGAAACTTCCTTGACGTCACAACACGCGATTGACCACGTGGCTCTGTCAGACAAAGAACGCTCTCACTAAGTTAACTGATCACCTGATTCTCATTATTCAGCCCACATGCTTCGATTATCTAATCCAGGATCTTGGCAAAAACACACGTCCGTACACATGAGCCATCGCACGCACCTAGCTTAGTACCTCCGCAAGTGAATGTAACAAAGTCCACGTGACTATTTAATTATTCTGATCCATTAATTAACCTCTCTGATGCGGAAAACTGCCACGTCCACCTAGACTTGGAATCAATTTTCGCCACTGCCACACCCACCTGGACTTGAAATGAAATAGTTAAAGCCCTTAACGACCACCACGTCCTTTTACCGACCCATGTTCGTTGGCTAATATGTACAAATGTTTGCTTCCGTTTACTAAAGTGCACTAACGTGTACTAACCCACATTAACTTATATAACATTCTGTCTATACAAATAAGCCAAGCTTCAATTCTGATGGTCAGTTCGTGTTTCGCTACCAGACCCAAGAAAATTGTGACAAACGAAGCCACTAACCTAAGTCATCTGTCATGACTCAAAATTGTCTGCTTAGCTTCTCTCACACACCACGATCACGACACCGCCCACATCACTGTCTGGATGTTTATACTAGCGTCGGACATACTCCTGTATAAATATTCTAGCTAAACTATGACCCTAATACTGTTGTTCAATCCACATGGTCTAGCACATGGCCAGAGCAAACCCCCCAGTACCTAAGCTGAGAACATTGCTCGCCCCATCTTTAGTTAACCGCTGAGAGACGGAGATATGCTGCAATCACATCCCTCGCGCTCTCGTAGCTACTCACCTCCGAAATTCGATCTAACAAACCCTCCAAGTAGAAAAAATAACAACCAACTCGAACTCTCTCATATTCTATATCGTCCCACAAATACTTAACGTACATTTTATTTACGCATCGAGTATACCTATCACTCTGATACAAAAAACACTCGTCCTGATATACCTGGTGTCATGTTGCACAGTCGGCAGACACGCAAACAGCTCCTAAATTCAGTGCACAATATCAAACTGCTCCTAAATAATGCAGTACACATAACTGTAAACACCATCAGTACTCGTAATCTATCCAAATAACGTACAGCAAAGTAGCTCAACAGACGCGCGCAATCAAACTATCCCACATTAAGCCACACGTCCGACAGCTCTCAATTCGCTCAAAGGCCTCTGTTCGCCCCTTCAAACATGACTTGATGACAGCCGCATTCACACCGAACACATGAGAAATTCATATCACCCACACGCCGAACATGACTATCCAAGCCAGGCCACACGAGTCGTCTGTCACCATCCTAACTCACTGTGGTCCAACACACATGTTAATGCCGCATTCCATTGCTCGCCGGGCTATATGGGACACATCTCCACCTTCATGTCTGTTGTCAGAATAGCCGAGAGCGAGTTCACACACACACCGTCCGCACACATCCCAGCGCTTCTCTCACCTCTCAATCTAAAACGATCATTTGAAAATAAAAAAATAAAAAATAATAAGAGCACAGTCAACCTCTCCGAAATTGTATAGTGCGCCCAAAAATAGTTAACGCTCGCTTTCGTGTTTTCTAAGCTTATTTGTAAATTCAAATTCTTAGCCTAACAGAACTTGTTCACCAAAATAATACTGAATGCGGTCCCCACCGCCTACCTTTCCAGGTCGCAACATACGCAAATGTTCTCAACCCTCCTATATCTCAGCACAACCGATTAATCATTCTTATTCCTCCGTATCGAATTTACTGGTCTTATTTCCTAAGGACCCATTATCGAAGTACCATCCCGCTTTTCTTTCTGATGCTTCCTGCGCTTACTTTTACAGAGATCGCTAAATTACCTCCACTGCTCCCCTCAATCAACACACACACACACACACACACACACACACACATACGGTCATCCTCTCTACTCACCCCATAACATAAGCATTAGTATCATTACAATCCACTATATACAAACCCTACACAATGTAAATCACATTAACTTTACGATACCCACCACATGCCCCAATTCTCTCAATTCCTAAGGAAGCACTGTGAACCTGCTCTTTCTTTCTACACACGCCACACTCAGCGGTAATCAGCCCTTCTGCATCAACGGACTGTTGTCCCTCTCAGAACTGTTCCACCAATTCGGCGATCGCTTCCCCTCAATACAAATGCGTTACTCTCTCTTCTTCTTCCTTGCCGCTCGCCTTTTTTCTACAAACTTATCCAGACTCATAGACTACAAGAACACACAAATATTTTTTTCTAATTACAGCATCCTTTAAACCACTCAATAACTAGAAACAAACAGACCAAAAAATTATATTCGCACTCTCGAATGCCGAAGTCGTTGATCTCATTATACTTATACAGTGAAATCTTACGATCGCGGTCTCATTTGATTGGCATTCCACAATGAGCTAAGCATCGGAAATACACTCTCTTGACCGCTATTACTCTGGAAATATCTCTACCATTCTTACGACTTCCTCTCTAATCGTCACATAACATAATCAATATTAACTTTACAGTCCAGTATATACAAACGCTACACAATGTAAACCACATCAACTTCACAATACAGTATATACACGTTTGACACAAAACAGTGCACTTATCCAGTATATCTCTACAGCATGCGAAAAAAATATCCTATCCCTACAGCGTCTATATACAGCAATGCTCCTAGGAAAGCACCGTCAACCTGTTCTCTCTACAGACCCGACACTCAGAGTTAATCTTCCCTCTGACCTCAGCGGACCTAAGTCACCCTCAGAACTCCTTTTTACAAATTCGGTATCGTTCGCTCCTCAGCACAAACGCCTTACTGTCGCTCCTTCCTTATCTGTTCGCTTTTCTTCAAACATCCTCAGACTCATAGACTGCAAGAACCCATGTACTTTCTCCATAATATTACTCCATTTTACCTGTACTCTTCAATATCATGCACTATGCTACACCATACCGATAACTAGTTCATCAAAATTCCCAAGATACAGACTTCAAATTAATTCTCCACTGTGGGGCGGCGGGTGGAATAATAGAATAAATGTTTTGTATTTATGCTGTTTGCCGTTCTCAACACTGGCTCTCTAACTACAATATTGGCAACCAGAAAGTGATTAGCAAAACGTGAAGCCTGTAATTAGAATTCCTAGTGCCCACTTCATCTGAGAAATACATTTATAGCTACAGCTTATAGCTCTGAGGAATTAGGAGATTGTCTGGGATTCATAATCAAAAACCATTCTCTCTAAAATGTTCACTATATTCTGAATTTCGCAGACCAAAAAGTATCCACACAATCCAACTACCACAGCAGTTCAGAGTCTAATGCGCTGATGTCACTATAACTGCTCAAATTAAATGTTTTAGTGAATGCTCGCCATAATTTGATGATAAAATTCATCAAACGCCACGCTAATAATGGTAGAATATCTTTCCTGCGGCGGCATGTGAAAATACGACATACGCAAACTAAAGATAGATCATTAACGGCCGGCCGCGGTGGTCTAGCGGATCTAGGCGCGCAGTCCGGAATCGCGCGACTGCTGCGGTCGCAGGTTCGAATCCTGCCTCGGGCATGGATGTGTGTGATGTTCTTAGGTTAGTTAGGTTTAAGTAGTTCTACGTTCTAGGGGACTGATGACCACAGATGTTAAGTCCCATAGTGCTCAGAACCATTTGAACCATTTTTTTGATCATTAACGCCATCCCAAAATTAACACTTCACTCGAAAACGATTTCATGGTTATGCGTATCCCGATTAACTTATTACTGCATCCGAAGCTTTTTATATCAACGATACCGACGCGACACGACTCCCGGCACAGGTGGTGCCCTAATCAGCGTCTGGAGAGAACTGGGGCCTTCCTTCTTCGCGCAGCTTTCTTACATATAAAGCCGTGGTGCAAACAGCTAAGGGAACGCCTGATCAAATCTGCTCTCCCGACTAGCCACTGGGCTAGTAATGCACCACTTTAAGTTATCGAATGAATCATTGCTTACTTTGCTGATGGCCGATGAAGCTCTCAATTTAAATGTGCAATCAGCACACAGGTAAGTAATCATAATAAAAGTCTGACGTGGCTAAGTCAAATATCTTGCGTGAGATAATTAATTTAATTACACTACACGCAGTAGACGAGCTCTGAACTTGCCCTATCGCTATAGTTTTATAGGTATTCAGTTGAAACATCTCACATCTTTATGATTATAGCGGGTCTCTCTTCTACTTCAATTTAAACATCCTAGCTTTGTTTATTCGCCTACTTAATCTATCTTGCTTCCTTAATTTTTAAGATAAAAACCATAAAATCATGAATTTCAACTAAAACTTTAATTTGTGAGATCCAGAATACTGTTTCTACTAAATTATTATGCAAAAGGTATCTAAATATAAATTTTTAAGTTTCTAGCTCTTTTCTGTTGCGCCAATGATTTTTACAGAAAAACATCCAAATTTCGAAAATGGTTAAAGTTATTGAACTGATATCCAACAAATATTGATTTTGTATTACTCCTGATATGCTAGAAACGTTTCAGGTTATTTACTTCATTTTAAAGTATTGCGCAATGTTTATGACGTCAGAGCTAGTTACAACGGACTAGGCTGGCACACAATGGAAAGACTGATGTGAATTTTATATGGCGTGAGTATGCTACTTCCCTACATCACCCTGTACTTAATTTTTTTGAATGTAAATGAGCAAAAAATTAACTACAAAAAGGGAAGCAAGAGTACAGCTTATCTCCCTATTCCCTATGACAATTAAAATTGAAATGTAAACATACAGAAATATTAAAAGAAAACTTATTACCTACTTCAATTATTTAAATTGCTGGCATGTTTGCTGCCTCTTAAGCAACATTATCATTCAAAATTTAAGCAAAATCAATTTAACACTTTGGCATACATATTGCCTTAGACAGACAAACACATAAACATATGTAAAATTATGAAAATCTTAAATCCATTAAATTGTCTGTAAATGTTTTTACATACACAAATTCAAAGAAACTAACACAGTTATTCATGATACATAAACAGATAATTACATCTTATCAGTCTTTTCTAAACCTGAAAGAAAATTTCACAAATCATGACAATTTCATTTTTACACACGTGTTTGTAGCCGCTTTGGCTGGCGTTCTACACTTCCATTCACAAGGGGCAGTTGCTACGGTGCGCGTCCTTCACGTTCACTCTAAATTACATGGGGAAAGCGGAGGGGTCACTGTGAGTTGTGTCCAAGTCACTCCACGCTTTCACGCAGCTACCAGGTTGCCATTATCTGGTTTGTCCTGTAGAACAAACAAAAAGAGTGCCTCAGACTCTGTTCACTTAATATCTAAGGTGGGGTCACAACGAAATGGGGATATATACGTTTTATCTTTCAGTATGTTACTGGAACAAAGTTAACAGAACTTCTTCAATTCTACTCTCGTGGTTACTTAACTGTCATAAAATCGGTAAACAAATGGCTCAAAACGCCGTTAGTCTCGTACTACAGAAAATTAATGCTCAACGCATACATTCATAAATCCTATATAATCTCAATTTATTATTTCTGGGCCGGAACACTGAACCCATGCTCGGTACATTCCTGACAAATCTGTATTTGTTTACTTAACTAACTCACCTTCGATTACCTTATTCTTAGAGATAGTATGAGTATATTTGATTAGCAGTTGTCTCATCAGCCTCTTTGTACATGTGAGTAACTAGTGGTAATAGTATAGTTCTGAGTGTTCAAAACACATTACGTTTAGTTGACTACTAAATCCACTTATTGGTCCTCTGCTGCTGTGTCAGTTCCACATCTGCAATTATGTACTTATTTCATCGAAGTGTATTTATGCTGAGCTATAAATAATGTTTCACGTCTGCCATTACGTTACTCAGTTATGTTGCTAGTGTATGTACTTATTTAACACTCACTCTAGTAACATTTAACGCATAGGATAGCACATTTATTTCATATCTATAGTGTATTGCAGCTGATCAGTTTGCTCACGTTGCAATCCATTTCCACTTAATTGGATGCTGACACCACAGGTAGTCTCTCTCGACCTACCACTAAAGTGCATTATGTAATTATGGCCGAGCGTAATGCTAAATTCCTTAAACCTATAGGACACCATGAGCGGCTCTGTCTCATCTAACATAAGGGTACCTATGGTCGCATTTACGCCTCCAACTCATAACCTCAATACGTGTAGGTGTGTCCTGTCACACACTACACCAAATAACGGCCAGCTCCAACCTTATAAATATTTCAAGGACGTGTCCTTCACGTCTCAACCACAAACACTGTTCAATTCTATTACACTACCATTCCTTGCTACACAAGGTGAGTTCATTCTTACAACTTATCTGAATATTTTTCACAACACTAAGCAATCTCTTTTACTATTAATTAGTCAGCTCTACAGCGTACAATATGTTTCACTGCCACCTCAGATCCTGCTTATAAACGAACTTGTATATCTTTTTTAAATATTATTGTGGGACATTTCCAATAAAACAACACTTTGTACTTACAATATTACCAGGGTTATATACATACCTGTTACTCAAATACATTTGCATCTTAATTACGTCATACTTCTCTATTGTTTATGTCACTGTTAGGTTTGTCACATTAGGTATTTTCTTCACTAATCCGTGGATAGAATGGTTACAGAACTCATGGCTTGATACCCAAGACAGAAAATTTTTGTATTGCAAAGAAGGAGTCGAAACTTTGGTGGACAGGAAAGATGAAGATAGAGTGAGATCTGAAATGAGAAAGAAGATCTCACCCAGCTGGGACTGCACAGCTGCCACACTGTGCAGAGGTTACAGAACAACCTCCTCCCTACAGAAAAATCATTCACTACCTATGAACTTCTTTAGGTAGATCACGTTCCTGAGACCTAATAGCTTTTTACTCTTAGGGTACTCTAGCCTATATGCATTGGCATGTGGTTTTCCTATGATCCTGAAATGTCCTTGGTATACGAACATGAATTTCTTTGTTTCTGCATTTATTTTCTTTGATTTTCCTTGGTTTTGACAAGGACTAACTGACCTATTTCAAAACTGGTGGGTACAGCTTTTGCGTCATGACGCTTCTTCCTTTCCAATGCTCTTTTTCTTATATTTGCCCTAGGCGTTAACTTCTTCTCGTCTGTGGATATTTGCGTTAGAATAGGGAATTCTACCATATCTGGAATCACATTGTGCGGTTCTTGGCCAAACATCAGTTCGCAAGGCGCAAAGCCAGTTGCATCATGCCTTAAGTTGTTAATTACATTCTCAAAATACTTCATGTGCTCTGCCCAACGTGAGTGTTTCCGAGCGCAATAAGTCCTGCAAAGCCTATTCAATTCTCTCGTAACACGTTCACTCATATTTCCTTGGGGGAAATACGCAGATATTTTTAGATGTTTCACTCCGGCCTTATCCAGACATTCTTTAAATCTATCAGAAGTAAATTGGGGCCCATTGTCTGACAGCAAACTCTTCGGAACGCCAACGTTCATGAAAAAATCTTTTTCCAACTTTTCTACCTACATTTTTGCATTTGCTCTTTTAATTGGGTATAGCTTAACATATTTACTAAATCCATCCACAACAACAAAAACATGAGTGCACCCACCTCTCGAAGCAGGAAGAGGGCCAAACAGATCACAAGCCAGTAATTCTAGGGTTTCAGTTGCCTCTACTGAATGCATATCCCCTTGTATTCTGGTGTTAGTAGCACAGACTTTCTGGCACACTACACACGATGCTAGACGCTTGGCAACACGGCGGTACATGTTGTCAAACACAACTTTCTCTTTTAATGTTGCAATTCACTTCTTTGCACCATAGTGCCCATACCTCAGGTGTACATAGTCGATTAGTAAGTCTACATGTTGTGAGGGAAAGCACAGCTCCCACAAAGAAACACCTACCATTTTCCTCCTAAACGGAATACCTTTATGCACACAGTAGTATTGCGAAACCTTATGATAGTTCGCGTCTCCCAAATAGCTCTTTACTAATTTCAGCTGGTCATCTGCATTCTGCTCACGTCTCAAGTTCTTAATCACCCTCTTTAATGCACTTGCTTCCTTTACTTCGTGCAACGCAAACATTCGTACTTCACTTAGGTCTGTTGCTGTAATTCCCACGTCATCACAGAGCTCCGCCCGTCTAGATAACCCATCAGCTACCAAATTATCTTTCGTTTGAGTATATCTATCCTCAAGGTCAAACTGCTGGATATACAATGACCATCTTACCAAACGAGCGTTCCTCAACTTACAGGTCTTCAAAAAGGTCAACGCCTAATGGTCACTGTAAACACTTATCTTGTAACCTAATAGATACTGCTCAAATTTCTGTACCCCAAATACAATTGCCAATGCTTCCAGTTCTGAGATGCCATAATTTCTCTCTGCTGCCTGTAAAGATCGACTTGCGAAAGCTATAGTCTTGTGCACTTCTTGTCCGTTCTCTGTTTCTACTTGGAATATATCCACAGCTATACCATAGCCACTAGCATCAACAGTCATACAGAATGGTTTTTCAAA
Source organism: Schistocerca americana (assembly GCF_021461395.2). NCBI lineage: Eukaryota > Metazoa > Arthropoda > Insecta > Orthoptera > Acrididae > Schistocerca > Schistocerca americana. The sequence continues at coordinate 419,287,106 of NC_060130.1, read as the reverse complement.
ATCAGAATGATGTAAAATAGGAATATTAATTAAAGATTGTTTAAGCACCTCGAACGCCTGTTGGCATTCTGCTGTCCAAACCCAAGGGGTATTCTTTTTCAGCAGGAGGTGAAGACAGGGCGCATTAAAAGCCCGATCACTAACAAAACGCCTATAGAAGCCGAAAAGACCGAACATCTGTAACGTGCGCGTGGGGCACACAATACTCATTAAAGCCTGTACTATGGTAAGTGAGCGGGGTTCACCTTACGAGACAGGATTTTCGTATAGATATTGACAGCGTGTACCTGCATGGTGGCAAATCAGACTTACACCCACTCTGTAATAACAATGATCCGTCAAGTAAGTTCAAAGTGTAATTACACATCAGTATGTACCAAAAGCAACACTGAAGATGCTACCAATTTGATAATAATACGGTCGCCAGCCTAATTAGGCATTAACTGAGTTTCTTCCCTGTACAAGTTGGTGTATATTCATGCAAATTAACAAGTAGTAACACTGCATAATATAGTAAAATTTTAGAACCAGAAAATCTGTTGAACTGATAGTTTCACGTTCTGTACTGATATGGAAAAACCATGAATACATAACACTACACTATAATGTATACTACAAAGCTTCGTACTGTCTATTGATCTGATTAAAATCGGGCATAGGTTACCCAAGAAATAGCACTTTCGAGCCACACACCAAATTTCAATTTTGATAAAGATAAAACACAAATAAATTTTGACTTATATATATTGACTTTAACCTTTGATGGTCAAACCAATGTGAAACACTTCAGAATTCAAATGAATAAAAGGGAGGGGGGACCCTGAAACTGTTATGATCACTAATTTGAAAAATTTATTACTGAAATTATCATGCGTTCAAGATTTCCAGTATATGAGTTAGTAGTCTTTTTATCTTATTCACTTCTCATTAAAATACCTTTATATCCGTCTCGAAATAATTAAACTTCATTACTATATCAATATTAGTTACCTTTCAACTTCGTTAGACCTTCGTTATTCATTTACTGGTTCATTAACAAAAAGTTCTTTAAACACCATTCTAACATAACTAGATCTGCAAGTAATTATTATTAACACAAAATTTAATTTTTCATTTCGGGACACTCGGATTGCACAACATTTGGAAAGGACCCTGCCTAGGTTAGTTGTGAGGATAATTAAATGAGGGGAAGTTCTGGTAAAATTTAAGTTATTATTGAACAGTTCACTCTATGGTCCATACGCATACAGTACTAAAAGTTTCAACCTACTTGTATCGATGCGGCGGTTGGCGGGCGGCGAGATGGCGAGGCACAGAGCACACATACAACCACAGCTATGGCTCTTGACGTATCGGCACTTTAATTCTTCTTAGCGTCGCAATACTTTTCCATTTAGTGCCTGTGGAATTTTGCCGTGCTGTGTGCGTATTCACCCGAGGTTTTGCATTCTACATACCCTAACACATTGCCTACGTGTGGACCAGACGCACAGTTACAATTTTAAACATCTTACAACAGTCTCAACATTTGTTACATTTCAATTCTATTACAATATTACTTGATATTTGACATAAACATTAATATTCACATTGAAAATTGTTTACAGTTTTCTTAACACAATGGCATGAAACAAAAAAGAAATGAAATCAGAACATCAATTACACTAATTTATCGAAAAATCAGATGGAAAAAAAATTTTACTTACATGTACAATAGTACAGCGTCGTTGTTGTTACACATCGATCTCAACTGCTTCTTGTTTCTGGGAGCCTCAAATTTTTCAATGACTGCTAGCTTGCCTGGGTCAGGCAGAATACCTTTTCCACTTATCATGTATCCCAAGAAACCTATTTCCTCTTTAACGCACTCTGTCTTTTCAATCTTTAGTTTCATGCCACCTCTCTCAATAGCCTCTAACACTTCCTCTAATAAAACTATGTGTTCTTCCCAGGTAGGAGTTGCTACTCGTATTAACAGATCATCTACGTAGACTGTGATTTTATTAATTGAGGCTGGTCCTAAAAAATGGCGCATCACACGTACGAAGGCACAAACAGAGATATTAAGTCCGAAAGGTACCACACGGTATTGGTAACAAACTCCTTCGTACAAGAAAGCTGTGTACTTCCTTGAACTTTCCGCCAGTGGCAAATTCCAATATCCATACGTGATGCCCATAGAAGTTAAGAATTTTACTCCCCGGAACTTTTGCAATAACTCGTCCACGTTCTGCGGTCTATCACTTTCTCTAACCACTATTTCATTCAACCAACGAGCGTCCAAGACCAATCTGACACTCCCGTCTCTTTTTGGTACAACAACAAGAGGATTACTGTACTCACTGACCGCTTTTTCAATCACACCCCACTCTAGCATTCTCTGTATCTCCTTTCGAACCCCCTCCTTCCTAGCTACATGTATTTGGTATGGCTTCCTGAAAAACACTTGGCCAGGTTTCACCTTTGATTGACATTCATAACCTTTGACTATGCCAGGTTGATTTGAAAATACCTTATGATGCCTTTTTAAAACCTGTCTCAGTTCTTCCTTCAGACTAGCTGAAATTTTATCGATTTCCTGCAATTTAGCTTCTATCTTGTCCAAAATAATTGCTTCTTCTTCTTCTGTGTTTAGCTTACTTTTACTAAGATTAACACCTTCGTCCCAATATCTCCTATTTTTCAGAACTCGTATAGGCAGCTCCCAAGTTTCGTCATTAGTTACTACATGTTTATCAATAAAAGCTACCGTAATTACTCCGGTTATCGGCAAGACCATTTTTAACTGCCTTCTTTCAAAGTCAACAACACTCTGATATTTTGACAAGAAATCTGTGCCAATTAATACCTCAATACTGAGATTATTTACAATTAAGCATGGATGATCAATTAAATTACCATTAATGTTAAAGGGCAGCAAAGCTTCTTGTTTTACCGTTTTTGACACCTTGCCAGTAGCACCAATTATTCTGAGTCCTGATACCCTCATTACAGTAAACTTGTCTTTACTAGGTAATGCATCAAAGAAGGACTGAGATATCGCACTCACCTCACTTCCACTGTCTAAGAGACAACGTACATTGATACCCAACATATTCACTGTTATTATAGGGTGGCTTATTCTAGGTTGTACAGGTGGTTCCGCAAACTCATCCAATAGTTCCTTTTGGATTTGTCTCCAACTAAAGTGATTGACATCTGTCTTCACTACATTTAGGTCAAAGTGTGTAGAGGTTTCCTGAATTACATTTTCAGCTGCCTTTTCCAGTCGGTCTATTAATTTTAAATTGAAACACCGCACGACTTCATTACATTTATTTTGCTGAACATGACCCAAATTAATGTTGTCTGAGCGATTCTGCGCCTCCAGACCGGGTATAACACTAGTTACAGCTAAACCACTTTCACTATTATCGTCGGGTTCCTTCTCAAGTGACAATTGGTCACAGCTAGTGGGTTCATCGACCCACAACAGGCTATCCTCTACATTCTCACTTACCTCCTGTCCTAAATCTATAAGTACAGTGTCAACATCCTGCACAGGCACTTTAGATAAGAGCACATCATCCTTATCGTAAATATTAGCATGAATTTCTTCTGCTTCTTCACCTGACAATTCAGTATTTTGTAGCTCTTCCCTACCGTTACAATGCTGCGCCTTCTTTTTCTCTTCCCACTTAGAAAGCGTCTCTAACACGGTATCTATTAAATACTGTGAGTGATCTAATATTTCTGCTGTATCCTTAGATGCTACCGACCCCTCATCCACAAGTTCAGTCTGAGTATTCTGATCTGTCTTACCAATTACTGTAATTACTGGCTTAGGAAAAGTAACCGCCTGGTGAGCGCCAGTGTCCTCATAGACGGGAACTAGTTTTCCTGCCTCGGCCTACTACTGTTTCCTTTATTTCCATTATAGTTAACTGGCACAGCATTGCATTCCGCACTGTTGTTTACCTGCATAATTTTGTTTGGAACAAAGTTACTATCATTTGGATGCCATTGTTGGTTCTGATAATTATTTCTCCAACTCCTACCTCTCTTAGGATGGCGAACACCTACTGTTCTGATGTATACATTGCCATTCTGCTTGTTCTTAAAATTACTACTAGTGTTACTACCATTTCTGTTATTACGTGCTTGCTCCTCATTGGCAGCAACACGCTCTACACGTTCCAAATACACAATGAAACGATCAAGATTGTCTCTAGGGGCAAATATAATTCTAGTTTGCCAATACCATGGCAGTTTGGCTTCAAGACCTAGTATTACCATTTCAGGTTTCATCTTTTCCGCCAAATGTGACAAACGTGAAATCCATGACCTAGCAAACTCTTTAATAGATTCCTTGCCTGCAGTAAAGCGTTTTCCACTCCAAAATTCTCTCAACACTTCAATTTGCTTATTGCTAGACCAATACTCATTAATGAAAGCTGTTTTGAATTACGCTAATGTTTTACACTTCAACATAACATCAGCTGACCAACGCATGGCGTCACCTGCTAAATGGTTTCTAATAAATGAGATTCTCTCTCGTTCATACCAAGTTGGCGGAATCAGATCTTCAAAATCGTTCCAGAAATCTAGCGGGTGGATATTTTTATTTGGATCGAACAGCAAGAACTGCCGACATCCGATAAATGCGGCGTTTGCATCTAGAACTTGTTGTATACTACCGTTACCAGAAGTTACTGAAGCTACTTTAGTCTCAATGTTAGCAATGTTAGTACTAATATTTTCTACTCTCATTTCAACATTATCTACTCTTTGCACAATATGAGTAATATCAGTTTAGATTGCATCTACTTCTGCTTGACATGTGTTTACTCTTATATTAACATCTTTAAACCTGTCTGAGAACAGTTCAGATTCCGCCTCGATGTTTTCTGTTAACTTGTGCTCCAGCTTCGCATCTTCCATTTGGAAGTCTTTGCGAACCTCAGCAACTTCGAATTTTACTATTTTATACATCTCAGATAATTGTGAACAACCTTTTTCTTAATATCCTCATGGTTGTAATCAATTTTATAATTTAAACTATCCAGATCCTCTTTCAACTTATTGCAACCAGCTTGAAGGTATTGTCCATTACCTCCAATCGTTTATTAAAATTATTTTGGCTAGCCACAATCTCATACTTTAATTCAGCATTACTGCTTTTGACCTCAGTTATTTCAGACTTTAATTCAGCTGTCATTTTAGTATTACTGGTAGCTATTGCTTGTAATATAACATTTAAATCAATAGCCCCAGTATCTTTGGATTGCTCACTAGCTGGTTTTTTATCACACTCAGGTGATGAAAAACTGGCTCCAATACCTGAATCATCAAAACGAAATGAAACATCTGATAGATCAGTCATATCTAACTTATACTTTTTAAACTCTACCACCTCTGATGACTGTTTCGTTTCTAACTCATCAGATAAACTATCATACAATAAATTAACAATTTCTGATTTCTGCTTTACTACAGGGGTCTCTATTATTGAATCATTGCCCCTTTTCACACTACTGTCAGGAGACAATACTTCATATTTCACTTTAACATTACTATTTTCATGCATATTTACACTTGAACCGTTGTCTGGATTTACAGTTCCCTCAACAGACATAGGTTCTGATTTAAGTTTAACCTCAGATTCTTCTGGCGGTTCCATCGCCGACAGTCTTTTAGTGCAGGTTAGTAAAAATTTTAACAGCTTTTCACTTAACTTAGTTCCTTCTGCACGACGTATGGCGTTGCCAGCGCGGCGTACCGGGATTACTGACGCGACGCGGCGCGTTGAACTGCAGACGGCACTTCGACGGCTGCTGGGTGATTGCGTGACCCGCAACTGCAGGCACGGCTCCGGTTGCTCTGGCAGACGACTGCAGTGAGGTGAAACTGGCTTCTCGCGACGCCGGCAGCGCGCTAGACTCAGTGCCAGCTCCGTTAATCCAGATGCGTTGTTAATCCAATTGCGTCATCCACATGCACACGTATCTCTATCACTGTTCTATTACTCAGTTGCGTGTCACATTTCACTCCAGAATCCGAATATTTAATAATCACTTTCACTTTTACTCAGTTTCTTTCCCGGGTGATTGGCACCATATGTGGGGTGGCGGGTGGAATAATTGTTAATGTTCCTAATATTTACTTAATGCTGTTGTTTGCCGTTCTCGACACTGGCTCTCTATCTACAATATTGGCAACCAGAAACTGATTAGGAATCCTAGTGCACACTTCAACTGAGAAATGCATTTATAGCTACAGCTTATAGCTCTGAGGAATTAGGAGATTGTCTGCGATTCATACTCAAAAACCATTCTCTCTAAAATGTGCACTATATTCTGAAAGTCACAGACCAAAAAGAATCGACACAATCCAACTACCACAGCAGTTCAGGGTCTAATGCGCTGATGCCACTATAACTGTTCAAATTAAATGTTTTAGTGAATGCTCGCCATAATTTGATGATAATGTTTATCACATGCCACGCCAATAATGGTAGAATGTCTGTCCTGCGGCGGCACGTGAAAATACGACATACGCAAACTAAAGATAGATCATTAACGTCATCCCAAAATTAACACTTCACTCGAAAACGATTTTATGGTTACGCGTATCCCGAGTAACTTATTACTGCATCCGAGGCTTTTTTTATCAACGATACCGACGCGACGTGACTCCCGGCACAGGTGGTGCGCTAATCAGCGTCTGGAGCGAACTGGGGCCTTCCTTCTTCATGCAGCTTTATTACATACAAATCAGCGGTGCGGACAGCTAAGGGAACGCCTGATCAAATCTGCTCTCCCGACTAGCCGCTGGGATAGTAATGCACCACTTTAAGTTATCGAATGAATCATTGCTTACTTTGCTGATGGCCGACGAAGCTCTCAATATAAATGTGCAATCAGCACACAGGTAAGCAATCATAATAAAACTCTTACGTGGCTAAGTCAAATATTTTGGGCGAGATAATTAATTAAATTACACTACACGCAGTAGACGAGCTCTGAACTTGCCCTATCGCTATAGTTTTATAGGTATTCAGTTGAAACATCTCACATCTTTATGATTATAGCGGGTCTCCCTTCTACTTCAATTTAAACATCCTAGCTTTATTTATTCGCCTACTTAATCTATCTTGCTTCCTTAATTTTTAAGATAAAAACCAGAAAATCATGAATTTCAACTAAAACTTTAATTTGTGAGATCCAGAATACTGTTTCTACTAAATTATTATGCAAAAGGTATCTAAATATAAATTTTTAAGTTTCTAGCTCTTTTCTGTTGCGCCAATGATTTTTACAGAAAAACACCCAAATTTCGAAAATGGTTAAAGTTATTGAACTAATATCCACCAAATATCGATTTTGTATTACTCTTGACATGCTAGAAACGTTTCAGGTTATTTACTTCATTTTAAAGTATTGCGCAATATTTATGACGTCAGAGCTAGTTACAACGGACTAGGCTGGCACACAATGGAAAGACTGATGTGAATTTTATACAGCGTGAGTATGCTGCTTCCCTACACTACAAACGCCGAACTTTATCTATGTGCAGCATGCTGGAAACCACTGACTAACTAGAAACAAACATACGCAAAATGATATTTCCACTCTCGAATATCGGTCTCAGTCATGTAACATTTTCGAGATCTTGGATATAATTTACACGTCAACTAAGGTCTGTCCCAGGTCTAGAGACCAGACAAGCATTATCCAACACACCACAATCGGTCTTCACTTAGCTAAATGAAGGAAGCTAGTGTGCAGAAGTAGTCAACGGAACAATCTACATCCCATCTAATAACGCTCCAACCCAAATCAATCATCTTCTCAAATTCTGACTCGATAACCAAAGCCGCCCAACACATAATATTACTACGCTATTCGGTCGTCGAGCGGACATGTTCTAAATGAATACTCATCTTTGCTTAGAAAGTGAGTTTTGACAGAATTGTCGGCGCAACGTGAATGACGACGGGTTCGCTGGCTGGGGGAGACACTGTTTACATGTCGAGTTTGAGATGCAGGGGAGGAGAGAGATCTGCACTATTCAGGAATCCGTCTGTGCAGTGTATGTCAGTAGACAATAGCTGGAGAGCAGGTATAGAGAGAGAGAGCCCACTACGGCATGCTGGTCCTGGGGATTAGTGGATGGCTGTTTAGATGGACAGATATGTGGCTTTGACATGCCGCCGGCGGCGTTTGAATTTCAGGCGAATGGTCAAGACAAACTCCTGTTGCAGTAACTGAGGCCATTCTGCTTGTAGTCAGGCTTCAGAAGGTAACTGATATGTTGTTTTCTCCGACTTAAATTGCATATATGAGACGCGCAAAGATCTGGAAATGGGATCAGAAGAACGATGTGTAGGGTGTGACTAAGGCCAAGTTGGAATTTTAATGTAGCATGCAGGTTCGGAAAAGGTGACACGTTTCGCACTGGGTGCAGCCGTCTTGAATAATGGTAATTGCGTAATCAACTGACGTGGTGACAGAGTGCTCTGATGGTTGTCATAGGAGCTAAACACAGTTGAACTTGGAGCCATTTTTGTTAGGTAACATGATATAAATAATAATAATTAATAAATCATAATAAATAATAATAAAGGATCATAAATGAAAATAAATAACTGGAGCAGCTGTCTGAATGCAGAGACCCGTTGGGGTGTATGGATCTGTAAGAGCGAACTTTGATGTCCTCTAGACGACCGAATAGCGAAGTAATACTATGTGTTGGGCGGCTTTGGTGATAAAGTCAGAATTTGAGAAGATGATTGATATGGGTTGGAGTGTTATTAGATGGGATGTACATTGTTCCTTTGACTACTTCTGCACATTTGCTTCCTTTATTTAGCTGAGTGAAGATCGATTGTGGTGTGTTGGATAATGCTTGTCTGTTCTCTAGACCAGGGAGAGACTTTAGTTGACGTGTAAATTATATCCAAGATCTCGAAAATGTTACATGACTGAGACCGGTATCCGAGAGTGGAAATATCGTTTTGCATATGTTTGTTTCTAGTTAGTCAGTGGTTTACAGCATGCTGCACATAGATAAAGTTCGGCGTTTGTAGAGAATTAATTTGAAATCTATATCTTGGGAATTGTGATGAACTAGTGATCGGTTGGGTGTAGCATAGTGCATGATATTGAGAAGTACAGCTAAAATGGAGTAATATTATGGAGAAAGTACATGTGTTCTTGCAGTCTATGAATCTGAGGATGTTTGAAGAAAAGCGAAAAGCTAGGGAAGGAGAGACAGTAAAGCGTTTGTGCTGAGGAGGGGACGATACCGAATTTGTAAAAAAGAGTTCTGAGGGTGACTTAGAACCGCTGAGGTCAGAGGGAAGAATAACTCTGAGTATTGGGTCTGTAGAGAGAACAGGTTGACGGTGCTTTCCTAGGATTGGGGAGCATTGCTGTATATAGGCGCTGTGGGGATAGGATATCTTTCTCGCATGCTGTAGAGATATACTGGATAAGTGCTCTGTTTTGTGTCAAATGTGTATATACTGTATCGTGAAGTTCATGTGGTTTACATTGTGTAGCGTTTGTATATACTGCACTGTAAAGTTAGTGTTGATTATGTTATGTGACGAGTAGAGAGGAAGTCGTAAGAACGGTAGAGATATTTCCAGAGTAACAGCGGTCAAGAGAGCGTATTTCCGATGCTTAGCTCATTGTGGAATGCCAATCAAATGAGACCGCGATCGTAAGATTTCACTGTATAAGTATAATGAGACCAACGACTTCGGTATTCGAGAGTGTGAATATAATTTTTTGGTCTGTTTGTTTCTAGTTATTGAGTGGTTTAAAGGATGCTGTACTTAGAAAAAAATATTTGTGTGTTCTTGTAGTCTATGAGTCTGGATAAGTTTGTAGAAAAAAGGTGAGCAGGCAAGGAAGAAGAAGAGAGAGTAACGCATTTGTGTTGAGGGGAAGCGATCGCCAAATTTGTGGAACAGATCTGAGAGGGACTTCCGTCCGTTGATGCAGAAGGGCTGATTACCGCTGAGTGTGGCGTGTGTGGAAAGAAAGAGCTGGTTCACAGTGCTTCCTTAGGAATTGAGAGAATTGGGGCATGTGGTGGGTATCGTAAAGTTAATGTGATTTACATTGTGTAGGGTTTGTATATAATGGATTGTAATGATACTAATGCTTACGTTATGGGGTGAGTAGAGAGGATGACCGTATGTGTGTGTGTGTGTGTGTGTGTGTGTGTGTGTGTGTGTGTGTGTGTTGATTGAGGGGAGCAGTGGAGGTAATTTAGCGATCTCTGTAAAGGTAAGCGCAGGAAGCATCAGAAAGAAAAGCAGGATGGTACTTCGATAATGGGTCCTTAGGAAATAAGACCAGTAAATTCGATACGGAGGAATAAGAATGATTAATCGGTTGTGCTGAGATATAGGAGGGTTGAAAACATTTGCGTATGTTGCGACCTGGAAAGGTAGGAGGTGGGGACCGCATTCAGTATTATTTTAATGAACAAGTTCTGTTAGGCTAAGAATTTGAATTTACAAATAAGCTTAGAAAACACGAAAGCGAGCGTTAACCATTTTTGGGCGCACTATACAATTTCGGAGAGGTTGACTGGGCTTTTATTATTTTTTATTTTTTTATTTTCAAATGATCGTTTTAGATTGAGAGGTGAGAGAAGCGCTGGGATGTGTGCGGACGGTGTGTGTGTGAACTCGCTCTCGGCTATTCTGGCAACAGACATGAAGGTGGAGATGTGTTGCATATAAGCCGGCGAGCAATGGAATGCGGCCTTAACATGTGTGTTGGACCACACTGAGTTAGGATGGTGACAGACGACTCGTGTGGCCTGGCTTGGATAGTCATATTCGGCATGTGGGTGATATGAATTTGTCAAGTGTTCGGTGTGAATGCGGCTGTCATCAAATCATGTTTGAAGGGGCGAACAGAGGCCTTTGAGCGAATTGAGAGCTGTCGGACGTGTGACTTAATGGGGGATAGGTTGATTGTGCGTGTCTGTTGAGTTACCTTGCTGTGCGTTATTTTGATAGATTACGAGTACTGATGGTGTTTACAGTTATGTGTACTGCATTATTTAGGAGCAGTTTGATATTGTGCACTGAATTTAGGAGCTGTTTCCGTGTCTGCCGACTGTGCAACATGACACCAGGTATATCAGTACGAGTGTTTTTTGTATCAGAGTGATAGGTATACTCGATGCGTAAATAAAATGTACGTTAAGTATTTGTGGAACGATATAGAATATGAGAGTGTTCGAGTTGCTTGTTATTTTTTCTACTTGGAGGGTTTGTTAGATCAAATTTCGGAGGTGAGTAGCTACGAGAGCGCGAGGGATGTGATTGCAGAATATCTCTGTCTCTCAGCGGTTAACTAAAGATGGGGCGAGCAATGTTCTCAGCTTAGGTACTGGGGGGGTGTGCTCTGGCCATGTGAAAGACCATGTGGATTGAACAACAGTATTAGGGTCATAGTTTAGCTAGAATATTTATACAGGAGTATGTCCGACGCTAGTATAAACATCCAGACTGTGATGTGGGCTGTCTCGGGCTCGTGGTGTGTGAGAGAGGCAAAGCAGACGATTTTGAGTCATGACAGGTGACTTAGGTTAGTGGCTTCGTTTGCCACAATTTTCTTGTGTTTGGTAACGAAACACGAACTGACCATCAGAATTGAAGCTTGGCTTATTTGTATAGACAGAATGTGATATAAGTTAACGTGGGTTAGTACACGTTAGTGCACGTTAGTAAACAGAAGCAAGCATTAGTTCATGTTAGCCAACGAACATGGATCGGTAAAAGGACGTGGTGATCGTTAGGGACTTTAACTATTTCATTTCAAGTCCAGGTGGGTGTGGCAGTGGCGAAAATTGATTCCAAGTCTAGGTGGACGTGGCAGCTTTTCGCATCAGAGAAGTTATTTAATGGATCAGATTAATTAAATAGTCACGTGGACTTTGTTACATTCGCTTCCGGAGGTACTAAGCTAGGTGTGCGCGATGGCTCATGTGTACGGATGTGCGTTTTCGCCAAGATCCTGGATTAGATAATCGAAGCATGTGGGCTGAATAATGAGAATCAGGTGATCAGTTAACTTAGTGAGAGCGTTCTTTGTCTGACAGAGCCACGTGGTCGATCGCGTGTTGTGACTTTAAGGAAGTTTCCAACTCGGTAGATAAAACATTCCATTTACCAGAAACGTGTAGGAAGAGGGTGAGTGCTGGTGGCTTAGTTTGAAACAATTTTCTTAGGTTGGTGGCGGAAGCGCGTGAGCGTTCTTGAGCAAACGCGCTGTTATATGGTCATGGTGGATTCCACTGTCGGTCAAACTCTGGCGCCAAACGTATCCTTTGTACGGCACGCGGTCGCCAGAAAACATGGTATCCGGTGTTAAGCGCTCGCGGGCGCAGCGGGCCGTTTGTGGCGGGACCCTCAGGCGCCGTTCGCCACAGCTTACGTGGAGCGCTGGCCGTAGGGGTGTGTTCGACATCATCGGGCCAGGGACCGGGCTCAATTGGCTGCACATACGTCAGCTGCGCTCTGGAGTTTCGCTGTGTGAGCATGGAAAAGTCAGTTGGAATACTCCTGCATGACCGCAATGTCTGAAATAAAGAGTCATTTTCCAGGTATTTACAGAAGGCTATGTCCGTCGCGTATATTGAGGGTGTGTGACGTAAGCGGGGCGGTGGCACAGCGATTGTACAGTAATTATGCGCGCGTGAGTGCGAGTCAATTAGAGGGCGTTCTAGTGTGGACCAAACGTGATGTTATATAGTCATGGCTGATTCCACTGTCGAACAAACTTTGCCGCCAAAAGTGTAGCACTGCGTTTTTGATCACACAAGGACACGTGGCGAATGGCTGTGTGAGATCTGTACCTGCAGGTTCAGACTTGCTCAGGGAATGGTCGACCATTGTGTGATTCAATTCCGAGGCAGACAATTTTGGTGGGAAACGTGCGGAGTTGACAAATACACGTGGTGAGCGGACAAGGGGCTGCTGTGACGTCAAACTCGACAAGTTCCTGCGTGTCCAGCGAAAACATGTTTACGACGTGGGAGTGATCACTGGGCCCACCTCCCGCGCTAGTGGCCAGGCGCCTCACGTGATAGGCGTAGGCAGTGTCTCCACGTGCTGGCCAGGGGGTGGTGAGGATTTGAATTAATTCAGTTGGAGCGTGGACATTGTGGTGACTGCACTGCGATATCAAAGATGTGTGTGGTGACTGTGTTGCAGAACAAGTAATGACTGTACTGCTTGAAATAAAGTCTTCATTCCGTCCCCCCTGCAAAATCAAAGTATGTTAATTACGTTTCTATAAGGGCAGTTTATTATTTGACGCGATTATGATAGGCTACCAGTGAAAAAAGGTAGGTGACGGAGAAAGCTCGTACATGTAATCAATTATGGTGCTGGGGATTTGAACTTGTGATATATTTTTGTTATGGATGTAAGGAGAATTACTTTCTCACCGAGTAAGTCGGACATCTTGAATAAATAATAAATGATAATAATACATAAAAGTACAGTTTTCGAGAGAATATCGTGTTGGAATTTGAATTTCGCGCAATTTTCTAGTGGAGGTAGGCCCATAATGATAATGAATGATAATGAATGATAATGAATGTTAATAAATGATAATGGATGATAATGAATGATAATAAATGAAAAGGAATGATAATGAATGTTAATAAAATAAATGATAATGAAATGTAATGAATAATAAAGCATAGTAAGGTTTTGCAGCCATTATCATGTTGGAATTTGAATTTGGAGGGAAATTTCTAGTGGAGGTAGGTCAAGAATAATAAATTATAATGAATGATAATAAATGATAATGAATGATAATAAATGATAATGAATGATAATAAATTATAATGAATGATAACGAATGATAATAAATGACAATGAATGATAATGAATTAAAATGAATGTTAATCAGTAATAATAATAAAGACAAGTGCAGTCTTTGTATGCATTATCCTGTTGGAATTCAAACTTCCCGCAATTTTTTTTTCTTCTGGAGGCTTAGGTTAGTGGCCGTAGCACAATTGGACTATTTTCCAGCCAAAATTCAAACTTCCCGCCATTTTTTCTTGAGGTTAGGTTAGTGGATGTAGCACAATTGACCTATTTTCCAACCAAAAGCCGCCATCTTGGATGACGTCATGCGCTTTTGCCATGTCTACTTGCTGCCATCTTGGATGACGTCATCGCGTCCATCTTGAATAAATTTGGCAACAATGCAGCGTGTCCTGGTACATAGGTTGTCCCCCTTCTAATGCTTGCATCTTACCTTATGGAAATCCATATGTGAATACATAAGGGTGTTCTCAAAATTAATGTCTCCGAATTTTTCATGCGAAAATGTGTAAAGCTTTTTAAATAAAGGAGACATTTTTAACATTCTACATCTTTATTCTTCGTGTCTATATGTTTGCAGCCCCCTGCCTCTTGAGGTTTCCCAACTTCAGTATGTAACATGCCTGGGTGACTATGTTCAGAAACAAATATGTAGAAATGAACAAAAGGATGTAGAATGTTAATAACATTTATTTTATTTAAAAAGGTTCAAGAGTTTTCACGTAAAGAATTGAAGGCGTTTCGTTTCAGCAAGCCCTCGAGTTACACAAAACATCGAACGCCTGTTCCGAACGGTCATAAGCCAGTTTTGATCTTCACAGCAAGAAAAAAGGTTTCCAGGATTTATTTTGTATAATTTTTGCTTTTCTATACAGACAAATGGCTTTAACCAGAAAAAGATCCATAACTTCGGTGTTGGCACCAAAACAGATTTTGTAATTATTCTTGTTGGCAATGCATTCTTAGCCACGAAACTACGTACTTCGAAGTAGAGTCATTCTGCTTAATATATTACTCTTGAAACTTGAACTTCAAACAATATACCTTATACTATTGAAAACAAGCGAATCTTTGTATGATTTTCTTTAATTAGTTATCCCAGTTGGTTATGAACACGAAAGTAACTACAACTTCAGTTATTTTATTGATATAAACTCGAATCAATAAGGCTCAACGACCTATGAAAATGCTCAGAAAACTTTAAAGTCTATGACTTGTTTTAGTCGCAAATTAAAATTATTTCTCAGGCAAGGCAAACAAATAACATACAATGAATTGAACACCCTTAGCTGCTTACAGGCGTTGACATACGTCAACGGGGACAGATGAAAATGTGTGCCCCGACCGGGATTCGAACCCGGGATTTCCTGCTTACATGGCAGACGCTCTATCCATCTTTTTTTATGCTCTGCCACTTTTTTACGTGCATTTTTTTAATAGCCAGCTATCCTATCTACTATTTTTTTAACAAAAATGAAAAAAAAGGAAAAAAGATTTTAGAAGGTTTGTTTTTCCTCATTTTTTTATTTTTATTTTATTTTATTTTTATACAAATGGATAAAAGGAAGGCCGTTCCTCTTCGGCTACATAAACAGAATAATAGGAAGTCGTCCCGTTACGACAAAGGATACTCCATACTATAGCTCGCTGCGAATTTTTCGATGACTGTCGTCTCGTTGCTGTGTTGCTTCCGTTGTTTGTTCAATCTCATAAAAAAAGGAACTGGGAAGAGGTGCTATGGTTTTCTTCTCTTGTCATCGATAATCTAGCTGTGAGGCGGATTATGGAATGAGCTCCAAAGAAAATTAGAAAAATATTGCCTATGTTTAGGGTTCTTGACGATCGCACAATGTCGTTCGTTGAGGTAATACCAAAAATCGGGTACTGTTTTTCGCCATTACTGAATAGGTAGTGAACAGCGTGGCCGGTGATCCACGTCACAGAGTTCATTTTTCCTCTTGGGAAATAAATCTTATGGGGGAAAAGAAGTGTTCGGGTAGTTATCCTGTCGGGAGTCGTGCGTGTGAGAAAAGCCAATATCTGACGCACTAAATACGAAACGTCCTTTGCCGACCCGCATTCGAAACGATGTTCATCCATGTCAATCACTTGGCATGTGGCACACAAGGGTGAATCAGCGAGGTGGATGTGATGTAGGCGGGAGTGGCGCAACTGTTTCCCATTAACAGTTACGTACCATGCAGATTGCACGTCAGTATCAAGGGTGGTGGCATTCACTGCCTGCAACACAGCGCGCCACTTTGTAGTGGGGTGTTTGCTGTCAATCACATTCGGCGTCCTGTTCATTTGCATGGCAGCATATATCGCCCTCGTCATCATCAAGCGTGTGGATAGTAGTGCGGTGCGGATGTAGCTTAATTCAAGGAAGAATTGGCTAATGTAGAAGAAAGGTGCTGGGATGTCCGATATCACCACAGGGGGTGCGAGTGAGATTGGTTGTAAGGCTTCCAGTAAGAGACTTGTGAGGCACGTCGGACTTCGTCGCCACAGTTGCAGGTGACAGCTGACGAACAGAGCCTGCGCTCTGTTCTGAACATGACAAAGGCCTAAACTCCCTCTGCTCCTCGGGAGGGTGAGGGGCTCGTGATGAATCTTAAATAACATGCCCGTATTAACAAAGGATCCCAAAACCGCCAACATGCGGTGAGCCAGGGTAGGTGGTATCGGGAGTATCTGTGCAAAATGGGAGATACGTGACGCCAAATAGACGTTAACATATCGTGTCCGTTGCAGGAGGTCTAGATGTTTCAGACGGTGGTCAATTATTCCGGCTCTCATCTGATTCAATAAACGCCTGTAGTTAAGGGCTGTTGAACGCTTCATGTCAGATGTGAAATCAATGCCAATTGTGTCACTGATTCGTAGCGGTGCGACGCTCTCGTCGGGTAGGCGTCTGCCTGCAGACAGGGCGTGTGATTTGTGGAGATTGAGATGGCTCCCCGATGCCGCGCCGTAGGTCGCCACCCACGCCAGTGCTGCACGAACATCGTCACTATTGCGAAGAAGTAGTACCAGATCATCCGCATAGGCAGTGCAGCAAAAAGTGTGTCCATCAAGGGACATCCCAGTCATGCGTTGTCGGAGGCCGCAGAGGAGTGGTTCCAAGACGAGGGCGTACAATATCGCCGAAAGAGGGCAGCCTTGTCGCACCGATCGCTGGATCTGTATCGACGGCGTGAGACGGCCATTATATAACACCTTGGACGTCGCGCCGCGTAGGAGACGCATCAGTACATTAACTATGACGTCCGGATACCCCATGTGTCGCAGTACCTCCATCAAAAATGTGTGGTCGACTCTGTCAAAGGCCTGGCTAAAGTCAAGTGAGGCCAAAACTCCTGGCAGTTGGCGAGCTTTGGCTAGAGCGATCATATCTCTGTATCGGCACAATGCAGTGCGAATATTATGGTCACCACCTAACGATGCCTGGTCCTGCGACTCAACACATCGTACTGATCGCCTTAGGCGTGCCGCCAGAAGCCGGGTGAAAATCTTCAAGTCACTGTTGACTAAGGTCAAGGGCCGATAGTCACTGATCCTCGATCCGCCTCGTGGTTTGTGTATGGCCACAATCAGTCCTTCTAGGAAAGCCCCAGTGATCTGCGTCGTGGGAGACATAAGATCGCGGTAAATGTCAGTCCACGCTGGTGCCAGCAATTGTTGATATGTCCGGTAAAATTCCAGAGGAAGACCATCAGGTCCCGTGGACCTATGAGCAGCCCCAGCCTGTATTGCTTCAATGATTTCCTCCTCCGTTATATCTGCAGTCAAATCCGCTGCCGTTGTCGGAGAGATCGTGCCATGAGTGAGTTGAGAGACTTCGGCGATCACCTCTGTAGGATTTCGATGTTCCGAGTACAGCCTAGTGTAGTGAGCATGAAGGGCGTTTCCTATGTCGCGCTGGGTATCAAGGCGTCGTCCGTCTTCCGTCGTGATAGCTTGGATCAGTGTCCTGCGTCGGCGCCGTCGTTCTGCAATGACATGGTACATGAATGGTCCCTCCTGGGCCACTATGTCTTGAGTGCGAGCTCTGACGATCGCATCCTCAAGGTGGTAACGTGTTAATCTGATGATCTGTGCCTTGGCACGGTTCACCGTCAACTGCCGTGCAGGTGAGTACGGCAGTGTTGTACATTCCCTTAAGATGCTGTAGGAAAAGTCCATGGTATGTCTCTTCCATGCTGCAACATCTCGGCCGTAGCCTATCAAGGTCTTCCGGAGGGCTGGTTTGGCGCAGAGTAACCACCACGACAGTGTAGACCGGTAGGTGCTACTCCGGCGGCTACAAGAGTCCCACGTGTTCTCTATAAGGCGGCGGCATTCCTGAGAGGCTAGATGGGCGACGTTCAACTTCCAAGGACCACGGATGTGCCATACCTTCTGGCGGCCGAGGGTAATAGCGCAGATGTAGGCCTTGTGGTCAGAAAAAGCTGTGGGCCAAACTTCGGTAGCTCTTGTCCCCACAGCTATGGAGCGCGAGATGTAAATCCGGTCGATGCGGCTGGAGGAATGGCTGATGTAGTGAGTAAATCCGGGCCGATCGCCACAAACATGTTCCCACGAGTCCACCAATTGAAGATTATTTATAATTGTCGTACGTTCTGCGCAGGGAGAATGATGTGGTAACTGATCTTTAGGTGCTTCGCTACAGTTGAAGTCCCCTCCGATTATCAAGGCGTCCTGAGGGCCCATAAAAAGGGGCGTGATTGTATGAGCGAAAAAGGTGGATCGTTCGCGACGCCGACCAGATCCTGACGGTGCATAGATGCTAATAAGTTTGACTCCTTGGATAGTAAGAGCCATGCCTCTGGCGTCCGGGAGATACTCGACGTAATCTGCGGATATACCTTCACGGAGGAGGATCGCCACACCACTGCCATTGGCAGACGCATGTGAGACCCACGTCTTGTAGCCATAGGGTTCCTTGAAGTCTGCGACATACACCTCTTGAAGGAGCGCAATGTCGATGTCTGCTGCTTTGAGTAGATCCTGTAGCATCGCTAGTTTATGTCGGGCACGTATGTTGTTGATGTTAATCGTCGCTAGACGGTATGTTTCGTCAGCCAGGTCTGCAACTGGGTTGTGTCGGAGGCCAGGTGTGGGCGGCAGGGGCGGCACCACAGAGGCTGACGATACAGCCGTAGTCACTGTAGTTGGTTGGTGCTGGGTACAGCCGGGGGAGCATCTCCGCCTTCGGCATCCTCCTGGTGCTGTGGCTCATCCTCGACATCATCCGCCCAAGAATCAGATGCAGCAATTGTTAATTGTTGATTAGTGCTGTCAGTAGAGAGCTTGCGCGCATGTTCAGTAGCAGAAGTGATGTTGTCAGACCGAGGCTCAGAAATTGTATCCACCGTAGCATCGTGATGGGAAGGGTGAGTTGTGGTGATAGAGACCTGAGTGTCGTCCGACGCCGGATGTTCGTCCGGGTCACACAACCGAAGCAGGCAATCATCGGATGGCGTATGGGGCCGTTTCTTGCGTTTTCGAGGGGACAATTGTTTCCGGACATGTTGAGTGCGGGCGGCAATCATCTAATGCGGTCTCCATTGGTAGGAAGGCAGAGGTCGGGACAATTTCCGTTTCTACTTCCATCTTCTCTTTAGGCTCGTCTTGGTGGCACAATTGATCACCGTCTTGAGGCAAGTCTGCCGATGACGTTGTAGAGGGGGATATGCTGTCCGCCACACTGTCATCGACCACTGACTGCAATATGGTGTCACGATCCTGGGTAGGAGCTGTTGCGGTTGCGGCCGCTGCATACGTGATGGGGAGTTAAGTAGCCGTCGCCGGGGATGGAACTTCACCAACCGGTGTCTGAGTCAGTCGGCGTTGAATGCAGGCCGATCGGACATGTCCTTCCTGGCCACAGCCGGCGCAAGTACGCGGTTGTCCGTCGTACATGACAATTGCTCTGCAGCCGCCAATTACTAAATAGGATGGCACATGCTTCGTCAGTTCAATCTCAATTTGTCGCACTCCATTTAAGACGTTTGCCACTTTTCAGCCAAGTGGCTTAGCACGTTGCCGTGCGGTTTGAAAGCTGTCATCACAACATCTGGCGGGACTTCGAATGGCAGCTCGAAGACCCTCAGAGTGCGAAGGCCTAATCCAGCGTGGTCGATCGTGACAGTTCCTATGTGACCATCAGAATGCTTAAATTTAAGTCCACGAGCGTGTCGGCACACAACATCAGTGCACGCCTTTCCATTGATTAGTTTTATGTAGACGACACTTTGTGTTATAGAAAAGTGAATCCCAATGATGTCTTGAGGTGCAATATGAAGTTCTTCCCGGATGAAACGTTCAATGTCAAGTGCTCGAGGTATTGCGTAGTCCGCTTGAAATGTGATCTAAATTGTGGACTTGAGATACGAGTGCGCCATGGCACTGCCGAGACACGGACGCGTGACACTCGCCGCAGCGGAAGGTAAAATAGTTAACACTGGCGCGCGCGGTGCTTTAACAGGGGGACACAGGCAAGACGACCTTGCCCCACCGCTGCTAACAGCGGACTGATAACTACAACTTCAGTTATTTGTTGATATAAACTCGAGTCAATAAGGCTCAACGACCTATGAAAATGCTCAGGAAACATTAAAGTCTATGACTTGCTTTACTCGCAAATTAAAATTATTTCTCAGGCAAGGCAAAGAAGTAACTTACAATGAAATGACATACGTAAACGGGGACAGATGAAAATGTGTGCCCCGACCTGGATTCTAACCCGGGATTTCCTGCTTACATGGCAGACGCTCTATCCACCTTTTTTTTTTTTTAATCTCATTTTATTGGCTATTATTCGTTGTGTATGCTCGGGGCGGACGTCGAAAGACATCCGTTTAAGTTCGTTCATGATCGATTAACTCAGTTATTTTTATTACAGATAGCTGTTAACCCTCTGACCGAACACGCTGAACTACCGTGCCGGCATCCATCCGAGCCACAGAGGACACAGAGGGTAGCGCGACTGCAGGGATTTATCTCTGGCACGCCTCCCGCGAAACCTACATTCTCACCGTATTGTCCCGCACTACATTCGTAGTGCCCCCGCCCATTATACTCGTTACTCGCGGCGCGTTGCCGATTCCCGTAAGAGTTCGGGCACTGTTTGCGCATTCGCACAGAATAAGTAGATGGTCAAGTGGCCTGTGAGCCTTAACTATATATATACTAAGATGGTATCTGTTCTTTCGCACATGTTTTCCTTTTGGAATCATACGAATTAAATTATTATATTTACCAATATGTGTAATTTATGAGTATTTCTGTTACAGGAAATTATGTTAATTGCTACTTTACTCTTGTTAGTATTAAATAAATCAAATTATATCATTTACAGCACAAAAATTAAGTTTTTCTTGAACAGAAGTTTCAGAAACTTTAGACTAGAAAAAGGAAGGATCCCTATTAGGACAATTTCACAGAGATAACGAACTGTCATACACATTCTAGACAAACACATTTTTTCTTACTTTAAACACCAAATACCAAATCCCATCCTCTCTGTAAAATCTGAGTGCACCGATGGAATGTATCGGCGACAGCATCATTGTATAACCAATATTCACAGTACGACGAGCGAACGGATGTGAGGTCTCATCTCTCATTTCTTCAAATGATTTCTTCAAAAAACAGTGCAGTTCTTCTCACAAGCCTCAAGTCACAACAGCTCTGCACTTGGAGGATTCACGATATTATTATGAACACGAAAACAACGCCTCATAATTTCTTCACTTTTTATAATTTAATACGTGTACTATTTTCAGTATTGCTCCACAAACACTTCCTACTATAATCCATCACGACAGCTATTCCCTCGTTGTGTTATCGCCTGTACAAGGTTTTTATAAAAGACTGAAGCATTTCACAGATTTGCTGTAGCTACAATATTTGACATATTGTCACAGGGCTTTACACACACACACAGGAAAACTGAAAGAGTTTTTTTTTCTGACATGTTGCAGCTGGTCCATCTATACCCCCTGCTCATTCTGCAGATATCAAGTCAATAATCAAGTTCTTTCGAAGTTCGCTGCAGCGTGGACCTATCAATCTGCTCAAAAACACTGATAATTTCTGTCCGCAGTTCTGGTAGAATTGTTGTTAGAGAGCATGTAAACAGTAAATCTTCCACATAACCCCACATCAATATATTGTATGGGGCTGGATCAAGAAAGAGTGGAGGCCATGACATGAATTTATGATCATCAGTCCCACCGAGACCGATCCATCTTTCTCTCAATTTACTGTTTATTGATCCTCGAAAGTCATAAAGGAAGTGGGGTCGAGAACCATTCTTGTGCTAGATGAAGTCCACGCTGTCGATCTCCTCTAGTCCAGTGAGGGTCTTTCAGCAGACGAAAACGGGGACTGTAATCTTAAAGCCGCAAGATTGCACAGAATACATTAATTTATGGCGAATGCCGAATATGCTGCATGCTAGCGTGTGGGTTCTCTGTCCCTCAGATCATAGTGCCTGTTCAGTGTGTTATTGACAAAAAATGTTGCTTCATCAATGGATGTGAGTTTCTCAAGAAAACTATTCTCTCCCATAAGCTGTTGGAATTGCGCCAAACATTCTAAGCGTTTGAATTTGTCATCAGGAGTCAAGGCTTGTAGCAGTTTCAGGCGGTAGAGCTTCAACTTCACTCATTTCCATAAGATATTCCAAACGATCAGCTCTGGTACATTCAGCTCTCTGTTTGTTCTTTCCATCGACTTCTGTGGGCTACATACAAAACTCGCCCGCATGCGATCAACCGTTTCTTCACTCCCTGAATTCCGACTCGTTGATTTCTCTTTGCAGAAGCACCATGAAGGATTAAACTGCTCATACCAACGCCGAGTGAAGTTGGCAGTTGGTGGACCTTTGTGATCTTCGTTCTGAAATGCCTTGTAACTGTTACGGAAGACCAATGTGATTACATTTCAAGCATAACATACGGTTTATCGGCGCCTATCGCTATCTTGTCTAACTGCTCACTGCTGCTTTTGCGAGGCAGAAAATCTGAAGTGCGGCAGCAACAACACAAAACTGTTTGAGTTTTTCTACATAAGTCGTGAGTTTTGTGACAAAATGCCAATTAATGTAGCTGAAGTGAATTCATAAAATTGCTTCAGTCATTTATTATAACCTTGTCTGTTGATATATATATTTATGAGTGATAATGAAACCATTTTTCATTAGATGTAAACATTTACTATATTGCATTCGGTATGCTCTCGAAATAACGAATCTGAAAATTTCTTCATCTATATGTACACACACATCCGAAATTCACATTACGGTGTGGGGCAAAGGACACTTGGAGTTTCACTACCACTTTTTCAACCCTCTTGTTCTAATTACTGTTCTGGTGTGAGATGGAAGACATTTCAACTTCACCTTCGCTGTATTTTCACGGGGTATGTGTTTTAGGAAGTAATATGTCTTTTGAGCCTTATAGGAACATGTGTTTCATAATTTGTCCACTAAACCACTCAATGCCTTTCCAATGTGTTCCCAGAGGAATAGGATGAGTATCTTTAGTACGTTTTTGCATTTTGCTTGTGTTCCTTTCTATGGATCTAACGACTACCCTTAACAGTCCTCCCTAGTAAATTTTACAGACGGTGGAAAAACACTCAAGTTACGGTGGAACAATGGTTTTGTACGCTAAAATCATCATGGGTGGGCTGGAAATTCTTCTAAGAATCTCGGTCAGGAGCAATAACGGAATTTCTTCATACGGCCTACACAGTGAAAAAAAATACACGTATTTGGTTTGTTCAGAAAATACTAGCTAGCACAAACTTTTTGGAATTAGTTATTGTGGAATAATACCTGGTTTTGGCTTACAAATGTAAGATACATCCATCTTCATCTATATCAACTTAACATTTTTCTCGTGCTTAAAATATACCACTCCACTTAAGAAACATATCATCCTGTATATAGATTAACCATAATGAAACTAAAGCTGTATACAGATTGCCGCATACCTTTTTTTGTGTTAAAAATGCTAGTCTTCACCAAACAAACATGTAACCCTCTACATAGATTAACCTTAATGAAACGAAAGGTCCATACAAATTGTCGCACACAGAGCGTTGTCATCCATGGTGCACTGGTTGTAGTCAGTAGCTGGGAGGGGAGGAGGAAACGAAATGAAGTTTCATTTGCTGAGTGCGTATGTGATGCTTTCACATTGATTACAGTATCGAAGAAAATCTGCAAAGAACGTGACAGTATGAGAACACTTATCAGGATGACGTTGCACCCCTCTCGCCTAGATGCATGCTCTAAATCGTTAGGGAAGCTTGTTATAATGACGTTGTACCCTCTCCCGAGACTAGCTAGCTTACAGCGGTTGTAACTGATCACTGATATCCTAGATACTGGCACCGGGACGAAGTTGATGTGCTTGCTGAACGCACACATTTTCAATTGGGTACAGGTCTGTGGACCTTGCGGGCCATGGAATATCTCCAACTCACACGGTCACTTCATAGGGACACATACCATTTGTAGATAGGTGCTGTCTGGATGAAGGAATGACACCACGAAACAGTCGCAGAAGAGGAAGCACATGAGAACGAAGGATGCCTGTGATATACCATCGTGTCGTCAGAGTTGCCTCAGCCATAACCAGCCGTGACCGGAAGTGATACCTGAAGTCTCCCCACGCCGTGACGTAAGGTGTAGCACTGCAGTGGCTCTCCTACACACTGTAAAAATGAGCCCTATCCCCAGATCATCACAATAGTCGCCAAAAATGGTTATCCGGGATAGCACATAACTGCAGTCTATTTCTGGACACGATGCAACGCCATTCGTCTGCAGTGTATGTTTCCCGGTCACGGCATCACTCCAAGCACAGTAGTTTGTGTTGTGACGTTAAAAGCTGCCTACGCATGCTACGGGAATTCTATCTTACGACAACAACTAGTCACCGATCGATGGTGTGGTATGATAGAGAATGCTACAAGGAGTCCATAACCTGTTCGCAGTTGAGAGAGTTTTGATGTGGTTGATGCACAATATAGCCACGCTCACTTTTTGCGGTCGGACATGGTCGACTGGAGCCTTGACGACGAGTATGTCTACCCTCACATTCCCATGACGTCCAGCGTCAGGTCACTGTCACAACTGAATATCCATAACAACTGTATAATGCACGATTCGACATGCCAGCCAAATAAAGACCCAGAGAGATGCCCCTGTCGAACTCTGTCACGTGCTGAACACATCTATCACATGAGTACACGGCGTCTCCATGTCCATCAAAGAAATTTCTTAACTCCTTAAGCCCGTCTCACAAGTTTCCTTGCTGGCTCGCGCGACGGCTACCTTGCGGGCTCCGTCATCTGCTAGCGGGCTTCCTTGCTGGGAACCTTGTAAGATTTCCAGGATAGGTCCGGTGCTACTTTCCTTGTAAGGGTCGCTGCGTTCTACCTGCGTTGGCCAGTCATGAGACGTTTCGATTGAGACGTCAGACGCGGAAAGCTTGGGCGGGAAGCCTTTGTTGATAGTCGCTTTTCTGCTGTTGTGAGGTGCGGTAGGAAGTTCTTATAATTATTCAATAATGGCACCGCAGTGGTCCAAGGAAGCGATTGAAGCATTGATATGTACTTATAGGGAAGAACAGTGTCTGTACGTCGTGAAAAGCACGAACTATTATGATAAACACTTGCGTGCAGAAGCACTCGAAAGAGTTGCAAGTGCCGTGTGTCTTGTTCGACCATATACGACGAGCAAGGAATGCTATAGCAAAATGCACAATTTACGTACTCAATTTAAAGTGGAGTACGCCAAAGTAAAATAATCGAAAATCAGTGGCGCCGGGATGAATTGCCTGACGCATCATCGTGTCTTTCTTCTGAATCAGAGGAGAAACCATCCGAAGCAGTTCTTCAAATACCAATACATTCATTCGTATAAAATTTGCAAAGGATGTACGATCTTCTATCCTATGAAATAAAGTCGTATATAACAGTCATTATTTGTATATTTATAAAGTCAAACAGTAATGAAATGGTGATACTTTTCAAACAAAAGCAGGTGTTATGCGAACTAACCTCAACTCTTTATGAAGCATGGAGAGCACACCTTTTCCAGCGTTTCTCCTCTTAATCCAGTTTCTCGTCCATTCTTTCTTTCTTCTTCTCTCATCAGCATGCGTTTCTGCATCGTTTAGCACCAAAACAGCTAATTACGCCAGTTTGCTCTGAACATCTGCACCTGAAGCAGCCATGTTCGTTCTATACAACATGCAACCGATCGCAACACAACTAGCTGCCGATCTTGCACCGTGGGAGAGCTTCGGCATGGAAGATAGCCGGCTCCTTTCGCTGCAAGCCGGCAGGCATGCACGCCATCTCGCAATCTTGCGGCGAACCTTTCTCCGTGTGAGACTGGCTTTAGTTAAGCCAAGAATGCGTTGTGAGGGGTTCGAGACCCATTGTACTCACAGGACCAGAACGGCAGAGTTTCATTCCCCATGTCTGAGTCTAAACATTACAAAATGCGGGTAATTCGGAGCAGTGGATAACTGAGATGAGTGGGATGGGTGGTACGATGTCGACGAAGGGAAGGCTGGACGACAAATCGACGGCCCAGGACCTTCCTGGGGAATTTAAAGCCTGCATCGGATGGCATTTGACCTAACTAGCGACTGAATTGATAGGACGAGGACAGAGCTTTCTCTTAGAATTTTCGGACTTGTTGCCGAACAGTGACATGGCTGAAACTTCTTGGCAGATTAAAACTGTGAGCCGGACCGAGACTCGAACTCGAGACCTTTGCCTTTCGCGGGCAAGTGCTCTACCGTCTGAGCTACCGAAGCACGACTCACGTCCCGTCCTCACAGCTTTAATTCCGCCAGTACCTCGTCTCCTACCTTCCAAACTTTACAGAAGCTCTCCTGCGAACCTTGCAGAACTAGCACTCCTGGAACAAAGGATATTGCGGAGACATGGCTTAGCCACAGCCTGGGGGTTGTTTCTAGAGTGAAATTTTCACTCTACAGCGGAGTGTGCGCTGATGTGAAACTTCCTGGCAGATTAAAACTGTGTGCCGGACCGAGACTCGAACTCGGGACCTTTGCCTTTCGCGGGCAAGTGCTCTACCGACTGAGCTACCGAAGCACGACTCACGTCCCGTCCTCACACCTTTAATTCCGCCAGTACCTCGTCTCCTACCTTCCAAACTTTGCAGAAGCTCTCCTGCGAACCTTGCAGAACTAGCACTCCTGAAAGAAAGGATATTGCGCAGACATGGCTTAGCCACAGCCTGGGGGTTGTTTCTAGAATGAAATTATCACTCTACGGCGGAGTGTGCGCTGATGTGAAACTTCCTGGCAGATTAATACCGTGTGCCGGACCGAGACTCGAACTCGGCACCCTTGCCTTTCGCGGGCAAGTGCTCTACCGACTGAGCTACCGAGGCACGACTCACGTCCCGTCCTCACAGCTTTAATTCCGCCAGTACCTCGTCTCCTACCTTCCAAACTTTACAGAAGCTCTCCTGCGAATCTTGCAGAACTAGCACTCCTGAAAGAAAGGATATTGCGGAGACATGGCTTAGCCAGACCCTGGGGGTTGTTTCTAGAATGAAATTTTCACTCTACAGCGGAGTCCCGAGTTCGAGTCTCGGTCCGGGACACAGTTTTAATCTGCCAGGAAGTTTCACATCAGCGCACACTCCGCTGTAGAGTGAAAATTTCATTCTAGAAACAACCCCTTGGCTGTGGCTAAGCCATGTCTCCGCAATATCATTTCTTTCAGGAGTGCTAGTTCTGCAAGGTTCGCAGGAGAGCTTCTGTAAAGTTTGGAAGGTAGGAGACGAGGTACTGGTGGAATTAAAAGCTGCGAGGACGGGACGTGAGTCGTGCTTCGGTAGCTCAGTCGGTAGAGCACTTGCCCGCGAAAGGCAAAGGTCCCGAGTTCGAGTCTCGGTCCGGCACACAGTTTTCATCTGCCAGGAAGTTTCACATCAGCGCACACTCCGCTGTAGAGTGAAAATTTCATTCTAGAAACAACCCCCAGGCTGTGGCTAAGCCATGTCTCCGCAATATCATTTCTTTCAGGAGTGCTAGTTCTGCAAGGTTCGCAGGAGAGCTTCTGTAAAGTTTGGAAGGTAGGAGACGAGGTACTGGTGGAATTAAAAGCTGTGAGGACGGGACGTGAGTCGTGCTTCGGTAGCTCAGTCGGTAGAGCACTTGCCGCGAAAGGCAAAGGTCCCGAGCTCGAGTCTCGGTCCGGCACACAGTTTTAATCTGCCAGGAAGTTTCACATCAGCGCACACTCCGCTGTAGAGTGAAAATTTCATTCTAGTGACATGGCTTTTCGGAATCTGGAGATCAGCGTGGATGACTGAGTTCGGTAGATAACTGGATGCGTCTATTGTAGTTCGGATGAATTTGTTTTAGAGAAGATGAACTTTCTTGGAGTTAGTATCCGCTGGGAGAAACTAGATTTTGGAGGTATGCAGCGTAGGAAGAAAAAAGACCTTGTAGAGTGGAAGTATCCTCTTGATGGTAAGAAAATAAATTTTGAAGAGCGGCTGTACTTGATATTTAAGATGACTGACTTCTAGCAGATGTAATCTATGAGGTGTTTGAATGTAAGCCTGGAGTTAGCCATTAGACTGACATTTTTAACGTTAAATTTATATGGTAGGGCTGTTCATGATAAAGTTACTGTTACATCTTGAGGTATCATTCTATTGGTAAAGATGATCGCTTGAGTTTTCGTAACGTTTATGACACTTAAACAAAAATTATCTCAGTGCTGAAAGTCCTCAGGGAATTGTCTAAATTTGTGAGGATAAATTGGAGGTCATAACAGCTTTGGGAGGTAGGTATGTAATCCGCAAACACAGAGAGATGTTCTCCTGCCTGTTGTGGGATGCCATTAGTAAAAGAGAATACAGGATCGACCCATTGACGAAGACCTGGAGAGCCCTAGCTTCTATTGGAAGCAACTGACTGTTATTTCTCTAAACGGTGCTATAAGATTTCCTATTTGCCAAAATGAATGATAATATTTTGATAAGTGCATAGGGCTGTCGCACTGTGTGAGTTGATAGATAATACCACAATGTCAAACCCTATCGAAGGCTTTTTCTGTTTCTAGAAACACTGCCCCTGTGCTGTCTTTGAATCCCCGGGCTGAGCAAACGCGTTCATCAAGTGAAATTTCTTGGTGGGTGGTGCTGTGTTGATTTATAAAGCCAAATTGCCGTGGAATGATAATGTTCCTTAATGAGAGGAATTTGGGGAGGAAATGGTTAATGAGTTTTCAATACGAGTTCCGAAACAGCTTAACAGAGAAACCGGGCGGTATTTTTGCAGCAGTAGTTGACCTTTCCCTGGCTTGGGTAAAATGATTACCTTAGTAAATTGCCAATATTTTGGGAAGTAGATTTTATGTAGGTAGGCATTATAAATATTTGCGAGAAAATTGATGCAACTCGGTGGCAGATGCTTCGGTTTTAACACAGTAATACTAGCTGGGCCTAGAACCTTTTCGTTAGTTAGGTTTTTGATAATTTGCACGCAGGGCCAGAAGCGACTAGATGAAAGTAAGTGGCGATATTGGCTCGCAGTGCTCTTGAAATTAGACTGATTAGCATTATCTTATTATCGTCTTTTTTTCTCATCATAGGTGTTGGGCATAGTAAACTGAAGTTCAGGGGAGTTCGTCGTGGCCTCCAAACTGTCAGCAGGGTCATAAACTAGGCCCTATCATCCTTGCAGGCGTCTAATGGTTGCATGAGGATGTTTCCGAGCTTCGTCGATCTGCCAAATTTTTTCTTGGTTTTGGTCTGCTTCAGGGTTTGGCCTCACAGTTACTTTCTGTCCAGTTGGAGTTGATGTCTGATACGACGCCCTAATCTGCCCATGCGACCTCGTTCCTCAAGATCTCGAAAGGCTTACCAACGAGACCTATAGTGCCTCTTCTCACCAATGAGGTCTTGAAGATGCTGCTGTAATAGATGACGAGCAGAATTGTGGAGAATGGAGGACGTCGCCGTAACACTGCATTTTGTGATAGTGTCAGTGAGAGTTTGGATTGCGAGGTCGCTGTGACCGTGCGACGTAAGTATGGGTGGTGTGAGGTATCGAGCGAGTTGTGGAGCCCTAAAAATATTCTTAGTTTGGAGTTGGCGTGGCAGCACGGGCCGCTCGGCAAGCCGGGGCTCGCCACCAACCGCGTGGTGCCGAACATTAGCCGGAGCAAGAGGGTTAGCCCCAGCGCGTGGTCCAGGCTGACCGCGTGGCTGGGAATTCCATGTTGACGCTGTGTCGAGAACTGTGCTTTATGTCGATGGAGATTTGTATGCCGGGTTTGCCAAAGAAGGCGGATATTGTGAAAACATCATAGCAGACATTTTGCGGTTCATGTAAAAATTTATAACAGCCAGATGAATCATGATGCCTTAAAAAGAAACATGTACATTACCATTATTTGCAAGACGATTCTGATGGTGTAATCAGATTTTCAATATCTTTATTAGTTTAAAGTTTAATATTGGACTGTAAGTTATACAAGAAACACTCAGCAACGAATTTCCAAAATCTTCATCCGATTTTGTCGATCGACGTGTCTTTAGAAAGCTGTTAGTGTGAACCTAAATTGGTTTGAATTACATGCATGTAACTTGAACAGTATTTGAGTTATAGGAGGTCAAAGTGGTTGATTACTACTGATCACGTCAGGCCATAAGTACTCCACAGTTACTCGAAAAAATGGTAGCAGCATGCTTATAAATATATTTATTCGTCTATGTTTTTGTTTATATCTGATATATACTATTCATGAAGAAATTGGTCAAATATTTACTGTGTTTTAGAAAGCACAGGACATTAGGCTACTAGCCTACTTTTGTTTCTGTTTCTTTGATACATGTTTATTTGATTTGTTTATGTATTTAATAATGTGTGTTGGAGCATGTTTATCGTCCAGATGTAGGAATATTTATTTAATTACAAGTTATTTAAATGTAAATCCAGTATTTCGTATGTGTTTCAGTGTGTTTGTGAGTGTGCGTTGGGGTGGAGACATGGTGGGAGCGCTCTAGTCAATCATAGTGCTTGTTACAACGGTAGGTGACTACCGAAGTCAATGGAGAGACGGGATGGAAGTGGGGGAGGAGGACACGGGGTTCAGGACGGGAAGGCACGACGGACGGTCGCAGGAAATATTTGGAGAGTGATAAGAAGTTTGCACGTGGTCGCGGGAGACAGAAATATTTCGTAGTGCCGACTTGTGCACTTGTGAGATTTCCGAGGCTTTGCAGTGAAGACGTAGTATGCGTTTAGAAGTGATTATGTAGCGAGCTATGTGCTCATAACTAATTACTTGAAGTAGGAATCTGTTGTTTCCCTGTTTTTCGACTTTATTTCATTGCTGGACCATCGATACCAATAAGTGTTTTACAGTAATAAATAGCATTCTTAAAGATATTTCTGCTATCGTACTCATCACTTAAATTCGTTAAAATAGTACCTGCAGATTTTATTTAATCGCAATCTTTCATTTATAAATTCCTATGTTACATTCAAAATTCGCAATTGCCGAGTGATAGGAGTCTTCGACCATTCGATTCATGTGTATATTCACATTGTATACTGTAGACTCAGCAGTATTTGACTTGTAATACGGCAGCTGCGTATCCCAGCCGCTAGACAACAAAACCAGCCAAAACTTTTAATATTTCAACTCTGAGTCGGAGGGTACGTAGTTGAGGGTCAGATTTTTATTCGAAAGCCCGCAGTGGTAGTGACATTTGATATGGGTATTTAACATGTGACGATGTTCACACCATTTATATACCTTCTCAGGTCCGGTAACAACACTAAACACGAACGACATCATTGCTTTCTCTTGGAAGTTCTATTTGTCACAGAGAACTACAACATTAAAGTACACTGAAAATAAATCTACCGTGTCCTCAGCATGATTTAATTCTTTTTGTCGCGCTGTCTATTTAAGCAAAGACTAAGGGTAACACATACTTCAGTAACGTTGTATACTTAAGATAGCTACAAGAAATCCATTACATGCACTAACACATTGCCAACGTGCCAATGGATACTGAAGCACTGGTGCGTCGGATGCGCGCCATACACAATGCTGTTGGGAGTGTATACAGTCGCATGTGTAGTGAGTTTTGATGATGTGTGAACCGAATATGATGTAGCCCATTATAGTTTTGTACCTAATAAAATGTGCCGCAGAGAATATCTCTCAGTCACTCGTTTTTAAGACTACTCCCCAATAGTGTGCGACATTATGAGAGATGCGGGTCTTCGGCAGGACGGAGCAAGCTCTATACCGCCTTTAACGTGCGACAGTGTTTAGTGTAGGTTATACACATCACAAGTGTTCAAAAATGGCTCGGAGCACAATGGGACTCAACTGCTGTGGTCATAAGTCCCCTAGAACTTAGAACTACTTAAACCTAACTAACCTAAGGACAGCACACAACACCCAGCCATCACGAGGCATAGAAAATCCCAGACCCCGCCGGGAATCGAACCCGGGAACCCGGGCGTGGGAAGCGAGAACGCTACCGCACGACCACGAGATGCGGGCATCACAAGTGTAATGGCACGAAGTGGTAGCCGGTGAAGCGGGAAGTTTGCGTACAGGCGCTGCCACGCTGCGCTACAAGGTAGAAATTACCTTGGCCGTGCGTGCGATATGCTTTTGCTACCATATCCATTACGCTAAATGGTCATCCCGCTCTGTTTACGCACATGATTACTCTCTATATGAAACATCACAGTCCGCCGTAAAACCCTTTTTCCTCCAGATAAACACTACGAAATCTTATACTGTCCCCGTCCCACTAATGGTGAGACGGTTGTTACAAGAGATTCCTTGTAAATTGCGTGTATCGGGTTTTTTGACGATTGCGATTAGTATTAGAGTAAATACACTCCTGGAAATGGAAAAAAGAACACATTGATACCGGTGTGTCAGACCCACCATACTTGCTCCGGACACTGCGAGAGGGCTGTACAAGCAATGATCACACGCACGGCACAGCGGACACACCAGGAACCGCGGTGTTGGCCGTCGAATGGCGCTAGCTGCGCAGCATTTGTGCACCGCCGCCGTCAGTGTCAGAGAGTTTGCCGTGGCATACGGAGCTCCATCGCAGTCTTTAACACTGGTAGCATGCCGCGACAGCGTGGACGTGAACCGTATGTGCCGTTGACGGACTTTGAGCGAGGGCGTATAGTGGGCATGCGGGAGGCCGGGTGGACGTACCGCCGAATTGCTCAACACGTGGGGCGTGCGGTCTCCACAGTACATCGATGTTGTCGCCAGTGGTCGGCGGAAGGTGCACGTGCCCGTCGACCTGGGACCGGACCGCAGCGACGCACGGATGCACGCCAAGACCGTAGGATCCTACGCAGTGCCGTAGGGGACCGCACCGCCACTTCCCAGCAAATTAGGGACACTGTTGCTCCTGGGGTATCGGCGAGGACCATTCGCAACCGTCTCCATGAAGCTGGGCTACGGTCCCGCACACCGTTAGGCCGTCTTCCGCTCACGCCCCAACATCGTGCAGCCCGCCTCCAGTGGTGTCGCGACAGGCGTGAATGGAGGGACGAATGGAGACGTGTCGTCTTCAGCGATGAGAGTCGCTTCTGCCTTGGTGCCAATGATGGTCGTATGCGTGTTTGGCGCCGTGCAGGTGAGCGCCACAATCAGGACTGCATACGACCGAGGCACACAGGGCCAACACCCGGCATCATGGTGTGGGGAGCGATCTCCTACACTGGCCGTACACCACTGGTGATCGTCGAGGGGACACTGAATAGTGCACGGTACATCCAAACCGTCATCGAACCCATCGTTCTACCATTCCTAGACCGGCAAGGGAACTTGCTGTTCCAACAGGACAATGCACGTCCGCATGTATCCCGTGCCACCCAACGTGCTCTAACAGGTGTAAGTCAACTACCCTGGCCAGCAAGATCTCCGGATCTGTCCCCCATTGAGCATGTTTGGGACTGGATGAAGCGTCGTCTCACGCGGTCTGCACGTCCAGCATGAACGCTGGTCCAACTGAGGCGCCAGGTTTAAATGGCATGGCAAGCCGTTCCACAGGACTACATCCAGCATCTCTACGATCGTCTCCATGGGAGAATAGCAGCCCGCATTGCTGCGAAAGGTGGATATGCACTGTACTAGTGTGCATGCTCTGTTGCCTGTGTCTATGTGCCTGTGGTTCTGTCAGTGTGATCATGTGATGTATCTGACCCCAGGAATGTGTCAATAAAGTTTCCCCTTCCTGGGACAATGAATTCACGGTGTTCTTATTTCAATTTCCAGGAGTGTACTTGTTCCAGAAAAGACGCAGTTTGCATTTTGATCTTTCTTTAAGCTGATCGAAATAGAATAACAAGAATGTACTCTCAAACTAGGACACTGTTGAGATACTTACTACATCCAGTACCGCCGGCCGCGGTGGTCTCGCGGTTCTAGGCGCGCAGTCCGGAATCGCGCGGCTGCTACGGTCGCAGATTCGAATCCTGCCTCGGGCATGGATGTGTGTGATGTCCTTAGGTTAGTTAGGTTTAAGTAGTTCTAAGTTCTAGGGGACTGATGACCACAGCTGTTAAGTCCTATAGTGCTCAGAGCCATTTGAACCATTTTGAACATCCAGTACTAATTAGATTTACGTTGCCGTGTATGTCTGAAAAAGTTACAAGTATCTTTGACAGTTTAATTTCCACAGAACACCTAAAGATTTACGCCGGAAGTACTTTTAGATTCAGAATTTACGGAAGTCAGTTCACTCAACAATTTCTGAAGCATAATGAATTATTATCTCTTGTGCTTCCGTTGCAGTACGTCTTAACACAGACTACTCATTTCGTATTGTCTCTGGTTGCACTAGGTGGTCGTGGTGCATTGCTTCAGGCTTTCTTTATCTCTAGTACTTAACTAACCACCACCAGACCTCGTTCGATTCCAGCTGAAGATGTAATCAGAACACAAACTGCGGTACTTGTCGTGGGAAACTACTAAAGACAAACAAGGCATTCATTGAAATACAGATTCTGTATTATCGGTAATAGCAGTGATAATACATTACTATTGCCCAGTTTCTGTAAGTTCCTTGTGGTAGAAACTCTGCACTGTAGTACATTTATCTATCTACATTTACACTCCCCAAGCCACCCAACGGTGTGTGGCGGAGGGCACTTTACGTGCCACCGTCATTACCTCCCTTTCCTGTTCCAGTCGCGTGTGGTTCGCGGGAAGAACGACTGTCTGAAAGCCTCCGTGCGCGCTCTAATCTCTCTAATTTTACATTCGTAATCTCCTCGGGAGGTATAAGTAGGGGGAAGCAATATATTCGACACCTCATCCAGAAACGCACCCTCTCGAAACCTGGCGAGCAAGCTACACCGCGATGCAGAGCGCTTCTCTTGCAGAGTCTGCCACTTGAGTTTGTTAAACATCTCCGTAACGCTATCACGGTTACCAAATAACCGTGACGAAACGCACCGCTCTTCTTTGGATCTTCTCTATCTCCTCCGTCAAATCGATCTGGTACGGATCCCACACTGATGAGCAATACTCAAGTATAGGTCGAACGAGTGTTTTGTAAGACACCTCCTTTGTTGACGGACTACATTTTCTAAGGACTCTCCCAATGAATCTCAACCTGGTACCCGCCTTACCAACAATTCATTTTATATGATCATTCCACTTCAAATCGTTCCGCACGCATACTCCCAGATATTTTACAGAAGTAACTGCTACCAGTGTATGTTCCGCTATCATATAATCACGCAATAAAGGATCCTTCTTTCTATGTATTCGCAATACATTACATTTGTCTATGTTAAGGGTCAGTTGCCACTCCCTGTACCAAGTGCCTATCCGCTGCAGATCTTCCTGCATTTCGCTACAATTTTCTAATGCTGCAACTTCTCTGTATACTACAGCATCATCCGCGAAAAGCCGCATGGGACTTCCTACACTATCTACTAGGTCATTTATATATATTGTGAAAAGCAATGATCCCATAACACTCCCCTGTGGCACGCCAGAGGTTACTTTAACGTCTGTAGACGTCTCTCCATTGATAACAACATTCTGTGTTCTGTTTGCTAAAAACTCTTCAATCCAGCCACACAGCTGGTCTGATATTCCGTAGGCTCTTACTTTGTTTATCAGGCGACAGTGCGGAACTGTATCGAACGCCTTCCGGAAGTCAAGAAAAATAGCATCTACCTGGGAGCCTGTATCTAATATTTTCTGGGTCTCATGAACAAATAAAGCGAGTAGGGTCTCACACGATCGCTGTTTCCGGAATCCATGTTGATTCCTACACAGTAGATTCTGGGTTTCCAAAAACGACATGATACTCGAGCAAAAAACATGTTCTAAAATTCTACAACAGATCGACGTCAGAGATATAGGTCTATAGTTTTGCGCATCTGCTCGACGACCCTTCTTGAAGACTGGGACTGCCTGTGCTCTTTTCCAATCATTTGGAACCTTCCGTTCCTCTAGAGACTTGCGGTACACGGCTGTTAGAAGGGGGGCAAGTTCTTTGGCGTACTCTGTGTAGAATCGAATTGGTATCCCGTCAAGTCCAGTGGACTTTCCTCTGTTGAGTGATCCCAGTTGCTTTTCTATTCCTTGGACACTTATTTCGATGTCAGCCATTTTTTCGTTTGTGCGAGGGTTTAGAGAAGGAACTGCAGTGCGGTCTTCCTCTGTGAAACAGATTTGGAAAAAGGTGTTTAGTATTTCAGCTTTACGCGTGTCATCCTCTGTTTCAATGCCATCATTATCCCGGAGTGTCTGGATATGCTGTTTCGAGCCACTTACTGATTTAACGTAAGACCAGAACTTCCTAGGATTTTCTGTCAAGTCGGTACATAGAATTTTACTTTCGAATTCACTGAACGCTTCACGCATAGCCCTCCTTACGCTAACTTTGACATCGTTTAGCTTCTGTTTGTCTGAGAGGTTTTGGCTGCGTTTAAACTTAGAGTGAAGCTCTCTTTGCTTTCGCAGTAGTTTCCTAACTTTGTTGTTGTACCACGGTGGGTTTTTCCCGTCCCTCACAGTTTTAACTCGGCACGTACCTGACTAAAACGCATTTTACGATTGCCTTGAACTTTTTCCATAAACACTCAACATTGTCAGTGTCGGAACAGAAATTTTCGTTTTGATTTGTTAGGTACTCTGAAATCTGCCTTCTATTACTCTTGCTAAACAGATAAACCTTCGTCCCTTTTTTTTATATTCCTACTATCTTCCATATTCAGGGATGCTGCAACGGCCTTATGATCACTGATTCCCTGTCCTGTACATACAGAGTCGAAAAGTTCGGGTCTGTTTGTTATCAGTAGGTCCAAGATGTTATCTCCACGAGATAACATCTCGTACCTTGAAAATTTCTCTAAATGGCGGAATGGTTCGTTGCATACGCAACAGACAGTTTACAGTCGTCGGGAAATACACTGACGGAGAAAAAAATAGCAGCACCAAGAAGGAGATGTGCGACACGAACAGAAGTTTGTAGCCGTGTTTGTACATCTGAAAGATGATGTCTGTGCATGCTGCTCGTTATTAACAAATATGATTTGTGCTATTTTATGTGTATGTTATTCTAGGTTTCCTTTTACCTGAAATTTCGTGTTTTGTATTTGACATACTGGCTCTGTAACAAATTGTCATGTTGGACTGATATTTTATTTCAATAGTAAATGACCCTCTTTTATTGAGGTTATTAATCCATTTTGAAAGAACCAAAGCTCCTGACTCATTTACGAGGGGCACACATTTTGTGACGTTATTAGTTTGCACTACAACTTTCAGTATAGCATCTGAGATGAAGGGAAGTGATCTGCCTCTGGGAAGCTCCACTCATCGCTGATCATTGTGGCTGCCAGATGGAATATACATATCACTTGGTGTCTGTAATTAACTGGCCTACCCTGCCAGGATTAGATCAAATCGGATCGTCTGCTACGCAGTGACATCTCGTGAATGAGAAGGCAGAATCCTGTGCATTCGAGTTACGGAAATGTGTTTGATAAATGGTCACGTAATGCATAACAAATAGTGACGCTTATTAGAAATCGCTTAGATGAGGTTCTTAGTGGACATTACAGAATACTTTTATTAAATACAGTGGGATCAGGAAGATCAAACTTAAGTAGCTTGCACATTTTATTCAAACCACGCATTTCTCTTGCAGCAGTTCTACTGATTTTGTGTTCGTCCGTATTTGAGGGGTTCCTAGTGTGTGATACGTCTAATTACAGATTTTATTTGGATGCATATTAAATTAGAACAGCAGTAACAATGCATTTTATTTTATTTTCTTCATTAAATTACGGTAAAATGCCAATAAGATGTCAGAACGGGTTGAGAAAAACGAAAGTTATGGAGGAGAGTGCTGTGGATAATTCTTTCGGGTTATATGGCCGTGGTCCATGGAATACTTCAATTGAAGTATTCCATGGACCACGGCCATATAACCCGGAAGAATTATCCACAACAGTACCATCCGGTCGTGAAAGCCTTTATTGTATGATATGGAGGAGAGATCCGCTGTGAAATCCTGGTCATGGAATAGCAATAATGTCTCGTCACGTAGAACTCAGGGAAAATTTGATAAAAGAGGGTTGGAAGAGGACGAGTATGTATAAGAAACGTAGAGGGCACGGCAGGGTGGTTGATGGCGGTTTTTAACCAAGATGATGCATGTAGTGCAACCTGATAGTGCATTGTCTTCATGCAACCAATCCATACTAAAGGGGTATTCGTTCTGCTGGAGGTCGGACATCACTCCATTGACTGCGGACGCTTGGTTCGCTCTGCGACGGGAGAACTAGCGATGGCCATTGCCTATTGGAAGGTAGTGTAAACTAAATGAAATTGAGAACAGAGGAGCAGTTAAGTTTAATGAGACAAGAGTGCGGTTATTGTATTTGGAAATTTTATTTGTGATTACATAACAGTCCAACTATAATTTAGAACTCGCTGGCCCTTGGCAACTGCGAACTGGTGGAGAAAGGCGAAGCCTGCACTAAACATGAGGGAGTTTGTGAGTCGTGACTCATTTTTCTTCCTTATTTGGTTTATTTAGCATCACTAAAAACTGGGGTGAGGGGGAGGGGGGTGGTTGGTGTCTTTATAGAATAAAACGTCTTGTTGATTCTTAGTTTTTTGATTTATGAGTAGAGTTGTCGTTTTGTGATTCATTGGCGTTGACGTTGTGGGGAAGGCAAACCAAAGGCTGCGTTTTATTGGCAGGACACTTAGAAAATGTAACAGACCTACTAAGGAGACTGCATACACTATGCTTGTCCGTCCTCTTTTAGAACACTGCTGCGCGTTGTGGGATCCTTACCAAATAGGACTGACGGAGTACATAGAAAAAGTTCAAAGAAATGCAGAACGTTTTGTATTATCGCGAAATATGGGAGAGAGTGTCACAGAAATGATGCAGGATTTGGGCTGGAAATCATTAAAAGAAAGGCGTTTTTGTTGCGACGGAATCTTCTCACGAAATTCCAATCACCAACTTTCTCCTCCGAATGCGAAAATATTTTGTTGACACCGACCTACATAGGGAGAAACGATCACCACGATAAAATAAGGGAAATCAGAGCTCGTACGGAAAGATATAGGTGTACATTATTTCTGCGCGCTATACGAGATTGGAATAACAGAGAATTGTGAAGGTGGTTCGATGAGCCCTCTGCCAGGAACTTAAATGTGATTTGCAGAGTATCCATGTAGATGTAGATGTAGATCTAAAATATTTTGTTGATTCCTCCAACCACAATTTCCTAAGGGAGAACACTGCAAATCGGGGAAGTGAGACGTTTGAACTAATCGAACCCTGTATTTTGTAAAGTTTTAGATGGAATGGGTAATCAGGAAACGGACGTTTTAAGACATGGTGGCCCCATTAGCAGGGCTAGCAGTCCGAAGGGTTGTGGTCGGAGCGGTATTGCAACACTTGATAGTGAGAAGTCCGGTGTTGGAAGTGTGTGTGTGTGTGTGTGTGTGTGTGTGTGTGTGTGTGTGTGTATGTGTGTGTGTGTGTAGGGGGGGGGGGGGGGGGAGATGTGAATATGAACGACCGAGAGGGCGATAATAGAGTGCTTACTAGAGAGGAAATCGTGGGCGAAAGATGCAGAATGAGTGCTTGCGAGAATGTGTGAGTGCTGCCTAATAATGGTAGGGGGTGTCTTTTGAGAATTCAGACAAGAAAGGCGACAAGGTCACGCTGGGACTTATTACACGGCACTCACCAATGTTCATTTAATCCAGTCCAGTAGAGCATTGGTAAATCCCACCTGAGCGAAAGATGAGGTCATGTTACTTGAGGATAAAGCCCACAGATGAGATGAAGGAAAGAATCAATAGGATGACTGCTGAAATTAAACATCGTGTGAGCAGAATCATAGAGCAATTTCAGGTCGGTAACCATCCCATAATATCAAAAGAATGCGGCAAAGAGTGTAAAATAGGGCGGACTTGACCAGGAGTAAGCGGTGATACAGAAGTTCCACCTGCATCGCATCTGTATGAGGAAGAGCTTGGTAGCGAGACTAATACTCGATACTGGTACCGACAGGGGGAGCATTTGACTATACATATATCTTATCGATACGGAAATTCCAGATATTTAGCAAAGATAGCAGGAGAATAGAACCGAAAACTTAGACTGAATAATATGAACCATCACCACGAGACAATGCTTTGAATTTCTATGCGACTACCTCAATCGTGAAGCACAGACAGAAATGCGGATAGTGAGATTACGATACATGTTATAAGAAGAATGTAGCTGCACGTGCTTGGCTAGTTATTGGTCTAGAGAGTAGGAAAGATTTAACCAAGATATGCTAAAGAATCGGAACTTGGAGGAATACCATCCCAATAATCCAGTAAGATTCTTGGTAGAAATGACAGATAAGAATCAGATCCTCAAGACACCGTTTAGTACGTCGGAGATCATAGTGATGTGCTACGAGAAGTTACCCTTGAACTGTATACGAGTTCTTGTGGGTAAGTGCAAGGATGATCTCGATAGATTACAGGAACTGTTGCAAGATCTATGTTATGTACGTTGCAAGGAAGAAAATGGAGGTAACCGAAGGGACGTTCGATTTGCTTATGTTGAACTGAGACGACATGAGTGAAGGAGGTATGACTGTGACCGAACTGCGGTTTGCCAGAGATTACATGAAAATAATGGCGAGACACACTTTAAAGGTCTCCAGAATAGAAATGAGAATGACACTTTCAGATCGGAGAACACTAAATGAAATGACTCGCAGAAGTGGCAGATTTAAGCTTTTTGGCTGTTTCAGTTCTCAATGTGGTGTGTATAGTATTTGATCATTGATTCTGAAGCACCAGTGTATGAACAAAGAAAAGTTGCCACCTTAAGGAAATAATGTGTAAATCGATAGGTATGTCTTGTTGCTTATAGTGTGATGTACTTATTTAAGTTCTGAGCTGATAGATCACTACATCAATCTTTGTGGATGAGATGTCTGACTGATTTTAATCAGTAATTATTGAATTGATTCAGTAATTGAATTGACAACAGGAGTTGAAGAGGCAGTGTACGGATCGATGTGTTTACACATTAATTTATTAGGCTAATATATGAGAGTGAAATTTTCTTTTATGCTTCCAAAGGTGAAGTGCTTTTCGATGGGCGTTGTTCAATTTTTGTGTTGTCATGGTCATGATTTTTGTACATTTATTCTTACATTTTCTCTGTTTCCGGTAACCTATGTGTTCAACGATCCTGTTTACTTATAGCGTATGTCTGAATGGTGAAATAATATGATCATTAAGGGATTTCTGGGTTGTGTTGACTGCAGAGTTCTAATATGAAGGGCATTTGTTGCTTATTTGTGGGAAAGCCACATCAAATCATTCATTGCTTAGAGGACCTGAGGGCATAGGACATCTTGGGCAAAAATTTTAACTTAAGTACGGCCCAGACCTTGGTGCTTTTGATCTTCCGTTGCTTGGTTAAGATAAGAGTTAGGTTAATAATAATATGTAATTTACCTATAAAGGAGACAGTAGATCCTTCTTCTGTGTTCCCCTGTTGTGAACTGATATGTTAGTTTGTTTTTTTTTGCCAGGTTTCTTGTAATATTGTTTTATGCAGTGTTCCTCAAGTTAATTTTTGGGTATCCTGTTTTAATTTAGTGATGGACAGTAAGTGATGTACAGGTCGAAAATTCGTGGAAGAGGCAGAGGACGTGCGATGTGGCAGTCGTGGTGCAGACTTGTGTCCGTTTGTTGACGAACTTCGCAACAGATGTAAGGTTGTGGAGTAGTTTCTTCACTTGGGCGCTGGGTAAAATTGAGACAGAGCGTTATGTAAGACAGATCGCTGTGGATGAGAAGAGGTTTTCCTTCTAACAATAGCGTATTGGTCTTGTATTCCTTGGCTTATGACGTCCTTACATATCTGGTAGAGCTTTGAATTACGTCGTCGCAGTGGGAGTGAGGTTGTCGCTTTAATGTCCACGCAGGATGAGCATTGAGTGTAGTCGAGAGACGTATAAGAGGTTATTGGTATATTTATGGATAACGTCAGGTTATGTGTGGGCCGCAGTGAGTATAGATCTCTCTCTCTCTCTGTCCCTCCCTCCCTCTCTCTCTCTCTCATCTTGTTCTCTTTTTTTCAGCTCGGGAGAGAACGTCATTAATAATGCAAGTTCTACATCTACATAGAAACTCCGTGAGCTTCCGTAAGGTGCGTGGCGGAGGGTACCCTGCACCCCCACTCGTCATCTCCCCTCCTCTTCCACTCGCAAATATAGCGAGGGAGAAACGATTGGCTCTACACCTCCGTACGAGCCCTAATTTCTCTTGTCTTATCTTCCTAGTCCTTAAGTGCGATATATGTTGGCGGGAGCAGAACAGTTCGGCAATCGCATTTTAAATGTCGGTTCTCCAAATTTTCTCAGTGGTGGTTCCTGAAAAGAACGCCGCCTTCCCTCCAGAGATTCCCATTTGACTTCCCGAAGCATCTCCGTAAGAATTAAGTTTTGTTCGAACTTACTGGTAACAAATCTAGCAGCCTTCCTCTGAATTGCTTCGATGTCTTCTTTTAATCCGACCTGGTAC
This sequence comes from Schistocerca americana, assembly GCF_021461395.2. Taxonomy (NCBI): domain Eukaryota; kingdom Metazoa; phylum Arthropoda; class Insecta; order Orthoptera; family Acrididae; genus Schistocerca; species Schistocerca americana. The sequence goes on along the minus strand of NC_060130.1, from coordinate 419,244,088 downwards.
TGATCCCAGACGCTTGAGCAGTACTAAAGAGCATGTCGCACCAGCGTCCAAAATGCGATCTCCTTTACAGGGGAACCACTCGTTCCTAGAACTCTCCCAATAAACCGAAGTCTACCATTTGCCTTCCCTACCACAGTTTTCACATGCTAGTCCCACCTCCTAATGCTTTGCAACGTTACGCCGAGGTATTTCATTGACTTGACTATGTCAAAAAATAGCTCTGAGCACTATGGGACTTAACTTCTGAGGTCATCAGTCCCCTATGACTTAGAACTACTTAAACCTAACTAACCTAAGGACGTCACACACATCCATGCCCGAGGCACGATTCAAACCTGCGCCCGTAGCGGTCGCGCGGTTCCTGACTGTAGCGCCTAGAACCGCTCGTCCACTCCGGTCGGCGACTGTGTGAAGTTGGACACTAATAGTACTGTGTTCGAACGTTACAGGTTTGTTCATCGTACTCATGCGCATGAACTTACGTTTTTTTCACATTTACGGCTACCTGTCATTCATCACACCAACTGGAAATTTAGTGTAAGTTGTCTTTTCTTGTCTTTCATGGGATGTATGGAGCGACCGTAAGCATGGGGATGTTCTACCGAACAGATGAATTTGTACAAGAGGCGTAATAGTCTACTATCATATTTAATTTCTTCTAACAACCATTAAGTAAACTTTTGTTTAGTCCTTTTCATTGTGAGGCAACGGGGTATGTCGCTTGTTCTACGTAAAATGTACTGTTGGTTGGTTGGTTGGTTTTGGGGAAGGAGACCAGACAGCGTCGTCATCGGTCTCATCGGACTGGGGAAGGATGGGGAAGGAAGTCGGCCGTGCCCTTTCAGAGGAACCGTCCCTGCATTTGCCTGGAGTGATTTAGGGAAATCACGGAAAACCTAAATCAGGATGGCCGGACGCGGGATTGAACCGTCGTCCTCCCGAATGCGAGTCCAGTGTCTTATCACTGCGCCACCTCACTCGGTAAAATGTACCGTAATGACTGAGAGTAGCTAGCCTTAATGCTACAAGGATTAGTATGTGTGCATGTCATCTAACACTGGTATTACGGCATCATTCACAAAAATGCATGCAGTCTGATGAGATGGTATGCAGCGAGATAAGGAGAAGAATCATACCGTAAATAACTTACAGACCCTCTTGAGAGCTACAACACGGCCATGGCCGTGGCCAAACAGTGATGGGAAGTCAACTGAGTCATAACAATTGGTATTATGAGTCTTGAAGACCACGCCCATGGCGGAGGCGAAACCTTCAAGGAATTGAGGAAATGATACAAACTGACTTAATTGTGATACTTCCTGTTTCTACTGTTGTTAAGTCGCTTGGTAGGAGGAACCATCAGGCGATGAAAGTGAGGCCACCAGTAGAGAAATTATGAGTCCACAAAGAAGTATTGAGGAGAAAATGTTGAGGAAGGAGTGATACAAAGGGAAGGCTATGTAAAGGAGAAACCAGGATATAAATTTAAAGTACCACGACGTGAAGGTACGTATGAACAGTCAAGAAAATATGTTAATATTTTGACGCAGTATGATGTCCTAAGAATACTTAGTGGAATATATATATATATATATATATGTGTGTGTGTGTGTGTGTGTGTGCCGCTTCTGAACACCAGAGAACTGAGTATCTCTAGAAAATCCGTCGTTAATTGTGTCATTTGTTGTAATAAAATGACGGTAAAAATCATATTACTTGTTAAAGATATATTGTAACTTGGGTATTATGAGGGCATGCCGTTTTAAGGCAACGGCACATTGAGGATCCACTGAAAACGCAATATTATTGGTACAATTTGTTATAATTAAATGTAAGTTACTAACATACCTACGATTAAAGCTTTCAGGAGATAGTAACATGCAAAGTAAGAACACGAATCATCCATGGTCGGTGTAGAGCAATGAGTACAGTTTGCCGTCAGCGACAGAGCAGTGAGGACGTGTGCTTAGCGTCCAGATGCTCTAGCGTGAGCGCGAGCTTGACTAACCTCCAGCCGGCGCAAGTCGCGTACTGCAAGAACACTATTGAGATTACATTCCACGAAGAACATCCATGACCCCGAACGTTTGAAGTAGAAGACTTCTTGAGTGATGAACCACATCTATATCCACAGGACATCATTGGTATATATTTTCGATCATGACGAGTGTCGTCAATGTTAAGAAGATCAACAAAGAAACGTACAAAGAGGGGCTTACTGACGCTGACAGAAAGCTCCAGTTCAGGCCCTCAGATGGATATTTCGGCGCTGTTACATTTGAACATGGGATTTCGAACTACTTTTGAGGTATCCACAATTCCGTTACCTCCACTTTTAAGCCATACGGGACTATCAATACCCACGCGGCTGAGAAGTGGCAGACGTTTACAACGTAGTCAACACTCAGTGAGTCCGCAGCTCGTGGTCTAGTGGCAAACGTCACTGCCTCTGGATCACGGGGACCCGAGTTCGATTCCCGCCCGGGATGGGGATTTTCTCCGCCTGAGGACTTGGGTGTTTGTGTTATTCTCACTATTTCCTCCTCATCATCATCATCATTCGTGACAGTGGCTAGATTCGAGTGTGAAAAATTTAGACTGCGTAAAAATTGGGGCTTTGTACAGGCGCTGATGATCGCGCAGTTGAGCGCCCCGCAAACCAAACGTCGTCATCATCAGTTCTCAGTGGAGCAAGACAGGTCAGACTCGAACTCATGAAGCATGTTCCTTCACACTAAAACATCGCCGGTTGTCGCGCAATTATCATTTATGATGGACAACCGTGCACATGCTCAGGATGTGGATAGAATACACATATTCGCTCCGATTGTTTGCAGCAGCGGATCACCCTAATTCCATCAGCTGAATTGATACATCATGTTCATCCTTCAATTACACCCATTATTTATGAACACGTGACGACGCCTACGACTTCTGGTGGTGGGGATAGTTACAGGTTACCACCGCAGACAGACTGACGCGTTATTGATGAGGCACATAACTCCCGTTCGCTGCAGAGGGAATCGAAAGATAGCCTCGGACAGCTACTGCCACTGCTGGGAGACGGCTTCGAACACAACAAGTGGATGGATGTTGATCCACGAGTCGTGCCAACGAAAGCTTTCCTCTCGGAAGGTGCAGGGAAGTCATATATACGCACACGATCTGACAGGGAGACTGGAAGCAGTATTCCCTACGCAAGCAAAAGAAACGTCCACGGACACCGTCTGAAGACTGTCTCTTAAGGACAAATACATAGGATCGTACTAATTTTGGTCGTGTGATGAATGCACCTGCTATCGAGACGTCAACCGACACTGCTCCCCCATTCGGAAACGAGATGATGGATTCTTCGTGTCCTGGACGCCCGTTCGGAGATGGATGAAACGATTTAACACCGTCGCAGCCGCGAGGAAGCATGAAAAGGTTCTCTTTGGTAGCCACTGTTACCAACCGGCAGCCTGTCTTCAGTGACTCGTGGGAGGACGATGTGGAAGACAACTCTTTGGCGGGTACAACACTTGTAGAAGAGGGGGAGTTATATGCACTCCCCAATCTCCGTGGACGGCATTATAATAGAGACGACAAGGTGGTGTTGGGGTGACATAACTCATCGCGGCTGCTCACACTGCATGATCTTACAAGGGCGGTAGGGAATATTTACGTCACAGCAAGTAAGTGTGGGAAAATGGGCGTAAGAGAACTGCAGCTATGATACGAGCACTGCTCATAGCCCAATAGCTGATAAAAAAAATTGTTTTTGCTAAACGTTAAACATAAAAACACAGGATGTCGATGAATATTACTTATTTGGCTTTCAGTAAAGGATCAAATTTTGGAACTATGTAATATTTCTGGCTTTAGAGCCATCATATTCGGGTACAAGAAGCTCTTTTTGGGCAGTTGAGAATGTAGCTATGGCAAGATGACGCAATGTGGTGTGAGGTACCGATGACAGATAGTTTGTTCGGTACAGGTATCGTGAAAAACACCATCTAAACTGTATTCCGTCTCCGCGATCGGCGGCTGCTTTCAAAAGTTGCGCGCCAAAATAATAACGTCTATTATTAATATTTGATGAATGGAACAGCATATTTACTTGAATTTCAAATTAAAGATCCTTTAAATAGCATGCTATAGTTACATTATTTCACAAGTATTAATCAACAGCAGAATAATAAACAACGTCAGAACGAAAACGTAGAGATGAAGCGCTTCGGTGATCGTCGGATCGGGCCTAACTTGGATGGGAGGCGAAATGGTTCGGCTGTAAGACCAGAGCTGGTTTGGCAGTCTCGGAGGACGGACATGTTGTCTGCAGCGGTATCAGATAAGACTTTATTAGAAATGTATGGTTATGTGGGTATATAGTTGATAACAGTGTGATACTGATTTACGGATAGATGCAATTCATTAATTTTTTGAAGAATAGAAATCACTGGCGAATCTAAATAGGAATGTAATTGTGCAGTTTCTCGTGTTATGCCTATAAAAAAGCGAGTGGCGTCCCGTATGACAAACATATTGGGAATTTAATCATTTGAAAGCGTGAGGATGATATGGCCCAAAGCCACGTTTTTCTCAAAAGACGTTTTTTGTGTTAGTTCAACTTCTATTCAACAGAGGAAACTACTGCGAAAATATTTTAACTTTCACCCACTAAACTCAGTATTAAGAAAACAGTCTTAATCGCCTTTTTTTAATAAGTGCCGCCCAGTTTCACTCACTAGATGGCAGACCAATTCACACTTGTCGTTCTCATACAGTGAGGAAGTAGTCTTTTTCGTGTGTGACACAACCCAAAGCCGCAGTAACATGACGCTTGCAAAGAAGTCATTTCCATGCGTAACAGAAAAAGAAGATTCCGAGACAGAAATGGCCAGTTCTGAAGAAGATAGTTCGTCCAGTGGAACCAGTTATTGTCTTTCTGATAAATATTCATCCGAAAATTACATGGTAAGTCGAAAATACTTAGTTTTTGAAACATTTGAAACATCGAAGCTTAGGACTGTATCATTGTAAAATATTATAGCGTAATTGCAACTATTATGAACTCGACAATTAAAATCTGTTTGTGAGAATCACGAACAAATTATACTTCTCCTATTAATTACTGCATTGTTGCTAATAATTTTAATATTACTGGGCTATTTGTATAGCGTATTAAGGTATGTTATATTTGTTAATGAGGCTTCGGTCTCTCTCCTTCTGAATACTTCGTTTGGCTTAGGGTGGTGACGAATGTAAAAGGTCTCCCGAAGAATCACCGGTTAAGGAACCTGAAGGCAGAAAGAAAAGAAGAAATATGTACAACTGGAAAACGAAAATATATAAACGTCGTAGAAATTCTGGCAGAGAGTACATATCTGATAAAACAGGACAAACTTTTGGTGCTAAGATGGGTGGTATTGGATGTAAATGTAAAAACAAGTGTTGGAGCAAAATTCATGAATTTGTAGAGCAGATATTTTGTTCTTTTTAGGATACAGGTGATATCAGTTAACAAAATAATTACCTTCTGAGCAATATTAAGATGAAACAACTGTAAAGGAGTTAACTATGATTAATGAAAATCTGAAATTATTTTTTGTATCATGTTCTTATTATAAATAAAATACTATTATTTTGATTAATATATTTTACTTTTTTAGGTACCCAAAGGAAACTGAAAGCGCAGTTTAGCTGTGAATGGTTACTTTTTTTCACCAGGTTAAGGATAATGGCTGTAATATTTTAGTATGCAGAGAAGCATTTTTAAGTGAGTATGGGCTTCAGAACAATCAAGGACGTCTTAATAACTTACGAAAACACTTACGTGACAGACACTCCACTTCTCCAAAAGACAGAAGAGGTATTTAAAGATTTCATTAATGTTGCTTCCGAGAAAAAATGCAATTTTGTTCTACTCTTCTTATTTATCCAGTGTTTTTCTTGAAGTATCATATTCGAACATAAATTTACTAAATTTCTCTGACCGGGGAATTTACCTTTGAAATTACTTCCGTTCTTTTTCTTTGTTTCCAGGGAAAAAAAGGAATCAATCAACGAAAATTTCACCAGAAGCAGTTCAGACAGTTCGCAACTTCATAAGTAATATGCCTAAGTATGCCAGTTATTACAGCCGCTCACAGAACCCTAGTAAGTACACTTCGACCATGACATGTCGATTTATTCATTATATCAAGAACATTATTTGGAATAATGTGAAGAAGATAATGCACTGCAAGTAAAAGTTTCGAAAATTCCAGATATTTTCGACCACGATATTAATATAGTTTTTAACTGCCTTATTCTGACACATGTCATGTATGTGATGAATTTCAAATTCAAATAAAAATGCACAATTGACCAACTCTGAAGATATGATTAGAAGATTATAAATTGAAAAGGACCTATATTATGACAAAGCATCTGCTGGACAAAATATCATTACACAGCTTTCCAAGTTATCTAGGGAAAATCCTGAGCAACATCTCACAATAGCCTTTGATCTACAACAAACGTTTCTAGCACCAAGGCTGACGTCTGCGTCTGCATTCTATAAGGGGAAGTTGTGGACTATAATTTTGGTATTCATTATTGTGGGTCTGATAAGGAGCATAGGTTCGTGTGGAATGGTGATGAAGCAAAGCTGTCTGATAAAATTCCTACAAATAGCAAATATTCTTCACATTGTTTGTGATAATAGCAGAGGCCAAGGGAAAAACTGGGCAGTTCTTGCACTGCAGAGATCACTTGTGCAGTCATGAAAATTTAAGGCCGTTGAACGTTGGTTTCCATAAGTTGGACATACACGACTGCCCTGTGACCGGTATTTCGGTCGAATTGAGAAGCAAGTTAATAAAAGAAACCTCACTGTGTGCACCCCTTATGACTGGATTACAGTCATTAGAGAATAGTGTAAGAACAAGCCGCTTTCAGTCGTTAAAATGAAGCAAGCAGACTTTATAGATCTGGCACCTTTGCAGATAAATATTGCAGAGAAGGACAAACATGATGGTGGATTTCAGTTCCCATTTTCTGAAGCGACAGCTCTTAGTTTTCATGAAGGAATGCCATCACATTTAAAAGTGAAGTATCAGTACACTGATTTTGAAGAATTCGGAACTGTGAATATCACTAGAAAAAGACGAGCACATCAGGAGCTTAATCCGTTCCAGCTATCAAGGCAATACTTGAAAGCCATTCCAATTTGCGACAAAGACTCAAAGATGTTATATAATTAATGCCATATATATCAGATTTTTAAAAGGGACACTTCAAGAGTCTGAGTGAAACAAAGGAAGAAAGTGATGAAAATGACAGGAAGGTGATAGATATAGTTTGAAATATTGTAGTTACTATGACTGTAAGTTACGCTGTATGTTGATGTTCAGATTTTTGTAAACCTTGTATTCATTTAGTATGACACAGGTCAAAGCCCAGTGGTACGTCACCCAGGGGTAAAATATTTTTTTATTAATAATGTTTAACTTTGATCACAATATATATCTGCACACGTGCATACTAACACATAGGAGAAATAAACTACTATTGTCGGATGCCCATAGAAGTTGAAATATGATTTATGGAATTATTCAAAGATTTAAAATGCTCTCCTGAAAACTTTAAATTTTGTGGCTTTGGATTATGTCATCCTGAACCCTTCATTTCTAAAATAACAGTTCCTCCCAAGGAGTTCCTTTCAGCATCAAGACAATGGATTCACAATCTACGTGATGTTTTCTACTCAGGGGACAACAACTATAGAAAATTGCAGGTTGGGTAACATTTATTAGAACTTATGCTTTCCACTCAGGGTGGTAGAATCGAGTAGGCACCTCGTGTGTACTGCAATCTTGGTACAAATGATATCAGTGACACATCATCTGTGGTAACACGGGAGAAGTATGAAGAAGATAGGTTTACCACACACCCATACGTATATCACTGTCTCTCCCTCCAATTCTCTTTTTCAACTTGCCGTAACCACTTTTCGAGTAATGCTATTCGAAGCCGAGGCCTTAAGTTGAAGTCTGCCAATGAGCTTTTGTGGGTGGATTTCATTCTCTTCATTGTATAAAAAAGCAGCACGTACATGTAAGTCTAAACATCGACATACTTGTAGTTGCAGAAGTGCAAAATTGTGAAAACTTACGTTGAGGAAACAGAAGTTACGAGAGCAATTTTGCTACAAAACTAATCACACAAACGTCACACAGTACGCGTATGAATTCTAACTGTAGCTCTCACACCCGAAAATCAGCGAAACTGTACAAACCCTTGCAAACTGAAAAGCAGTATGGTAACTTGATGTAACTGCAGATCCATCCATTGAGTGTACATTACCACAGTGAAAAAGTTATTGAGTCGTTTATTTCTCTGCTCACACATGATGAATACTTTCTGCAGTCATTGGAAGCGAGTTTATTAATTTATTTCACATCTGCTACTCATTGTTCACCTTCCAAGTGTACATAATCTTTCGCATGGAATCTATCGTAATGTTATTGTAAACTGGATTTTTTTGTTGTGTTCAAAGTTTTGAACCACATTTATAGAACATCAGGCATAACAAGACACCATTAAGTACAATATACAAGTAGGCATCTTGAACTGATGCTTTGATGTTGATGTGTCTGACCGCTTTGAAGTTCCTAACTCGACCATCATGCTAGTTTTCATCCACTTAAAAACAGAAACTCTCCATTGTATGGGAGAAACCACCCTAAAACCACAACTTTTCAAAAAAATTAATGGCTATTTTACATCCTTAGAACAATTACTCTTAGATCCCATAACGATTTCGCTGAATTCGGATTGCAAGCACGTCTACGAAATGTTTAAATACTGACTGCATACGGATCTGTTGCACACAGAAAGATGTCAAAGATAATTTATTATTTTATCACCATCAAACAGAACCATCCTCACTCCAAACTTGGCATATACTCTAACTGCGAAGCACAAGTTGCAAGATATCCAGGAAAACTGAAGCGAAATAACTGGTAGCCAGTCGTTGGAAATTAATTACTTCGCCTATTTGCTGTATTGATAAGAGCTTAGAGAGTACACTGAAGCTCTCAGTAATTAGGAGAGCTGCAAGGAAACAGGGATTGGCTTACACTCAAATATTCATACCTCTGGACCTTCTCAAGAAGACTGAGGGCTTTCTTATTGAGGAAATTCGAGGAAAAAGTTACGCTGATCTTTAAATTACAAGGAGAAGGCTCGTATGAGCAGGAAGTGAAAACTTTATGGTACTGGTGTATTTTATTTGTAGTAATATTCATATTTGATAAAAATTGATCTACATCTACATCTACATCTATGTGATTACTCTGCTATTCACAATAAAGTGTCTGGCAGAGGGTTCAATGAACCATCTTCACGCTGTCTCTCTTCCGTTCCACTCTCGAACGGCACGCGGGAAAAACGAGCACTTAAATTTTTCTGTGCGAGCCCTGATTTCTCATATTTTATCGTGATGATCATTTCTCCCTATGTAGGTGGGTGCCACCAGAAAATTTTCGCAATCGAAGGAGAATACCGGTGATTCAAATTTCATGAGAAGTTCCCGTCGCAACGAAAAACGCCGTTATTTTAGTGACTGCCACTCCAATTCACGTATCATGTCTGTGATACTATCTCCCCTATTTTACGATGATACAAAACGAGCTGCCCTTCTTTGTACTTTTTCGATGTCATCCGTCAGTCCCACCTGATGCGGATCCCACACCACACAGCAACACTCCAGAACAGGGCGGACAAGAGTGATGTAAGCAGACTCGTTATGAAATCACGAATCTAGTCGCACAACTGAGGCGATACTCTGTAGGCACGCAGTTTGGTTAGAAGACGCTTGTGAGTAACGGTGTCGAAAGCCTTCTGAAAATCTAAAAATATGGAATCAATTTGACATCCCCCGTCGATAGCACTTATTACTTCATGACTATAAAGAGCTAGTTGTGTTTCACAAGAACGATATTTTCTCAATTCGTGCTGACTATTTTACCATTAGTTTGTTTTTCCAACCACAGTGCCTGCATTTTATCATAAATATTAACCAATCTGAATGAAATTTCCGGAGGGACTAGTCTTGACTTGTTTGCATGCTTCTATGCATTTGTGCTATCGAAAATTTAATTTGTTTATTTTATCGTCATATATATGTACCGATAATTAAAGAAAATTCAAGGCTGAAGTTTTAAATGAACACTTTGAACGAATTATTAATATCTCTCGTAAAATGAATGCACAGAAGCGTTGGGCTCTGTCTTGTACCTACAAAATCTGGCATGCGAAAAACTGTGGTGTTAGTATCGGTACCAAAAGTTGTTTCTCAAGTATTCCATTAAAATCATTTAAAAAATTCAAAACTCGAAAACCAGTAAAGTTATTGACTTCAAAATTTAAGTATCGTTAAATATTTACGTGATAGATACGATTTAAAATTTGGTTGCTGTCGGCTAAGTAGAAGAAAAGTTAATAAATGGAAAGCACCAGTTTGCTTTTGTTCTACAATATTACTTTTATTGTGAACCGGTTTTTGGCTTACAAGGCCATCTTCAGACACATTTACTGAGTATTATCACCAAAGAAGTTAAATGTTAGCAAACAACATTGGAAGAGAAGTAACACATCTAGATTGAAGTAGAAACATACAGTAAGTAACATCCTGGCAATGAAAAAGTAAAAACTGAACAGTACTTAAATAACAATGGAGTAGACAGGAAAAACTTTAGCACAAAATAGGAATACCATGCCTACATAACAGTTTTTATTAACAAACAAAACTAATAAAATAAAATAAAATTAGTACTAGACAAGCCTGCATCAGGAGGTAAGAAACATGGGAAGTGATACACAACCAATTAAAAGAAGAGACAGTTATCAATGTAAATACAGGATACATAAGGAACGTAAGCAATATCAATAAGGTAAACACAGTCAAAGAGAAAAACTGGACGTGATGAAGGCTCGAAAAGTAGTAAGAGTCCTTGGCACAGTGAAAGCAATGTTATGTCTAACAACAATTTCATAAGCAAAATTTCAGATACTTACCAGGAATTGCGAAAATATATAATATAAAATAAAAATATCGGCCTTCGATATTTCCATTACGATACCGATATATTGATAGACTGGCAGCAAAGTATCACCGATATATATATAGATACTTTTTGGATGTAATAGCTATGTACCGATATTTTATCAACAGCCCTACTCTGAAGGCAGCACACTGTCTGCATTTTTGCGCTACCAGTCGGCAGTACTGCGCTGCCCAACGACGTGTGACCGTCCCATTCTACCACTTGCGTTCACAGGCGGCGAGAGAGCATGAGCGCTCTTCCTCGTCTAGCAGCATCCTTAACGGGACTGCTGTAGACTACGACATGTGTTATTAGAAATTAGTTTCAAAATATGCCGAAAGGTTGCAAAACTGTGACCAGGCACTTTTTTGTGATAATTTATTATGTCTTTACTAGTTTCATGCCGGTTTGTTCATCTTATAACGGAGGGAGAGAGTACTGATGTAACTGCATGTCATTTGCTTGCGATTAAGCTGCAAAGTTTCTATATTCGTGTCTGCCCATACAGATTTTGATTCTACGAATGCTGTGAATACTCCCTAGAAAAGGCCTGGCCTTTGAGATAGTCTTATCAGTTTTCATTAGGGAATATTTTTGAAATTTCAAGAGACATTTAGGTGACTTTGTGTCGTTTCCTGGGAACAGCATGAGCAGGTAGTCTATTTAGTCCCACAAAGAATTTATTTACTATAGTTAGAAGATGACCAATTAGTACATTAAACAAGTTTCCAATATTTACAAACATTTCAATCGTTCTGACGTTATTCTTGTCATTTTAACTTCTGTACGTAGCCCACTCAAGACAGAAATGATAATCTCCAAGATTTTTCTCTAACGAGTAAACATTCGGATGAACTTTTGTTATTAATGTATTTATTCTTCAGTTCCGTCCTTCTGAGACGTTGTTAGTGCTATGGCGCCTTCCACTGCAATTCCACATCAATCTTGGCATATGTTCGTTATCGATCGACTGGTCCAAGGAATAGTCATAAAAGTACTGAAGCTTTTGGTGTTCAAGCATGCTCTCTTCAATACACAGCCAACCATAGTCCAACACATCCAGCGAAAGATGTGCTAGAGCATAACTCATTTTTATGTGACAGTGAATTTCCTCGTTTTCCTTACACACTGGAAGGAAGCTGCAGCACTGACCTCGTTTTCACAAACATTGATTAAAATGATAATTGCAACCAGAAATCTCTGTTCCACGAAGCAAACTGTTAGCTTCTTGGACGATGCCACTTTCGGAAGTCCGTCAACAGAGATGCAGAGTTCCATCCAGGCTGCAATAAACGTTTATGTGTGTCTCACTTTTTATTTTACTGCAATGTGCAAATAACTGGAATGGTGTCTGTTTCCTCTGTAGAACTATTATGATTGGCATGGAGTATAAGCAACTGTCCAGACTGGTTGTGGGAACTCTTGAACGTTCCATTCACAAAGAAAGATTCGCAGTTTGGTAAACATGCTTTTCCCTTTTCGCTGGCAAACATCAGTATTCTATCATTCAGTCTCCTATTATCATCTGCAAGTAAAATGCTGCTATCATCGTTTATCAATAAATTATTTTCTTGGAATAATATTCCTACGGAGTCGGTGGAACTTGAGTAATTCCCATAAATTTTCGCCTAATGCGATGTAACGATTGTTTCGCACTTATGTGTGATGGTAATGATGTCATTAAGTCGTAGCCTCCACTGAAGAGCTGTCCTACTTCTTCAGCGTAAGCGGATGAAACCGTAACGTCTGTTTCTATTGCTCGCTTCTTTGCACTAACAAAATCTTTTACACTTCATCTGCTGCTTCATCTGGAAGACAAACATGGTTACAAATCCCCTAAAACTGTGTGACTTTTTGTGGATAGTCTTTCTTTAGCATTTATTCTTTCTGAAGTTTACATAATAGCAGTAAGTCACGTCTTGTTTGTCTTTGTAGACCACTATACACTGATGCCCCTTGTAAATAAGTAAATGCTTCCCTTTGGCGGTTCCGCTGAAATCCATTATCTCAGTATTAAAACGCGCAATTTTGGTTCTCTTATCACTGGTGTCGCCCGCTTATTTCGATTCACGCACACTCCTTTGCCGGGACGCTATTTATTATCCGAGAACGAAACACAACGCAGTGACGTGGATCACAGGTCACGCGACTTATTTTTTCTTTTCCTTTCTTTTTTGGAGGTGGTGTCATAGGTCTCATAGATCTTTGGAACTGTTTAAACGATGGTCGTTTGGACATAACGCAAGACCTCGAAAGAATTTTTAACAAAATATCAACCCCGGATTTCTGCATGGAAGATCACCAGCGCTACGCGGGATTAGCCGATCGGTCTAAGGCACTGCAGTCATGGACTGTGCGGCTGGTCCCGGCTGGGGTTCGAGTCCTCCCTCGGACATGGGTGTGTTTGTCCTCTGGGTAATTCAGGTTATGTAGTGTGTAAGCTTAGGGACTGATGACCTTAGCAGTTAAGTCCCATAAGAATTTACACGCATTTGAACATTTTTTATCACCAGCGAAGCAGCAGTATGATTGTGGACAACGAGAAGATAGTTGGAATAGACCGTATAACATGGTTAAGCTCTAACTGTAGGGTAAAATATATAAAATATTTATATGTCAGATCACAAGTCCAGGAGTGACCATAGATATTGGTAACCACATTATAGATTTTATGAAGTGTCCAGACATGCGACTACGGGAAACTTTTAGGTCTTCCTTGGCTAAACAGCATGTTATTAGCAGTTTAGAGGCTAGAATATACAATTACAGAATGGATCGTGTATTCGAACTTGTGCAGGAGTGTTTCCGTCTCTTAGACACCAATAAACAGTATTTACAATGTGCTCCACTTTACTCTGTGCCACTTGCTTCCACGTGGAGTCAATTAACGGATGACGTGCAGAATAACTGTTGTGTACCGTTTAATAACGTTCTGTAGTTTGTGTGATGGGGTGAAAGGAATACATGAGAATTGACAGGTGTACAAGAAAGTCTTCTAGATACTCCATACAGACGAAAGCTTATCAGCTATGTACTACCTGCATACAGTTTTAATTATCCACCTATAAACTATGTGGAGATCCTTAACTCTGACTCGAATAAAGACAACATAAATATTTTACAGAAGTGTTGTGTTAAAGCAGGAGAAACTTATTTTTGTCAGTCTAGAACACTGTTCTCCACAATACCGTCCAATATGGATACTGCGGAATTGGGACTGGTAGACACGAGCAACGTTATTTCACAAGTACTAAGAAAATGAGCAAATGTATCACACAGACTTAAACCATTTCCCATTAAAGAAATTACACCTTTAATTACAGTTAATGTGTTGTGTGCACGGGAAAGGAAACTGGAAGTGGGAGACACTAAAGTAAAGGAAAGAATACTAGAGTATACATAGAAGACAACTGCTATAAAGGAAGAATATAAGCTGCAAATGGAAGAGGAAGAGGCTGTAGCGGATGTTCAGGCCAGGTTGACGTATGGCTTTAAACACAGTGTATGGAGAAATCTGGCTACAATTGGGGAATACAAGATAATAGCGTTTACTGTAAAGAGCAGTGGTAAGTGGCCATATGTTGGAGTACAAACCGAAAACGACGGCCTGGAGCATGTTTACTATGTTAAAGGACACACGAAAAATCTGTTTATCAAGCTTCATTCCTCCTTAGAGCTGCTTAAAGAGGATGGATACACTATATCGAAAGGTGGTGGGCTCGATGTCATACACTTAGCAACAGACCAACCGTTTTCAGAGTTTAAAACCAACTGAATAACTACCTTTAATGGCAATTCGTTTGCAAAATTTGTAAACTTTAAGTTCTATACCGAAATACTGAAAGAATGTACAGAAGAAGAACTTGCAACTTTCACCCAGGAGGATGTGGAGTGTTATAACAACAGCGACATGCAGGAAATATGAGGAAAAATTAAACTTCCGTATTCTCTAGTCTAGAAGAACTGCCAGAAGGAACAGAACTAATTGTTAAAGCCATAAAAGAGATAGTTTACAGGAAAAAGTTAGATATATACTGGAGTTCGAAAACATATCTTCTCTGTATTTGTCAAATTACTGGCTGGAGAAAGAAATAGATGATTCAGATGGGGATTTAAGTTGTTAGTTAAAAATTAAATAGGACATTATTAAAGCTACGCTTAGCAAAAATAAAGAAAGAGTTGTTTTACGTACGTAAATGTAAATGCAAAAGTTAATAAATATTTGGTACTGGAATATTTGCTTGTGTTATTCGGTACTCTATCAAAATTCCTAAGACATCTCCCTATATAAAAGGATCCATGGGCATGTATTTCGGTTGTGGAAAGTGGGTAGTCGGGTGACATTGAAAAGTGGTTGAAACTAGGTAGTTGAAAGTGTAGTGACTCCATTTTCGTACCTATATGAGGAAGACGGTTGAGTCGCCACCGGTATGACTGCTATGCAGTGTTAAGATTGTTGAGACGTGAGTGCTGTAGACGAAGAGATAAAATAAATAATAGTTAAGTACATTGTTTACTGCTGCTCGAGCGATGATAGAAATAATTCTGCCGATCACATGGTTATAAGCAGAGATAGTAATTACCTTATTTGCCCTGGCTCTACGGCATTAACACTTGATCAAGCGACTCCACTGCACAGTCAAAAAAGTCTTCATACTTATTATCGAGTAGAGCCAGATCAGAGTGCCTTTGTCTATCCTCGTCTGTCGCGCCTGCAACAACAACAAAAAAGTTATACAAACCGATTTGATACAGTGGATACACCGGTTCCCGTCAGATCACCGAAGTTACGCGCTGTCGGGCGTGGCCGGCACTTGGATGGGTGACCATCCGGGCCGCCATGCGCTGTTGCCATTTTGCGGGGTGCACTCAGCCTCGTGATGCCAACTGAGGAGCTACTCGACCGAACAGTAGCGGCTCCGGTCAAAGAAAACCATCACAACGACCGGGAGTGCGGTGTACTGACCACACGCCCCTCCTATCCGCACCCTCAACTGAGGATGACACGGCGGTCGGATGGTCCCGATGGGCCACTTGTGGCCTGAAGACGGAGTGCTACAAGTAGGCTGCTTGGAGGGGAGAGGGCCTCAATTTTTGGCAGTTTGTGACTGTACATCGAGGAGAACGCACGTTCAACTACAACTTGCTTTGCTGTCTTTCAGGATGACAATTTTCCCCAGTACTTGTGCTGCGTTATGACCCTCTCATGATGAGTGCCGGTTTTTTCATGCCAGTTTCGAAGTGTAATTTGAGCTGTACCACTTTTTTCCATAAGTTGTGATAGCGTGTATTGGCTTCGGCTAGCTGGGCTGTATGGCGGTTTTTAGTAGGCGTCCATAGCGAACTCTGACGTCAGACAACGACAGATATTGTATTCTTACAGGTAATACACTTTTTAAACTCCTCTGTGTTCAACACCAGCATCTCGGCAGTTAAATATATTTCCCACGACAAAGAATAAAGATACTACCTTTTGCCACTGCCCTTTTCCCACCAGCTTGTAGGTGTAATTAGAGTTTGAGTGTTCTTCTAATTAGCGCCGGCCGCTGTAGGTGCTTCAGTCCGGAACCACGCTGCTGCTGTGGTTGCAGGCTCAAATCCTGCCTCAGGCATGGATGTGTGTGATATCCTTAGTTAGGTTTAAGTAATTCTAAGTCTAGGGGACTGATGACCTGATATGTTAAGTCCCATAGTGCTTAGAACCATTTGAACCATTTTTGGTAATTAGTTTCGAATGGTGTTGGTAATTTTTTCAAAGCAGGATAACACCACGTTTATGATATCACCAGTTTTGGCGCTGTATTGCGATTTTATGTCGTCCTTGTGCAGCGCTATGCGTATAGTTGTGTAATTAGGACGAATATTTGTGATTAATTACGTAGTTAGGATAGATACTGAGTCACTTTCCCGACCATAATAAATAAAGTACACTAACCTAACCTTCCTCTCCCGTATCTGGACGGTTTCTATGTGGCGGCTGGTCCTGGCGGAGGTTCGAGTCCTCCCTCGAGCATGGGTGTGTTTGTTTGTCCTTAGGATAATTTCGGTTAAGTAGCGTGTAGGCTTAGGGACTGATGACCTTAGCAGTTAAGTCTCATAAGATTTCACACAGTTTCTATATGTTAGGTGGGTACACTTGGGCTTTCCACCCAGGAGGACCAGGGTTCGAGTGCCAGGAAGTGTATTGCCTATTTTTAATTTCCTGCCAATTCCCATGTGGAGGTTGGGAGGTGGGGAGGGATTCAGCACAGCCCTGGGACAAAGAAATTCCTGCCAAAATTCGAAATACCCACTAATGGGATATGTTCGGGGGAAAGATGGTGGTGGGGGAGGGGGTAGGGGCGAGGGGGATGAGGAGGCTGGAGCACACGCACAACTGCGAAAAACACGTGACGTCATCCGGTGGTGGGAGTGGGCGTGGTCGGGGAAAGGGTGGGCGGTGGTGGGGGTGATTAATTGATCGACTTAATAAATTTGCATATCAATTTTATATCAAAATTGCACCGAGAACCCCACTACCCTAATACTCCTACATGACATACCGTGTAGACATGTCATGAAGACGGGGTGGGGAGTTCGTGGAGTATCCATGACGCACGTTCGTGTTCCAGATGTGTTACCTTATGTTTTATTTAATGTAATTAGTAATATCCCTTCTTCTCTTAAAATCTTGGTGGCAGACACATGTCGTGGAAAAAGAAAGATCCATTTTTTGTCGATAAATAAACGAGTTTTCCCCTGTGGCGATTGATCTCTTCCATTTATTCCTTTTTGACGATGCAGACATTGTGGCCAGGCTTCACAATATGCTCCCTGCCCATTTTTGCGCCCAGAACCATTCCTCCTTAAAAAATAGTGTCACGAAATTGTAAGGTAACAGTTTGTGTGTTGGTGGTTCGCACCTAACTGCATACAATACTTTTTTTTTTTTTTTTTTTTTTTTGCTAACCTTCTCGTTTCCTAATTGGTGCTGATACTTTCTTATTAATTTCAGAAAACTGTATTCTGTAATATTAGATATTATGTAAGTGTAAGTACGCTCTTTCTGAGGAATGAGTTTGTTCGATTGACTTATTCTATAAGACAGCTTGCGCTACTTGCAGTAAGATATTTTGCACATTCTAAGTTTTGTATTTCATAAGTCGTAAGGGTTTTGCTACTGAATAGGAACAGACATCAAGCACGAGCGTCCTTAGGGTTCTAATAAAAGTGGGAATGATGAAATAATTCTTATCTTATGTGGAGAACTGTTGTAAATTTGTATCGCACTATTTGTAACTTAAATTTAATGCCGATGTCTTTATTGACTGGACATGGTTCGATACTTTCCTTTTCGCCTTCTAACATGTTTACCGATATTGAACTTTTTATTTATGTACACTGCAGACAGAACAACGTAATTAGCATATGGGAAAGGGAGGAAATGTGCGTTTTAATAGAGCTAACATGTACATTTTACGCCCGTCCATTTCGACAGTGTGATTTGTGAGCCAGATACATCCCACAACTGCCGGTGGACTGCGCTGCGGTCCTGTATACGCCGTTGAGGCACACGTGTCGTATGCCGATGTCGCATTGTTCCTGAGTGTTAGCAGCATGTTGAAACCTTCACTCTCTACATTGACTTTCAAAAGCACGTTCCGTGTGCAGTCGGCCCGTGAGGGCTAACTGCAGCGCTGCAACACAGCGATGGCTGTGGCCACACAACGATGGGAGGTTATCTGAGCCATAACATGTGGTACTATGAGTCTTGGAGACTGCGCCCATGTCGTAGGCTATCCGCGAACACACGCTGTGACAGGACATAAGAATCGAGCAAATTTCGTTTCTTCCTGATTTCCCGCAGAGAATTGACTGTTGAACTCACAACTGGATAATGATCCCAGTCCACAAACCACTATCTATACCTTTCTGAAGAAATGACGATATTAGATGGTCTGCTAACTCTGGTAGCGCTATACCGTGGGCGAATTTCTCTTTGTCTTATTGAGTCGCATTAGCATATCACTGATAACCATCCAGTTGAAGAAGCAAATCCTTAACTGCCACCGACGTTTTGGACGGTCTGCCGCACCTGGTAGAGCTGTGCCTCACAACCATTATTTTTTCTTTCTCTGTTTGAGAAACTGTGAGATCTTGACTAATGACAAGAATGTAGATCAAGAAAGCCCGCTAATTTGCCTCAGTCACCGTGCTAGACGCTCCGTCGCAACATGTAAATGGAGCGATGAGTCGCTTTTGACTGTCATTCCCTGGAGAAAACCTGCTCGAATAATGAGCTTGAAGCCAGCACTCTCCAGTTGTGACCGAAGCAGCTGGCAGCAGACAACTACAACAGACTGCCCTTCTCACTAATTGAACTGCCTCACCTGCCCCAATTCCGTGTGCCAGTGTCTTTGTACATTAAAGTATAATGCGTTAAAAGTGACATGGTGCTTCTAAACCATTTTTGGGGAAAGTTAGACGTAACGATGAGATCTTGCCTTTGTTCTGTTTATTTGTTTCTTTCAGCAAGACTCGTATGGAAACGTGTTGCTACAGGAATGAGGAAAGAAGATAGGAGTATGTACGTTTCATTATAATTCATTCCGTGTATTCTGGTATTAAATTGTAATGTACATTGATTTAAGTTACAATCGTTTGACACAAACATTTCTTCATTGTCACCATAGGAGAAATTCTGCCAACACACGTTTTTTACATATCTGTGAAACACACCGAGAAACGATTTTAATTGATTCAGAAAGGGAAGAGATGTTTTTTTGACATCTTACTTAAAATCTTGTATAGATATCAACTATGTTGGTTACATACCCATGAACAGAAAACACGTATCACTTAAAAAAAGCTAGTGTTCTTTTAATTTCTTCGATGTACAGTTACTTCTTCTTCAGGCTCAAGCATTGCCAATAATTTCTTTTCATTTTTACACTGATTAGTACCAATTAATTTAACTTCCTTATTGCAATGTTCGATAATTACCTATTTTCTATCCATGCCATTAAATAACAATTTCTTTATTTTACAGGGATGATGAGTGATTGTTAATGCGAAATTTCAATTGTGTAATTAATGTATCAATGGAAATCATTGCCCATCATTGAAAGAGTGATTGCACTCAAAAGTGAGAAATCCGTCGTTAAGCTGAAAGAGAGAGAGTTTTTGTGGCATAATACGAAATAACGATTTGTGCATTATCACTATGAATTGGAGAAATGCTTAAAAAATTTATGTTGGTTTTTAGAGACTGGAGTAACAGGGCCATGTGACTTGGTGTACGCCTTCAGTAAGCAAAAGCAATTGGTACGAGTGCATAAGACTGCTCCAAGGTTGAGTTACTGAAGAGTCCACAAGACAATTTGTTGCTTTGGAAATAAAACGCTTCCTATCTTTCCTAACCATCTCCCAGTCGTACTTTTGGAGACTCATGTAGTAAAACTATTGCTTGTTGTTGTCGCACTAGTGTGTGCCATTGTTACACCACAAGTGCTATTTATCCACCGATTTTGGATGTTATGAAATGTGGTAGTCTGATTTGGACTGACTCGTCTCACTTTTATTTCATGTCATTAACAAATTTTCGCATGTTGGACATGCTGGTACTGGTTAAATAGTGTCAATACTGATTATGAGTAGCCTGACTGACGTTTAAACTGTTATTGGTTCAAATGACTCTGAGCACTATGGGACTTAACATCTGTGGTCATCAGTCCCCTAGAACTTAGAACTACTTAAACCTAACTAACCTAAGGACATCACACACATCCATGCCCGAGGCAGGATTCGAACCTGCGACCGCAGCGGTCTCGCGGTTCCAGACTGAAGCGCCTTTAACCGCACCTCCACACCGGCCGGCAAACTGTTATTTCCTGTTTTAATATTCTCTCCGTGTTGGGTAGGTCTCGTTTGTGAATTTTCTGTACCTGCATGTCTGCGATGTTTAGAGAGCTCGGAAATCGACAGGCGCAGTTCAGTGACTCCAGGGTACGCTCCGGAGGAGGTTAGTCTCATTCCAAGAAGAGTTTTTACAAAGCCAAGGCTATTCAGTCTAAACACTGGTGCATGAAATTTGTGTGCTTTGGCTGGGGGCCTTCATTGAATACTAGAGAGTGGGATACCACGTGCAGATAAAGAACTTTTTTGTGCAAAAATAAATGAGTTCGTTTTAGAATTTCTTTTCACCCTTTGAAGATGCCAGTTGCCACCATCCGGACATTGTCTCCACATGGTGTAAACTACCTCTCATGTAACAAACGCGGGAAGAAACTCCATTGGCTGCTCCTAAAAATTTTGCTGGGCGTTGGCGAAAGATAGTTTTGTGTGAACATCAGGAGGAGCAGAGAGGAGACTGTTCTGCTGAAAGCATTTTGTTACAAGATTTCGGAGAGGGCACCTGCGAGTCAGTTCTGGAAGAGAGACTTGGTTTCAGCTCTGAGAACAGTGAGGACACATTTCCGCCGACGGGCTCTGGTTTGCAATCTCTGAGAGAACATGCTGTGTTCAGCGGTCAGTTCGTTTGGAGCTATCTCGGAAGTTCCGATGCAGATCATTGAGGCTGACTGAAGGCACGTCCAGCCGGACTGGCGTCTTTCAAGGTAATCTTTCTGCTATAGTCATTTACTATTGAAAATGGTAATTACAAGAGACTTCTAGAAAACACTGCACTCTATGGCACCCATACTTATGTAAATTACTACCGCACTATTTCAAATAACAGGAAATACGGTATTAGAGATGGGACAGTCCTTAACTCTTGTAAACTCACATTTAACACAGTAAGTAATATTTGCAGAAATGTTACCACTGTTAAGAGTATCTGAGGCAGCTAATACCTGCAGTATTATTGCTCTATAAGGTCTCCTACCACATGTTGGTTGGTTGGTTTAAAACAGGGGGGAAGGGACCAAGCTGCTAGGTTATCGGTCCCCAAACACATATTAATCACTGTTTGCCTGCCACGTGGTTCTCCAGTAACTGATTAATGAACTAAAATGTTGTATAAGTGGCGATTAATAGCTTCACGAAGTCTACGGAAATATGAACATCACCTGCGCATCACCAGTAATTTCACTGCACTTCTTATGGCATGTGGACCCACGTGCAGTTTTAGTCACCTATCGCCCTTGTTATGTAGTACAAAGTGACATTTTATACCTAAGGCAGTCTGTTCATAAGCAGCTAGTTGCGCGTTTGTTTCGACTTCAAATGACATCAATAACTGTTTTGTTTTAGAAGTGGATTCGAACACAGCGCATGTAGCCAACAACCAGTGGGTAAAGATTTCGCGCGTGACTGAGAGGTGATCATAGAACCGATTGTCACTGCTGGCAAGTCATGAGAAGACGTGACTCATTTATCTGTCGGGCAGCATGAGTTAACAAGTCTGCACTTGGAAAGACATGACTTTTTTTTGTACTTGACGGGAACTCCTATCACCTGTTATCGCTGTTATCTAAAAGCGAAGGATGTTAAATATACTTTCATTAGAAAGTAACCAAGTGACGACATGTCCTGACTGGAAATTACTTGGTGTAAGTTTTGCGTCAGATGGAGCTTGGACTCACAATTACGTCAGATTCCCAACTATGAACAATCATATGTTAAAGATCGTAATTTTTTATCAGTCGCGAGATGTTTTAAACTGAAATGAAGAGTCAAAAGTTTTTTTTTTTTTTGCTTTTACGGGATTCGAAACCGTCAGGTACTGCTGTTGTTTACTAGCCACGAATAGATGTTAAACGTCGGTTTCTTTCATCGATAGTGAGAGGTGCGTGTGTTTGAACTAGAAATAACTTGACGAAAGTTTATGCTCCGCATATACCGTACGTGTTAACTACACACAGAGAGACACTAACCAACAAATTCTTTTTCGGCGGTAACTAGAGCAGCATGTTTGAGCTTGAAACGATGTGATGGAAAGTTCTGAGTCTAACTGGGAGTCAGAAACCGGCGTCTATCGTTATCTCTGAGAACACATGATGATATTTAGAAACCAAAGGTATTTTTCTGCAGTAGTTACGTTTGTACATTCTGTAGCATGAAATTACATGATGAAAATTCTTGTGTTGGACTAGAACTCGAATACAGGCACTAGCCTTTTGTGAAGGCCATAGGAAGCAAACTAATGATGGAACTTTACCGTCACTAAGGATCTTCGAAGCCCGAAAAGAGAGATCCGAATATTTTTAACATCTCATGTTAAAATAAAAGAGGACATGAGTTGAGCGCTCTGTAATTTTAAGTGATACTGGTTCATTAAATAGAATGAAATTTATAAAGTAAGAAAGCTTACTGGAGACTGAGTTTCCATTTGCTATGACTTCTTCTCTGTCATGGCCCAGCTTAAACCAACTCACCTCCACGCAGCACTGAACGGATATTATCTTTAAATTGGATTTGGATCCACTACAAAACGTTACGTTCTTCACTTGGCGTTAAGAGGTGAAGAGAGACTGTTCGTGCCTATTAAAAATGGTCAGAAGAGGTGAGAATCGAACTCGAATCTCAGCTGTACCGTTCGTAATTCGTTTAGCCACAATTGATGGGAGTTTTGGCTCCCTGATGGTGGATTACAGACTCTTCACTACTTTCATTTCCTTGCTCATCGCCACTCACCTGCTGCCTCAGCTATTTAATGTGTTCTTCACCGTCATATGTTATTCGCTAGAAGAAACCCACGTAACGCATATCAATACGAACTAGCAAGACCTTAGGATGCGGCAGTTTCAGCTGGAGTTTTGCATTCCACTTTAGTTGTACTTAACAACCATATTGTCATTGCGCTTGGTCTTCCGTGGCACTTAGCGGGAAGACGCGCTTACGTTACAGTAAAGAAGTACAGCGGTGACTAAGGATAACGCTTCACACTGTCAGAGACTTCGATTCCGTTGTGCATACACAATCGAATGGTTCATCGTGTCTTCGTGAAGTATAGTCAATAGCGCAGTGCGGTGTTATCCGTAATTACGAATACCTCCGAGAGTCAAAAGCAAAGGCTTCTTCTTCTTCATCTTCTACGTGGTCAGGCCCAGTGGACCGCAAGCTGCCACAAGTTTCCTCTTCGATTTTATTCTTTCCACTGCTGCAATCCGCCATCCGTCCACATCCATTGATGCTTGGTTTAAATCTTCATGGAGGCCATCCCTCCAACGCTTCTTGGGTCTCCCTGGGGGTCTCTTCCCTGTAGGTATGAAATCCAGGAGCTTCCGAGGCCATCTGTGATCTTCCATCCGGGCCACATGGACGGTCCATTGCATTCGTCGGGCTTTGACAGATCCTGCTATGTTGGGCTGCTGGTATAGTTCCTCAAGCTCTTGGTTATGTCTGATCCTTCATTCCCCTGTATCTGCATCCAGAACTGGAGCGAAGATTTCCCGAAGCACTTTTCTCTCCAAAACGAGAAGCTTAAGGAAGTCCTGTTTCCGGATATTCCAGGTCTCACAGCCGTATACCACTACTGGCTGCATCAAGGTTTTGTATAGTCGAATCTTGAACTGTCTGGACAGATATCTGGACCGAAGCAGTTGTAATATGCCATGGTAAGATCGGTTTCCTGTTTGTATTCTGACATTGATCTCTGCTTCACATAACGAGTTCTCAGTGAAAAGTGCCCCTAGGTATTTAAATTTATGCATTCCCTTGTAGGACTGGTCTCCCACATGCAGTGACTGTAGATGACCAGTAAACAAAGGCAGATGTCGCAAATGTGTACACATTCGGGTGAAAAAGAGTTTATAATCAAAGTTGCACAATTTAGCCAGGAAGAAAAAAGCAGAATCAGGTAATGATACTTCTACAGAAAGCAATCTTGCGGGAAGCAAGAATGGTAGTGAAGTTCAAAGAACAGTGAACTACATTTTCAAAGACTTTAAGAAGGCGGAGGAAACAAGCGAAAAGTTAAAACTCCTAGAAAACATATTTGTTCTATAAAATAGTTTCTCTATATGACTTCGATAAAGTACTTAAGCGAAGAAAATTTTTGAAGTATTTTGAAAAGAAGAAAGAAGTCCCAGTGTTGAGAATTCTGCTTGTATTTCAAAAGCTGAGGTAAATTTTCAGGGGGAAGGGAAACACTTCGGAAGATTTTGAGAGTTATGGGATTTCATTTGAAAAATTGTGGAAGTTAGGGAATCACCCTAACAGAACGTTCCAGCATTGTTATAGAGGGTGCAGAATAATTGAGAGCAAACAGAAAAAGAAACTTGCCAAATATATCAGTGGTATTCACAGACGAAACGTGGATGCATATGCATTATACGAGTACCGTGAAAAATTTCTGGGAGCATTAAGACGTTCTGGGTGTAGCGACTAACAGCAGTGGAGGCCAGAAAGCTATTGTTGTGGACGACAGAAAAACACTGGATTTAATGGAGGGAGAAGAGTTAACATATGATTCGAAATGTAAATCCCTGCTTTATCACAATGTGAATGTGGATAACTATCTATCACAAGTGGTCTGAAGAGAAACTGATTCCTATCATCCCAGTTGGTAGTTATGTTCTTCCTAATAACGTACCGTACCATAGTGTTCAGACAAATAAAGCCTCAACTAGTGGATGTCGCAAAAGGACAGAATAGAATGATCATTCAGAACAAAATCAATTTTTATCCGAGCTTAACAGGAAATTATCATTTACAAATTGTGCGTAATTATAAGTCAAAGCAAGATTTCTAAAGCATATGCAGTTTTAAAACGTAACGGATATAGTGTTCAGAGGTTACCACAATAATATTGTCAAATGGTTCAAATGGCTCTGAGCACTATGGGACTCAACTGCTGAGGTCATTAGTCCCCTAGAACTTAGAACTAGTTAAACCTAACTAACCTAAGGACATCACAAACATCCATGCCCGAGGCAGGATTCGAACCTGCGACCGTAGCGGTCTTGCGGTTCCAGACTGCAGCGCCTTTAACCGCACGGCCACTTCGACCGGCAATAATATTGTCATTTGGACCCATTACAACTAAGACGGAACCCAATTAAACAAAAAAAAAATGCAGAATAATATCTCTTCCATTATTTTAACAGAGTCTTTATGTAGGATTACACGACATTATTCATTAAAAGCTTGCGAACACGTAAAAGAAATTGAAAACGGATACTGACACAGAGATGAGTTAATGAAAGGAGCAGTAAAGAATGTAATTACTAATGCTGATCTGGAGAATGAAAATGAATATGCAGCACGTCACGACGACAGTGATATGTAAACTGCATTGGCCGATGAAATTTGAACGGTTTCCAGTGACACAGATACAGCAGATGAAGTACTTGCCGTTTATCCCATGTGTGATGAATCATCCACTTCGTAAGGCTAATCACCAAGGTTAGAGCAGTTAACATTGCATAAATCTAGTCGTACCGTCCTTCGTTTCCTCTGCGTCCTCGATTACACGCTGAGTGACGATAATCCTACCCAAGTGTCCTCAGTCCCAAGTGCACTAATATTGTGATCGACTAATACTCGTGCTGCATCTGTTTGTGGTATTGAGATAAACGCCACACAGTACACAACACAAGCCAAACTAATAAGCCTCCTCTTTCGGTTAATATTTGAAGTGAATTTTGTCTGTTCATTTAATGATTCACTCTAACGGGAACTTAGAGTTAATCTTGATTTTATAACCGGTCATTTATTGTAAATCTTTACAAGAGCCAATGGCTGCCTGTCAAAATCAGAATGACTCGTGTTCACGACTTCTTAGGCATGCAGCGCACATTACTTCATTCGCGTTGTGAAGCAAGAAATTGTTTCATAACGAATATTATGTAGTATTGGATGTTGGCTTTCATCGTGAAAATCTTCCGTAGGCCTAATGAACACCATGTACTAAAAACAGCAAAGTGAGCATTGATAATGCCGAAAATGACGTGACGAGTACTGAAAACTGTAGAGTACCACCGGGGCCAAAAAAGTAGATCTGTGTAGTATTACGCCATTGTGATTTTTTATTTGCGATTTTGGTTCAAAAAATGGCTCTGAGCACTATGGGACTCAACTGCTGAGGTCATTAGTCCCCTAGAACTTAGAACTACTTAAACCTAACTAACCTAAGGACATCACAAACATCCATGCCCGAGGCAGGATTCGAACCTGCGACCGTAGCGATCTTGCGGTTCCAGACTGCAGCGCCTTTAACCGCACGGCCACTTCGGCCGGCCTTTGCGATTTTGGTATTGTTGTTGCGGTGACATACAGAACGTTACATATTTCAAGGTTATGTGGATCGTTGTTTAAGTATTAAACTTGTGCGTCAAACGAAGAAGTGCCTAATTATGTGCCATAATGTTCGCTGTTCATTGGATGAGCATTACCAAAGAAATTACTCTAGACAGTGTAGCGACTGTCGCGGAGCCGAGAGGCCCTACCGATTGTTGCAGCAGTTTGTCTAGTAGTCAGTAACTGAGTTTACGTAATCTTTTTTCTCACAAGGTGAATTGTGCCTGTGTATTTTAATGTACAAACTAATGTTTACTAATTTTATCTCTGTTTTCTGCCTGTATGCATATCGTTATGTGAAGCGTCTTTATTGGCTAATAGAGTCGAGAAGTAGCATAGTAGCATTCTCATGCTGCACTCTCAAGGGCCACCTTTGTATCCGAACGCTCGGAACCGCACAAAACCATGCTTAGAATAACGCTCGGCCATAAATGAAACAGTGGTCTGTGTCATTTTGTAACGACACAAGTATACATCACACAGTGTAAGAATTGTTTCTTTTCATTTCGTAGAAGTTATTCCGTTATTCTCTGTCATAACTTAAAAAAATACGGTCAATAGCAGGGCAGTTGTAAAAACCTGCATAAAGGAAATAGATGATAGAGCGCTGAGGGCGCATATGCTATCTAATGGTAGCAAGTAAAGTGAGGCAGCTTGCAGCTGTAAGGTGCTGTCACCAGCCTGCAAAGTACTCAGCCAACAACCTGTAACCGCGTTTCAAATGTCTATCTGTAAATAATGTTTTTTGTATCAATCTCTATATAATGTTAAGTAGATCTTAGTTTTAAAAGTATTGTAAACCTTTGCTACTGAAGTTGTAACGAGTCATGGCTTTATGCTTAAGTTGAAATCCAAAGGAACTTCCCCTCGGAAGGTTGGAGAAATGTTGCGGCAGAAAGTTCCAGAACTGTTCTCTTTGTGAGTTGGAAGGGTTGTGAAGTAGCGTGTGATGCTTTGCCCACGTACTGTATTGTGTGGTTATTAAAATGAGTACAATCATTGTTAAAAAGCCTCATAGACGGGTAATTATTGCTACACATAAATCTACAGTATTAAGCTGCTATTTGTCAACCAGTCAGAAGTGGCAATGTTATTACGAGGGCCAGTGGGAAACGATTGTTTGCTGTGAAGGAGGCAGATGTTACATTGCAGCATTACCCACTGTACTGGCCAAATATTTCGATGATAATTACGACTTGGAAACCACTGGGTAAAAGTTGCTAAAGCATACATCAGTAGAAATATCTCGTAAGAGGCTGTAATACGTTGCTCAACACCACAAATGGACTGAAGTATTTATTTCTGTAGTAAAGTTCAGTATATTGTATTTCTCATAGTGACGGACATATTGCAAAAGTCATGATTCGTTGTCCTCTTGTAAAAGTTAAGTAATACAAGTTAAGTGTTTAAAAGCAATAAGCTTTATCACAGTGTTGTTGTTTCAGTAGCTGTTTAGTGTGTCCCTTTCACATTCTATGACATATGATCAAGAACGTTTTCGGATCATAAACAGGTCATACGTAGGTTTATATAAAGTGTTTAAAATTATTATTACCATTTAAGCAAAACATCAGATTGTGTACAAAGTACCGCTATTTTATTACATTGACAAGCGTAAAAATAGCATTTTCAGAGGAAGACAACAAAAGGAATTCTCCACATTTTCATTACAACAAAGAAGATTATTACTGTGTTGTTTGGAACATACGATCTTACTAATTCATGGCATGTGACAAGTTACATTTATATTTCAACAAAAGTGTAGGAAAGTGTTTTTGTTACGCTGTATTGAAGTACTATCAGTTCCAAAATTCTTTGCGTTGAAAATTATCATATTAGTTACAAAAATTACAAATATGCGCCACCAAAGAAGTTATGCATCTTAAATGATTAGCAGGATCTTTTCACTCAACATTTCAGTATTATTTTACATGAAAGTGTCTCAAGTTCAAAACAGATTTATTCTGTACTGATGAAAGAGTCTTCTGCTGAGGTAACGAAAGTAATATTTGTGTAGGATCTAAATTGTCCATATGCATTGTATGTCGCCATTTCAAAGTGGTTAAGACTTACACTGTGTGCTCTCCTCCCTCTTTTTTGCTTGTCAAGTCACTATATCGGTTCCAGTTATGCAAAATTAAAGATTCTGTGGTAAGAGCTTAGCTCTGCAGTGCTTACAGAGATTGTTGAAATCAACACTGAGATCTTATTGCACGCGTGTGTCCGTCCATTATAATTACGAGTCCGATCGCCAACCACGATCATTTATAGCCGCAAACTAATCTACATAAGGATAGAACTAGACGGGACATCGCAATTTCCATGCAAAACGCTGCATTCTACTACAAGTGACATTTTAAAAGACAGGAACAAAGTAACATGGTATCGGTACCATAGGGGAAAAATTATACTTAATTCAGTGACGTCAGTGTATCAATAACTTCTCAATCAACAGTGCCAAAAACCTTCTGCTTAAAGTTACTAATTATAATAGCGCAAAAATCCCATATCGTAACACCTGAGAGTGCTTACATTGGTGTCCATAGTGCATTTGCGGGATTTCAATGAAATGGTTAAGAGAAAGTGATAGAGAACAATGTGCACACTTTACTAAAGCCACATATTGATATTCAAAATCACTTTCGCATTCAGGCAGTCCAATATGAAAAGCCACTCAAACTTCATTTTGAAATGAAGGTATGGGTATGTCAGTGTCATAATCTGCCTTTTGCAAAGCCTATTGAAACACAGGCGTATACTTTGTTGCTGAAAATCGATTGTAAACCACAGACTGAAATTTGATGATAAAATAACGAATAAGTTTCTTCACTCACGGTTTGGCACATTGTCGTCTTACAAAATCCACAATTCTTCCGATCTAGAGCTTTGTACTGCCGAAAGAGGAAAACATAAAGAGGCTGGCAATTTTTTTTTTTTCGCTGCCAATATTCCCAACATAACGTCTTTGTTGGAACATCTTGCGTCTAGAAGGAAGGACACGATCTGTATGACCTGACCAGGAACTACATTCCAAGAGGTTCTTTTCACATGGTACTTGTCCACCAGGGTCTGAAGTTCAGAACCCTTTCATGTTTTTTTTATTCGTCTTTCCACTTCTGCTTGCTTCCACATGAATGTTTCGTGAGCAGATTGTTTCAAATTTCTTCAAAATTTTTGGGTCCCAAAGTGCCTTGTGCCTCTTCAAAACAGATGTACAACTTGTTTGCTAATCTGCCTGTCTTTGATAAAGCGACATAAACTGGCCTTGACAATGAAGAAGTTTGATTCTGGAATTCATTCGGGTCACTATCCTCAACACTTATTTTTCCCACACCCTCTTCTGTCATAAGCATGTTCACTTCTTCCAAAAACTGTTATGCCTTCTGACGTATATTATTATAGCCTTCTATGTATTTAAGTGTGACTAATGTAGTAATGCGCCTGGATGAAATGACATACTCAGCTTTAAGATTGTCGATAAAAGAAATCAAAGCTTTGAAATTGTCCAGGACCACCATTTTAGACGCTTCTAGTGCCCATATTTAGAGATGCCAACAGTGAACTGTAGATCCATACGATCTTGCTCTATCAAATTCCAATATTACAAGCTCTTTTGCAGTCTGCAACGGCGACTGTGTGTTTCCTTTGAAACGAGTTCCTGCTCGCTTTTTTCTAGAGGCATAATTTAGAATTACCCTCAATTTGATTTACTCTAAATGCACTTCTAGCACCTCATTAATTTGCTACAGGAAATGAAGCAACGATTGTAATGGTTTTCATAAATGTTCTCTAGTACGCTGTCATCCACATCTTCTAACACAGTGGGCCATGATTCTATGGGTGGAGACAGTTCGTACTCGCTTTGACTGGACAGTTTCTGTTGCTCTGGAGGTGATTGTCGTGAACTACTCGAACAACCACCTTCACTTTGGTGTCTAGGAAGCCTGCATACTCGGCTCGCCAGACAAACATTCAAACGAATCGTATTAATGAGTTTTATTACAAAAAGAAAATTACAATACTTAAGTTTGGAAGTTACACAGATATGTCGCAAGCAAAGGGTGACATAAAATAGGAAATCTTCAGTATAGACAGTCCCAAGTCTGTGGTACATAGAGAGTACAAGCGACGTAACTATAGTTGACGCTGCTATTGAAATGGGACGTCACCAGTCGCGACGCAGCTCTTACGTCCTCTCCACATAGGCGTCACTGCTGTCGCGTTGTCAACCTGGAGGGAGGTCCTGTCAGGGTGCAATTGGCTGACTTCTTCTTACAGCTTTCTCTTCTCTTTCCTTCCCGACTGGCGTGCCAGTGCTTGACTTTACACCGTAATATTCCTTCCCCCCACCCCCACCCCAAGCGACGGACCATCGTCGTATAGGAAGTACGACAACGGCGGGGGAGGCAGGAGCGTGGACGCTATGAGGGACCGGAAGCTGTAGCTGCAGGGGACGTTAGACTTCCGGTCGTGCCCTGCCGTCCTGCCTGCGGTCTGGTGGAAACGTCCCCCGGAAAACGCCCACAAGGGTAGGCGTCCACATCCCTAGTCCCACACCACGATGTCGATGGCGTCGGCTGCTGCGGCGTGGACGGCTCCAGCTCCTTCGGTAGTGCGAGAGGAGGCTACGGTCGCAAGTTCGAATCCCGCCTCGGGCGTGGATGTGTGTAATGTCCTTAATTTAGTTAAGTTGAAGTAGTTCTACGTTCTAGGGAACTGATGACCTCAGATATTAAGTCCCATAGTTCTCAGAGCCTTTTGAACCATTTTTTTAGGAGAGACTAATAGTTCTTATGTGTTAAGTTTCAGCAATGAAACAGAGGAACCCATGTCCAACTGAAATTTCACACGTTCTCCACAAAGATTCAAATGAGCAAAAAGCTTGTTGAACAGGCGTAGCACTGAAAAAGCTGTTTGCTTGCTAGTTTTGCTAATGCCTGCAGCAGGCTTCGAATATGTAGCATTGATTACATGGGCCTTGTAACTAGATTTTTGTGAGAGGGCAGAATTGTTATGTTTGTTCCATTGCAAACATACGGATTTTACGTGACTAGTCTTGTGACAAGCGTAACACTGTACACGTGTGGACGGGCAGCCTTTGAGTCTGTGCCGTGAATAGTACCAAGGGCATCAGTTAATTCTGTGGCGTGGCACGCATGTGCTGTTGTTGCCTGCTGGGTCAGTTGCAAGCAATGGACGACTCAAGCTGGCAAATTGTTGGGTGCTCAAATTTGTCGGCCAAGATGGCACATGAATCATACTGCTCTAGAATTTGCACTACGTGTTGAAATGATGGATCTGTTTGTTTCAGAATCTGTTCTCTAATTCTGACATTAGGTACACTGGACATAATCACATCACGCAACGTAACATCAGAACAGAAAACACCACAAGCACATTTCAGTTTGCATTTCCGTGTCATACCCTGCAAATCTGTTACCCGCTCGTGATAAGTTTGTTCTGACCTTTTCTTGCAACGAAAGAATTGGTACCCAGCCGCCAACACATTCACTTGTTGATCGTAATAGTTAGAGTTCTGAATGAGGCGAAACACTGAACTTTCTGCAGTTGACAAAAAGTAATGTAGTTTCACAGTACCTGAGGGCTTCATACTGTAGCAACGACTCGATCCATTACTCTTCTTTTTCATTAAAGTGGCGGTATGGCACTCAGAGCTGCAGTTGTTGCCTACGGTGCTGCATTAATGGCTTGGTTCGCCAGGACCTGCTGTACTGTATTTCGTATGGTGGCAATCTGTTCCATCTGAAACTTAAACATTAGTGTTAGCTGTGTTGCATCTATCGCTTGCAGCTGTGGCGCCCGAAAAGAGGGTGGGAGAGGTGGGTTGCTCACTGTGGAATAGGCAAATGTGATAAACAGACAATGGAAGCAATAAAAATAAGCACATAAGCAAAGAAAATTTATGCAGCTCCTGCCTGAAAACACTGAATAGAAAAAATACTATAAGAGACACTGTTAAAACATGTAAACACCACCTGTAAAGAAAAGACAAGCAGAATTAAGGTGACAGCAAAACACAAAAGCCCATGACAAAACAAAATTGTGGCAGCTAGGTTCTGGGTTGTCGCTGTGGTATTTTTCCAACTCGTAACCAAATACGAGGTGCATTCAAGTTCTAAGGCCTCCGATTTTTTTCTCCGGACTGGAAAGAGATAGAAACATGCGCATTGTTTTAAAATGAGGCCGCGTTCATAGTCAATACATCCCAGAGATGGCAGCACCGTACGGCAGATGGAATTTTTACCGCCAGCGGCGAGAATGAGAACTGTTTTAAATACTTAAAATGGCGACGTTTTCCTTACTTTAACAGCGTGCAATCATTCGTTTTCTAAATTTGCGTGGTGTGAAACCAATTGAAATTCATCGACAGTTGAAGGAGACATGTGGTGATGGAGTTGTGGATGTGTCGAAAGTGCGTTCGTGGGTGCGACAGTTTAATGAAGGCAGAACATCGTGTGACAACAAACCGAAACAACCTCGGCCTCGCACAAGCCGGTCTGACAATATGATCGAGAAAGTGGAGCGAATTGTTTTTGGGGATCGCCGAATCACTGTTGAACAGATCGCCTCCAGAGTTGGCATTTCTGTGGGTTCTGTGCACACAATCCTGCATGACAACCTGAAAATGCGAAAAGTGTCATCCAGGTGGGTGCCACGAATGCTGACGGACGAGCACATGGCTGTACGTGTGGCATGTTGCCAAGCAATGTCGACGCGCAACGACAGCATGAATGGGACTTTCTTTTCGTCGGTTGTGACAGTGGATGGGACGTGGATGCCATTTTTCAATCCAGAAACAAAGCGCCAGTCAGCTCAATGGAAGCACACAGATTCACCACCACCAAAAAAATTTCGGGTAACCGCCAGTGCTGAAGAAATGATGGTGTCCATGTTCTGGGACAGCGAGGGCGTAATACTTACCCATTGCGTTCCAAAGGGCACTACGGCAACAGGTGCATCCTACGAAAATGTTTTGAAGAACAAATTCCTTCCTGCAATGCAACAAAAACGTCCGGGAAGGGCTGCGCGTGTGCTGTTTCACCAAGACAACGCACCCGCACATCGAGCTAACGTTACGCAACAGTTTCTTCGTGATAACAACTTTTAAGTGATTCCTCATGCTCCCTACTCACCTGACCTGGCTCCTAGTGACTTTTGGCTTTTTCCAACAATGAAAGACACTCTCCGTGGCCGCTCATTCACCAGCTGTGCTGCTATTGCCTCAGCGATTTTCCAGTGGTCAAAACAGACTCCTAAAGAAGCCTTCGCCACTGCCATGGAATGATGGCGTCAGCGTTGTGAAAAATGTGTACGTCTGCAGGGCGATTACGTCGAGAAGTAACGCCAGTTTCATCGATTTAGGGTGAGTAGTTAATTAGAAAAAAAATCGGAGGCCTTAGAACTTGAATGCACCTCGTAAGTGGTGTCTAGGAAGCCTGCTTACTCGGCTCGCTAGACAAACCTTCAAACAAATCGTATTAATGAGTTTTATTACAAAAAGAAAATTCTAATACTTAAGTTATGCAATTACACAGATGTGTCGCTAGCAAAGGACGATATACAAAATAAGCAATCTTCAGTACAGACAATACCGTCTGTGCTACATAGAGAGTGCAATCGAGGTAACTATAGATGACGCTCTTATTGAGCTGAAGAGTCAACAGTCGGTCGCAGCGCTTACGTCCTCTGTACAAAGCGGCCGCTACCGTCGTGTTGTCGTCCTGGAGGCAGGTCCAGTCAGCGTGCGATTGGCTGACTTCTTCTAACAGCTTCTCTTCTCTTTCGTTCCCGACTGGCGCTTGACTTTACGCCATAACATTCACAGTCAGGTTCTTCCTGTCCTTAAAAATCAGTAGATCTATCCAGCGTTACTTTATGTATATCTGTGTCATCTCCTTTATATTTCTAAATTATAATATTATATAACACATCCGCGAACTCTCTGTCCTAGATCCTGGTTTTATTTCTATTTTCAGCAACTCACAACGTTGGCCCTAATATTTGGCTGACATTCGTAGGATTAATTCTCTTCATTATGAAACTGTGTACAATTTACACAGTGACCTGCACGCGAGCACTTTAAAACACACATTCGTACTGCAGCTACATCATTCATTGAACTTGAGCGCTTGTTAGTGCAGCTATAACATGCCACCGTCTTATGGCACTTGCAGGCCAGCGCGGAGTTTTGCTAGGCAATGACACAGAGCACTGTTGTTTTTGTGACCCAGCGTTAGTCTAAACGTAGTTTCTTGCGGTTCTGAACGTTCGAGGTCAAAAGTGTCCCTTGTCAGAGACATCTTCGGTTAGTGTTATTTTACTTGTGATCTTGACAAAAACTGGTTAATAATGGATGAAGGCTGCTCCTTTTCAGTACGGATGCTGAGGGAATAGGCCACTGTCTGTAAACAGCTCGAAGCTGTGTTGGCCACGGTCAGCACTATCCAAGCTACTGCCCTTGACTGCGGTGCGCTGGGGCACCAGAGACGAACGCTTTGGTACTTCCAGAGGCTACAGCGCCCCCTGGGATCGCTGATGACACTGCGCTTTCCAATTCGCACGTCTTTACTGTTAGACACTTGCCAGACGCTTATTGGTAAACAGTGGCAGGGTCGAAAATCTCTTGACGGAAGGCGAACGTTGGTACCACCGAATGGCTGTCCCCTTACGCTCGAATAACAAGTATGAGGCATTGCCCACTGCTAAAAATAAATATGAGCTAACAACGTGCATCGATACATGAGTTTGCAGACAAGCTCTTTAATGTGTCGTAGTAGCACACAGATTTATTTCCAGACTACGATTTTCCAGTCTATACCACTCGTTGAGTCTCATCTAGATACTAGGTGAGTGTTACAATACTTTTCCTGATTTTCCTATCCAAAAGGCATCCATGTAGATCGTCTGCATGATTTTTAGTTGGCTGGTGTATAGGACGCACAATTGTCCTCACACAAAATCAAAGAAAGCCGGGGTATGCCAGCAATATGACCATATACATACGGAAAAATATCGAAAAATATGAAGAAAATGACACTAAATCGGTAAAAATCGAGGAAAACCTGGTATAATTACGACAAATGAATGGAAAAGGGTAAAATTAAGGTAAGCACGCCCTAATATGTAAAATCGCGAAAAAACTTACAAAATTACGTAAATTGACTGAGAATACATAAAATGGGTGAAAACGTACCGTGAAATGCGGGAACCTGATGTGGGGTGGGGGTACCCAGACACTCAAGACCGAGAAGAGCTAATAAATTATGCTCTGGCTGCATTCAGTTATAGCCCTCGCCCTCTAACTACGTGGATTTTCGTAACATGTACTTCCAACAGAGGCAACATAAGTATCACACAGAGGCGCTACCTTAAAGCGAAACTTAAGTATCCTAACCCATAACAGTGTTCCCAAATATGCAGGCGAATACAGATATTACCGAATTACGGTTGGTGGCTTTCTGTCCAGCAAGACTGGGGTTCGAATCCCGGAAAGGGCCCCGCCATTTTTAATTTCCCACCAACTCCCAGGTGGGGGTGGGGTGGAATGTCAGCAGAGCCCTGAGACCAAAGAATTTCCCCCTAAATTCAAAATTCTCGCCAAAATTTAAAATTCCCCCAATAGGGTAGGTGTGGGTTGGGGAGGGGCAGGAGGAGAGGGCGGTGACCCACGTGCTAGTTGAGGAAAACACATGACGCTATCTTGGGGTGGGGTGGAGGAGGGTAGGAGGTTGGAATGGGGTAATTAATTGATCAATTTAATTAATTTACATATCACTTTCATATCAAAATTTGTGTTAGAACCCCATTATGCTATTACTCATAGGATGGCCTGAGGATAGTTCTGTGTATAGAAGCCGCCAGCCAGTAAATAAACTGTGACTATAGAGTAAAGGAAACTTTTTCATTATCTATGTGATTGTTCCACTTAAAATAGTTTGTAACTCTTATCCCTGGATACTTACTTGAACTGACAGCCTTTGGATTTGTGTGATTTATCGTGTAACTGAAATTTAACGGATTCCTTTTAGTACTCATGTGGATATCTCACGCTTTCTATTATTTAGAGTCAATAGCCATTTTTGGCACCATAGATATCTTGTATAAATCATTTTGCAATTGGTTTTTTATTTTCTGATGTGTTTACTAGACGGTAAATGAAAGCATTATGTGCATTATCTATCAGGGCTGCTCAGATTTTCTCCTAAATTAGTTGCATAGTTTGAAAACAGCAGACAGCTGGTGATATACACAAGGGGAACATCAGGTACGACTTCTGTTTTTTCTCGATAACTCTCCGTCAGTTACTACGAACTTTGACCTTTTTGACAGTAAATCACGAAATCAGTCGCATAACTGAGACGATATTCCATAGCCACGCAATTTAATTAGTAGTCGGTTTTGAGGAACGGCAAAAAAGCCTTCTGGAAATA
This sequence comes from Schistocerca americana, assembly GCF_021461395.2. NCBI lineage: Eukaryota > Metazoa > Arthropoda > Insecta > Orthoptera > Acrididae > Schistocerca > Schistocerca americana. Next base: position 419,206,344 of record NC_060130.1, on the reverse strand, counting down.
TGGAAATACCGAATCCATTTGAGAATTCCAGTCAGTAGTATTCATTACGTTATGAGTATAACAAGCTATTTCACAAGAACGATTATACTGTATCAGTGCTGACTATGAATTCGTGCTGACTATGAATTCGTGCTGACTTTGCTTCAATTGATTGTTTTCTTGGAGGTAATTCATAATGTTTGAACGCGGTATAATTATATTCCAAAAATCTACTGCGAATCGTAGTCCACGACATTTCTCTGTAATTCAGCATGAATCAGTGCTGACTATGAATTCGTGCTGACTTTGTGCCAATGGATCGTTTTCTTGGAGGTAAATCATCATGTTTGAACGCAGTATAATTATGTTCCAAAATTCTACTGCGAATCGTAGTCCAAGACATTTCTCCGTAATTCAGCGGACTACTGTTTTCTACTTGAGTATTCGTGTGACCTGTGCAACTATCCTGTTTTTTGGTACGGATCATCCATTGAGCGATCTGGTATATGTGATCGCCAACCATTGAGTTATTACGTAAGCGTACTCTGAAAGGAATTTAACTGGTATAAAGTCTGGACCGGAAGATTTGCCTTTATTTAAGTGATTTAAGCTATTTCTCTACACCAAGGTTATCTACTTCCAGGTTATTAATGTTCGAAACAGTTCTTGATTCCAATGCTGGACTATTTACTTCGTCTTCTTTGGTGAAGGAACTTCAGAATAACGGGGTTATTAACTCCCCTTCACTGGAACTGTCATCGGTAGGATTGCCATGCATACCCTCTCCTAATATGAAGAATTTCCATGCTTTGTCACCTTAAACGCTTTTGTTCTTCTTATACATAAGTTGTGATTATACGTAAGTTGTGATGAGCACTCTGTTATACCGACGGAGGTGGTGCAGTGGTTAGCACACTGCACTCGCATTCAGGAGGACGACAGTTCGATCCCGCTTTCGTGCATCCTGATTTAGGTTTTCCGTTATTTCTCAAAATCGCTCCAGACAAATTCCGGAATGGTTCCTTTGAAAGGGCCCTGCCGATTTCCTTCCATAATCCGATGAGACCGATGACCTCGCTGCTTGGTCTCTTCCCCCAAACACCCAACCCAACCCCAATGACAATTACAACAATAAGAGCACTCTGTTCCTTCAGTGCATATTACTCAATATACAATTTTTAAAAGATAATGTCTTGTCTAGTTAGCAATAACGACAATGAAATGCAGAATTATCCAGGAGTATGAATCCTACATAATTCTCGCACCAGTGTCAAGAGAAGTGACACAGATATTAGTGTCAGTGATGATGCGAAACATTTGAAATCGCTGAAATTTAACAAACCTCCATCACTCGATGCAATCACTGGTAGATTCTATACCATATTTACGCCTTAGTTAGGCCCCTTTTAACCACAATCCTAGATCACCCAAACTAAAAAACTGTGCTCAGTGATTATAAGGAAGCACAGGTCACACAGACTTACAAAAGAGTATTAGAAGTGAACCTTAAAACTACCGTTCAATGTCTTTGAGATACATTCGTTGAAGAATGTTAGAACATATTCTGAACTCTAACGTAATGCATTACCTCCTCTATTCCCAATAGCATACATTCCAAAAACATCTACCATGCGGCACCCAACTCACATGACTTCCTGAAAGCCAGGAATTAAGGCATTCAGGTTGATGCAGTATTTCTCCAGTCCCGATAAGCATTCGACTTGGTGCCACATCTACGCTTAGTACCAAAAGTACGATCTTACGGCGCATCGGTCGAAAGTTGTGATTCAATTGAGAATTTTGTGGTAGAGAGGACGCAGCATGTTCTCTTGGATGGACAGTCATCGACAGATATAGAAGTAACTACCAGTGTGCTTCAGGTAAGTTAATGTTGTTAGCGTTGTTGCCAACAGTATTTTAGTAATCTCAGACCTTTCGTAGATGATATACATTATGCGATCAAAAGTATCCGGACACCGTGTTACAAATGACTTACAAGTTCGTGGCGACCTCTATCAGTAATGATGGAATTCAGTATGGTGTTGGCCCACCCTTACTTAACCTTGATGACAACCCTCACTCACGCAGGCATACGTTCAATCAGGTGCTGGAAGATTTCTTGGGGAATGACAGCCCAATCTTTACGGAGTGCTGCACTGAGGAGAGGTATCAATGTCGGTCGGTGAGGCCTGGCAAGAAGTCGGCGTTCCAAAACATCCCAAAAGTGTTCTATAAGATTAAGATCAGGACTCTGTGTGGGCCAGTCCATTACAGGGATGTTATTGTCGGTTAACGACTCCGCTACAGGCCGTGCATTATGAACAGATTCTCGATCGTGTTGAAAGATGCAATCGTCATCCCCGAAATGCTCTTCAACAGTGGGAAGCAAGAAGGTACTTAAAACATCAATGTAGGCATGTGCTGTGATAGTGCCAAGCAAAACAACAAGGGGTTCAAGCCCCATTCATGAAAAACACGACCACACCATAACACCACCACCCCCGAATTTTACTGTTGGCACTACACACGCTGACAGATGACGTATACCGGGCATTCGTCATACCCACACCCTGTCATTGGATCGCCACAATGTGTACGGTGTTTCGTCACTCCATACTACGTTTTTCCACTGTTCAATCGTCCAATTTTTACGCTCCTTACACCAAGGGAGGCGTCATTTGGCATTTATTGGCTTGATGTGTGGATTATGAGCAGCCGTTCGACCATGAAATCTAAGTTTTCTCACCTCCCACCTAACTATCATAGACGCTGCAGTGGATCCTGATGCAGTTTGGAATTCCTGTGTGATGGTCTGGATAGATGTCCGCCTCTTACACATTACGATCCTCTTTAACCGTCGGCGGTTTCTGTCAGTCAACAGACGAGGTCGGCCCGTACGCTTTTTTGCTGTACGTTTCCACTTCACTATCACATCAGAACTAGTGGACCCAAGGGATGTTTACGAGTATGGAAATCTCGCGTACAGACGTATGACACAAGTGACACCCAGTCACCTGACTACGTTGGAAGGTTGTGAGTTCGGCGAAGCGCCCCATTCTGCACTCTCACGATGTCTAATGACTACTGAGCTTACAGATATGGAATACCTTGCTGTTGGTGGCAGCACATTGCACCTAATATGAAAAACGTATGTTTTTGAGGGTGTCCGGATACTTTTGATCACATAGTGTATTCGTGTATAATGAGAGACTCTCCAAAAAAATTCACAAATGTTAAGTTAGATTGACAACTTGCTTTAAATGATCAGAAATGTGAAATGGTGCTCTTCAGAAAGCGAAAACAACGTGGCATCCCAAGAATACAATATCAACGAGTAACAATTGTAATCACTCATACGAATACTGGGGTATAACATTTCGTAGGATATGAAGAAGAACCATTACATAGGCGCAATCATAGGTAAAGCAGATGCAGACGTCTGTTCATTGCTAGGATTCTAGGGAAATGTAATCGGTATACAAAGTAGACTGCATACAAAATACTCGTGCGACCCTTCCTAGAATATTGCTCAAGTGTGTGAGACCCGTACCAATATGGGTAACAGGAGGTATTGAAGAAAACAGAGAATAGCAGCTCTAACGATCACAGATCTGTTTCACCAGTGGGAGAGTGTCACGCAGATGCTGATGAAGTTGAACAGACAGAAGTTGAAATATAAAGGCAAACTATCCCCAGAGCATAGGTGGTAAGTTTCATGAATCAGATTTAAATGATGAATCTAGAAATATACTACAACCTTACTATGTATCGGTCCAGTAGGGATACCGAGGACAATTTAAGCTAATTACAGCGCCCACTTGGCGTTTAAGCAATCGTTCTCTGCGCGCTCCATAGATGGTTGGAACGATAAGTGGTGCAGTGGGAAGTACCTTCTGTCATGCACTTCACAGTGGTTTGCCGATTATACACGTAGATGAAAAATTATTATTATAAATAAATTTCTTTTCGCATTTTTTAGAACATATATTGCGCACACGTAGTGCTTGGAATGTGAGAAGATGCTACGTACATCTCATGTCATATATACAGGATGAACAGGAACTCCACGGATAAAATTTCGGAGTTGGTTCTGGAATGTTTTCTCAATATTTTGGTATAAGGACACGTGGTCTCCGGTGGCTCGCTACAAATTAATAATGTAATTACGACTTAATAAGCTTTATTACGAGAATTATCTTTGTTTCTGCGAAAAATACTTTCACAACAGTGAAAAAGGCTCTACCGTCTAACACGAAAGGAACAGGTCGCTGCGGGAACAGCTGAGCATATCGTCGTTGTGTCGTTTTTAAATTGCATTCAGTGAACCCATAGACGAAATGCATACCGGCTGATTTTTCTGCACTAAAGCTATCCACTGTGCTGTGAATCCCTGCAGCAAAAACAAACCCAAGACTCTACTGAGCAGTATTGAATGCAAGCTTGAGGGCCAAGAGTAAAGGAGCACTTACCGTTGTCAACTGCAGGAACCGTGAGAGAATGGAACAAGTTTGCAAACAAGACAAACAGCCCGTACCTTCGACATTGTAACTGCTGTGCAGATATTTTCAACGCAGCACTGGTACAAGGGACATGAAATCGAACGAAATATAAGTACCCCGTAATGAACCACTATAGACCACGGCTCCCTTACACCGAAATACTCGCAAAATATCGCTGAATAATCTCCGAAATTCTGTCATGGAAGTTCTCGTTCACCCGTTTTACGTGCAAAATTACCTTTCCGTTAAAATGACACATCTTATACACATTTTGTGTATCGTATGCCAATCCTCGGGTGTAAACAATATTTTATTTTGAAATATACTCTTGTCGAGTAGAAGAATACCATTCATAAAATTCGTTTACGTAATTCGGTTTTAACGTTTTCCACTAGATTTTGTGAAGCAAAAAAAAAAAAAAAAATTATTGGATCCGACAGAGATGGAAAATGTATACAGACTTCTGTTTGTACGAATTTAGGAATTACAGTTATTGTTCAACCATTTGCAGTCATTTCCACCAGCGCACCACGAAAGGAAGGGACGGAGTGGGCCCTCGGCCCTTCGACATGCCGGAAAAGTCAACGTTTACTGGATGCAAATATCACTTGGTGCAAATTTCACTGGGTGCAGTATACAGGACACCGATCCCTGCCTTTGCCCCTGCAGGCGGCGCTTCCGCCTTGCCAGAACTGCGGCCCATTGAGGCGGTCCTGCGGTATCTCCCCAAGCAGTGTGTCTCTCCCTACACAGGTCACACGATTTTAGTTAAGCACATCATCTTTAATTACCCAGTGCAATAGAGATACTGAGGGAAGCGGTATGCAATCACGTTCGACGTACTGTATTAAACCTCGTAACCGTCCTACGAGTAGCATCTTCCTACTTAGATAATGGTGCTCATAATTTGAATTAACCAAAATCAAAGGCAGCAAGCCCTAAGGAGAAACCGTCTTTCACTGTAGCTGACAGTGACAGAACTGTGCTAGGAAACTAGTGAAGGAGATAGGGTCAATGGGATAGGAATAACGAAAAGGAGAGAGTATAAATGGGTGAGAGCCAGTGATAATGAGAGACAGACTCTTTGAAAATGACGACGAGGAAGAGAGAGATAATGACAGGGAGAAGAGACAGCAGCAGTGGGAAGGAATGAATGAGACGTATCAGTAAGAGTGGGACTGGGTGTTTGTGTTTCCCTCGTCATTTCATCATCATCATCATCATCACCATCACCATTATCATTCGTGACAGTGGCTAGATTGGATTGTGTAAAACGTGGACTGTGGAAAAATTGGGACTTTATCCGGGCGCTGATGACCACGCAGTTGAGCGTCCCACACACCAAACATCATCATCATCACTTCTCAGTAAGGAGAGGAGGAGGGAGACTGTGCCAGTGAGAGGAGACGGTAGTAGTAGGGTAGGACAAAGGAGACAGTGGTTGTTAGATAGGAGACAGTTACATTTAGACACAACGAGGTAATGAAGTTAAGTTAGGCTGAATGTGTGAGTGAGAAGGGGCAAGTAAGAGGCGAAGGATTTGAACGACTTACACCAATGGATCAATACGTTCACACGACAAATTATTTTGGAATATTTTTAAAAGTGCTGAGGAAGGTAGACTGAGGCAACTGGCATCTACTTTTCAGTCCGCATATTTTATATGGGAGCGTATTCGCCTTTTTTTGTCCCGATAGTGGCATTTTTCCGCTGGTCTACGCGATACTTCAATGCAGGTATCTGCATTATTCCAGTTCTACGTTCCCTCTCCATCAGTGATACTGAGTGATTATATGATCACATCACGGGGCTCACGTGGGACACTTAAAATATTTAACAGCAGAGTAATGCACACAGCGGCCGGCTGTCTCAGAGTCTAACAGGTAAGATCGAAGAAGACGGTCTGGAAATTGCAGCAAAGCAGTCTCCAAAAAATAGATCGCAGGGATCTAATGGTATACCTGCTAAATTTTATCAGGTTTTCTAGACGCAAATGTAATCTAAATTACTTCTTGTGAGCTCAGATCTAATGAATTTAGACACCGACAACCCACAGTACTTCCTGCTCATAACCGTATTTCTTATTCCGAAAAATCGAAGTTGTGTACCAAACTGTAACCTAAAACCAACTACACTGCTCAAAAGTGATTATAAAATTGTACCTCACATTCTCATGTGAAGCCTTAAGATGATAACGAATGAGGTAATCGGCCAGTACGAGACTAGTATGGGCAAGGACATATTTATTGTCTAAACCGTGTACGGATAATTAGATAGTATAGCAAGGGCAGAATTCCTCGATATCAAATGCGCCACAATGACATTAAATTTCGAAAAGGTCTACGAAAGGGTAACCCATCAGTAAGTTCTCAAAACGATCCTCGCTTTGGGGCTTTCCACAACGTTTTATTAACATCATCAGCAGGATCTTAAAGAGCATATAATAGTAAATGGCCAGCTGACCAGAAGTATTCAGATCAAGAACTGAGTACGACAGATTGCCCGATGTTGATGGCCAAATCTGCCATTGCTATCGAACCCTTGCTAGCTATCTTAGGGCAATACCTACAGAGGCTGTGCATACGCGTTCAACAAATTGTTTGTAAGCCCTATGCAGACGATGAGGTCTCGAGCTTACAAATGAATAAGGCGTTGGAATGGCATTACAGGTCATCAACAAACACGGTACGGTATCGTTTGCATAGTTAACTATTACCAAATGAGCGTTATGAACATGGGTTGCGGAATATCTCTGTAGAATATACAACAACTAATAGTTCTGTCCGATATGTCAATTTTAGGTTTAGATTGCAGTTGCCATTTAAACACTCTTTCGTAGCAAACTACAGAAAACCACTTGCAAGAGCGAGAGCGAGCGTCAACATTTGTCAGTATGTACATCGTCTCCAAAAAATGAGCTACGTAGGACAGCACCTACCAGTGCTAAGTGATACAGCTAGAAGAATATGGTACGTCTTATGCCACTTTGTAACTCGTGGAAATATGCGACTATTCGAGGTTAAATTTGACTCATTAACTGTATCAGTTGAAAACGGAGGATTAAGGCTCACTGACCCTGGTATGAAGTCCAAAGCGTTATTTCTGTGTAACATGTTCTATAAATTTCTGAGAATATGCGTTTGGAGCACAGCATTGCATGGTACTGAAACATGGACTGTCGGAAAACCGGTACAGAAGAGAACTGAAGCATCTGATACGTGGTGCTACAGACGAGTGTTGAAAATTTGGTGGACTGATCAGGTAAGGAATGGGGAGGCTCTGCGTAGAATCGGAGAGCAAAGGAATATGTGCAAAGCACTAACAAGGAGAAGTGACAGGATGACAGGACATCTGTTAAGACATCAGGGAATGACTTGCATGGTACTAGAGGGAGCTGTAGAGGGCAAAAACTGTAGACGAAGACAGAGTTTGGTATACATCCAGCATATAGTTGAGACCGTAGGTTGCAAGTACTACTGTCTGATGAAGAGATGGGAACAGGAGAGTAATTCGTGGTTGGCCGCATCAAACCAGTCAGAAGACCGATGACTCAAAAAAATAATTCTAGCTTTGGAAGAAAACACCTAACAGCTTCATGACCAACATATTACAAGAATTTCTACCACAAATTAGAACCTACCTGTAGCCGATCAGTAAGGTCTAATTGTTTTCGTCCTTTTAAACAATATATTTATAGTCTAACTTACCTTCAAACCACAATCAGTGTACAGAATATGACTAAATTAAAAAAAAATGTATACCTGAACTTGTTCGAAAGCAAACATAGAATTACGATTGAACAAAAATACCCCGATCAGTTCTGGAACGTTGTCTGGAAAATGTCTGTACCGCCTTCTACCCAGTAACCTCAAAGCGACGTATTACAAGGCCGTCAACAGGAAATTTGGAGACCAGTTCCAAACTTCAGGTCATCCACTTCACAGATTCATCGAACTGTCTGTCCAGCAGTCTGCTGAATACTGAAGAACATACACCACTGGCCACTAAAATTGCTACACCACGAAGATGACGTGCTACAGACGCGAAATTTAACCGACACGAAGAAGATGCTGTGATATGCAAACAATTAGCTTTTCAGAGCATTCATACAAGGTTGGCACCTGTGACGACACCTACAACGTGCTGACATGAGGAAAGTTTCCAACCGATTTCTCACACACAAACAGCAGTTGATCGGCGTTGCCTCATGAAACGTTGTTGTGATGCCACGTGTAAGGAGCAGAAATGCGTACCATCACGTTCCGAATTTGATAAAGGTCGGATTGAAGGCCTATCGCGATTGTGGTTTATCGTATTGCGACATTGCTGCTCGCCTTGGTCGAGATCCAATGACTGTTAGCAGACTATGGAATCGGTGGGTTCAGGAGGGTAGTACGGAACGCCGTGCTGGATCCCAACGGCCTCGTATCACTAGCAGTCGAGATGACAGGCATCTTATCCGCATGGCTGTAACGGATCGCGCAACCACGTCTCGATCCCTAAGTCAACAGATGGGGACGTTTGCAAGACAACAACCATGTGAACGAACAGTTAGACGACGTTTGCAGCAGCATGGACTATCAGTTCGGAGACCATGGCTGGGGTTATTCTTGACGCTGCATCACAGACAGGAGCGCCTGAGATGGTGTACTCAACGACGAAGCTGGGTGCACGAATGGCAAAACGTCATATTTTCGGATGAATACAGGTTCTGTTTACAGCATCATGATGGTCGCGTACGTGTTTGGCGACATCGAGGTGAACGCACATTGGAAGTGTGTATTCGTCATCGCCATACTGGCGTATCACCCGGCGTGATGGTATGGGGTGCCGTTGGTTACACGTCTCGATCACCTCTTGTTCGCATTGACTGCACTTTGAACAGTGGATGTTACATTTCAGATGTGTTACGACCCGTGTCTCTACCCTTCATTCGATCCCTGCGAAACCCTACATTTCAACAGGATCATGCACGTACGCATATTGCAGATCCTGTACGGGCCTTTCTGGATACAGAAAATGTTTGACTGCTACCCTGGCCATTATGTTCTCCAGATCTCTCACCAATTGAAAACGTCTGGTCAATGGTGGCCGAGCAACTGCCTCGTCACAATACGCCAGTCACTACTCTTTAGGAACTGTGGTATCGAGTTGAAGCTGCATGGGCAGCTGTACCTGTACACGCCATCCACGCTCTGTTTGACTCAATGCCCAGGCGTATCAAGGCCGTTATTAAGGCCAGAGGTGGTTGTTCTGGGTACTGATTTCTCAGGATCTATGCACCCAAACTGCATGAAAATGTAATCACATGTCAGTTCTAGTATAATATATTTGTCCAATGAATACCCGTTTATCATCTGCATTTCTTCTTGGTGTAGCAATTTTAATGGCCAGTAGTGTAGATTAGTGTGCCGGCGCGGGAGCGTTCACCTGTACGCGTGCTCTAGTCGTTTTACGAGCACGCGTACCCGCTGGCGAACGGGCCCAGGCGGGTTGCATCATGCAGCCTCACAGGCGTTCAGCGGCCAACGCGGCACTACGTTTGCGATTTTTTTAAAAAGTGTTGCATCCTTTAGCCCCCGTTCACCAGATGTACGTCTAGCGATTGGCGGCTGACGCAACAGATCAGACTTTATTAATAATTGTAGTACAGGGTTACATCACTAGTTACAGTTATATTCTCAGCAAGTACACCAAGTCCTTTTATCCATACATGTATTTTTTCATCATTACTAATTGGTAGATCATCAGACAAAAGCTAGCCAGTATAAACCGAAAAGCCCCCATTACCAGAAAGCCAGTAAATTGTTTAAATCCCCGTAACGTGTCGTAATAGCCCACAAAAAGGACTGCCGTAAACTGGATAAAGGCCACGCAGTACATTACTTTCTGACGGAAGATGACAAAAACAAAAAGGATTTCTGGCTATACGTCGACGTACAGCATAACAACATAAAGGCAAGAGACTATAAGAAGATATTAGCTCATCTACGTCATATCTGGACGAAAGAATGAGCAGAAATTGACTGAATCACATAAAGAAAAGCAGACATTTTATGGATTTATTTTCTACGTTATAAATCGTTTCTAATTTATGTCCGTAAATTAACAACAAGTTATTCTTTTCTTTTCAATGCAACAGAGAAGAGACACTTGGTATGGTTCTAACGAATGTAATTGGGAAACATTATTTTCCAAAATAATAACAGAGGTTATTTAAATTATATTCCCATGTGAAAAGATATATAACTCTTGAGGAAATTTTTATCATGGAGAAGCGACTAGTTTCACATTGCATATATAAGTTAAATCGAAATAACAATTAAGTTTATTTTAAACGAGTGAGTTTCTTTGGTGAAAAGGTACAGACTTACTGGAACTGCAATCAAAAGAAGAGAAAAAGCGAAATAGGTGGTGTAGGGTAAAGCACGTACCTGTAAACTGAGAAATCGCAGGATCGAATTCCTTTAAACTAGCCTTCATGCCTCAAAGATGTGCGAAATCACTGGCAACGAATCTTGTTTCGAATTGCACGTTAATATGTAGGTCCCCTTTCCGCGGTCCAATAATTGTGGTAGATTAGGGATACGAAATATACCGAGAGGCGTCCGTCTGATAGACAGCCACTATCCACTGAGCCACACGGATTATTACTTATTACACGACCGCCCTCCTGGGATCTTCTTCAGGATATTCTGGTGCTTCCGGTTAGCTGAAGACTGTCAGAGACCAGTGTCACATGCAATTGAAAGCCTGATCTCCATTATTTAACTTCAACCAAAGGGTTCAGATGCGGTTATGGCGCTAGCTTTTATGTCTTCAAATAATACCCCGCTATTAAATCTGACCCACATGTAAATAAACGCAATATGACTACGATATCTAAAATATCTGAGGGCCGAGAACTTTCGCTAAACGTAACGAAAAAAGATGTGGACCAGAAATTACCAAGACAAAATTGAAATTACAGCATTCATTGTAGACCCCAAGCACCTGTTCATTGTGTATGTACGGATATTGTATCTTATAAATACTGATTGAGCGGGACGAGTGTTTTTACCATGTGTGCGCTATAGTATCCAATACTCCAGAAAAAAACTGAGCTTCTGTGGTAGCAGAAATTATCTCCATGACTCCGTCTCGTCACGTGTCTCGATGTTGCACAGAGATGCACATTTACTAATATAGTTGACGATTATTACCCCCCTTACAGTCTCGGATGGTACATTAGAAAAGGATAATGATACTTAAATGTTCTATTGACGTTGAAAACGTCAGCAAAGACATAAAATTCTCACTCCAAATACGACTATAAAGTGTATCGGGAAAAGAAATCTAATTTTTCATTGTCTGAAGGGCCACGTGATTCACAATACCATAAATGCAACGTGAATATGTGAAGTGAGCTATAGTTTTACCATAATCCAGAAAAACTGTGCCTAACTTTAGATCACGATACTAAGTTTTTATACTATGAAGAAAATCGCCATGGGCTTTCGTAACGGCAGCAGGATCAGAAGTCTCCCTTTGTGCTCCATAACGAGATACACCACCAAGCATTCTGACAGATCGGTGCCTGTGAAGATTCTCTCGTTCCTACAAGATATACCATTCGGCAACTATCTACAGAGTCACCCCGCTAGCAGAAAGTTGTAACTGCAGAACTTTGAGGCTAACAAGCGACTTTCGCAGCGAGTAAGATTCTGTTGTATGAAAGGTGTTTACGCCAAAGCAGACGTCTTTCAGAGCCTTCCCGCACTTATTGTGAAGAAGTGGAGTTATTGGGTGACATTCTCCCGGATTCTATTGGTCAGCCCTCGTCATTGCCTACTTAGCGAAACTGCCAGTGCAAGGGATAGCAAATGCTTGTCAAAATGTTACTGTCGTGCCGCAGCCGTGGCAGCACCCTATTCCTTTTCTAAGAACATCGTGCACTGTGGCTGCGTATTAACTTCTATGATGGCGGGAAGCCTCCAAGTTTGATGCCTATAGTCATCTTCTCTATTGAAATTACATTAGTTATTCGGAATCTCAACAGCTTCTTGGAAATTTCACATGTAAATGTTATTTTCCTTGCCTATAAGCAGTAGAGGTAGGGGTGTAAATGTGGAAACCCACTTTGTTTATGCTGTATAAAAGAAATATTTGCTTCTCTTTCAGCTTCAAAAATTAGCCAAAGCTAATTCATAATGTTTTAGCAATGAATATAGTATTATGAAACACAAAAACTAATTATGTTAAAAATTAAAAAACATTTTCTGCTTGCAAAACAACTCATTAATTTTTCAAGAAGTGCGGATAATGTGGAAAAGCCTTAAATTTGTGGAAAACTGACTACTTCAAACGAAAACTATTAAAAATTTTTGAAATTATTTTATTTTATATTAAATTTAAATTACACAAAATATTTTTAACGCAACTGTAATAGAAAAATAATTCATAAGCGAAGTTCACTTGCAAAAATCGGATATGTAGATATCTCCTTCATTTCCGGCACACAAAGAGTGACTTCACTCCTCACACACTACACACTTAATCCACAATTCTCCCTGAACGTCTTTGGAAAATGGGCCTCCACAAAAAATACAAATGGCATCTTCTTCAGTAGGTTTACCTTCCCCAACTGGAAGATCCAAATCTGACTCGCCTGGAGAGACAGTTGGTGCACTGGGCTCTTCATCTGAGTCCTCAGATAACTTAAGGAGCGTATAGTGTACTCAGCTTACAAAATATCAGAAAACTTGTCTACAGCTTCTTTGTTGAACCCATTTGCTCTCCAGAATGAGGTCCCCATAGGTTTGTGGATTGCGAGTTTATTTCTGTGTCATCTAAGAAAAATGTCAAACCAAGCTCAACCTGCAGAATTTTAAGTAAAAGGATGATTAACATTATTTCTTTCCGCTAGCTGATATGCCTTTGTCTTGGCATCTAATCTGGCGAAGCCATAGAAGCGATTATCCATTTCAACTGTTTCTCGATAGTATCAGGTAGTACATGCTTACGTCCAAGTCTCAAAGAAACACATTCTTCAGGTGACATATCACTACGCACAAAACTTTGAAGCGTCGTCTGAGGTACAATGAAAGATTTTACTGTTCTTCTTAACCCCATCTGCTGTTCTTTTAAGGCTATTATAGCCTTAATCATGTTTCCAGCATCCCACTTCTTCACAATAGCTCTTGGTTTCCGATCAGTTAGTTTTCGTGGCATCTAGAACCAGATGAGAAACGTATTGCCGGCCGGTGTGGCCGTGCGGTTCTAGACGTTACAGTCTGGAACCGCGCGACCGCTACGGTAGCAGGTTCGAATTCTGCCTCGGGCATGGGTGTGTGTGATATCCCTAGGTTGGTTAGGTTTAAGTAGTTCTAAGTTCCAGGGGACTGATAACCTCAGAATTTAAGTCCCATAGTGCTCAGAGCCATTTGACCCATTTTTTTGAAAACGTATTAGAAGAATGTATCTGATGTTGGTACTGTGGAAAAGTTTCCACAGTGCCATTGTATGTATGCTTCCACATCACCTACACAATAGCCATTTTGAATTTCGGTAGATTACATTAAGCAACTATCCATTTAAGGTTGACAAATGACTGCCAAAACCTTCTATGCACCTCCCTTTATAAGCTATTAGACGTAAAGAAAAGATAACTACAAAGTATGTAAATAAATGTAATACCAAAACTTACCTCGAAAAAGGTTTAGAAATTGCGCGTACGTAAATTGCATCACTGTCACCGGGTCTGTTGCTCAACTGACTGCTAACCCTCTACCGAGACAAATAGTAACTATTGCTACAATTTCTGGCTGCCCCGCTCGAGTGCAGCACTCTGCAGGTCAGATACTAGACATTTCCACATTACCCACACGCTTCCACATTTACATCCTTATCTCTACGTTTTTAAAATCTATACCTTGATCACAGTGCTCTTCGGATGCGGAGCAACTGTCGAAAATATGAGACGGAGTGTAGGGCCTGTACGCTATCGCACCGCCGCCTTAGGGACCTCTCTAGGGAGTTTTCCTATTAATTGGCTCAACTGTTGTGTTTCATGTTTGCTCTGGAGCAAATTCGTCGTGTTTGAAGCCGAAAGATTCGCATTTTGCGAACGCATTGTTACCGCTTGCCGATATACTGGCGAGTGCGGAGGCAGCTGATTGGTATTGTGGAAATAAAGAGGTCGATTTTTAATTGCCTTTGCTACGTCCTGTTCTTTTTTCCGCCACGGTGCATTCTCGCTGCTCCTCCCAAGGTGTAGGGTATTTGCGACCCTGGGTTCGTTGCGATGAACCGATAACCGCGTTTATCGAGGCTGAGGACTGGCTCTGATGTGGATTATAATTAAAGTTAAACTTTCAAAACGCTGTATAAATAACACCACTGGTCAGAATGACGTCAAGTTGCAACAGAATATTATCAGAGAAGGGGGAAAACGTATGGAAGAAGAAAAAAATGGTGTGAAAATGGCGCTGTATGTGTCAGAATACGTAAATGAAAACACCGGTCCTGCGCAAGGCCCACTGAAGATGGTATAAACACGCTGGGTACACAGCCTTTCCTCCTTTCGCATCTGCGACGTTGGCCAAGCCTGTCTCATTGTAGGATGGCGCTCTGGTTGTAAAGATGTGTTACAAGAATGATGACTGTGCATAGTCGCTCTGCAGAAGTTCTGGACACGGAAGGGTCTGAAAAAGGCGTCGGTCCCGTGGCTGTCGTGGATCTGGAGAAAATTATTCGGAAATTCGAAAAGACGGGTTCTTTTGGTGTGCAACCTGGCAGAAGGTGGGAGGTAGTCAGTGGAAGCAGCGGTCACAGCAATGCAGAAGGAGACGAGTGGTGGTGAGCGAACGTGTAGTGCACGGTGAACTGCCCGAACATTGGACATATTCGTGAAAACGGTGTGTAAAATCCTGCGATACATCCTTCTTTGCTATGTATTCAAAATTGTCCATGAGCACGAGTTGTATCCTGTTGCCCTGACACCAAGAGAGAGCCTTGCTTTAGAATTTCTTGCTCACATGGAAGTGGACAATGATTATCGGTGAAAGATTTAGTGGACAGACGAAGCCCACTTCACTCTAACAGGATATGTCAATACACATAATTGTCGAATATGTGAAATGGAAAATTCACACTCATATCAACCAGTACCATTTCATCATGAAAATTCACTGTGTGGTGCGGGGTTTAAGGCATGATTTATCATACGGTTATATTTTTTCGAAGAGACAGGTGCATCCGGTCGTGTTACCTGTACCGTCACTCGTAAGCGCTATGAGTGTCTTTTGCGCAACCACGTCGTTCCAGCTCTCCAACAACGTGGATGTGTGGATTGAATCATTTTAATGCAAGATGGCGCTTGTCCGCACATTGCAAATCCACTTAAGCAGCTGCTGAAGCGCCATTTAGGAAATGCTAGAATTATCAGCCGCCATTTCCCTACAGCCTGGCTGTCCCGATCACGTGACCTTAATCCGCGTGACTTTTGGCTGCCGGGCTATCTGAGAGATGTTGTGTTCAGTGTTCTGATTGCAAAATTAGCTGCGTTGAAGGCACTCATTGCACAACACATTCACAACGTGACCCCGGAAACAATTCTATTAGCTGTGAAACATGCTATTTCCCAATTTCAACCTGCTGCGGAAAACGGTGGACAGCATATTGATCATGTTTCACCCCAGTCACAAGGAAATTAACAGACCGATATGATTTCGATCGAAGCTTTTTTGTCGTTTTTGGTCTCAGGACAATTAAAAGCCGATGTGATTCCTGCGTTTTATGCGGTTTTTGGCCTCAGAACAGTTAGAAACCGATGTGACTGATGCTTTATATGCTTTTTTGGCTTCAGGACAATCAAAAACCGATGTGATCTATACTTTTTAAGCAGTTTTTGGCCTCAGGACGATTAAAAACCGATGTTTCCCATCCGATGTGCTGTGACCTTGCCGTGGTGGATGAGCTTATGTAACTAACAGTATCACACCTGTACACGCATGCACACTGAATAGTACTGTTTGTTTAACACCAAACGTATACCTTAGGCATTGTTATATGATTCATTTGTCATCTGTAGTCGACCACAATTATATTATGTGCTTACATCGCCCTCTGTTGGTACATTTTGTTACTATACATTTTCTTCTTCCATACGTTTTCCCCCTTCTCCGATAATATTCCGTTGCAATTTGACATCATTCTGAACAGTGGTGTTATTGTTACAGCGGTTTGAAATTTTTACTTCAATTATAATCACCTTGTACATCATCACGAAACAAGCTCCACAAAGGGAAGACGAAGACGTCCGTAAGAAAAAGCGGAACCTTCGGACGCTAGTGGTAAACAACGACGAGGCCCAGAGAGTGTTTAAACGTAGGTATATTCTAGGTTTCCTTTCAGGATTAAGAAGTACTAGAAGTCAGAAGATCCTTGGTAGTGCCAGCGCTGTGACTCAATCATGGTGGTCAGAATTTTAGTCTGAAGCCACGACGTGTCAAATTTGCCTGCTCAAATCTGACTGAACTGTAAGTAGTTGAGGAAAGTCGAACCCACTTGCGCGAAATGCAGGGCCAAACACCTGGCCAACTACCGAAATTACGAGGCGTATCAGAAACTGTGCGCAACCAGAAGCAGCAGGAAACTGCCCCACTGGCCTGGACGACAGCCCACGCCGTCAGCGTCCCAGGAGACGCAGGGCAGAGGGGGCGAGCTCACAACCTTGAAATGTGAACTGAAAGAAATGGGAACGATGTTTGTTGGGCTTAACCTGAACAAAATGGTCAAGAGGATTAGGGAGACCATGCTAGCGGTCAGAGCTGAGTGCAATGAATTCACTAAGGTGATCATAATTACACAAGCAGTAATATTACTCCTCGATGGCCCATAGACATCGAAACTTCAGTATATTAAGTAGAAACGCCCATAGCATTTCTGACGAGAACATTAATTTGCAGTCATTTCTAGAGCAATGCTGTAGATGTCGCCGGCATTACAGAGAAGCATCTATCACCATCGACCGATTCAAGATGCGAAACAACTCTGTCCACGGGCGGATGGACTCGATCGTCACAGCCATGGCAGTGGTGTAGCCGTTCTCTTGAGTCAAAGAATTAGCCACCAAACAATCGGTATGCCAAATCTGGTCACGGTAGATGCTGCAGGTATAGAATTGAAAATAGATAACGATATACTTACCATACTACATATCCTCGCGTAGCTAAATCACAGCACAGAACCTTCAGGTACTAATGGGCAATTTGAGGTGTATAATAGTGGGAGGGGACTTAAACGTCAAGCACATTTACTAGGGTTGCAATTCCATAAACTCCACCAGCAGGAGCATGAGATTGGGACGGTTTGTCAAAGGTGAACTTTCCATGAGGGTAATCGCTTCTGAGGAGACTACTCACGTCCCTACCAAGTCCAGTTCACGCCGGATATCCTATATACTTCCCTACCCAAGGGCCTGCCGTGGAGAACGGCGACCACAGTTCATTATGAGCTGGACTCAGACCAAATGCCAGTTGTCGAAGACCCAGACAGGAACATGGTGAACACAACATAAAGAATGGTCAGAAAGAGTCTGAAAGGAAATAACAGTGTAGTAGGGTAGGTTACGACAAGAAATAATTCTTAAGAAGAAAATTCGATACATGGCGCCGTTACCGAGTTAATTAACATTTAAGTAAGCCAATCGGGCCGTTGCGCATGTAAATTCAAGCGGCCCGCTAGAGACGGTGTCTCAAAACGTGCTCATCGTTTAGTTTCCTAAAACCGAGCAAGATGTCAATACAAAACCTAGACTTGGGACGCTGGCAAAGATAGAAACCGAGCGAAAGGTTGAGAAGACTCGTGTGCTACCATTTACGATATGAGAACAACTGATAATATTTATATCTCGCAAGCCACTTTAATCTGCGGGGCCTACGGCGTTATTGGCTAACTTCAATCCTAATTAACCCAGAAACGGAGCAACATATCGAATTTTCACCGTAACACTTTGTTCTCAGTACAAACTACTCTTGCAGCACCCTTACAAACTTTTCAGACTTTTTCTGCCCACCCTGCATGGGACTGATTAGGAGCAATATAGAACAGTGGTAGGACAACATCCGGAGTACATACCACCTCAAATGTGGAACGAAAGACAGGTGGGGGACGCGGACCTGGTCCAGTCTGGGAGGTGTGTTGTTCTCTAGACATCTGATGATGGAACTCATAAAGCGATCGGAAACCGGTCCGAATTGTGTTTCTGTCGTAATGTCTCTCGGTTGATCCAGTCGACCGACTGTTTCTCTCTTCTGGTCTTCACTCTCGTCATCTCCGATGACGTGAGTTCGGAATTGTAACTCTAATGACATCGCCGGTACTTTTGCTTTTTCCTCTTCTTCATAAACTAATCGATTTTCTCCTCACAGCTCCATGTCTACCCTGGGTGTAGCCTTCTGCGCTTTCATTATTCAGTGTTTGCTACGGATCAATGAGTCTTTTCTTCCCAGCACAGGCCTTTCCACTCTTGTAATTTTTCCTTCAACTGGGGCAGTCGAGTATGTTACAAATGTCCTCCAGATCTGTGCTCGCCAGCAAGCACCAGGATGACAACCGAACCTGAAGCTACGGATCTACGCCGCGACGTCTGCAACCTGACTGATACTAAGCAGCACGTGAGGAATGATTGGGACCGTTAACGATATCCTACCGATCGTCGTTTGCTTAGGTGGCTCGAAGGCTAGGTGAAGGAAAAATTGCAAGAATACAAAGGTCTCTGCTGGGAAAAAGGACTCAGTGATGGTAGCAAAAAATGAATAACGTATGTAATATCATAAAAGCGCAGAAGGCTACTCCCAGGGTAGACATGCAGCTGTGATGAGAGAATGGATTAGCCGGCCGCGGTGGTCTCGCGGTTCTAGGCGCGCAGTCCGGAACCGTGCGACTGCTACGGTCGCAGGTTCGAATCCTGCCTCGGGCATGGATGCGTGTGATGTCCTTAGGTTAGTTAGGTTTAAGTAGTTCTAAGTTCTAGGGGACTGATGACCACAGCTGTTAAGTCCCATAGTGCCCAGAGCCATCTTAGAGAATGGATTAGTTTATGAAGGAGAGGAAAAAGCAAAAATACTAGCGACATCATTAGAGTCACAGTTCCGAACTCAAGTCATCAGGCGACCAGAGTGGAGGCCAGAAGAGAGAAATAGTTGGACGAGTGGCTCAACCGAGAGACATTACGACAGAAATACAATTCGGACCTGTTTCCGATCGCCTTATGTGTTCCTTCATCAGATGTCTGGAGAGCAACAAACCTACCAGACCGGACAAGGTCCACGTTCCCCCCTGAAACAGTTACATCCTTCCGCAGTCGCACCAAATTATACAACCAATGCCTCTCCCTAACCTACTTACCAACCATCTGAAAAACTGATCAGGTTATAGCCCTAACCCTAATAAAATTCTCGTGTTCCTCCAAAGCTGCAGACCAATTTCGATCCTGTGCTTTCTAGGGAAAGTCGACGAGTGTCTTATCCACAAAGACCTGACCCAGTTCCTCTAAGATAGCAACGTAATCACTTCTGAGCAGTTTGGCTTCCGACGAGAACGTAACACCAGCCATTCCTGCGTATGGTGGAACGCGTGTGCATGGTGAGGGGCAGGAAACACAGATCAGGAGCAATCTTCCTCGATTTCGAGAAAGCAGTCGACAAAGTCTGTCATGATGGCTTAATTTAAAAATTACTCAAACTAGATATTTCAGGACACATGATTAGCCTGATTGTCTCGTTCCTGGCAACGAGTCAGTACTCTTTTAGGTGCGGCCAACATGTCCATACGACCAGGAATGCTGTGACCGGGTAACGCGGGGGCCGGTTCTACGCCCCGTACTTTACACACACTGTACCAACGATGTGCCAAAAGTGGCGGTCGGTGAAATTGCTCTCTACACAGACCACACGGAAGTGTACAAAAGCAGCAGCAGTCCAAACCTCATATCCCGAAAGCTGTACCAACATCTTGACGTCATCACCAAATTGTGTAACATCTGTAAAGTAAAAATAAATCCAGAAAAGCGTGTTAAAGTCGTGTTCACGATGAAGATAAGTACCGCTAACAGACGAGTCTCTGTTCCTACAGTTTGTCGGAATGGAGCGGCTTGGCGATGTATCTGGGCTTACCACTCAATTGGCGCCTGATGTGCGCTAAACAGATTAACAGGGCGAGAACCTAGGGTTTCCTTGCTTTTTGCCAACTGTATCCACTCCTAAAGGGCGGAGGTGAAAGAAAAACACCAAGCTAATGTAGTAAAAGAGTGTCATCCTGCGAACAGTCATGTATGATTCAGAGAGATATGATAAATGGCAGCAAGTACACACTTGAACAAATTTCAGTCTTTCCACAGCAAAGTCCTTCGCATCATCGCAGACGCCGACCGATGCACGCCGCACACATATTAGGGACCTATTACACGAGCCACTCAGGAATTGGGATGAAATGATGATGAAGACAACACACAACCAATTCCCTGAGTGGAGAAAATACCCGACCCAGCCGGTAATCGAACCCGGGCGCGTAGGATGGCAGTTCGCCACGCTGACCACTCAGCTATCGGGGCGCACGGACAATAATTATAAATGATCCCTATCACTCAGATACATAAACACAGCCATTTTCCATTAATCATTAAAGCCATGCTGGAAGTCAGATGGGCGTAGCCCTGTGGTGTTTTGACGAAATAAAACACAGACAATTAGTTCTCCTGATGTTCCTCTGGTGCAAATTTCACACTTTGTTTTAATGGTGTGTGGAGATCACTTTCGCTCTTATACACTTTGCCACAGCCACACTCCCGCAGTTTCGAAATGACAGAGTGCAACCTTTTTGCTCCGGAGAAAACAATAATTGCCGGAAGAATTCCACCCAATAATCCCACTTCTTCAGAACAAATGTTGGAGAGATATCTTACCCACCTGAATAGCCGCAAGTGTTTACATAGCCGCTTCCAGGACTGGGAGGTGTGCCAAACCCGGATAGAACTCCTGGCGAATTAACGAAGATGGGTATTCCTGCCAGCCTAGATGTGGTTTTTAAGCGGTTTCTCACATCCCACTAGACGAATACCGAGATAACTTCTATGTTCCACCTAATATACACGCAACACAAATCTTTAGAACCCTTTCTCAAACTTGCACACTGAATTTACTCTTACACGCAGACAGATTGGGTCCACCGCTTCTGTCTTAGGGAATGAATAGCTGACTGATGACCTTATCTGTCTCGTTTCCTTAAACACTTACTCATCATCATCAGAACACCCTTTTATAAGCGAACGTAACATTTGTTTTTAACAGTGGTCGGCCAATCAGGAGTACCAGAAAATCCTCATTTTGGAATTGAGAAACCAGGGAGATTCTCTCCTCGTTATACATACCCACTCCTTCATCGTATTTCGTATAGGCTTGTAAATGAAATTTTACCAATTTGTTCCATATTCCCAAGGCAACCAACGGCTACTAGCATAATATACTAAACCAAAGTTGTCAGGGGACTTATCAATCGATCTGAGTATCATACGTCACAAGACTAACTATCTGTCGATAGCTCTGTGATTTTGACCAGTAAGCAAGAAGTATCCCGCATTTAAACCTCTCCGCAACTCGTTACAATGACCTCTGAATCCCAGTATTATGAAATGTTATCCACTGTTTTCTGAGAATTCAGTACAACCAGCAGTTGAAACAATCCGTTATATAAGACTGCATTCTCGTGGCTTCGTGGCCGATGTAGCGTAAATTACTGATTCAGTAGTTGGGTAATGTACTGTCTGCCATCGGGTTCCCCTAAATGGCAGGCAGCACCGCATAATAGCCACGCTATGAGGGAAACAAACCAACAGCTAAACAGGCAAAGGCATCAGGTAAACACGCCGAAGATTCCAGTCGATTAATAGGAACCTTTCCTTGCAGAGGTCGCCGCCACATATCCGGCCACGGATTCCTACGCCGGGTTTCTATTGGCTCCAGCTCACTATATAGGCCCGGCCGGTCGAAGGCAGACCAGTCTTCGTCCGCTGCTAATGGCAACCGCTATAGCAGAGTCTCCGAGAAGATATCACCGAAGACGC
Organism: Schistocerca americana; assembly: GCF_021461395.2. Lineage (NCBI taxonomy): Eukaryota > Metazoa > Arthropoda > Insecta > Orthoptera > Acrididae > Schistocerca > Schistocerca americana. The sequence goes on along the minus strand of NC_060130.1, from coordinate 419,183,763 downwards.
TGTACTGCACCGCCGATCGAAGTACCAGCCGACCGAGAGGAACCACATCTCTGGCTATATCGACGGACGTCTACATCTATTGTACAGCCAGCTATTGTACTGTAGAAGAAGTTACGTTCAATAAACTCTTAGACAACACAACAGTGGCGACGAGTAAGGATTCGACTACCCAAAGAAGATAGAACCACAACTGCAACAGCAGAATCTATCAGTCCAACAGGTACTGAATCAACTTTTTCAACAGTTCGCGATACTGCAGCAGCAACTGGTTGCCGAAATTCAAAGTCTTCACCGTCCACCTACACCGCCAGCGTTCCCGGCATTCTATGAAGACGCTGAAGATTGGGAAACATACGAAAAGAGGATTCGTCAGCATTTCCGGATTCATCAGGTATCCCAGGAAAATGATCAGAGCCTATTTTCTTTCTTGGAATGTCTCCCGTATGTACGTGCTCCTGACGAAATTCCAGCCACGTGATCCTGACAGTCTTACCTTCACCGCCATATGTGAGTGTCTCACCTCCTACTATCGCCGCAGATATCACGTCATGGCAGCAAGAGTGGAATTCCACCAGTGTCGAAAGAAACCCGATCAGACGTACCGACAATGGGCTGCTGAACTCCAAGGCCTCGCTCGGAAGTACATCTTTGTCACACGCATATCCCGGGAATCTTACGCAGATAAAATGGTCTGGGATCACCTGATCCAAGCAGCCCCAGACGCGGCTTTCATCCACGACGCCTTAAAGTTGCAGGAACCGTCGCTAGATCAAATCATAGAACTTGCATTCAAGTTTGAAGTTTCCACTGCAGGTGAACGCAGATTGGAAACGTGAGCCGACGTCGCAGCCATCCGAGAAGAGTCTTCCGACGTCCAGGAGGACGTCGCGGCAATATTCACGCCTTCACGCCGCACTCCCCAGCACAACACCCCGGCATCTTCTCAAAGTACGAAAAAAAAAAGACGGTCGTTCCAGGAAGACAACCAGCAGCCGCCCCCGGGCCAGCACTGCCGCCGCAAGGAACCCCTGCGCCTTCCATTTTGTCCGGGATGCTACTCCCAGCATGAACGCGAGGATTGTCCTGACCGCTGGGCGACGTGTCGCCGTTGGCGTCGGGACGGGCACCTTGCATCTGTCCAGGCGCTCCGACACCGTGGCGTCCATGGACATCAATCAAGTTGTGTCTTCGGCGTCCCCCAAACTGCATATTGATGTCATCATATTGGGTAAGCCAGTTCGAATGCAGGTCGATACAGGGGCTGCGGTATCCCTGCTCAGTTATACTACCTACAACATTTTAGGAGCGCCAAGCCTTCAACCGGCTCCTCGACGCCTCCTTACGTACAACAGACAGGAAATCGCTTTGTTGGGGCAGTTCACGACGGTAGTTTCTTACAAATCTGTGAGTCGTACGATTTATTTTCTGATAGTCAACAGTTCCGATGCTACCGACCCGATGTTCAGCGCGGTTGGCCCAGCTGTGCTCCCACCCGCGACCAGCAGCACCTTCGGTTCTTTTTTTTTATCCGCCATCAGCTGTCGGCGGTGGATGGTGTCCTATTGTGGGTAGACCCTACGTCCACTCTGCGTGTGGTCGTTCCCCAGCATCTACGGACCGAAGTCTTGTGTCTCTTACATCAAGGTCATTGGGGAATCGCTCGCACCAGGCGTTGGCCCGTCGTCACGTCTTTTGGTTCGGGCTTACCAGTGACGTCACTCACATGGTTCAGAATTTCTCCACGTGCGCCCAACAGCTGTCCCGGCCCCCTCAAACCTTCCTCTCTCGGCCTAATCCGGCAGGTCCCTGGGATCACATTCATTAGGACTTCGCCGGCCCCTTCCTCGACTACCAATGGCTTCTCGTTACCGATGCCTTTTCACACTTACCGTTCGTTATCCGTTGTACCAGCACCACCTCGGAAGCGACCCTCGCTGCTCTCCATAAAGTTTTTTCCTTGGATGGGATGTCGCTAACAATTGTTACTGATAACGGCCCTCAATTCCGGAGCCAAGAATTCGCGACGTTTTGTTCTGCCAACGGCATCCAACACGTCCTCACTCTGCCCCTTCACCCACAATTGAACGGCGAGGCCGAACACCTCGTCCGGACATTTAAGGCCCAAATGACAAAATATGCCTCCGCCCACACTTTGGAGGAGTCGCTGACGTTGTTCCTCAGTTCCTATCGGTCAACGCCCATCGGCTCCCGTAGTCCGGCGGAACTTTTGCATGGCCGGCAACCTCGTACCGTTTTGCACTTCCTCCTGCCCGGATCCAAACAACGGGTTCCGACTGCACAGGCTCCCTTTGTTCCGGGGTCCCTTATCTGGGCGCGAGGTTTCGGCCCGAGAGCCGGATGGATTCAGGGGGTGAGCGTCCGGCCGCGAAGCCGTCAGCTCTTTGACGTCCGCATCGCCGACAAAGTGGTCCGCCGGCACTGCAACCATCTCCGGCGCCGGTATCAGGGTTTTCCGACCGCCTCTTCCTTCCGGCAAGCCGCTCCGCCGCCTTCATCCGGCCGCCCGGATGTGCTCCCTCACCCCCATCAGGTAAACACGCCGAAGATTCCAGTCGATTAATAGGAACCTTTCCTTGCAGAGGTCGCCGCCACATATCCGGCCACGGATTCCTACGCCGGGTTTCTATTGGCTCCAGCTCACTATATAGGCCCGGCCGGTCGATCAGCCTTCGTCCGCTGCTAATGGCAACCGCTATAGCAGAGTCTGCAAGAAGATATCACCGAAGCCACTGTACTGCATCGCCGATAGAAGTACCAGCCGACCGAGAGGAACCAGATCTCCGGCTAGATCGACGGACGTCTGCATCTACTGTACAGCAAGCTATTGCATTGTAGAAGAAGTTAGTTCAATAAACTGTTGGAGAACACAACAGGTAATTTGCTCAGATGTGAATTGATGAGTTGTCATTGTGGAAAACTATCGGAAATATCTGGAGATTTAACCCACGTTACTGCTTTCCACAGCCTTCTGATTACCTGATCTTCTTTACTCTACATTAATGCCTTCTTCTTTCCAAATCCAGCACTTAAAATATTGAATTAAGTGCCAGGAAGGCTCCTAAGAAGGAACGTCAAATAAAGCAAAACATTATATACTATAAGAGATATGTAGACGATTCTTCGTTGCTATATGAAGTCTCGAGGGGCAAATTACATCCACTAACCAGCATTTTAAATAGTACTCATCCCACTTTTGTTTTTACAATTGACCACGAGAACTCCAATATACAAAATTTTTACATCTATCCATCTGAAACTGCAACGGCAAACATTGTTTGCTACATACAGGAAGCCTAATTCGACTAATGTAATTATTAATGCTGCTTCCTGTAATACTTCTAAATACTAAAAAGCCTTTCTCAGATCGACGATTCACAGAATACTCAAATTACCTTTTGAATCAGAAGCAATCCATAAAGAAGTAAACATTTTAAAGCAAACTGCTAAGGCTAACTGTTTCAACTCCAGTGCACTTGATTATCTGTTTCATAAGTACCAATGATCTCATTGACAGTCTTTGAATCCCTAAGCACAAAATTACCAAAATTACCTATATGGAGGTATTACTTGACAAAATTAATACACGTTTCAAAAAACTGAATTGACAATAACCTTTACTAGTAAGAACTTCTACGGAATACGCAAAAACATACGTCTAAAAATAAAACAATAGCTATTTAAATTCCCGTGTTTACTAAATATTGTATGACGACTGTGACATACAGTACATTAGCAAAACGGGTCGAAATTTTAGTATTCAGTGTAAAAAAAACTTGTTTCAATAGTATCTCGTTATAAACTGGGACTTGGCCAATACATGACGCATCACAACCACTCTAAAAGACCTGATAACAATAACGTGAAAGTTCTCCTTAATGCATCGAAGGGGTTTTTCCTTAATATATTGGAAGAGTAAGTAATTTATGACCGTTATAGAAACAAACCTTCGTCCAAGTAAAACGAGCAGTTGGACTAAAGATAAAAATATTTTAATGACCTTTATGTAGACATACTATAGAATGTTTCTGTTCCCCTGCTCTTATTTTATTCCTCTTTCTATATTTAAAATAATCATTGTCTTATCGTGCTTGTAAGTATTTTCTATGACTCTTACGTGTCACGTAACTGTAAACAACTATTTCACAATATGTTTTACAGTTTTGACAGCTTATGATTTTTGTGTACAGATATATTCATGGATCTATAACGTTTTATGTCAGTTTCATGACAGTTACATGCTTGTAAATACTTTAATCGAATCTTTCATGACTTTTACGTGTTACTCAGTAGAAAATGACTATTTCATACTTTTGAATGCTTATGTTCTTTAGTCACGACAGCCGCGATTGGTCCATGACATTTTTACAACAGTTTTCTGTCGTAGTGTTAACTTTCATGTGACGTGTAATATGTATTCTTATATTACTTGTTGGTAACATTGTCACATTCGTCTGAGGTATCTGACATGTATTTCTACTTCTATCTTGGATACATACCAGCACTTCTTAACAGCTAGCTGTTATTGCAACTTTGAATTCATATTCCGTTGGAACGTGCATATTGACGCTCCCACGCCGCCTCCATGGTATCCATCGACGTCATTCAAGTTTTATATTTGCTGGCACAGCGCTCTACTAGCAGCGTGCCGTATCTGAAATGCATCTCTACACGCCTGCCTGCATGCCAGTACATTTCAACGCCAGTCGTTGTCGGGGTTTTGAAAGGTTTATATCGATATACAAGTTTTCTGCAAATCCCCACAGATGGCAATCAATACTTCCACAGTTGTTCACCATCGTATTCTTCTCTTGTGTATATTTTTAAGACATTTTGGCGAAATTCTTGTAATGGCTGCTATTTTCATAATGTAATGTATCCATTGCGCATTTGTTATTGACTTTCGCAATACAGTTCTGCGGACATTACTGTAATAACAGTTTTACTTTCTGCGTACCTGATTGGCTACTATTGACGTAATGTGGTATGCAGTGAACGAAGCATAGTGTACAACTCCGTTATTCTCTTCAGCAGTTCACGTTCGTAGATCCACGATACCTGCTCCATTCATCACCTCTTCCAGCCATCTTGGGTATAATGTCTTGCTTTGAAGTCTGGTTATATTTTATATTTTAGTATTATTATCAAATGTACCCCTAAATCCATTCTATGCTTATATTTCAGTGTAATATGGTCTAAAGATCGTCACATATTGACCGAAAACGGTTACCATTGCCTACAAATATTTTATTGCGAGCAATACTGTTTTTAATTCAATTTTAAAGCATGTTTTCTTTTCATAAAGAATGAAATCCCTTAGCGCATGAAATAAAATTACTCCTTCCTTGGAAACCGCGAACGGCTTTGTGGCCTTAAAAACGCAACTTATGACTCTTCTCAGCCGAAAATGAACGCCTTCGCCAGACAGTTAAACTAGGAAACAAACGAAGAAGAAATAAAAATATACTGCAACAATAGTGAATAAAAAAATGTCTTCCGCAAGCCTAAGTAAAATCTAATATGGACTTATTAAAATAAGCTTGCGAATATAATAAGAGTTTAAAACGGTTAAGACCAATGCAGAACCAAGGAAAACTTATCTGTGGAAGATAAAACGCTCCTCTTCTGAACTGGTCTACAGTCCTTTCATAACCACGCAGTAGAGCAGGCGACAAAAAGTTGGCAAAGAATTCTGGATATTTGTCGATTTTCTGAACTTTCAAGCAATGTTCTCATAAATACGTCAAGTAATAAATTAGATCACCGAGTTGAACGTCTATGACTGCATTTCAGCTTCACCTTTAGAACGGATTTTAGATCTGGCAAGTTGACACTACTGACGGCCACTTTTCGAGTAACACTGCTGTTAACGAGTACCACCATCGTTTGACAGAGCAACATTGCTATCGAAGTTCCCTTGTGTTAGAGTCACCACACATTCCACATGCAGCTTATACACGCAGATTGATGTCCATGAGTCACTGGTTCGTTGGTAATGTATTCTTCACTACTTTGTACCACAGCGCGAGAATATCTGGTGGTGGCACACTGTGACTGACATATTTAACATATGTTGCCAGTGTGTTGCAGGCAACCGTACTTGCAGCTTGTGGACCTGCGGTCGCCCGAGCATGGTGCATAAAGACGTCGAGCCGTCCTGTGCCTATCTGTGGCTCTCCGTGAAACCTAATTCCTGGCGAAGGAAGTAATACCCAACCGAGGCCCGCTCGTACTGTGGTCCATAGCTGGTCAGAAATGCTGGGTTCCTGGCCTGCAAGGTGGCTGTGCGGTGGACCAATTCCGCCACGTACTTGCGTTTGAAGTCGGTCAGTCCAAGGTCCCTAAGTGACATGACCAGCACACAGTTCGCCGCACAGTCTTTGAAAACCTCGCATCTCCTGAACATCCAATATAAAACTTGTGACACTGACTTAGGAAGCTCTGGAACACTTAGCACTTCAGCAACATCACAGGTCTTGGATAGGATGAACGTACTGATGAGTTCCTCATTTTGATGCAGTTTAAGCCTCTTATTTGCGAGGAGCCTGCAAACACCCTTCCTGGTAACAAGAACTTGTCGCAGCTTCGTTCCTGCATTTGTTGCGAGCATGCAGTGACATCAAGTCCCAATACTGTGTGCTCGCTCACGACACGGTGTCGAGGTCGCCTGTCTGATAACGAACTGAGTAGAGGACTTTGCGGCGATATGTGTTGCACCCGAGGTGCGTTCATACTTAGTTACTGACGAATCATATCAGTGTCATTGGCTTGTTCTCTTGTGCACTTGAGACTGGTGACCTGTATACTCACGCCACTGATTAAGCTACTCATAACTCGTAGTGAAGGGTCACTCTCAATCACAAAGAGAAACATAGACAACAGACAGCCTAGCTGGACAGACTGTTGCATGGCATTTGGCTTCGTTCTAAGCCTATAAACGAGCAACGAAGACCTTTTTTCTGTGAGGATCTGCCAGAATTGTCGACCAAAGCCAAGTTTAGCCATGACACACAAGAGATAGCAGTGATAGCAATCTCTGATGCGGCCGAAGGCGTTGGCGAAGTCATTTGGCAGGATTATAACGGTGAGCCTATTGAGTATGGTGCAGGAGACTGCATTCCTGTATGCAGATGCGCCGTGGAAGATGTGACGATGATTGACTCCATGTGACTGATATGGGCAAATAACTTTGACCCAGATCAGCTTCATCTTCCCCACGACGCATCTTGCTGCAAGTTTATTGTCGGCGTTCAGAGGTTTTAAGGCGCCTGTTGCCTGTGCCTCTGTTATCATCACTATTCGTCCTGCTTCCAATTCACTCGGGACCATTGTAACAACGATGACTTCACCACGTCTCTGAATGCGACTCCAATTATATCCCAGAAGGCCTGATAAAATTCAGTCGTAGGATCATCGGGGCCTGGGGACTTTCCTCTACGACAACCTCCCAACGCCATTTCGACGTCGTGCTGCGTTACTTCCACGCCTAATGCAACGCGATGAGAGTCAAAGATAAAGCGGGGCATTCCTTCCAGCAAGGACCCTTTGGAACCGTTGTCAACGTCGGTTGCACTGAAGAGGATGGTAAAGTAGTCCGTGACATGGGGAACAATTTCTGTCTTCTCAGATAGGTGAACACTAGTGTCTGGTGCGTTGTAACCTGATTCTTGAGTGTCTGCCAAGTTTTCGCCTGCTCACTATCCAAGTGAAGATCCTTGTTTTTAATTTTACTGAGACGCATGCGGAAGTTTGCAGCATGATCTAGAGGGACGTGAAGTGCATCTTGAAGCCATTGTTGATAAAATTCGCCCGCATCTCGTGGTCGTGCGGTAGCGTTCTCGCTTCCCACGCCCGGGTTCCCGGGTTCGATTCCCGGCGGGGTCAGGGATTTTCTCTGTCTCGTGATGGCTGGGTGTTGTGTGATGTCCTTAGGTTAGTTAGGTTTAAGTAGTTCTAAGTTCTAGGGGACTGATGACCTAAGATGTTAAGTCCCATAGTGCTCAGAGCCATTTGAAACATTTTTTTTTTTTTGTTGTTGATAAAATTCAAAAGTTTGTCGTTTCCAGAAGGATACTTTGAGAGTGTAATCCTGAGCCAAATCCTCAACTTTGGCTTTGCTAGTTCGGTCGGCTACTCAAGAGTGAAGCTGTAGCTGCTCACGTTTTGTATTCAGCGCTCCTACAGAAGATGTACTTCCACACGGAGAGTGGCTGCAGGATGACGACTTGTACTGAATTTCCTGAAATGCGAAACTACCAGTCTGCTGTTTCAACTCCCATGCAAAGCCGCAGTGGTCCTGGAAACCCGCAGGATGCACTGTAAGATTTTGTAAATTCTCATTGAGGAACTTTGAGATACAAAAAATGGTTCAAATGGCTCTGAGCGCTATGGGACTCAACATCTTAGGTCATCAGTCCCTTAGAACTTAGAACTACTTAAACCTAACTAACCTAAGGACATCACACACACCCACGCCCGAGGCAGGATTCGAACCTGCGACCGTAGCAGTCCCGCGGCTCCGGACTGCAGCGCCAGAACCGCACGGCCACCGCGGCTGGCTTTGAGATACAGATCCTATCGATCCTACTTGTGCCACCATTACAGATATGCGTGAACTGCGTCGAAGTTGGATGAAAATGACGCCACGTATCCCATAACTTTTTAGTAGCGAATATCTCTACGCGTTTAGGACACTTAGTAGGCGTAGAATGCTAGGCTGTCAAGGCCATAGCACAGAGTCGACGCCCATGGCTACTGGGTTAATATTGCAGATGAGATCAGAGCCAGTTATAACTCTTGGCAATCATGTTTTTAAGTAAAATTGCAGTAAACCGCCATATTTTTTAATAATAAATAAAAGGTACTATTTTCTGCGGAGTTAGCTTTCCATTAATATTCAGTGGTAAAATGGAAAATTATCGCAAATGTCGGTTATTAACAAGCACTTAAAATTGTTCACCCATATCTAAACATATAAAAAAACAGATGTTTGTCCATGTGTGTGTGTGTGTGTGTGTGTGTGTGTGTGTGTGTGTGTGTGTGTGTTTTCCACATGTCGTCCTAAGCCAATGGACTAATTTGAATCAAACTTAGACCACTGCCGGGCGAAAATTGCTGTATGGTAAGAACCTCCCACATATCATATTTCAGGAGATATGACGTCATAAACACTGAGATGCGTGAAAAACTGACGCATATGCGTGACGTTTTAAATTATTAAGTCTTTCCTACTAACTCCATTAGCAACATATTTCGCTGATAGCATCCGCACATGTCGCTGAATGTAAGTACACAAATACAATGGTGTCCAAAATTAAAGAAACAAACTGCTATTTCCCTGTCCCGTGTCTAATTCACGATACATTGATAGAAACTGTCAACAGATGACCGCATGATCGTGTTCTACATTGAAGATGGCATTCCCGCCAATGGAAAACCACGCGAACGATGAAGTCAGGGCACCTACAAAAGGGGGTAGTGTTTGCCGGGTAGTTCCACATCCACAGCCGCTGTGTACACAGTCACAGACGGTGCAGTGTGGCACAGAGAAGACGCCTACCAGACTCTCTGTGGCGCAGGGCCGTAGGAAGAATAGAAGCAGGAGAGTCGCAAGCTGATGTGGCCCGACAGCGTAGTGTATTCTTTGTCAGATGTGGCGATAGTTTACATAGGCGGAAACTGTATCCCGAAGACCAGGGCAGGGCCGACCACGTGTGACATCAGAGAGAGAGGGCCGTTATTTGGCTGTAAGGGCACTACGGTACCGCCCCAGTACTGTACGGCCTGGCATCTGACCTCACAGCATTCACTAGACGTGTTGTATCGATGCACAGAAGTCTTCGGCAGAGTGGCCATTATTATTAGAGACCTGTTGTATGTGTACCTCTGACGCAACTTCACAGAAGGGAATGTCTAGACACGAGTCGTCAACATGCCACCTGGACGGTCCAACAGTGGGCCAAAGTACTTTTCACAGACGAGTCCCGATTTGGTCTGGCGAGAGAGTCTCGATGGATTCGACTCTAACGTGGAAGACGATTTCGTTACCAGAACACAGTGGAAAAAGAACGATATCGAGGAAGATCCCTGATGGTGTGGCCAAGGATTATGTAGAAAACTCGAACAGCCCTTCGTGAAATTATACGGGTGAATTCTGCAAGATTTAACTGTTGTCAGGTATAGTGACAATATCTTGGGACCTCACCCGCGGTTGTTGCGAAACGCTGTGGGCCCAGACTTCGTAATGATGGGCGATAAGGCTCGACCTCATAGAACACGGGTTCTCGATGTTTTCTTGGAAACGGAAGATACTGAACGCACGGTGTAGCCTGCTCGCTCTCCCGATTTGAATCCCATAGAGCATGTCTGGGATGCACTAAGGAGATGGGATTCATCACGTCAGCATCCACCAACTTCTTTCCAAGGCCTGCTAGCAGCTCCAAAGGAAGAACTGGCGTATTGCCTCAACGTGAAAGTGACAACATCACTCACACCATGCCCCGACATTGTCAGGTTTGTGTTACTGCTAGAGGTGGTCACACCACATACTGAGCACATTAACCAGTTTTCGGAATGTGTGTGCAAATCCGTCAAATTCTAAAAAACGAAGACACTTTTGTCTACAGCTATGCACGTTGCAGTTGTTCACGTGCAATATTTTCTACATTGTCTACTACGGTATCACCTGTTTGTTCTGTTTTGTGGCAGAATGAACGCAACGTTGCAAAATTTTAGTTTGTTGCTTTGATTTTGGACACCAGTGTATATCATTGCACGACATGTACTTCAAGTGATATGACATCACAAACACTGAGATCCGTGAAAAAATGACGCTTCATGCCTGAAGCTGCAGTACATTTCCTCTCTACTACTAAGACATTCCTGCAGTCGAGTCAAATTAAGGAAACCTATGACAGTTGGAAGCGCTTTTCTCACCTTTCAACTGCGAAACGCAAACGGATGTAGGGGATAACAATAGCCAACTATAGAGCTATGAAGAGGTGTTGCCATATGGATATTTACAAAATCACGTTGTAGGGCCGGCCAGGGTGACCGAGCGGCTCTAGGCGTTACAGTCTGGAACCGCGCGACCGCTATGGTCGCAGGTTCGAATCCTGCCTCGGGCATGGATGTGTGTGATATCCTTAGGTTAGTTAGGTTTAAGTAGTTCTAAGTTCTAGGGGACTGATGACCTCAGAAGTTAAGTCCCATAGTGCTCAGAGCCATTTGGACCATTTGAACCACGTTGTAGGCACGCGAAACAGCTGTGTCCAGCGTACCGAAATGGTCCGGGATCATGTATCTTAAGCCGGCCGCTGTGACCGATCGGTTCTAGGCGCTTCAGTCCGGTACGGCGCTGCTTCTACGGTCGCATGTTCGAATCCTGCCTCGGACATGGATGCATGCGATGTCCTTGAGTTAGTTAGGTTTAAGTAGTTATAAGTGTAGGGGACTGATGATCTCAGATGTTATGTCCCATAGTCATTAGAGCCATGTTTCTTAATTTGGGTACCGTACTCACAAATTTGCACATTCTGCATATTGCTGTGTAGTCGAGTATCGAGAGCGGCACAAGAAGTATTGACCACCGCAGAGTTACTGCACAGCAAAGCTGTATCTCGAGACGCCAATGAAATGCTAAGAAGAAGCCGTGCATCCCGTAGTTCCGAGGCGCCATCGCTACTTCTCTGTCCTGAAATAGCGTCGCCAGAGGCAAAGGGGCAGTTCTCATCGAGGTCGGATCCTTCCCACTTCCAGGAAGTTCCTGCCACAGTAACTTCGCTGTAGTGTCTACACAGCCTGTGGCAACCGTCAGGGAGTGAAGAGATTTCCGTCTCCTGTGAACTGTGTCTCCGCGCCAACACTATCACAACCGTGTCAATAAATGTCTGCAAAACTTGTGTTTTCCAGTGACTGTAGTGAAGCCACAGTACTACCTTTCTGAACTTGTATCAATTAACCGCTCACTAGTCGTGGTTCAATTACTGTGTTCTGGAAAGCAAGTCCACGTGAGCAGTTTCAAGTAAGGAAGGAAGGCAGTTGGGGTTTAATGTCCCGCCGATATCGAGGTCATTAGAGACGGACAGAAGCTCCGATTTTATCAAGGACGGGGAAGGAAATCGACCGTACCCTGTTAAAGGAACCATCCTGGCATATGCCTGGAGCGATTTAGGGAAATGACGGAAAACCTAAATCTGGATGGCCGGACGCGGGTTTCAACCGTCGTTCTCCCGAATGCGAGTCCAGCGTGCTAACCACTGCACCATCTCCCTAGGTGTATGCAGTTTCATAGTTACAGCCGAGCCTGGAGAGCAAAGACAAGTTTAGTTGTTATTAAAAAAATATTACTTTTCAGAGTCTTCTGATTAACTGTATTATCACTAACCACCTCAGTGTACAAGAAGTCGGACACAACACATATTACTTTGTACGATTGTTTCACAATTTCAACAGTGCTTTCAGGGGTACATGGAAATGAAATTATTTTGATACATCACTACGAACACAGTTATCTTCTGTTTTCGTTTCTAATAGAAGCTGCCAAAATGAATCGCCGGGCAGTGGCGGGTTTGTCATCTAGCGTGGCGATAAAGAAGTTGTTAAAAAGTGCTGTCACTGCCTTCAAGAAGTAAAACTGGCGAATAAAGCAAATCTCGCGTAAAATTAATAACTGGATTAATAATTTTGCTTTGTAAATAACTCATACGACACACTGCATAAAATAACTGTAACAATACTGAAATCATGTAACTGCCTTAACACTAGACATATGTGTATAACATGTAATCCGTAACATACGACTATAGGGTAGGGGAAAGCTGCTTCATGTTTTCCTTCTCCTGCTTCCATCACGTCCGTGGCAGACGGCGAAACTGGTGACCGCGTGCTGTCCTGTCCACAGCAGTCCCCGGATGCATCGGTCGAAGATGTAGCATCGTCACAGCGAGGGCCGGAGCCCGAGACTGTCTTAGCCGAAAGCTTACGAGTGTGCTGTGACTGCTGCACCCATTTCTTTTCGTTGTTGCACTTAGCGAGTGCTACGGCCTTATATTTTGTTACGTTAAGAAGTGCCCTCAGGTCTTTGATTTGTTCCAAGATGAGGGCTTGGCGAAGGACGCTCTCGTCATGGAGAACACACGAAGATTGACTTTCCGTTTCACTTCCGCTTTCAAATATGGTTATGTTCGCCAACGTATAAGGCCTCTGTTCTTAGCCACTATTACCTCTGCTCCTCCTCCTGCTTGATTTCCTCACCATCTGTTCCTGTGTCTCACTAGCAATGATATATACGGAACGGGAGCTTGTATTTGCTCTACTTGCGCCTTCTGCCGCGATTGTCATTCCGGGCCTGCGACTATCTCAATCAGTAACAGAATCAAGAGTGCCATCATCGCTCAAAGTTCCCTCAAGAAGAAGCCGTAGCGCGCGTCTACGGGTAGAGCCCATCGTTAAGGGGTCCGTAGAATGACAGATGGAAAAAGTATCGCGTTGACCAACTCACGTGACCCGAGTCCGATATTCGCCTATGCTAACATGAGAGGAAATGTGTTATTTCTATGTCTATGTGAACGCTTTCACTTTACTATTAACTTTATATCGAAAACACTGGATCATTTCCCATTTTTCACTAATATGACCATACCATTATGAGTAAGGGCACCAGCAATCAAATCTTTTGGCCCTGAGGTGGCATATTAAATACCCTGATTCGTCGAATCAGGAAGAAGGAAGAATTATAGTGTAGCTCACAATGCCGTATTTTTGAAAAAATTGCTCACAAATGTTATTTGTTACCAATCAGAGAGAGAACGAGTACTGTATAGTCAGCTGTTATGCGTCTACTATTTACTCCGGTGATTTCAGATCTTCGAATAACCATCAATGAACCTTAAAGCCGCCGTGTGCAAAGCATGAACCTTTCTGGTCAACGCACCGAGCAGTTTTGCCTCTAGTGAATGTCGATAATTTTACACACCGTTTGTTGCAATTCAACACGTAGAGATTACTAGCAAGTCGCTCACCTCTCCACCGTAAGCACGGCCCTGCAATTTAAAGATGCCCGGAGCGGCCGCACTACTCCGCGCGACGTGCACTCGCCGAGAACCACTTTGGCTATCCGTGTACCGCACCGACACGAACTTCCACGTATCACAATGTCTATACCCGAACGTCGTAGTCCACTTTATTCATCACCCAATCCTCGCAAGATTACTTCATAGATCAACAGTGGGCAACAGAGCTATACCTTATACAGCTGATTTCAAATTATTCGCCGTCAGAGAATTAATTTTGAAGTAAGTACAGCTAAAGATAGTCAACAGTGTCTGCTCCTTCAGACCTGCATGTATGTATTGCAAGTCTCGATGAGCACACAACGACGTAGGTCTCTAGTCGTCCTTGCCTCATTCTCCATGTTACGGGAATCCATGTTACTTTGCGAGCATTAGGAGATGCGTAACGTGGAGTACGATACGGGGATGTAGACACTGTGACATACGAAACTTTGGGTCGCTCCGAGGAGTGTACACACGTAGCCGAAGTTGTTCTCCGTGAGTGAACATCGCAGGGAGCAGCGGGGCCGCTCAGGGCTTGTCTATATCGCCGGGCAGTGCTTGAAGAGGGGAGGCCGGAGGTGTGCTAGCGAGGTATACGTGCTGAAGTGCTCCTTTTTGTGTGTAAAAATGTCGACATTCAGCAGAGCCAACACTGCTCAGTGCCTTTTTAACCGTAATGCTTTGCGTTTGACAGCATTTGAGATTAATGAATGGTTATTCGAGTATCTGAAATTACCGGAAGAAACAGTTGACGAATTCGATTTGGAGTTTATAAAGCACTCGCTATTTTTCAGATTCGTAACAAATGACATTTCTGAGCAATTTTTAGAAAAATACGATGGCGTACTTTAATTCAGACACATTGACTGTAGTGTGGCTAAGTTCAAACTGCGCCATCTAGAAATAGTGTTCGGCAAGTTCTGTTATTTAATATGCCATCTGAATGACCGATTGAATTGATTGCTGGTACCATTTCTCAGTGTGATGTAGTCCTATCAGTGACAAATGAGAAGTGATGCGGTGCTTACCGATATAAAGCTAATAGTGGCGTGAGAAGTGTTCACATAGGCATCAAGAAAACATTTCCTCTAATGTTCACATAGGTGGATATCGGACTCAGGTCACGTATGTTGTCAACTGCCAACTTGTTCCATCTGTCATTCTACGGAGCACCTAAGGATGGGCTGTACCCGTAGACGCCCGCCATAGCTTCCTCGTGAGGGTGCGGTGGCCGGTGGTGGCACACTTCATTCCGTTACTGAGTGAGATAATCGTAGACCCTCAATAACAGTCCCGGGAGAGATCATAATTAGAGGAAACATAAGCTCTTGATCGTTTGTACACCGTTCATAGTTAGACACAGGAACAGATGGAGGTAACTCCGGCTCCGCACTGCTACTGCAACAGCTACAGGTGACCCTTGTCCGCCAGCATGTGCGACTTGCGTATATCGAAGATACTTGCTAGCCGCTACCAGACAAATCCAGAGTGTAGGTACCGAGATGTTGCAGTAATATGGAGAACCTAGGAACTCGGTCCAACGGGAAATAGTGACATTATACGGGAAATTATCGAATTTGGCTACTAACCTGGAAGTAAACAAACAGTTACAAATACTGCAATACAGAGGCTCAGCCCCACCCTACTACCCGCCGAAACCTTTTTCCAAACATTAACGAACGTTTCCCTTCGTTTGTCGGCTCCTATACAAATTATCTATACCACACGGGAATTTTTCTGATAGTGGTCGCCTGTTTAATATTTCAATCTCTGACTCAGTCACACCCACGATAAAACTAGCTGACAGCCTAATATTTGCACATAATACTAATATAGAGTCTTTCCTACTTTACCCTAGTGTTTGTTGCCTCGCCCTGACAACGTGACTGTATTGCCAAATAATACCAAGACTCGTCTACTGGCGTTTATCAGTGACTTATTAGCTCAGGAACAAGGACATACTACCCTTGACTGTACGACGGCCCATATTAATCACTGAATCAGTAATGGTTACATAAACCGAGAATTCATTCCTTGTACTGTGTCTGTCCCGCCAACACTGTTATGTATTTTTGTTATATGGGTCCTATACACCAAGGGTCACTGTAGATGTTGTAAAGTACGAATTCAGCCAATGCTCGAGCAGCAGCCATCTGGTGAACATCATGGGTGACACATTTAGGAATATGGGCATGGCCCTTCTTTCCTAGTTGAATACTTAGAACTTAAGTGTTTAAAACAATTCGATATTTTCTCTTAAATGAAATATTTGCATCTTTTTATACTTTAGAGTGGACGTTTGTTTTAACTAAATGTAAGGGGATGTGTTAATATCGGAGTACTGTTCTGTACTTGAGCAACACCCAATGGAATAGCGTCCAAGAACAGGAATAGAATTCAATTACTTACTACTAAAGTTGTATACTTTTCTTCTGTAAAAGAATTCCACATTTTATTAACTAGTCTGGAATTATAGACATTTGTCTCCGGCCCCCTAACGAGTTTTGTGGAAAGTGTTACTATAAGCTACTTCATGCCATAAATATCTCCCCTTCATACTGACACATCTTCATGATCCTACGCTGATGCTCTCCAGCGATTGAGTGTTGCAGTCCCCTGCCTCCTGTGAAGCAAGATGGCCACTCCTGCAAGCCTCCTTACGGCAGCGTCAACGTTGTTGGTTACTAGAGCTCTGCATTTCGATGAAAACAACCGCTCGAGCATTTCCCGTTTCGTGCCGCTGCTCGACGGCTGGGAAAGGCCCACGCTGCGATACGGCTGTGGCCGTCTAATGCGCCATGTGGCCGGTTGTCCTCCACCTCTCGGTTACCGGTTGGACTGTCGAGCACTGCCGGGCGCTCGAGCGTACTCACAATCTCGGCCGGTGACAGTACAGCCGCCGCGCGCTCTACGGTGCCGAATCGCATTAGAAACCGTGTGTACACGCAGTTGACGACCTGGCTTTGAGAAGCGCAAACAGTGTTATGGATAAATCAAGTATAGGTCGTAAACGTTCCATTCATGAAACGAAGAGAAGTATTATGGAGAGAATTAGGAGCGGCTCATTAGTCCTGGAGAAGAAAGACATGTCGCAAGAGGAGGCGAAAAGTGAAGCTTGGAAATCGTTTGCACTTGTAGTGGATCCTGTCACGCAGGCTTCTGCTGGTTTCGTGCAATGTACCACATGTGGTACCATACTTTCGTACCAGTCAAGCACAACAGGTATGATTCGGCACTGCAAAAGTAAATGCGGAACAGAAGTCCACCGGCCACTTTCAGTACCAAGTAGCATAAAGAAAGTTGTTGTTGATAGGTTGGTCGGTATGAGTGGAATAGATTTGCTACCGTTAAATACTTGTAGTAAGATTGGCTTCAAGATTTATTCGCAGGAGCTCATCAATGTTGGCGCCACTTACGGCAAAGTCAGTATAGAAGATGTTCTTCCGCACCCTACAACTGTATCGCGGCATATTAAAAAATGGTTCAAATGGCTCTGAGCACTATGGGACTCAACTGCTGAGGTCATTAGTCCCCTAGAACTTAGAACTAGTTAAACCTAACTAACCTAAGGACATCACAAACATCCATGCCCGAGGCAGGATTCGAACCTGCGACCGTAGCGGTCTTGCGGTTCCAGACTGCAGCGCCTTTAACCGCACGGCCACTTCGGCCGGCGCATATTAAAGGAAAGGCAGACAAAATACGGGTGACAATGCTGCCCAAGCTAATATGTGCCTTAAAGAACAAAATGTGCGCTTTAGACGCTGATCTGTGGTCTGATAACTACAAGAAGAGAAATTTTTTGACTGTGACGTCGCATTATGTGAATGAAGAGTGGCAGCTAGAAACGCTTGTTTTGATAACAACCGAGTTTCCGGACGTACCTAAGACAGGAGAGAACATACGGCACGAAATCGAAGAGCGGGTGTTTGAGTTAGGAATTGACAAGAATGATCTTACGAAATGTTACTTTGTCACCGACCAAGGAGCTAACATGAAGAAGGCACTTGAATCTTACGACCGTTTGCCTTGCTTTGATCACTGCTTGATGACTGCGCTTCGTCACACATTTCAAGAGACGTTTTTAGAAGACGAAGCCCCTGAAATCCTGTCGTGTCTACTATCAGCAAGAGCTATAGTAGGCTATTTGAAGAGATCGGGTCACTCGGGGCATCTGCGGCACTCTGTGAAGCAAGAAGCTGTAACTCGGTGGAACAGTATACTGTTAATGCTCAATTCCATCATAAGTCAAATCGACGATATTCGAGGTCTACTAGAATCCCGGGGGCAATCGACACTCTTAGAAACCTTCCAAGAAGGGTGCGTACGAGACGTTGTCGCTTTTCTAACCCCCTTTAAAGAAGCGAGTTTGGATTTGGAAACTGCAAAGATAACAACGCTGGAACGTGTGCTGCCGTGGTACAAGAGTCTGTTACATCATTGTGAACCAATAGACAGTGACAACGAGGTAAGAACACTTTCTACAGGTTACGATCCTTTATACAACTGTTGACTTGTAAGAGTGCAGTTATGTATATTGGGTTTCCTTTTCAGCTCATGGCGAAAATAAAAAGGAGAGCAGCATACTTCATCACAGAGAAGTGCAAAATTGAGTCTATCCATTATGTTGCCACGGTTCTGTGGCCATCACGGCGTCATTTGAAGAAACTCACAGCAGACGAAAAGCAAGCCGCGTATGCTGAAGTTCGACGATTGTACTCGGAACTGCCCGTAAATGGTAAGGTTCATTCACTGAAACCAATTAGTAAACGAATGTTTGTTTGTCTAATCTGCCATCTTTCGTTAGATCAACATTTATTACGTCTACAATGTGATATTTGGGAAAGGTTTCGCAGCTTAAACATTCCACAATGCGTTTTAATATAATTTGTGCGATATATATAAAATGTCACCGTAAATATAGTCGTTTAGTAACAAGTAATTCTAACTATGGTGTATACATATTTGAAGGTGACAGGAATATCTTATGGATGTTTTCATTCATGTTTAGAGTCCATTCAAGCAAACAGTGACCAAGTTCTTCCCATGAAAAAGTCCAGGATGGACTGGAGTTCGGATGAGGACGACGAAGATGGACACACAGTTACTACCAATGAACTCGACAGGTACCTTTCGCTCTCCAAATCCGACTGTAGCTGTGCCGAAGGACAAATTTTGCAGTGGTGGAAAACGCACGCGGGGTTATTTCCAAGGCTGTCGGTAGTAGCCAGAAGAGTTCTCTGTATTCCTGCCACTAGTGCTGCCAGCGAGAGAAATTTTAGCCAGGCTGGTCACCTGCTGTCCAGCAAAAGATCGTGCCTGGTATCAGACAAGGTGGATGATCTCTTATTGATCCAACACAATTACGTAAGTATTCACAACATCACAAGGAAGGAAACATTCCTCAAACTGTATGAATGTATGATTCCACTTTCATTGACTTCACAGGAAGAAGTTCAAACCGCCATCTGTTGTAATAGCTCCAGGAACACAAATGACGCCTGTGTATCAGGGAGCACCAATGACGAAAAACGAATTGTATAGTCATGATTCACTTGTAACGTTTTTACAGATCACAACTTGTTCAGAAATTAACGTTTGTGCAACAAAATTTCGTGAGTATTACTTTTAACTCCGTCATTCCTTCCCGATCCTGCATTTAATATTAGTACAACGTATACGTGGCCGAGTTTGGACATAGGCTACACATAGTCGATGATTAGACTACTGTGTTTCCGTTTGTCTACCGAACGTTACAATTACTGGAATACATGATAACCTCAGTAGTCTGCAACATATTAACAAACATCAAATGTAACATATACAAGTCATATATTTAGGTCATAGAACTGGTAGTAAACAACGAAAGACATTTGTAAAAGAAATAAGTGAGTGGTTAATGTGAAGCGGTGGCATCTGATCTCAAGGAGTATGACGAAGCGCCGCTCGCTGGCACTGAGTGCGCCGGTTACTGGCGACCGGCCGAGCGTTTGGCGCACTCGGCCGAGCGCTGGTGATCGGTTGCCCACAGCCGGCGGAAGAGGACGCCCGGCCGCATACTCCCGAGAGCCAGAGGGGCGAGCGGGACTCGCCGGTAAAAATCGAAGATAATGCAGACCTCTATTGGTTACTGCCGTAGCCCATCCGCTGCGCGCAGGTATCGCTAGCTCGCCAGCTCAACTGATGCCCGGCTAGTGCCTCCGAGCCGCCTGTGTCGGCTCTGTCCATCGTCGCCGCCGTGGCACTATGTCCACGCTGACAGCGCCGCATCAGCAAGATAACGCAACGAGCCACTTTTTGCTCTACTTTGTAAAACATGTATATTGTATATTTATGTGGCTCATCTCACAACGCAGAACAAATGGCCGCTCTCTCTCCTACTACCTCTCCTCCCGGCTAGACGTGTTTCCCAGCTCGTCTCCGAGGCACCATTCCCTCAGTCTGGCTGCGGCAGACGATAATCAGCATTACTATAGTTTGTACCCCTTCAGTCACTATAAAGAACATTTATAGGAACCTCCAGTAGAAGAATCTCCCTAGTAAATGTCGGCAGCCTATCCAGGGGGGGCCTTAACGTTTTGCTACCAATTGATGTTATTGTATTAATTTTGGTTCGTAAAATGGCTCCTCCAGAGTGGAGAAGGGTGTACGTGGTGAGCCTCTATCTAAAGGAATGAGGGCATTTTTCAGTTTTTTATTCCATTCTGTTTTACGATTCTGGCAAAGCGTCCTATGATGAAACAGTGGCTGGACCTGGGCTGGTGTGTACCGAATGTTACTTGATGCGCCTTAGCCCACGCTCGGTGTACGGGGGTAGCGAGCCCACAGCGGGTACTGCTGACTAAGGATGGTATCCCGAAGGCACTATTAACCGTGGGTGCTCACATCCAGCCAATAGGAAAGCTGGAAGTCATCAACTGGGGGACGCGGAGCAGTCCGGCAAGGAGCGCCCTCAACAAATGGCAGCTCTCTTTCCTACTACCTCTCCTCCCAGCTAGGCGCGTTTCCCAATTCGTCTCCTAGGCCACCACGTCCTCAGCCTGGTTGCGGCAGTCTCCTGACGTCGTAGCACACATCCCTGAACATTAACACTTCAAGGCCATAAACCTCAAATATGAGAGTTAAATTTCCTTGTTATGATCTTCATTTCTAGAAATCTAACTCACTCAGATGCCCACCCACGTTCCTTCACCATTCCAACGCGACCGTCACTGTACAGAATGCCATATTCGTGGCCTACTAGGCATCTTACGTAGAAGTTCCACGGTGCGACTCGTAGTTCATGCTACTTTAAGTACCAACTGCCACCACACATACCAGTCTTCTTCCATAATCTGAGTATGTATGATTCTTACTTACTTGCTTAGCACTGCACAATTTAGGGTTGAAGAATGATACGGTCACTGTAATACCGGAAAATGTAGAATAATGCATTTTATTCTCCTAGTGAATCTCACCATGAACAGAACTCCCCTTCCTGGTTTCGCTATGATTCAAGCACGTACCCCTTCAGAAACGTCCTGAGACGATCTGTAGGGAAGATATGCACATCGCTAGAGTCGCACGTCCAAGGTTTCCGATGTTTCAGCTTGTGACCAAAAAGGGGATCTTTCTACATGCGCACCTGGATTTAATGGAGAGACTCCAGGAAACCACAGTGCCCGACATAACCGCATTCACCAGAAACTCACAGGCAATGTCGCAACGTATGTTGAGTGTAGGCACACGGTAAATATTTAGTAGGAACTAAATCTTTGTAATTTAGAGGGTTATACTACACTGTAAATCAAGACAGATGTGCACTTGCTCGCAGATATTTTTGAGAAATTCCAGAGAGTAACCTGGACACATAGTCTCTGGATCCCATCTGTTATTATACCACACCAGAGCTTTCGCGGAACGCATTAATAAAAAAGGTAGGAATCAAAATCGAACTGTTGACTGAATATGGGATTTACGTGGGACTTTGCCACTGTGTGCACAGGCACACGAAGGCGACTAACACCTCTCAGTGAGGGGGGAGTAGTAAAGGCAACCTGACGAATTTTAACTGCAGGTATATAATCTCAGAGGATATATCAACCAACAGACTCTGCTCTTTGGCGAGTTCTGATGGCTATCCAAAGAGAAAATTGTCAGATTGAAAGAAGAGATCCAAGATGTGGCAGTGGATACTGCTGAAGGACATGTCTCGGAGACAGATCTAGAGCCGGCCAGAGTGGCCGTGCGGTTCTAGGCGCTACAGTCTGGAGCTGAGTGACCACTACGGTCGCAGGTTCGAATCCTGCCTCGGGCATGGATGTGTGTGATGTCCTTAGGTTAGTTAGGTCACAGTGTCCGGAACCCCTAGCCCCATGAAACGCTTCCATCCACAAGCTAAAGACAACGATTGGGAATAAACTGAGGTACAGTCTAAACTACAGAAGCCTCCAGCAGTGTCTCAGATTGGAGATACAAGATTAGAATTTCCTGCAACATCTCCTACAAGCAACATCTCTAGTTGAAGGATAACAGTGATGTTGATACCGAAAAATAATTTTATAAATTAATTGCTGGGAAACCCAGCTATGCTAAGATATTCATTTATTCCAGACTTACATTAGTCCATCTCCTCCTCCACCTATCTCTATCCATCTCCTCCACGCCCCTCTCTCTGTCCACTTCCAACTCCCCTGAAAGTTTGCCTGGAGGCGAGGTGAAGTTATCTCCCTGGTTCGAATAAAACCTGTATCTCAATGTTATGAAGATACACGCCACCCCCAGGAACTCTCACTCTGCCTATCACGTGCAAGGATGGTAGAATACGGAAGAATGTATTTGGAACTGTCTTCAGTGACAATTCATGGGTTGACTCCCTCTCATATAATTTACAGTGTGTTCTATAATCTCTCCCTCAACGTAGTTAAGAACATGTTAGCCTAATGTGGTGTTATGGATCACTGAAATGACGAGGTTTATTGATTGAAGGCACAAATTAAATCAATGTTCAACATTATAACATTGTATTGTTATTCCTATACATGACAAGTACAACACATTTTCATTGTCAATTAATTACCACACTTAAAGTGGGCACCTACCAAATGATTTTAGTTCCATTTCCTCTACTGTAGGCGGACTGATTATCCTAACAGATCGCTAATTCCCTAATTTGTGGTACAGTGATCGAGTGACATGACTCAACTATAAAATACCGCTTGCAAATTAGATCTGCTTTGGGCACTGTGGGGGCAGACTCGGTACTGACGGCGTGAAATTAACTGGAGGGATCCCTACTTTGCAGGAGCTGCCAAATACCTTACCAGACGCAGTGGTCGATTCGAGTGGAGTCAGCTGTAAGCGACAAAGTGCACTGCAGACTGTAATCAGAACTGCTGACCACCCTGAACAGGTCCGGCCATGGGCGATATTCCGATAAGACGAGATATCGAACCCAAGTTATGCTGACTGGTTGTCCCAATCAGTGCTTGCAAAAACTCTATCCCGGCAACCAAGACAGTGAATTCTCTTCATTCTACCGATCTCTGGTCTGTTCTTCACGTCTGTCCCCTCCTGTGCTCCGGAATAGAGTACCCGAGAAAAACGTTCGTCTGCACAACGTCCCAACAAATCTACATGGCTGCTAACAGTGATTGGTCAGGGGTGTTACCGCTAATCACAACTGTACAAATTGCCATAGACAACCATTTCAAAAACACGATGGAAAATCCTACTCCACTTGAGACTCTGGCCACCAAAACCTAGTCAGCAAGCGTCAACCGCTGTCCACCAATCCGCCTGCTCCTTTAAAATGCACACGGGAAGACCGCAGCGTGGGAAACATAACCAATACAGCAAAATGTAGTGTACATGTGTGTACCAAATTGGTGAGCACCTCGCTGTCACCGAGATACGATCCCAAGAGTACAAAAATTTAAAGGCCATCTGTCCCGGTGCAGTTGCCAATGTGTCACTCCGGCAGAGTGCACAGAACTCTAGCCACCTTCCCTATCCAAGAGAAACCAATGGCCCTTTTGAAACGCAGTACCCCGTCCACCGCTATTGTCATCGGGGCCCGACCTTCCTGGAACCCAGCCGACTCGGCCATATTCAACAATCCTGTCTAGCACGCTTCTCCTACACAGAATGTCCACCAAAAGACCTTGGTAAATGCGAATGTAGCAAGATCCATCAACTGATTGAATTAGAGCAAAGAATAATTACAGCCCTTGATACCGTCATATCGACACCCCCTGACAGGACAGTTAAAGATAATAAGGGTTTAGTGTCTCTCATAACTCCACACTCTCATTAACTTTCTCCTCCCAGTGCATGCTCACTTTCGATTTGGGATATTGTCATGAACACTTAAAAGAGAAAAATCGAGTTTGTAAATATGATATGAAATGTTTGAGTAAAGCAAAGGAAAAGGTTGGTTCCTTCCAACGATGTCACTATCTTCCCTAAAACTAAAGTATCTCATCCAACACAGAGCCATACTCAGAGACACACATACTCAACCAATCAGTTCCTTATACACTCAATTGAAAATTTGATGCAAGGTTGTGGTTGTGCTGGACTTCGATGTTATTTTCAGTTCAACCTCTTGATCTTTGTAGTCTTTTCAGTCACCATTTAAAATCATTAAAAATTTATTGATCAACAGAACCACATATGCACTTCTCTATAAAAGAGGAATTTTAATATAATCGTTTTCTCAAGAAATTAATCAGTGGTTTTCACGCATACTGTACTCCTGATCAAAAGCTAGATCATACATACTGATCAGTATTTCAGATGGTCCACTCAGCTGACTTACATTCTTTGAAATACGACAACTGCAACATTCTCATTGCAATCATATATCCACAAGACATGCAACGAGTTCGTGCATCTGAATTGTTGTATAAGATTTATCAAATTGCGCTGTAAAAGGGACCAAATTATGTAATGCATTACAAACAAGAACACAGTGATAAATATAGTGTAGAAAGCATGACACTGCAAATGCTGACATTAATTGCGGTCACTGCAACCAAGTGTCACTGGATACATGTAATTTCAACAATGGTGAAAATGCAGACAATAAATTTTGTATGCATTATGACAGTGGCATGATAATTAGTGTACAGTTGTTTATTAATGAGACATAAAGTCTGAAGGAAAATATTGGTCATAACGTACATGGCTTATCAAAAAGCCAGCATTAAATAGAAATGACAAATTTTTGAGTCGTGTACTACCACCAAGATTTAATGTTACAACAACAATACAGATGAAAGTCGTACTGCACTGACAATTTAGATAGGTAACAGTTTGAATTTGCAGCTAATAGTGACTCAATAACTGTGACACAGTTAAAGTGCACTCTTGAACTGACAGAGGAACCAAGCAACTCACGGAATCAAAATTATGAGCAGTACACAGTCTGAAAAAGTATGCTAACTAGGTGTGGCAAAATAAAAGAATCGTTATGTGTCAGTTCAAATCCATAGAACAATAAACACAAAACTATTTATATGTATAAATTCACACACAGTGATAATTTGATCATTTAGCAGAAACATAATTGTGTATAATGCTGTATGGAGAGTTAATATCTTAGTGGGAACTGATTGATTTGTCATGATAGGTAATAGGTGAGCAGAAATGCGGCCTAACAATGAAGGTGATACGTTACTAGAGCATCATACACTAACACGTAGTACTCTTACTGTCAATAAGAATAGCCCTGCAGGATTCATGATATCAGTTCTCCCCAGCATTAATTCACTACTCGAGTCAATGCCACGTCGTTTTGTGGCACTTCTGCATGCTCAGGGTGGTCCTACATGATATTAGGCAGATTTACTTGTTTCTTTGGCTCTTATGTGTAAAAGACAAGATACTTAGGCAACTACAGGGTAAAAAATGAATGTAGTATTACCAATGCTCCAATCTTAAATACTTTTACTAGCAAAACTAGTCAACCCAAACCTTAGTAAAGGTGAGCCCTCAAAACTAAAAAGAGCAATTTTATTCTATAACATATTTATGTGTGAACCTTCGTCGACTCAAGACACGGGTATGGCTTGATCTTATAGCCTAGAGAAACGGACAATGTATCGTCGCGTATCACATCCATAAGCTGCAGTCTTACCTCCTGTCAGGGCTCTCTCCACTATGATCTCGTCCTCCAGCATCGCACCATCTTGGCGGGGTGAATTGTGCGTGTGTTCGCTGTCGGTTTCGCACCACGTGTCTGGCCTCCTGCTTCTTTGTGGTGAAACCGTGTGAATCGATCTTTCCTCGCTGACGCAATTCTGTGTGCGCCTCCGGTCACGTCTGATCGTAATGGGTCCTTTCGCCACTCTTCTCCTAATTGGGCTATACGATACTCCGTCTCGTCCAGTCGTTACGTGGTCCTGGAAACTACTCTCTGACCTAGCGTTCGTAGTGACGACAACGCTACGCTTACCACATCTATGGTGCACCTGGTTTGTCTGGCAAGATTATTTATAACTCTCGCAAATTTCGTAGCTCCTGCCGCCGCTATTCTGGACAATCCAGTGACCCTCTGCACCATTAACGCATTTTGGTTAGCTTGCATGATAATCGTGCCTACTTCCGTCCCATGCATGTGGATCTTGTTCATCAACTGTGCTAATTCTGTCGCTTCTCGTTCCCTTTTCTGTTCTGCTTGTTCTCAATTCATTCTGTTTTCCTGGCCTATTGTTCTCACATCCTTCCTAATACTTCTGCGTCTTGTTTTCACTTGTCTTCTAGTTCTTTCATTTCTTTCAGTTCATTCTGTTCCTTCTCTTGCTTTGTGAGGCCTGCAGATGACGCAACACGGGATTCCCGTGTGCCGTGCATTGACGGAGTAATATGGGACTATTATCGTTATCGGCTGCTTGATTCCGCAA
The DNA here is from genome assembly GCF_021461395.2 of Schistocerca americana. Lineage (NCBI taxonomy): Eukaryota > Metazoa > Arthropoda > Insecta > Orthoptera > Acrididae > Schistocerca > Schistocerca americana. Next base: position 419,156,807 of record NC_060130.1, on the reverse strand, counting down.
ATCGACAACTGCCTCAACTAGTCTGTTAGCCTCATTCGTGCTTCTTCCTCGCCTAGGTCATTCATTTTCTGCAAAGTCTCACAAACATTTCCTACGCTCCTGCTGTCATTTGCACTCGCAGCTTCCTGCTCTGTGGGATAGTGTGCATTCTCATCCCCATATACATTATCGTCCAAACCATGAGCATTCTTCATCATCTTACTGTATATTAACGGCCTCCCACTTGTTTCTAATCCAGCCTTAACCCTTGTTAACATTCACGTTAAGTTTGCGCATGTCACTACAAAAAGAATCCGAAAAACCACGTTTCATCTAGCAAATGAACATAAAACTTACAATACCGGCATATTTAAACCCTTCCAAAACAATCGAAAACGCTCTTAGCACGCAGTTTATCGGCCGAAAGATAAGACATGGTGCAGGAACCACAAAATAATAAACAGATAAAAGAATCAGCTAAATTAGAATGGAAGAAGGACATGAACTAATAAATTCGCGCTTACAGACTATCCTACCATAGAATTAACTAAAAGGAAGAAAGTTGTATAATTTTAATTAAGTTCTGCCTGCTTCCCATCATCTTCATAGCAAACTTCTCGTCAATGGAAAGGTTGCCATGTTATAACATATTACCTGGAGGCGAGGAGAGACTCGTCCCTTGATTTGAATAAAACCTTTATCTCAATGAAGGTACACACCACCCCCAAGAACTATCACACTTCCTATCATGCACAAGGATGGAAAAATACGAAAGAATGTATTTAGCCCCGTCGTTAATGACAGTTAATAATGGGTTGACCCCCTTTCACATAATTTACAATATAATGCATGATCCCTCCCAAAACTATGGTTAAGTGCAGGATATCCTAATGGGGTACTATAAATTACCAAACAGCTAGAGAGATATAGTATCACAATGAGATTTATTGATTTAAGATACAAATGAGTACTGTCTTCAATATTATGACAATGCATGATTAATCCCATACATGACAAGTACAACATATTTCCATGTTGGCGGAGTTTAAGTAGGCACCTACCAAATGACTGTAGTTCCACTTTCTCTGTTGTGAGTAAGCTGATTGTCCTAAGAGATTACTAATTCCCTATCTTGTGGTACAGTGAGCGAATAACACGACTCAGCTATAAAGTTCCAGATGCAAATTAGATCTGCTTTGGGCACTGTGGGGGTGGTTACCATACTGGTGCCGTCAAATTAACTGAAGGTGTCCCTACTTTGCTGGCGCTGCCAAATACTTTACCAAATTAAGAGCTCGATTTGTGTAGAGACAACTGTCACCGATGGGCTGCACTGCAGGCTGCGATCAGAGCTATTCACTGCCCCAAAGAGTTGCTGCTCTGGGCGAGGTTCCTGTATGACACCATATCAAACGTGAGTGTGTTGACCTGTGGGTCTGATCAATGCTTACAGAAACTCTGTCTGGGCTACCAGGACAGAGGAATACTCTCAACTCTCAAATCAGTAACATACTCAGTTTTACTCATATTTGGACATTGTCCATATTTCCCCATAATGAATTCAAACTGGTACGAAAATTACTTGACTTTATTTTCAACTACTTGGGTTGCAGCTACTGTCGAAAACAATCATATTTTATGTGTTTTAATAATAGTTTTATATTTTCTAATACTAGCTGCTCATACTCAAATCTAATAAAATAATTTATATATAAATAAAAACTGAAAATAAAATGTGTCTTACAAACAAAAAGATGTATTCTATACCAGAACTACTTGTAAATATAAAATACATCAAATGAAATATTGGGATTATGGTTACTTACAGATAATTTAAATAATAATAAAATTGTTGTAGATTTTGGAAATATTAATGACAAAAAGGGGAAAAATAAAAAAAATAGAACCAATTACAGAATCCATTCATGGTATTATTATGGTCTTTTAAACAATAAAATTTATAGATTTTGATGGAGAAATAAAAAAGAAGAAATTCCTTTTAAGAATTGGCATGTGGCAGTTATATAGGTTTTCAGTGTCTAGATTTTCTACATTTAATTTTGGTACATGTAGAATTAAACCAAAAACTCTTCTTTATTATAATTTAATGTACAAACAGTAAATGGTATTACACAAGTTATCAGTAACGATATAAAAATTATTAACGAAAAATATAAGGCAACTATTGCTTTTCGTTATAAAATAAAATTAGCAGATGATAATTAGATGCATTATTAGAAGTATTATTAGATACTTTAAAGGAGCTTAAGAAAGGGCATTATTATTTGTTGGTTTTAGATGTAACATGACATTTTGCAGGAGTTTTTGACAAAGAGGAAAGTTTGAGTATTTAACAAATAATTTTTATTTTCAAATGCAATGAGAATATAATAATGAATTTATAACGAGTTAACAACAATAACACTTTGGGAAGAGATTGCTTAACATGCATAAATTGTAATTCCAGAGTAAAAATTTATGGCAACTTATCTCTCAGTTACTGAGCCCAAAATTAACAACCAACTTGGTACCCATATAATAATTTTTTTAATTTATTCAGTCAGAAGTTTAAAGGGAACATTTGCTTCTAAATTAGCTACAGAAAATGGAATTACAAGATTATAATCAACAATTAACTCAGGTTTCTGAAAAGAACAGGAATTTGATGCCTTAGCAGGTGGTTTAGAATTAACAAAAAATAATATCAGTATTTCGAGAAAGCTACTCTTTATTCTGCTCCATTTTCCAAAATCTGCCAAAAATTCACAGATTCATTACAAAATAGTTGTTGACTTATTTATAACAATGTATTAAAATATGTTTATTGTTCAAACAGGTACACGAAAATATAACTGGAATACAAATAAAATTAAAACAGATAATCAAGAAGAAACAGAAAAGATGGTGAAATGTATTTTATCTGCTTTTAGTTTTAATTGTTTGCCTATTAATTGTCTAGAAACTTTCGAAGAGACAAATAATGTAATTTCTGCCAAACAAACAAGCCTTATGAAATATGGAGAAACATATTTCACTAGATCTATTATTTTATTTTCTGGAATACCGAAATGTATAAATATCCAAAAATAAGGATTAAACCTTTCGTGCCTACTGGCGTACATGTATGCCCGCCATGTAGAAACGCCGGACGGCTGCTGACATAGATGTACCCCCAGCAGACGGGAAGTCCAGACTGCTACAGGCATTCATGTATGCCCGGCAGGCGGTAAGTCCGGACGGCTAATCTCATCCATATACTCCCGAGCTCAGGATTAGGTAAACGGACACAATAGAACGACTACTCGCTGTTGTCCGCATTCCTGACAACAGTGTCATTGTCTGGTCGTCTTTGTAATGTAAGAAAGCGCTTTAGTTTTCACTTCCCCCTGGGCCCTTTCTGCTTACGCGTCTAACATTCTGCCAGTCCTCTTTTCGCTTCTGGTGAGACGTCAGCTTTCGCGTGAGTAACCTTTGCCATGTCGGGACACAATTTATCGGATCAGGAAATCATAGATATTCTTATGAATAGTAGAGACGAAGGGTGTATTGATACTTCGGAGATTACTTCCGACGAAGAGTTGGGTGTGTCTGGACGTATTGCTGAATCCTCAACATCACGAACAGAAGATTCTTCCTTTGAAGACGGAAAAGAAGATGACGTAAGTGAAACTTCGTCGGAAAAAGAAAATATGACTGGACGGAGAATCATCCAGTGACAAAACGACACCGTTTTGTGAACACATTTAGTGGGTTAAAACCAGACTTTGAAGCGTCAGAAAGTCATTTACTTTTTTCTGTACTTCATGTACGTGGAATTCGATTCTGCCATCTGTACACAGATCAGTAATTATTGTAAATTAATTACTGAAAGAATGGCGACAGTACCCAGGAAATTAGCATGCTAGAAGCATATAGAACCAGCAGAGTTTTGTTCCTTCCTAGCATGTTCTTTACTTAAGCCTAGACGTAAAAGTTAGAAGTGAATGAATATCGGTCGACAGATTCTTTGGTTCAAACACCAATATTTTGTAACATATTGGCCAGCGATTGGTACAAGTTGATCCTGCGTTCATTGCACTTCAGTGAGAAATCCACGGCATCTCAAGATATTCTTGTAAAAATGCGTCTCATCGTAGATCACACAAAAAATAAATTCCGTGAGGCAGTAGTACCCTTTGAAAACCCAGTGATGGACGAAAGTCTGCTACTTTTCAAAGGAAGGCTCCGATTTATGCAATACATACCAAATAAACGTAGCCGTTTTAGAATTAAAATTTTCGTCCTCTGTTACGTACAAACCAGTTATATTTGGGATTATACTGTCTACACTGGCGCCGGCACGGAAATAGAATCTGGAAATCTTAAGTGGGGAAAATCAGGCGATGTTGTTGTGAGTTTGTTATTGCCATACCTCAACAAACGTCATACGATTTATTTAGACAATTGGTATTCGAACCCCGAATTATTTCTGTGGTTCCATGATAGATGTACAAACGCAGTCAGAACAGTACCCAAAACAAGAAACATCTACCACCATTGCCAGACAAGCTGAAAAATGGGGTAATACAGTTCAAGTCCTGTCGAACATTAATGGCACTAAAATGGATGGACAAGAAAGAAGTCTAGATGCTTTCCACCGTAAATAAACCAGAGTTTGTGTAGACAGAGAAAAAACAACATAGAAAGGGCCAAAACAAACTGAAACCTACCTGTGTTGTCAGCTATAATGCGTCTGTGGGTGTAATGGATCAGAGAGACATGCTGTTATCTTCTGTACAGTGCATCCAAAAGAAAATGATGTGGTACAAGAAAGTACGCTTTCATTTGACTGACTTGTGTGTGTTTAATGCAAAAACTATTTTTGAAATACAAAATCAGCAGAAGACACCACTAGCGAAATACCACTTAGAAATAATCCGTCAGTTGATGGAAAAATTTCATAGCCAAACGTGTAAAAATGCGATCCCAAGGACAACCAAAAAGAAATCCTTTTCCAATCGCAGAATAAAGACGGAAATTATCCAGGGTTCTTCGCTGCAATAGAGAAAAAGGAGATTCCCCAGTGACTCTGTGTAGTATGTACTGCTTATTCAGAACGAAAAATGACACGCATAAGATGCAAAACGTGTGATGTGGCTCTCTGAATAGTGCCGTGCTTCGAAAAATATCACACACAAGAGAAATATTAGGATGTTATGGTATGTGTGTACGTATCCAGTAAGGGAAAGTAAAAAATAAAAATAAAAAAGTAGATAAAAGTTAAAAATGGCTTTTAATTCAGCCAGCGGCAGTCCAAAGCCTGCGTCAAAAACGAGGGTGGGAAACCACTAGAGTAAACCGAACTGAACGTGATGAGTTGAAAAAGAAAACAGCGAGCTAGAAAAAGATAGACTATCCGATATCCTACTGTGGAGTATCGACATTAAGCTTTAATAAAAAAACGAAACCATGGGCCTACCGAAAAATGAGTTATCCAGATATGTTCTTTGTTTAGCTCTGAGTCCGGATACATTACACAATTTGGTTTTAAATTTCTGTTATTACTTTTAATTTAACATAGTAGCAAGAATTATCCGAGATTTGGGCATTTCCGCTACGTACTATTCACTTTAAAAGTATGTGCCTTGAAACACATTCGTTCGATGTTAATGAAATTTTAATATCTTGTAGACCCATACATTGACGGTTCAAGTCACAAGTTACAGGAATTACTATTCAAAGAGTACCCATCATTTTTCTAAACCAAATATTTTTCAGTCCATAGTAAACATGTAACTGAGAGTGTTAGTTACCTTCAAAGCTATCTTTAGTGGTTATCACAAACTATAACCACTGAGACCATAGGCTGTACTGTTTTTAGGAATAACATTACTGAACAGTGCTTCCATCGCGCCGGAACGTGATTGAATAATGCAGTGGCCTTAGCCTACAGTGGCCACAGGGCTGAATCCGCCGCCTGCCGGCCGGGCGCGCACTGCGTTTCCTCCTGTCAGCCGGCCGGGCAGCCAGGAGGCTCGGCCCTTGTAGCCACGACAGGGATAGCAAAAACAAATAATATTATTCCCTCTGTGCCAAGACTAAGACTAAATATATCCCATAAACTTTCTCACCACCCCATTAAAGGAATTAATATTCTATATTTACAATCTTAAAGAAAGAGAACTTGACTTAGAACCTTTCACCATATCAGAAAGAAACTGTAATATTTAGATAATACACAATGTTTAAAAGAAGAACACAAAATATTTTAAATAAGAAACAGAAAATAAGTGAAAGAAAGAAGAAAGAAAAATTTATTTTCTACAACAATGCATAGATTTTGAAGCAACTACAGTTTATTCAGTTTATGCTTTTATTGTAAATGATAAAGTTTACATATGTTCCAGTTTTTGGCAAACAAAATCGAAAATAAGCTGCATAAGATACAGGTCCAAATAAAAGTAATTTTATAGAAATGAACAAAAGTACAAATATTCTTAAAAGTTAAGGATTGTTTTGTTTCCCATATACGAGTAGTAGTCTCAGAGAGATATTTAAATTTTTCATGACCTAAGGCAGGACCATTTATGGAAATAAAAACAGATGCATCTTCTATTTTAAGTGGAAATTATTTCCCTAGAACAGTGTCCTTCAAAACAGAGCTAGTTACTGAGCACAAAGAGAGTTTACTGTATAAATAGGAAGACAAAGGAAGGATCGAAGTTATAAAAATTGGACATACCTTAAAAGTGTAAAACTAAAAAACTTCAAAAGACTAGAAGATCTACAAGAAGGTTTAGATCTAATTACTTCTACTATTGCCATTGAAGACTGTGAAGGACAGACTAGATACATTTTTAAATCAGAAAATATACAAGACTCTTTCTGTTGCAGTTAGTGGCTCGAGGAAGAGATTCTAGAAGAAAAGATATATCTGAATTAGAGCATTAAGATCAAACTGGGTAGAATTAATACAACTGCAAATAATCACTAAGAAAAGCTGAATAGATTAAAAAATCTATCATATAGTTAACAACTTGTTTATTAATTCCTAGACTCGATAACCAGGAAACGAATTTTCTGTAAATTTTTACTCTAGAATTAGAACTTATCCAAGCTAAAAGTCTCTTCCCATGGCGCTATTGTTGTTAACTATTACATTACATTATTTTTTGCATTATACTTGTATTCAAAAATTAATTTATTTTTGTTAAATTTTCACATATTTTTCTTCGTTAAAAATACCTGCAAATCTTGTGTGATGTCTAAATCTAATAAATAATAATGTTATTTCATAGTTTCTTTTAAAACATAGTAATTTTTTATCAATGTACCTAATTTAACATTTGCTAATTCTAAATTTGTTAGGAATACTAATTGAATTTTTATAGTTTTGTGTGATAATTTGTATACATTTGTTAATAGTGAGTTTAATGTCATAATGGCTTGTATGTTAGAATCTATCAAATATGTAATTTTTGCTTCATCTCCTTCTGCAACCAAATTAAATTTAGAAAAATCTAAACGTTAAATTAAGAAAAATATTAAAACTGCCACATGACGATTTCTTTACAAAATTAAACTCTATCCAAACAAGCCTTGGAGATCCAATGATACTGACTGACCGCCTTGTCATCTGCAGCCCAGAGGCGTCACTGGATGCAGATATGGAGGGGCATGTGGTCAGTAGACCACTCTCCTGGTCATTGTCAGTTTTCATGCCTGGAGCCACTACTTTCTGATCAAGTAGCTCCACAACTGGCCTCACAACAGCTGAGTGCTCCCTGTAACGGATTCTGTTATGCTGAAGAATGCTTAAACAGTCACCAAGAAACTTGTGGTACAGCTTATAAACGTGGAAAATTTAAAAGGACTGAAGAGTGAATGTTACATACAATAAAAACATAAAAATGTGGTGTGTATGAAAGAAAAATAAGTGAAGATCATATTGTCCATGGTTGTCAAAACTGTATTAAAATTGATCTTCTATCAATGGAGAATATAAGAATTATAATGTTTTTTCACGTTCGAAATGCAGTGATATGCTTACAGGAGAACAGTGTAAGTATTGTACAAAGGGATTCGAAAAGATAATTCCTTGTTCCTCTACTGAAATATACATGTGTTTGATTACGAAGCTCTACAAGCAACAGGAATACATATTCCCAATCTCATAACAGTTCAGAATTTTATTCGTTATATTGTTTATAAATTAAAACAAACAATCAATTCTGAAGGTGGATGGTCTCAAATAAACACAATGACTATATATTTATAACTCATTGTGCTGAGGTTTGCGATTCACAATTCATTCTGAAGTACTGTGTTGAAAATACAATAAAATAATTTACTATTAACACAGGAACTGAATTAACGTTATTGAAGATAAGATAATTAGGTATAAAGATTATAGATAGCAGAAATTTTATCCAAGGAAAGCTTAACAAATTCATTCCACATTTTATCGGAAAGTATCAAATGGAAAATTACTTCCCACATATGCTCAATTCACAGGAAAATTACATATGATCGATTCATGATATTTGATATTATTGTGTTGATAACTATGAAACCGAAAGTTAGAGAAATATTTCTCACATTCCATAGCCAAAAATGTAAAGAAAATTACGTGCTCAGTATGAAGAGAGAAATCAATGAGTACCATAGTTCTGATGCAGAAATATTCAGAAGAGGTTGTTTAGACCTAAGAAAACAGTTCCTGGAAATAGTTAATATAGATCCATTCTGTTATTTAAAAATTGCTGGAGTTTGTATCGTTATATGCAGAACTAATTATTGAAGTAATAGAAGAATTGCTCTATTGGATGAAGACCAAAAGCTGACTAATAGAAATAATCTGTAGTTTGGTTAAACAGTTTAAACAATAATAATATTCAACACGCTCTTAGTGGTGGTGAAGCAAATATACACTACTGGCCAGTAAAATTGCTACACCAAGAAGAAATGCAGATGCTAACAGGTATTCATTGGACAAATATATTATACTAGAACTGACATGTGATTACATTTTCACGCAATTTGGATGCATAGATCCTGAGAAATCAGTACTCAGAATAACAACCTTTGGCCGTAATAACGGCCTTGATACGCCTGGGCATTGAGTCAACCAGAGCTTGGATGGCGTGTACCGGTACAGCTGCCCTTGCAGCTTCAACACGATACCACAGTTCATCAAGATTAATGACTGGCCTATTGTGACGAGCCAGCTGCTCGTCCACCATTGACCAGACGGTTTCAATTGGTTGGAGGTCTGGAGAATGTGCTGCCCAGTGCTCCAGTCGAACAATTTCCGTATCCAGAAAGGCCCGTACAGGGCCTGCAACATGCGGTCGTGCATTATCCTGCTGAAATGTAGGGTTTCGCAGGGATCGAATGAAGGGTAGGGCCACGGGTCGTAACACATCTGAAGTGTAATGTCCACTGTTCAAAGTGCCGTCAATGCGAACAGTAGGTCACCGAGACGTGTAACCAATGGCACCCCATACCATCACGCTGAGTGGTACGACAGTATGGCGATGACGAATACACGCTTCCAATGTGCACTCACCGCGATCTCGCCAAACACGTATGCGACCATCATGATGTTGTAAACAGAATCTGTATTCATCCGAAAAAATGACGTTTTGCCATTCGTGCAACCAGGTTCGTCGTTGAGTACACCATCGCAGGCGCTCCTGTCTGTGATCCAGCGTCAAGGGTAACCACAGCCATGGTCTCCGAGCTGATAGTCCATGCTGCTGCAAACGTCGTCGAACTGTTCGTGCAGATGGTTAATGTCTTGGAAACGTCCCCATCTGTTGACTCAGGGATCGAGACGTGGCTGCACGATCTGTTACAGCCATGCGGATAAGATGCCTGTCATCTCGACTGCTTGTGATACGAGGCCGTTTGGATCGAGGACGGCGTTCCGTATTACCCTCCTGAACTCACCGATTCCATATTCTGTTAACAGTCATTGGATCTCGACCAACGCGAGCAGCAATCTCGCGATACGATAAACCGCAATCGGGACAGGCTATAATCCGACCTTTATCAAAGCCGGTAACGTGATGGTACGTATTTCTCCTCCTTACACGAGGCATCACAACAACGTTTCACCAGGCAACGCCGGTCAACTGCTGTTTGTGTATGAGAAATCGGTTGGAAATTTTCCTCATGTCAGCACGTTGTAGATGTCACCAGAGGTGCCAACCGTGTGTGAATGCTCTGAAAAGCTAATCATTTGCATATCACAGCATCTTCTTCCTGTCGGTTAAATTTCGCGTCTGTCTCAATTCATCTTCGAGGTGTAGCAATTTTAACGGCCAGTAATGTAGCTGGGGTAAAGTAGATGGTTTTCATAATGAAACCAATACTGTTCGTCAACACTATAGCTGTTTTAGGCATGGTTGTTAAAATGTCTTAAAACTGATACTTTTAATTCCGAAAAGAGATATTAACAAGAAGTGCAGAGGTACAAACTTCAGGATATAATTTATCTCAGATGTACGAATTGAACTGGAGTAACTCAGTGGAGTACAAAAAACTTAAGACATTAAAACGACTACCTAATATTGTTGTTACACACGACCCAAGAAATGCGTTCTTAGTGGTCGTACAAATACAGTAAAGTGTTAAGGCAGATGGTGTTAACACAAAAATACAATATGTCGATTTATGTAGTCTTTATAAAACAATACAATATTGTAATTATTATCCTGTAGGTCATCCAAGAAAAACATATAAGCTTACATGTTACTCTAAAAATGATATGGGCTGATGAAATGCAAAGTAGTGGCACCTAGAGTATTGTGTCATTCTGCTTTACCTGTGTAAATGAAGACTGGTACAAATGAAAACTGTTGTTTCCTTCATGCGTAAAATGTGCAGAGGAAAGAATAAACAAACGTAATCATAATGATGACATATTGCATCTTGGACATTTGATGAAGTAAATAAAGCTATAGAAAAAGGAAACAAAATTTTAGCGGTCTACTAAGTGTGGAATTTCAGAAATAAATGCAATGTGTAATTTAAAAATTATGTGAAATGCTTTATGGAAATAAAATTAGAAAACAGCTCCATGAGTTTGAAACTAGTAAGATGTATATAAAATATGTAAAAGAAAAAACAGTTATTGACTTAGAGGTAGATGGAATAAAAGTAAACCAAGGAAAAAGAGCTCTTTCTAATATACATCTGATTTCATTAAGGGAGAAATTTGGAGAACGTCAATTGAGTATGTGACTGATTTACAACAATATGAGATACTATTGGGTGATTAGTAGGATAATATAGATATAAACTTTATTAAAGACAATGTGGTTCAAGTGAAGTACTATTTCAATTATTATTATGAAGGAAGAGTAACATCTGCACATATTTCTATAGCTGCATTCCATACTTAAAATGCAAGACTCATATTACGTGGTATGTTAGATAAGCTAGCAGAAGCTTTTGTATATTTCAATGCAGACAGTACAGTATGTAATGATAATGGTGGAAATACTGTTGAAAAAGTTTGTATGTTAGGAGAAGCTATACTTTCTTTATGGATCTCAGTGGCTGGTTGAGGATTCGAACTCAGTCCTGAATACGCCTCCTATGTGCCAATTAAGGCACCCCCTCAGTACATATCCAAAAGAGCAATGTGTTTACGTTCTTGGAAGTGAATGGGCACTATGTACTATTAAATAAATTAAGCAAAGCCATTTGTCACAACTTATCAGTTATAGACGTGCTACACAAATCGTTCCTAAGTGCTGTATGTGATGTTCAATAATAAAGTTCATTTGTCTAAAAATTTCTACTAAAACCTACGATAAAAAAGATTTCAAAATTAAATGCATCAGTGCCAGTCCGTAGCTTCGTTAGAAAGCTTCACACCGCCAGAGACTTTAACCTACCTTTCTATCTCCTTAGACGTATTCTTTTATACTGTAGCAATAGATTTGGTAGGACTCTGCCAGAATATCACAATTGTACAGTACGTAATATTACTTTGCCACAGCACTGAATTATCTACATTGAGTATATTACAGGATATTTGCGTTGCATAAATCATTACATTGCATAAATTGTGGCCATCAGGCATAATGGTTATACTATCGCAAAAGTGTTCCATTTGTAACGTTCCCTTGTTCACCCTATTTTCGGAGGAAAACCAGAATGAATTATGAATAAATGATTCGTAAACAATGTATGATTTAAGTCATGGACTGTAAAGTTTTTCCAAAATTAATTTATAAAAAAATGGCTCTGAACACTATGGGACTCAACTGCTGAGCTCATTAGTCCCCTAGAACTTAGAACTAGTTAAACCTAACGACATCACAAACATCCATGCCCGAGGCAGGATTCGAACCTGCGACCGTAGCGGTCTTGCGGTTCCAGACTGCAGCGCCTTTAACCGCACGGCCACTTCGGCCGGCAAAATTAATTTATAGCTCACGTCACTTACTGCCAAGTTCCTAAAACAGAATCGCTAAAATTACCTTAAAAAAAAGAAAACAGACGACCGAATATGCCCGCAGTGAGATGAACTTTTGATTACAATATAAAGTATTTTATGTCCCGTGGTAACTGAGAGTAAAAAAATTTAATTTTTACAATTTCAAAAGTCCGAATCACAGAGTTTTCACTCATACTCCTGAATGCAGTATCCCGCATTCTTGCAATTCCTGTTTGAGGTTCAACTACAGCTACTAACTCAACAGCCGGCTGTTGTGGCCGAGTGGTTCTAGGCGCTTCAGTCTGGAACCGCGCGACCGCTACGGTCGCAGGTTAGAATCCTGCCTCGGGCATGGATGTGTGTGATGTCCTTAGGTTAGTTATGTTTAAGTAGTTGTAAGTTCTAGGGGACTGATGACCTCAGATGTTAGGTCCCGTAGTGCTCAGAGCCATTACTAACTCAACATCGGTTGCCATAAGACGTAATTTACTAGCTAAGTCCACTCACCTCTCGCGCTCCAAGCAGTATTTCTCAGTGGAGAATCACTGGTGGCTGACATTATTAAAGAGGATGCCCTACAGGACTCAAAACCCAATCCAATTTTGTATCGGTAAAACGAATTTCATCAGTTACAATGCGGAAAATTCGTTTACGTTTTTTATTTTCCAGACCTTTGATTCTGTCTCAGGCGACGAATAATCAGTCTGACATTTATAATACCGCTTGTCGTGTTTAGACAATTCCCTTTATACGTATCCATAGAAACGCTGTAATATTTACTGGAATGATATTTCTCTGTCTGCTTGCTTATAGCATAGCACTTCAGATGTAATGGGATCATCAGTTTTTAATACTGATTAAAGATTACAGCAAAGGATTAAGATAAATTTAAACTTAAACTAAAATATGAAAATTTTTTCTGTCTACGTATTTATTACAACTGTGCAACAAAATTTTTATTACTGATACGATAATATACAAAACGTTATTTTACTGGGATTATTCATATAGCAATACAGATCGTAAAAGTGTATATATTTATGTATATGTGTGTGCATGTACATTCACATATCCTTCTAAACCACCGGACTGATTTCAACCGAACATGGTACAATATCACTCACGGCCTGCAAAGAACCACTGTGGAAATAATAATCACCTACCTCTCAAAGATATGGGGTGGGGGCCAAAAAAGAGTGCAGATCGCGACGCGCCGATAGCCACACAATATTCATCCAGTATTTGAGAACGAGAGCCCTTCGTGACTGCCACCAACTTTTCATATAACTTCTAAGTTTTACGAGACCTTTTGACACTGACACTCCTTAAAAATTACGAAAGGAAAAAAGCTTATCGTTCACTACATTTTCGCTTTCCATGCGGTACCACTGCCACACCATGCTTGACGTATCAATTAATTACTTATTTACTACTAACACGATCTATAACACATTTTTAAACAGTATTTACATATGCCATTTAATGTATTTACAAAAGTATATAAGTGTACGACACACAGTTCAGAACATACGAGACCACAAACGCAAACATGCGTGAAAACTTGCCGCAACATGCATGACGTTTTAGTTTGTTACTTCATTGCTACTAAATCCATTCGCAACGCTTTTCACACACAGTATCCGCATGTACAACTGGATGTAAATATAACAGTATATCTCTGTAAGACACATAGTTTAGGGGATAAGACATCGAAAATATTGGTCCCCGTGAAAAAGAAACTACAGGGCGAAATTCCCTAGAGATACATGTGACATACGAGTACAAATATGTGTGAAATACACTCCTGGGAATGGAAAAAAGAACACATTGACACCGGTGTGTCAGACCCACCATACTTGCTCCGGACACTGCGAGAGGGCTGTACAAGCAATGATCACACGCACGGCACAGCGGACACACCAGGAACTGCGGTTTGGCCGTCGAATGGCGCTAGCTGCGCAGCATTTGTGCACCGCCGCCGTCAGTGTCAGCCAGTTTGCCGTGGCATACGGAGCTCCATCGCAGTCTTTAACACTGGTAGCATGCCGCGACAGCGTGGACGTGAACCGTATGTGCAGTTGACGGACTTTGAGCGGGGGCGTATAGTGGGCATGCGGGAGGCCGGGTGGACGTACCGCCGAATTGCTCAACACGTGGGGCGTGAGGTCTCCACAGTACAGCGATGTTGTCGCCAGTGGTCGGCGGAAGGTGCACGTGCCCGTCGACCTGGGACCGGACCGCAGCGACGCACGGATGCACGCCAAGACCGTAGGATCCTACGCAGTGCCGTAGGGGACCGCACCGCCACTTCCCAGCAAATTAGGGACACTGTTGCTCCTGGGGTATCGGCGAGGACCATTCGCAACCGTCTTCATGAAGCTGGGCTACGGTCCCGCACACCGTTAGGCCGTCTTCCGCTCGCGCCCCAACATCGTGCAGCCCGCCTCCAGTGGTGTCGCGACAGGCGTGAATGGAGGGACGAATGGAGACGTGTCGTCTTCAGCGATGAGAGTCGCTTCTGCCTTGGTGCCAATGATGGTCGTATGCGTGTTTGGCGCCGTGCAGGTGAGCGCCACAATCAGGACTGCATACGACCGCGGCACACAGGGCCAACACCCGGCATCATGGTGTGGGGAGCGATCTCCTACACTGGCCGTACACCACTGGTGATCGTCGAGGGGACACTGAATAGTGCACGGTACATCCAAACCGTCATCGAACCCATCGTTCTACCATTCCTAGACCGGCAAGGGAACTTGCTGTTCCAACAGGACAATGCACGTCCGCATGTATCCCGTGCCACCCAACGTGCTCTAGAAGGTGTAAGTCAACTACCCTGGCCAGCAAGATCTCCGGATCTGTCCCCCATTGAGCATGTTTGGGACTGGATGAAGCGTCGTCTCACGCGGTCTGCACGTCCAGCACGAACGCTGGTCCAACTGAGGCGCCAGGTGGAAATGGCATGGCAAGCCGTTCCACAGGACTACATCCAGCATCTCTACGATCGTCTCCATGGGAGAATAGCAGCCTGCATTGCTGCGAAAGGTGGATATACACTGTACTAGTGCCGACATTGTGCATGCTCTGTTGCCTGTGTCTATGTGCCTGTGGTTCTGTCAGTGTGATCATGTGATGTATCTGACCCCAGGAATGTTTCAATAAAGTTTCGCCTTCCTGGGACAATGAATTCACGGTGTTCTTATTTCAATTTCCAGGAGTGTATGATGAAGTGCTTTCGCGTTATCAGTCGAGTGAAGGCGTCGTTCTGCGGAAACGTTTCGACAAGATTCGTAATCGTCACCTTCAGAAGAAGACTGTGCCTCAAAATAACAAGTAGGAAACTTATAGAAACGTTTCCACAGAACGAAGGCTTGACTAGACTCATAACCCCCAAAAACATCATAGAGATTCGCCGATGTAGCCTGCATTCTCATATACATGTGAAATACGGGGTGTTCGGAAATTCCAGTTACAAATTTCTAGGACCTTTGGAGGGGAGTCCGTACATATATTCTGAATAGGAACCCATGTCCGCAAACGTCATCCAATTACGCTACAGAGCGTCAAAGTTACAGGCGCCGGCGCCTTTAGATGTATGTATATACAACTTGATTTCGTGATGATGTTACATTCTTTCTAAAGAGTGGTGGAGAAGGATAAATGTATGAGTTGGAGGTAAGGGTCCCTGTACCGGAAACGAATAAGTCTATAGGTATAAACGAAAACCGTTCTCGTACCTCTGACGGTGGAATACATGTACTGCTGCCAACTTAAGAGCTATGAAGATTTGTTCAATGGAGGAGGTGTGCCTCATACTAGCGAAGATGAAAAATTGCTCACAGTTCCTCACGTATGCATTTTAGAGCCAATTTTTACCGGACATTTTTTTCTTATTTTGAGCCATACTACCACCTTTGAAAGTTGCATACCCTACGGTCTTAGCAACAACACCACCAGTAAATGTATTCCACTGTCAGAGGTATCAGAAGGGATTTTACTTGTACCTTTCGACTCATTCGTTTCCAGTACAGGGATCCTTACCTCAAGTTAATACATTTATCCTTTTTCATCATCCTTGGAAGTTTGTAACATCATCACGGAATCACCACGTATATACACACCTTTACAGGCGCCGGCACCTATCATTTCGACGTTCTGTAGCGTCGTTCGATGACATTTCTGGACATGGGTTCCTATCCAAATTATTATGTACTCAGGCCCTTCTGCAGGCTGTAGAAGTTCGTACAGGGAATCTCCGGACACCCTGTATGTTACAAAATTAGAAATATATGTGACATTGGCGTATGCAGGTAAAGTCACTGGCAAAAACCTCTCCCTAAGCCACTGATTAGAATTCAAACAAACTTGTTTCATATATTGCTTTGTACCTGGAAAGAAATATTGTGGGGTAAAGAACCAGCAAACTTTCACTGGGATGGAGGTGATAACTTGAAGAGAGAAGGGGGGAAGAGGATATGGACAGACAGAGAAGGGGAAGGATTAGATGGACGCAGATAGGGGGGAGCAGGAGATGGACAGAGAGAGGAGATGGGGTGGTGGACAGAAAAAGAAGAGGAGGAGGTGGACACAGAGAGGAAGAGATGGATAGAGAAGGGAAAGAGGAGGATACAGACAGAGCGAGGGGAGAGGAGGAAGTGGAGGAAATGAACAGTTGAATGAAAGATGATGAGTTGGACATACAGAGGATGAAGGAGGGGATGGACACAGAGTAGAGGGAGGAAGAGATGCTCAGATGTAGGGTGGAGGAGAAGATGATTTTCGAGGGGTAAGGAGTTGATGGATGGGGGAAGAAGAACGTGATATAGAAAGGGGACAGGAGCAAAAGGACAGGGAAGGGAGGAAGGTGCAAATGCACAGACAGAGGGACAGGAAGAGATGGCAGAGAACGGCGGGAGGAAGACGGGGGAGTGAGGGGAGATGACGTGATGGACAGAGAGAGGCGAAAAGAGGAGATGAGTTAATAGGCGACTAGACTTACTACGTACAGGCAGTGCCAGGTACTCTGCTAGTATTTAAATATCGATAGGAAGTCTTTATTATTATTTGTTTGATTCTGTTACTTTTTTTCGCATGTAGTCACCATGAACTTTCCTGAGAAGATTCTCTCTAGTGAATCTGAATCTCTTCAATTCATAGTGTAGTACAACTTTTAAATGTCAGGAATGATGCTCCCTTTAAATATCGGTAAGAATACTCTGTCTCCAGATAGTATTATGTTGCGGAACATCTGATGCACTGGCTGAAGCGAAGCTTAGGAACCAATTTCGACAAAATTATAAATGCAAATGTAACCGATAATTGACAGGATTTGTCAAGTCTCTAAACGTCTGCAGTGGAAATATTAGAATTTCACATTAACATTACATAGCCGACGCTCTTCCGTTACGGTTGTGGACACCCATGACGGGTGTCGCGGTTGGTATCGAAAGGGGTCCGGCTATGACATGAAACGGCGACCCAGACCATCAGCTTTGGGAGTAAGGCCATTGGGCGGGCGAAAGCGACGTTGGTATCCCACCGCTGTCCAGGGTGTCTCCAGAAATATCTTCGGCCTTGAATCTCATTGACTGCAATAGAATTGTCTTCAGTGATGAGTTCCGTTAGGAACTGAGCTACGATGACGATGACAAGCGAAGACGTGTCTAGGGACGCCCCATACAGAGGTAGGAGTCTTTATGTCTGCATGGACAGGGTCTTTTCCACGACGTCATTCATAATGCTCTTCCCTAGTCGTCAACAGTCTTTGTTCCACTACATTTGCTTAAGGAACTTGTTACGGGATCTTCATTGCATAGTCGGACTCCAGGTAGACATTGTTACCAAGTGTCTCTGTGGTGATGTTAAGACAGTAATAAAGGCTGCTCGTTTTGCACTGTTGTAACCATTTTCAGCGGAGGTTCCCTCAGCCTCACTTAAGACTGTCGAGGTGGCTGTTTTCCTGACCCAGTAACGGTGATGAAATATTTATGTATCGTTCTCGTATCAGCAAACATCAGATTACCATGAATGCGCAGTGTAATCGTCACACCACAACGTAACTTCGTTATTTATTCTCAAAAAGAACGTTGCATACTTTGCTATGTGCAGTTTAGGACTTAAATGTCTTTGAAGTGACCTTGTATAGACTGAAAGAACCGGCAGATTTATCGCAGCTGAAGTTTACAAGTCGGCTGACACTTTGTGAAATCTGTAATTTAGGGAGACATAGTAAATCGTGTGACAGAGTCGTACCAGTAACATGTACTGATTTAAATGTAATTGTCCTATTTTTGCCACTGTGGCTGTTCAGTTATCGTTCGAAATAATACTAGTTGATTCTTATTATAGAGGGTAAGGTAAACTGCACAGACATAGCTCAAAGACGAGCAGCTAATACTAACGAGGTGACAGACCATCTTACAGAGTAAGTTTCTAAATTGTTGAAGGATAATGAACACCAGAAAGTACGTAACAAGCAGCTAAAGCAGCAAGTACAGCGACAGCTTGGTTTGTGTGAGACTAAAACAGTAGTAAGTGCTCCTTCGTCAGTCATTGATCCCACTGTTCGACATGGGTTCTATTTCTGATATTAAAGTATGTGCTTCTAGTCCATTCTACCGTAGGAAATTCTAATATGTAAACAAAATATCGTTGTCAGGGATACTTTTTATGTAATATGTGTATATATATGTATATTCACAATTCATGGCAAACACAGAGACGTTATAGAGAAATACGGGTATGTTGCCGCATCCAGTAGTGATAGAACGTGATAATTTCTTGTGCAACAGCAGGTGGGAAGAATCAGACATCATTAGGTTATCCCCCGCCACACCTATGTCATTAAGACCACCTGAAACATCTCATTAACTCGAACGGCGACAGCCGGTCGCTGCCTCGGCAGTAAAGCTTCACGCCTCCTAGGGGCAGGTGCATCGAGTTTACAACAGTGGTGTTAGCCGCAATTTGATTCAGTCTTAACGAGTGGGTATTTTGGCTGACAAGTAACTGTCTGTCATATTTCCAAGCACGGTTGAAACTGATTGAGCCTGGTGCTGAAGGTAAAACGACTGCTTGTTTTTACACATCAGCGTTCCTCTAGTTCCCTACTATTAATTTAATACAGGTGTATTACCAAAGTGGTATTTTTAAATTTGCAGAAATGCCACGCCATCGTGGATGTCGATATAAGCCGGGCAACTTCTGCTACATCTGTGGGAAGTTCACTTTTGCCAGAAATAGGAAGGAAATTTCTTCAGTCACAAAGAAAGCATACAAACATTACTTTGGAGCAGAGGTAGGAGACCAACATAAAGAATGGGCACCACATTTCTGTTGTGCTAAATTTTACTGCAAACTAATTCAGTGGTGGAAAGGTAAAGAGAATGTGGTGTTGTTTGCTGTTCCCATGGTGTGGAGGGAGCCTAAGGACCATGTTACTGATTGTTATTTCTGTCTAACAGAAATTCAGAGTTTTACAAACAAAAAGTCGAAGAGGCACGTTGTCTACCCAGATCTGCCTTCAGCGAGAATGCCAGTGCAGCATTCCGACAACCTTCCAGTACCTTCAAGAGCTCGAGGTCAAATTCCAAGTGACAGTGAAAGTACTGAAGAAATCACAGATGATTATTCTTTATGTCACTGCACAAGTGAATCATCGCCACATTTGTTAACACAGGCATATTTAAATTATTTAGTACTTGATCTAGGACTAAGTAAACAAAAGGCGCAGCTGCTTGGTTCAAGATTACAAGAGTATAATCTACTGCACCAAAGTACTAAAATCTGTGTGTTCAGGCACAGAGAACATGCCTTTATTTCTTATTTTTCAACTGACGAAGCACAGACATTTTGCAATGACGTTGCTGGCGTGATGAAAGTGCTGAACTTCACTTATATTTCACAGGAGTGGAGACTTTTCATAGATGTATCGAAAACAAGTCTGAAGGGGGTTTTGCTCCATAACGGAAATAAAATACCATCTGTTCCAGTAGCTTACACTAGTTTGACAAAAGAGAATTACGAACTCGTACAAAGGATGCTAAATTCATTAAAATACAATGAACACAAATGGAAGATATGTGCAGATTTCAAGGTAATTGCTATGGTACTGGGAATGCAACAAGGCTACACCAAGTATGCCTGTTTTCTTTGCTAGTGGGATAGTCGAGATCGAAATTCTCACTACGTGAAAAAGAAATGGCCTAGGCGAAGATGGAAAGTTGGCGAAAAGAATGTACAACGTGAAAGTCTGGTAGCTCCTGAATATATACTACTTCCACCGCTTCACATCAAACTTGGCCTGATGAAACAATTCGTGAAGGCCATGGATCCAACAGGCTGTGGGTTTGCATATCTAGCTACCAAATTCCCCATCTTTCAGCTGCAAAAATAAAGTAAGGTGTATTTGTGGGCCCACAAATCAGGGAGCTGCAGAAAGATGCAAATTTTGAAGCATGTTTAACTGATAAAGAAAAAACCGCATGGGACTGTTTCAAGATGGTGTCGGAAAACTTCCTCGGAAGAAGAAGAGCTACTAACTACAAAGCAATGGTGAAAGATATGATCAAAGCATATCAGGATTTGGGGTGCAATATGTCTTTGAAGGTACATATGATGGACCCTCATCTGGACTACTTCACAGAGAGTTGTAGTGACGTATCGGACGACGTGGGGAAAGATTCCATAACGACATTTCTACCATAGAAAGGCGCTATGAAGGGAAGTGGGTACCTTCTATGTTAGCAGATTATTGCTGGAATATCATCCCAGAGAAGAAAAATCCAAAATACAAGAGAAAAAAGGGATGTGCATTACAAGGCAGTGGCTCATTGTTTGTCAATTTTATGTAATTTCTCACGTCAAATAAATGCTTCAAAGTGTATACACAAAGGTTACTGTGTTATATGTTAGATCCCACCCTCCATTAATGTGATGAACTTATAACATCATAAAGACGTGCATTTGTTTGTCGAATTTCACCTCATGTTTGCTGCACTATATCAGAAATTGAAAAGAGAAATAAAATTGTGATTACTCATAAACTATCCCTGACAGAAAAAAACCAAAAACAGTTTTCAATTCAGCACTCAAAATACAACTAGGATCATAATATTTTTTATCAGAAATAGAAAAAAGGTTTTTTTTTGTAGAACAGTGTCCTTTATCCTCAAGTCTAATATCTCCTGTCTCTGGGAGAATAACAGATAGTGTTTCTATATTTACAGTCGGTGTCTTAGCCACGGCCGCGTTAAGTAGCCGGTCAGACGAAACATTGTTCCAGTTGACCAAGTTAATTATCACGGACAAGGCAAAAACCTTTATATCGTTTCACTAAGTGCTTAATTAAGTATCCACATTCAGTGAGTTAGCGGAGGGTTGGCATCAGTGGTATAGAAAACACAATAGTATGTGGTTTTTAAGGAGTAAATCAACATTTTAACACTGAAGGTGAACGGTACAGTGGAATGATTTTCTGACAGAATACGCAAAGTTAATATAGAGACCTATCACCAGACACACAAGCCAGATGCGGACAGAGTCTTGCACAAAGAAGTGGAAAATACAGCGTTGGATGTGTTTCTCAGAGGGATCCACCTAGACCTTTCACAACGGGTGGTGATGGAAAATCCTGAGTATTTAGATATGGGACTCCACGTTGCTACGCATTTACAAGAAGTGGATAGTGCAACTAGGACGCGTACAGAAAGGAAAATGGTCACTTCTGATAAACGACGTTACCGTTACTGGTTAGCAGGGACATTTAAGGGCGCAATGTCACCTACCGTAATGCTACAGTTGCCAACGGTATGGGCATAAGGGTCGGGACTGTGAATTTAGGAAAAAAGGGAAGCACAATGTGAAAACGAAACAGTCGAACACCTCTGGGAATGTTCCTTCCGTCAGAAAGTGTCCCTGATAAATAGCAGTACTGTAAAAACAACGTACACAGAGATGGACTGTCGTTTGATAGCCTGGATAAGTAAAAAGAAGTGTAAGTTTTTAGTAGGTAGTGGTGCAAACCTATCAGTTGTGAGTCAGGACCATACGCAGAAGAAGAGATGGCAATGCGATAGAGGATAACAAAATAGATTCAGTGGGAGCAACACAGCCCAAATTCAGAGATGGAAACACATTGTTTCAGGAGCAACTGGAGATGTGGCCGTCTATGGGGCAGTGATTATCAGCAGTACTCGTATTAGACTTTCTGGTGAGGCATCATGCCAAAATCGACATTTTGGCCACAAACTGTTGAACTGAGTGGGGATTTGTTTCCAATGAGCGCGACACTAGCATATGTTTCTGAGCCACAAGGTACACTCACTGTTAATGTAATACAAACGAAACGTTCTACAAGTGCATTAAAAGTTGTTTCGCGTTATAGAGTACCAGCAGGTACAGGAAATGTTACTTGAGTTACGATATATATAGATGCTCCACAACAAGTTTATTTTTGATAGAACCTCTGTCAAGTAATGGCACGTGTGATGTAGAGCACTGTTTTATACAAAGAAGCATAGTACCTGCTAGGGAAATAAATGGGCAAGTTATGTTTCAAAAATGGTTCAAATTGCTCTGAGCACTATGGGACTCAACTTCTGAGGTCATTAGTTCCCTAGAACTTAGAACTAGTTAGACCTAACTAACCTAAGGACATCACACACATCCATGCCCGAGGCAGGATTCGAACCTGCGACCGTAGCGGTCTCGCGGTTCCAAAATGCAGCGCCTAGAACCGCAAGGCCACCTCGGCCGGCCCAAGTTGTGGTGCCAGTAAACCTGAATAGTTCTGGAATGCACGAACTAAGTCTTCCGAAAGGATTGGTAGTATCTACGCTACATGTACTTGATGAAGAAAACGTAGATCGTTAAGAAATAGAGTACAATGTGAAGCAAACCGTCATCATGAGTTCTTTACGTGTCAAGGTTAATCACCTAAAGGGTAATTATCTATCAATCATGGTGTCATTATTAATTTGGTACAGAGATTTGTTAAATTCAGAAGGTCCTTCAGCAGCCATACGCGTAACACCGCACTATATTCCAGCAGGTCGTCACGCATCAGAGCACCGTCAGTATTATAGGTTACCGAAATATCTCCAGCCATCAATAGAACCCTTCATAGATCAACAGCTTAAAGAACGCACAAAAGAGAACAGCGACGGTTCTTGGTCAGCAGCTATAGGAATCTTGCTTAAAAAGTCACCTGACAGAACAAGAGAATGTAGATTCTCTCTTGATTACAGGATTTAAACAAACGTACAGTAACCGATGCATATCTGTTTCCAAATATAACTGAAACTTTGGATAACCTGATACAATGTAAATCATTTATCCGAAAGATTCAAGGACTGAGTATCACAAGATAGAAGTGCGTGAAGAAGAATGGCAGGAAACAGTTTTTACACAAAAGCTGGTCATTACCATCACCGCAGAATACCTTTCAGATGAAAACAAGAAACCTGCATCATTTCAGCGCTTGTTAGATGGAGTCCTTCGAACATTATAACTGAAAGAAATCATGCTCTATTCGTTTTACGTCATCGTTCTTTT
Organism: Schistocerca americana; assembly: GCF_021461395.2. Taxonomy (NCBI): domain Eukaryota; kingdom Metazoa; phylum Arthropoda; class Insecta; order Orthoptera; family Acrididae; genus Schistocerca; species Schistocerca americana. The sequence goes on along the minus strand of NC_060130.1, from coordinate 419,132,845 downwards.
CAAAATATCGATATATACATGCATAATCGCGAGTGAAGAATATAATGGATTGAAAACAATTCATCTCGCGTTAAGCACTGATAATTGTTATCTCGCCCAGCCACAAGTTACTTACCCACGCCATATTATTAGAGAAGATGGAGTGATGACGGGTCCTCATCTCACGCAATTGACTAGAGTATTGGAGAAAGGGGTTATGGTTCAGCGGCCATCATAATGTCAGGAAGCATTTCAAAATTTGAATGATATACTGACTTCAGATCCTGTATCAATTTTTCCAGATTTTACTAAGGAATTTTCATCATCATGTGATGCAAGTCGTACAGCTTTGGGTGCTGTAGATGGACATGAACATCCAGTAACTTATGCATGTCACCAGCTGAATAAGGATAAGTGGATTTATTCTATTACAGAAAACGAGATGTTACCTTTGATGTAAGGTTTTTCATATTTCCGTAAATATCTACACACATCAAAAAAAAAATTTGCATCACCCCAGTTCCCAGAAATCCTGGAGATAGGCGTTGACTGTGAATATTGTATCATAGGCACAGTCCCTATGGCCGTTCAGAGATGTCACAAAACGCACCCAAAGATCGAAACAACCATGCATGAACAGCGCCTATTAGACGCAGGGGGTCAGACAGCCGATCAGTTCCAGTCATTTCCGCAGGAAGGAGGTGCATGGCTCTTGTTGTCTTTCGTTCAACTATGCCCAGACGCTCAATACCGCGGTTCGATCGCGTCCGCATTGGTTCTTTGTGCCACGAAGGACTCTCAACAAGGGAAGTATCCAGACGTTTCGGAGGGAACCAAAGCGATTTTGTTCGGACATGGAGGAGACAAAGAGAGACAGGAAGTGTCGATGACATGCCTCGCTCAGGCCGCCCAAGGGCTACAACAGCAGTGGACGACCGCTACGTGCGGATTATGGCTCGGAGGAACCCTGACACTAAGGCCACTATGTTGAATAATGCGTTTCGTAGAGTCACAGGACGTCGTGTTACGACTCAAACTGTGCGAAATCGGCTGCATGATGCGCAACATCACTCCTGATGTCCACGGCGAGGTCCATCAGCGCAAACACGACACCATGCGCCGTGGTGCAGTTAGGCCCAACAATATACCGAAAGGACGGCTCAGGATTGACATCACGTTCTCTTCACCGAGGATTGTGCCTTCACCCAGATAATCGTCGGAGACGTTATAACGCTACTGGCGTTGTGTGCTACCTGTTTCCTAACAATACAACTTCTAGTCCTATCACAAGAAAGCCAAGTATAACGCTACCGCGGAATGTCAAATGCCAAATATCACCTTAACGTGCAGTAAGCGTTACTCTCTGGGAGGAATTTTGGAAATTTTGACAGTGCATTAATCTAACGGATAGAGGGTATCGAACGTGAACTTCATATTGTGGTAGTTAGTATACAGCACAAAGACTGTAATTTAGACAATAATGAAAGCAGTGAAAATTTACGTAAATGAAACTAAAAAACAGTCGCCAGCCTACTTAGGCATAATAATGTGCAAACATTATTCTCAGTGGATTTGTATATAGTCTTGCAAAAGGAACTTTCATAAATTCTTTCTTAGTAGAGTTCAATGAACACCTTCAACAACCAGATGAACTACACACTGGATAGCAGTAGTTATCAACAGCATAGGTTAGCAATTACAAAATCTAAAAGAGACTTTAACCCTGTTAACTACAATCAGGACCTCAACCTTTAACTAATTCAGCACAAAAGATGTTCCCAATGACAACACGAAGCTAAGTGGCATCTGACAAGAGTTCATGTTTGACTGGCACCCACATATACACATCACAAATACATTAATATGACACTGAAATAACACATTTCATATTCATTCCACTGTGGCCAATGTTTCAGATACGTGAGCAAAAACCAGATTCAAATTAACTTTCTCCTGCTAGTAAAGAATAAGTGGGGCCCTTAAACTGTTCCTTCGTTTATCATCAACTATGATAACTTTACAGAAACACTTTTCATTACAGTAATACCGATTTCCAATCCCACTTGATGTTAATTATCTTGCAATGCTTAATAAGCACTTGCACGGACAATTTACTTAATTAACTTCAAGATGATTTCAAGTTATAATTAAATTTAAAATAGGATCGAAAGTAAGTGCCTTGTAACACCACTTGTGAAGCAAGTGATTTTAACTAATCATATTTATATTCATTAGTACTAAAACTTTGGCACTTTCAAAGTAAAAACAATACACAGAAAATTAAAACTTTTCATCGATTCAATATTACGTGCCTGTTTTACTACTTGGGAAGCAAGCAGTTGTAACTAATAACAATTATATGCTTTAGAACTGAAACTTAGCCAGATTTAAATGGAAACAAATTAGCATTTCTTCATAAATAGGAGACTCTCTCTTTAACACTATTAAAATAGAACCCTACTTGGTATCATGAAGAAGGCATTTCAAGATTTAAACACGTATTTTGCAACACTGATTATTATTGCAAAACCACACACAAACACACTGGTTCATACTGGCATACATATCTGTTTTCCCAAGTAGTTGAAGCAGCGGTGCAATAGTGGTGGCAACCAAATGGCGGCTATCTGGTCCCTTCTTGGGCTGTTTAATGCTCTATTTCGTTTCTTCTTGGCGGCGAGTTAATCATATTTAGAGAAATACCAAATACGAGAGCACCATTTTACAGCCGGAACCACATCCGAGGCCATTCCATCACTGCTTTGGTTACAGAACGCCTTACTTATCACCTGCAGTGTTGACTAAGCGACTGCTGGCCACTGACTGCCTTTAGTGCTCTCTGTCTTGCCGCCCAGACAGACTGCCACTTCCACCTTTCCTTGTGCGCCAAGGCCCTTCCGTGGTGGAGGGGGTCCTCTACGCCTTTTAAGTTACATCATATAATTTCCCTAAGTATGAACCAGTTGTTTACATACAATTTTGTTCTTACAAACATACATATTTAACAAAATTCCATTAGTTAAGCACACTATTAAGTTAAACAAATTATACACCTTTAAGTTCCATTTCCCTCCAACAATTCAGATAACTTAACTCATACACAATAAACACTTCATACCTACATTCACTATGCGAATTACTAACAATCGATACACATGCCTCATATTTCACTGAGGTTTCCCAATAGGCATATATCAGTAAAACATCAATAACAACTAAGCGGTGTCGAGCAGGCATAATAAAAATTAATCGATCCAACCAGGGTTGGGCATAAAGAAAATGTCACAAATTTCACACTAAGACACAATACACTTTTAAAACAATACAAAACATCAATATTCATTGCATATACACATGACAATCTTCTCTTATTTTTTGGAATGACAAGTTAAGCAATACACGATATTTCATATATTATAAAGAAAATGTATAGTATTCAAGAAACATGTAGGTAACAATATACAAGAATACACATAGCAACAGCACAAAACGTTTTACACTGTACAATATGTACACTCTATAACATAGTTGCAAATTTATCCAGTAAGAAATTTTTTCATGCTGCTTTCAACAATAGCAGTCCAGTTTTTGTTAATTACACAGAAAGACATACAGGTACATTGGGCCTAACATTATTTTCTTACTAGCCTCAATAGAAACAGACAGTCCATTTTTTAATCATAGGAAAATACACACAACAATAGTTAAGCTAATAATCAGATTATTTAGCTGCCTGCAGTAGCATTTGGATGTCCATGTTTGCGAACACTTAGACACACTTGTACGTAGAAAACACTCCAAAATATTTCAATATGTCGTACACAGCACATCACTTGTGTATGGCAGCCCAAGATAAACGCAGACTTTCTTGCCCCCCGTTTGGCAATTCCTCTTTACTGCTCACTTTGTATTCAAGGCAGTCATTTATCATTTTCATCATTGCTTGTCTGTCCAGTGACACATTTGGCAGTCCCTATAGTCATACTGCAACATTTCCTTGTTTCATTCCGCTCACACGTCATATTCAGGAACATAATATACAGGGTGGTCGGTTAATAGTGACCGAGCCAAATATTAAGCGAAATAAGCATCAAACGAAAAAACTACAAAGAACGAAACTCGTCTAGCTTGATGGGGGAAACCATATGGCGCTATGGTTAGCCCACTAGATGGCGCTACCATAGATCAAACGGATATCAACTGCGTTTTTTAAAATAGGAACCCCATTTTTTATTACATATTCGTGTAGTACGTAAAGAAATATGAATGTTTTAGTTGGACCTCTTTTTTCGCTTTGTGATAAATGACGCTGTAATAGTCAGAAACGTGTAAGTACGTGGTATCACTTAACATATCGGCAGTGCGGACGGTATTTGCTTCGTGATACATTACGCGTGTTAAAATGGACCGTTTACCAATTGCGGAAAAGATCGATATCGTGTTGATGTATGGCTATTGTGATCAAAACGCCCAACGGGCGTGTGCTATGTATGCTGCTTGGTATCCTGGACGACATCATCCAGGTGTCCGGACTGTTCGCAGGATAGTTACGTTATTTAAGGAAACAGGAAGTGTTCAGCCACAAGTGAAACGTCAACCACGACCTGCAACAAATGATGATACCCAAGTAGGTGTTTTAGCTGCTGTCGCGGCTGATCCGCACATCAGTAGCAGACAAACTGCACGAGAATCGGGAATATCAAAAACGTCGGTGTTGAGAATGCTACATCAACATCTATTGCACCTGTATGATATTTATATGTTCCAGGAATTGCGTAGAGACGACTTTGAACGTCGTGTACAATTCTGCCACTGGGCACAAGAGAAATTACGGGACGATGACAGATTTTTTGCACGCGTCCTATTTTGCGACGAAGCGTCATTCACCCACAGCGGTAACGTAAACCGGCATAATATGCACTATTAGGCAACGTAAAATCCACGATGGCTGCGACAAGTGGAACATCAGCGAACTTGTCGGGTTAATGTATGGTGCGGCATTATGGGAGGAAGGATAATTGGCCCCCATTTTATCGATGGCAATCTAAATTCTGCCTCCGAGCAGAAAATCTTTATCATTTTCAGTTAATGATCGGTTCCGTTGGACGACAGGACCCAGTCCATTATACGTAAACACAGCCCACACCAGTATGGAGTTACCACCAGTTCGCACAGTGCCTTGTTGACAACTTGAGCACTTGACTTCGCGTGGTCAGCGTCAAACTCGAACCCTACCATCAGCTCCTGCCAACTGAAAGCGGGACTCATCTGACCAAGCCACGGCATCCCAGTCGTCTAGGGTCCAACAGATATGATCACAAGCCCATGACAGGTGCTGCAGGCGATATCGTGCTGATAGCGTCGGTCGTCTGCTGCCATAGACCATTAACACCAAATTTCACCGCACTGTCCTAACGGATACGTTCGCCGTACGTCCCACATTGAGTTTTGCGATTGTCTGACACAGTGTTACTTGTCTATTATCACGGACAACTATACGCTAACGCTATATGGTTCAGTGGTGACGGTCGGCCTCTGCATTGTCCGTGGTGAGAGGTGATACCTGACATTTGGGATTCTCGGCACACTCTTGACACTGTGGATCTTGAAATATTTAATTCCCTAACGATTTCCGAAATGGACTGTCCCATGTGGCTAGGTTCAACTACCAGGAATTGAATGCAAATGAATCACCAAGTCCGGATGGAATCCCAATTCGGTTTTACAAAGAGTACTCTACGGCATTGGCCCTTTAATTAGCTTGTATTTATCTTGTGTCTTTCTCCCAGCACAGAGTTCCAAGCGATCGGAAAAAAGCGCAGGTAAGTAAGAAGGGTAAGAGGACAGAACCATAAAATTACAGACCAATTTACCTAACTTCAGCTTGTTGCAGAACCTTTGAATATATTCTCAGTCCGAACATAATAAACTTTCTTGAGACTGAGAAGCTTATGTCCACGAACCAGCGTGGTTTTAGAAAGCATCGCTCGAGCGAAACTTAGCTTACCCTTTTCTCACATGATATACTGCGAACTATGAATAAAGGGCAACAGGCCGACACCATATTTCTAGATTTCCGGAAACCATTTGGCACGGTGCCCCACTGCAGGCTGTTGACGAAGGTACGATAATATGGAGTAGGCTCACGGATATGTAAGTGGCTCGAAGACTTTGTAAGTAATAGGGCACAGTATGTAGCCCTCGACGACCAGTGTTCATCAGAGACAAGGTTATCGTCAGTAGTGCCCCAGGGAAGCGTGATAGAACCGCTGTTGCTCTCTATATACGTAAATGATTTGGTGGGAAGGGTGGGCAGCAATCTGCGGTTGTTTTCTGTTAATGCCGTGGTCTACGGTAAGTTGTCGAAGTTGAGTGACTGCAGGAAGATACAAGACGACTTCGACAAAATTTCTAGTTAGCGTGATGAATGGCAGCTAGCTCTAAATGTGGAAAAATTTAAGTTAATGGGGATGGGTAGGATGAACAAACCTGTAATTTTCGAGTATGGTATTAGTAGGATCCTGCTTGACACAATGAAGTCATTTAAACATTTGGGCGTAACATTGCAAAGCGATATGAAATGGAACGAACATGTGAGAACTGTGGTAGAAAAGGTAAATGGTCGTCTTCGTTTTATTGGGAGAATTTTAGGTAAGTATGGTTCAAATGTAAAGGAGACGGCATATGGGACGCAGAAGCGACCTATTATTTAATACTTCTCGAGTGTTTGCGATCCGTATCAGGTCGGATTGAAGGAAGACATCGAAGCAATTCAGAGGCGGGCTGCTAGATTTGTTACCGGGAGGTTCAACAACACGTAAGTATTACGGAGATGACTCGGGAAGTCAAATTGGAACCCCTGGAGGGAAGGCGACGTTCTTTTCAAGAAACTCTATTGAGAAAATTTAGACAACCGGAATTTGATGGTGACGGCCGAACGATTCTACTACCGCCTACACACATTGCGCGTAAGGACCGCGAAGATAAGATACGAGAAATAAGAGTTCATACGCAGGCATATAGATAGTCGTTTTCCCTCGCTATATTTGCGGGAGAAACAGGGGAGTAGTGATACATGGCAACCTCCACTGTGCACCGTACGGTGGCTTGGGGAGTAACTGTGTAGATATAGATGTAGATTCGGTGTTCCAAGTTATTTCCTGTCGTGTGGTCATAATAATGTTGGACACCTTCTAACACGAATCACTTGAAAACAGGTGATAGCTCCGTAAATGAAATGCCCTTTTATACCTCGTGTACACGATATTACCGTCACATTTATATGTCCATATCGCTATCCCATGACTTTTGTTACCTCAGTGTGTACCGGTGTTATTCTTCTCGTATAAAGAGAAAAGGTGAAACAAGGAATCCAGACGAAGCTAGCTCAAGAAATTATTGGACCCATCGTAAGCTCTTGCTACAGTCCACTTCATATCGTTAACAGAAAAGATGGATCTATAAAACTAGTGCTCGAATCTTGACAGACGAATCTACCTTTTAGCACAAACAGATCAGCTACAAACCTTAGATGAGATATTACAATCATTTTTGGGTTGAAGCCGTTTCTTCTCTTGACTTACGATCCAGCAAATGACTACATCTTATGTTGATGACATAGTAATTGTGGGAAGTCTTGGTCTAAACAGAATAACGCATTAAACAGAATGCTGGAGGTGTCCTCAGACGTCGGAGTTAGAATCACTCTTGAAATATCGGAATTTAGCACATCAAAAGTTAAGTTTGTTGGCTACATTATTTCGGCAGAAGATATTCAACTGGATCCTAACAATTTAAAAGCCATTAAGGGAATTGCAGTTCTGATAACTAAACATTAAGTTGGAGCATTCCTGTGTCTCATAAAATTCGTTTGTCATTTCATTAACTTTAAAAGCTTGTCAACACCTTCATTATGGGAACTTACAGCAAAGAACACATTTTGGCACTAAGCACTAGCCGAATTCCAAAGTTTGGAAGTTGCACTTGTTGCTGCTCGCTTTTTTGCACCATCCCGATTTATAATTTGATTTTTGCATTGCTACTGACAATTCAAAGTCGAGTCTTGGTGTATACTTATTTCAAGAAATTGAGGAAGAAAGCATTATTACTCAAAGAAGCATAGCATTTGGTAAATGTATCCTATCAATGTCTGAAAGAAATTACTCAATTAAAGAGTTAGAAGAATTGGCTGTAATCTGGCCCTCCACTAAATTCCATTACTCTCTCTGTGGCAAATACTCAAAAGTACATAGTGATCATTGTGCCCTGGAATTTTTGAATGACTGATAGGTTTCACTGTTTACATTCCTGGGACAGAGAACATCGCTGCTGATACTCTGGCTTGTGCACCGTTTAGACTAACTCAAGGTAGTGGGGAGATTTACCACGAAAAAAAACTTTATTTTATTGTTTTTTGCACTGTAACGTAAGAGGATTGGTGAAGGAGATGACGGGGTAAACACCGTTAACAGTTACAAAGAACTTTTATTGACTTCGAAACATCGCACAGGGAGGCATGCTCTCCTCTCCTTGTTGACCCTAGCCATAGCTGATGAATGAGCAGCTGCTTCAGCCTGGTACTGCTGAGCTGATACCTAATGCTGCTGAGGCTCGCAGCCTTTGTAGACTATGGTCTTTGACGTCAGTGGCGCGTCGTATTGTGCTGTGATGGTGTCCCACTTCGGAGAGAAACGCTAAGATTTGCATGTAGGTGACAGCGTGTGGAGCCTGCTGTGTATGCTGTACAAGAAGCTTTCCTCAGACAGAACTTAGCCGGTGCCTGGCGCTGTGGGGCCAAGTCCCACTAGGAACTCAGCGTCAATGGTGGTAGGCACGGACTGCAGACAGTCAGGGCGGGGACATCAAGTTCCGTGAATAGCTTGATGTAGACGGTAGGCCTATCCCGGCCTCGTAACCAAGGCTGCAGCTGGTGGATGATGATGATGATGTTTTGGCGTGTGGGGCGCTCAACTACGCGCTGTTCAGCGCCCATACGAAGTTCGAATCTTTACACAGTCCAATCTAGTCACTTTCACGAATGATGATGAAATGATGCGGACAGCTGAAGCACCCAGTTCCCAGGTAGAGAGTCCCCAACCCGACAGGGAATCGAACCCGGGACCCCGTTATCCAGAGGCAGCAAGGCTGCAGCTGGTGGAGCCCCATCATGTAGCTTGTCAGCAGCGCCCTGTTGTCGTGGTGGTATTGCTGTCTTCCAGCGATGACAAGTTATTCCTGCTTTAACAAAGTCAGCTACCCCCCTGTGCATTCTACTACCGCGCCATTTATCGTGACCCACATGTCGCCACACTGGCAGATTTGCATTTAGGTGACAGCGTGTGGAGTCTGCTGTGTATGCTGTACAAGAAGCTTTCCTCAGACAGAACTGCTAACGTAGTGCTCTATGGCACTTCCATGCTACTTCTCCTTGCTTTTGTTAAGGATTAATAATTTCTTGTCCAAAGACTGAGCCAAGGCACTACGCTGTCCTCCCTTATGGAGAAGACACGGTCCCTTGGCTCTTACTCTGGCCCAGTTATCTACTGCAATTATTTCTACCTTTAATCTATAAAACTAGTACCCAAGGCTAAGTCAGCTGCTCTTAACTACTATGCAAATTACTGTATTAATCCCTGACTCTGTAAATCTATCTTTCAACCCTCACTCTGGGTATCCAGTCCACTGGAACCTAGATTGGCCCTGGGTTAGCCTTCCGCATAGTTTGTCATTTCAAACACATGAGAGCTAGAGCTATGCAGATCAAAATCAGACACACCATGGCGCTAGGAACTGCGACACTGAGACTCATGGCCACTTGACGTCTATCACCCCGGTATTGTCCCACATACTGCAACAATTGCTCTGTAGTAATCTGCCCCTTTGGGCTGCTACCATCCGGCTTCGTGAATGGTCCAGCGTAGGTTTCAAAGTGTTGTTAAGGAAGGTAAGGATTTGTTTGGACAACATCTCTAATGGTTCGACTGGCTACTAGAATTGTGGCTGTGTAACGTATAGTACAGCAACTCTCGACATAGTAGCTCGAAAATGGAACGTGTTTTCTAAAATATCACACGTATACCATTAATTCGCTCCTTGTAAATCTGCTGGATAGGTCCTTCAAACGAAGTAACCACTTCAAAGCAGTATTGTCCATCACTACCTTGAACTTCCTTCCATACAGATAACACCGGATATGCATCACTCTGTATATTAAGCTAAGCACTTCCCTGTCTGTTGTAGAATAATTATGTGCCATATTCAACTGTTGTGATGCTTAGGCAAAGGATATTCTCGACCACAGAACTCCTGACCCAAAACACACCCCAGGGCATGATTCGACACATTACATGATAACTAGAACTCCTTCAGAAAATGTGGAATCACCAACCATGGATTCAACATCAATACTTCGTTCATTTCATCAAGTGATTCATGGCATTCTTCCAACCATACAAAATTAACCTCCTTCTTAGCAGATGCGTAAGCTGTCTGGCAATACCTGCAAGCTCCTTTATGAACTTTCTATAATAATTTGCGACACTGAGAAAAGATCATTGTCTGTGATAACAGATACTCTCGCACCACATGAAATAACGTCATATCAGTCCCCACGGCGTCCCTACAAGTGATATGGCCCAAACAATTAACCTCTCCCCGCATAAAGTGACATTTTTGGCTCTGAGCACTACGGGACTTAACATCTGAGGTCATCAGTCCCCTAGAACTTAGAACTACTTAAACCTAACTAACCTAAGGACATCACACACATCCATGCCCGAGGCAGGATTCGAACCTGCGACCGTAGCGGTCGCGCGGTTCTAGACTGAAGCGCCTAGAACCGCTCGGTCACACCGGCCAGCCTGACTTTTTCAGCGCTGAATGACAAATAATGAGTGTACGAGCGTCGGTTGTGACGCAAGAACGACTATACACTGAAGTTAGGGTCAGGTCGTTAGTCGTGCAGAGATAAGAGATATCAAAACCAGTTAAGGCGTCCGCTCGCATAAAGCGGAAGAATCGGGTTCGCGTCTCGTCCCAGCACAAATTTTCATTGTTGGTAGTTGATGGTTGCAGACTCAACATCACTGTTACCGTATTCTACTGACGTCAGTTGATAGATGTTGGTCTCTATGGGATCGTGTATACGATTGGAGTTCGGCCCCTCAGCATCTGTTAAGGCTTGAAGATGGTGTGCTAAGTCACCGAAACCGGCTGCTATCAAATAAATAATATCGAACGGACGGCTGGCTGCAAATGTTTCATTTAATTACGTAATTTTCATTGTCGTCATTCTCTTATGCAGCTGATGGTTCTTCGCATTCGCAACTGCGAAACCCTTTCATATATAAAAAAAAAGTTTGTTATAACGGCTTAATTAATAAGTGGCTAACTGCCGAGCAGCGATCTGTTACAGCTCGCCATTCCGTTAATTTTTCCATTGCAGATAAAGCAAGGCTAAGTATCTATTGTAGGATGTATACGAACCTTTGTGAGAATGTTAGAAACAGTTTTCATTTTCAAAATTTCATATAAATTCAACAGATGCATATTTTCATCAGAGTACATTTTTCATTACCCAGCAGTTAGCCATTGTGTGTGGCTGTTACTTGACAGTGTCGTCCTCACAATGGAATCTACACATCGCTCCCCCCTCAGATTTAGTTGTAAGATGGCCCAGCGGATACCCCGTCAAAAACTGAACACAGATCAAGCACGAAAACAGGAAGAAGGTGTGTTGAACTATGAAAAAAGAAGTTAAGCAGAAACAGTCAACGACCTGTGTTCAAGATGTGCACAATCGAGCACGATTGTGCAGCTACGGCGCTGTGGTTATGTGGTGACAATGTTAGGCTACGAAGGGGAAGATCTGCCTTCAAATCTCGTTTGTGCCACAATTTTTTTTTCACAAAATTATGAACTTTCCGTCCGGTCGTTGAGGTGTCTCTTCTCCTTCTGTAGTCATGGCAACTTTCATACCAAACAGTGTTTACAGAACAAGTCATGTGGTAAGAATATATTACTGTCGTAAGTAAATGTGATGAATAATGAGAGAAGGCGAGATGCTGCATCGATCTTTTACAGATAAGAACATAACAAATGAGTGGGTGTGATCTACGTTGCAACAAAGGAATTCGAAAGTCAACAGTTCCAAAACAGAATGCATGGGTCTTAACACGTGGCATTTGTGTAGAACAAATAGGAGGTACATACGGCTGGAGGTCCCTTTCTTACACCTCGCTGTTACAAACGAACGTTACACCACGACACAGACACAGATCTGGACACAGCAAATAGAAATGTCAACAACCGAACCGACAGTTCATAGTTTTGGGAAACAATTTTGGATGTGAGCGTAATTTGAACCCGAATGTCTCTCTTCGGAGCCCAACATCGTAACCACATAACCACAACCGCGGCGCTTCGGAAGTATGTTCGATGCTGCACCTCTTTAACTTGGACCGTTCACTGTTTCTATTTTGCTTCTTCCTTTTCTCAGTTCAATAGATCTTTCTTCTGTTTTGTGCTTAATCCATGTTCATTTTTTGACGGGCTATCCACTGGGCCATCTTACGACTAAATCTGAGGGGGCAGATATGGGGAGCTTCCCTTGTGAGTGTTATTGATAACCTTTCTTTACATTTATTTATAGATTGTCAGATGCAATTTACAGCAACTCGTATCACATACGTCAAGAGTAATTTGCACAGTTATGTTCGTGTGTAAAACTGGGATAGCAAAGACATTTCTAGATAACACACTGTAACCAGCAATTGAAGATAGTTGCTTCCACGTTACTAGAGAGAGATATTGACACACACAAAGTTTCCTGTCATTACCTTCCAGTGCCGTAGTTTCACAGTCCGTAACATTTAAGGATATTATGAAAGCGATTTGGTCATAAAAGCAAGCAAGCAAGGGTTTTGCGATAGCGCAAAACGGTATAAAAATCATGGAAGTAACGGCAGAACGTCACAACGAATGGAAGCTCCGCTAGCAATGAAAACTCAAGAGCTTTCAGTCCTAACTGTCAGCGAGACTTGAATGGTGAATGGCCGCCATCATCAAACATGAATTTGGAGCACCTGAGATCATGACTGCAACAGTTACTACTTGGGAACCAGAGGCAGAATCACAGGTATAACAGCAGCAGTAACTGCTGCACAACCAACAAATTTCCCTGCGGGACCAGAAACCACTGCAACAGGAAGAGGTCTTCGCCTTACGCAGGATATATCGTAGGTGCATGACCACGGTAAATTTCCCTCGTTGTTGCAGTACCAGTTACATGTAATTTGGGTGACAGATGCATGTAACCGATGTGACAGATGCGACATCACTCGCCGTAACGGAAAACTGAATAGGTGAGCCGTTACCTGTCAACAGTGATAATGTCGGCCAGTTGCAGCTATTTTTTATTGCAGCCACGTGAGGATGTGCATCATCTGGCTTTCCAAGCATCACCCTTATGGACTGACTGGCAGCTCTCTAGTTCAGTTACGCGAGAGCCTTTGCATAATGTAGGATGAAAAGAATTCTAGCCGGCCGCGGTTAAGGCGCTCAGTCCGGAACCGCGCGACTGCTACGGTCGCAGGTTCGAATCCTGCCTCGGGCATGGATGTGTGTGATGTCCTTAGGTTTAAGTAGTTCTGAGCTCTAAGGGACTGATGACCACAGATGTTAAGTCCCGTAGTGCTCAGAGCCATTTGAACCATTTGAAAAGAATTCTAAACACATCTTTCAGGCAGTCGAAACGTCCCCCAAGAGAGCGATGTAGTCACGAAATCCCTGCGACAGTCCGATACTGAAGAACAGATCGTGCACATCTCCCATCCATACATACACAACGGTTGCAGCAGCTGGTGTACTAGACGACGAATTCCACACTCCGGCTCGACAAGTACATGCTCCAGGTTGTGGCTCGCGGAGCGCGTAAATGATGGAGGATTCCACCCACAGCCCACAGGAAAAGTCAACGCACCGCTTCGCGCGGATGCGGCAGCGCACGATCGTCGCCCATGCCACACTGAGAGGAAGGTTTTTACTATAGATACTTCGGAGTCAGGGCACGTCGATGCAGATCACCGTGCTGCTGGTCGGGGAACGTGACTGGCAGCCTCCGCATCCGAAGGATGAGTGTGGCAGCAGCAGCATCTCGGCCAACAACAGCGACGCCTGGTGGAAACAGATGAAGCAACCAAGCCGCTGTTCTTAGTTGACGCAGACTCCAACTTAAATGTATTCCACGGGTGGTCCCGTGGCAAAGGAGACCATCCAAAAGAATTGCTTCTTTGCAGCAAACAGATAGCCTCGCAACGTAAAGTTGGGAGACATTAGATCTCAAAGTAGGCTTGCGAAGAACTTTCGGCTGACACTCTACTGTCTTTGACAGTATTCTCCCGCAAGAAGACTTCATAACAGGTGGTTACAAGTAACGTGCAGCTACTCACAGAGATCCAGCTTGAGCTGTGATTATTATGGCTGCGAAACGTAGTGGATACGTCACAGAGTTAATGCAGAACCGATTTTTTCTGGAAAATTAATTGAAATTTTGGCCACCAGGAGCATATCTGGCACAGTAAATGCAAGACAGATATATCTAAAAGTTGCCATATACGAAGGATTAGGGACAGGACGTAGGCAGAAAATATCAAACAAGTAGAAGGGAATATCGGCGATTTTATTAGTAACCGCCGTTTACACTGCACGAGCACTAGCGCTACGTGGGCGCGAGCTGGATGGTCAGTTACAGTTACAGCAACCATGTCAATAACTTCCACCTGTAAAGGTCGCCTTCCTGTGTTACGTATGTCCCCGAGCTCACTCATATTTTAAAGTTTCAATATCAGCCTCTTTAAAACATTTGATGACATTGGGCCTCTTCTCAGAGCTTTCAGTCGGTGGTCCTTTCTCTATGCGGAACTGTAGTGGCTGCCGTTCATATAAAGCAGCTTCACTAACAGAGCACGGCCTCTCTAATCGATAATCATACTATTCACTCACATTGTAGCTTGTCAAATAACAACTTGGAAATCATAGCTTCATACAATCAGTATGTAGTGTCATGTTTACACCTGGTGGCCGAAACTGGAATTACTTTTTTCCAGCGGAAATCTGTTCCGCATTAACGTATTAGTTTATCTATCAAGTTTCGCTGCCGTGCGATAGTTGAAGCCCACACTGGACCTACACTTTAATTACAACCACACTGGGCTTGAGGTGTGACCTAGTTACTTCCTGCACCAGCAAACTTCAATACGGACGACCGGCCAACTAAATCCGTAGCATTGACGCGACCGATTATTTCGTCACAGGACATACCTCCACTCTTCCACCTCTTACCACAATTTCCATAGGATACGCGTCTAGCTTGTGTGCTGGATTCACCACGGCACTCAACAGTGCACCATATGCGGACTGCAGGTGGTCTTCCTGTCTTTGCTCGACTGCAACATCTTGGTCTCAACCAGTGCGGAATTCGATGGAATGGTTCAGACAGGCACAGCACGGTAGTCGGAAAGCACACGAGTGTTGTCGCTACACTTATGACAGGGAAGGTATTGAAGGCATTGCGGTGGTTATAGAGGATTGGTTAGACAAGTGCTGGTGGCTACCCACTGCGACATATCAGAGGCTTCACGTCCCGTCTTTCCGTTGTACCGTTCCCCAGGGGATATAGACCAAACGGCTATCACAAAACCGTATCGACTGTTTAGAGTCCCCTACATGTCTTTCGGAATGTGCAGCCCTGTACAGATTTCCTTAGGATTTATTATTGGGACTCTATTTGGTCCATACTTCTGCTTCGCCTACACTGGCGATGTGCTCGTGACATCTTCATCGCTAGAAGAACACGATTGCCATATTCGAGAAGTTTTCAACCGCTTCACTGACTGTGGAATCCTAGTGAATCACGTTAACAACACTACAAAATTAACCTTTGTAGGTCTCAAGACATCTGCCGCCGACACATGAGCAGCCCCGGAATGGGTCACCGTCCTGTGAGACTATCCGGTTCCGACGGCTCTGCGAGAACTGTGTCGACAGCAAGGCATGATAAACCTCAATGGCCGCCTTATACTTCCCGCTCCCGAAGTCCTTCTGCCACCCCACGCAGTCCTAGATGGCCAAGACTGTCTAGCTGGCCCCACAACACGAAGCGTGTAAGCCAGACCCAGCGCAGTTTGCATCGCTTGCTCTTCTTGTTGCTGGCGCCCCCTTGGCGATCTTCAGACATGCTTCAGGCCGTTCAGTGAGTGAGGTTCCGCAGCAGCGTTTCAATGGATCTGGGAGCCCTTGCGGATTTTCTCCAAGATGCTGACAGAAAACATTGCTCTTTGCCACCTTTCTACGCAGTAATTCACCTTGTCGAGGTCCCGAAACAGCTATCCACTAATTCTACTGAATCATATGCAGTCAGAGAGAACGGAATTCTTGACTCATCCCTTTTGCACCCTCGAGTTTTCCTGCTTCACCACGTCTTACCTAAAATATAAATGCGGTCCCAATATTACGTACATGAACGAAAACACAGAATTCCTTATCATTATATTTCCCCAGGTGATTCTTACAAAAGAAAATTCTTTTCTTCTTAATTTGCAATGTTTATTTATTCACTTCGCAACCAGGCCATAATGAAAACATCAGAAAATTTGTACACTAATTAGGAATCCACTCCGCATGAGACACTCATTGCAGACAGCTACGTTAGAGAGTAAGAACAGCGCACATCATCTACTCAAATATGAGTCATAGCCCACATATTCTATCAACTGCATTCTGTATTTGCTCCCTCATAACTGTTTAATACTCTTCAGTATATATGTCTCATTAGTTAGACTGAATGCCATACGATTACCTATATATGAAATAACCTGCTCATATGATGACATTCTACGATGCACAGATTTCAAAAAATTGCTACAAACAACCAACTGTCCTTTTGGCGCACCCGAGTACTACCTTCAAGTAACAGAAGTCCTGTGGGCAAACAAAAACATCAACTTAATATATTTACCAGGATATCATTCTAAGGAAAATAAAATAAAAAAGTATAAAATTTTTTCTTACGTCCTTGTCAGGAATTTCACCCCCACTTCATTCGCAATAGTTACGAGTACGTTGTCATCCTTCCATCATTTTCAGCTTTGAGGAGATTCATTTCTTTCATTCTCATATCCTGCTCATTACTATGAAATACATTACAATTTGCCGTTCCATTCCCTTCAGTTTAAGGTAACTTTGATATCTCATTCGGTCAACTACATAACTCACTAGTCACAAATTCTCCAGCATATACCTAATTCATACAACACCATTCCACACGCACACAGACAGAAGCAGACACACACGCACGCACACACACACACACACACACACACACACACACACACACACACACTTCGAGATATTGGATGTATTAAATTAGTTTCAATTCTATTGCTGAAAAAAATCGAAAACATGTTACTCAAGATCATTGGCATTTCATGTGAACAGATAGACACACATCATTCACAGTACTACGGAAAATACCCTACAATGCTGTGTAGTCACGTGAAATACGTCACCAGAAAGGGTTTCAGTTACATTTCATTCACCTCAACTTCCAATACTGATATTGTTTACTTTCGCAAGAATTTTTAAACGAGACAATGGAAACGGCATATTCATATCTGCTGTCCAGTACCTTTCATACTTCCGTCTCCTTAGTGGTCACCAAACTAATCAGATGACGGTATACTTTGCACATTACATTGCATCTTTCAGTAAAAACCTCTTAGCTTGGACTTACTCTGAAAATAAAATGTCATTAATATCCTTTCATTTACAGATAGATAATAATCTAAATCTTATCAAGGTCTACGGGAATTAGTGAGTTTCTTAGTCTTTTCAAGACTTCGAGTTGCGTTCTCATATTCTCAGTCAGATGTAATGCTTTCTACTTCAGCGAGTAGCCTACGAAGTCCTCAATATCCTCAATCAGGTATGGTGCTTCTGGCATTAGCGAATAGCACGTAAAATCCTCGATATCTCCCACAGATCTGTTACTTTAGACAGGCAAATTATTCATCCATCATGTCTTACATAGGCACAGCTCTCTCTTCTCAGGTACTGGTGATCCTGAATGCCACTCACAGTAACCTCTACAATAAGTATAGGTCCTGCTCCTTGATTCCTGCCCAACTATATCCAGTAGTCATATTCGAAAATTCTTGAAACTCAACTTAACCCAATCGGCAAACATCAACACAGCCACCATGAGTCTAACCTCATCCTCTCTTGCAGGGAATCAATAAATTTACAAAATTCACTTCTACAGCAACCTCGTAAATAAACATTTAGCACCACATTCTCAAAAAGAGACACTCACGGCACATGAGGAGAATCCACTGGTAAAGTAGGAAATCTCAAGATCCCATCAACCACTCCTACGCTGATTTAGCACTACACCTGTCCACATAAGATTAACACTGAAAACAGTTTATCACCTCAGACGTCTCAGTCATCATATACATTTATTAAAAATCAAAATCTTTCAAACCTTCTGAACATTTGTACTGACACACCCTTATTCACAGATGACTAATTCTCACATCTCTCATGTCTGTCAGATCAGTAATAGAAGATTCACACTCAGACACGGGAAAGAATAAGAACAGCAAACAACAAAGATAATGGTTGTTGAATTTACACTGTTCAGCTGGGGACCTTATGCTTGTCACACCAGCGCTGCATAAAGCACATATATTCCCCTGAGTATTCGATTCCGGCATTCTCGCATCACAGTATCTTCAACAAAGCATTCGCCCAGTTGCTTTCCCACTGACTCAGTAGTGAAACATTTAAGAACAAAATTTCCTCACTCAAAGTGACCAATAAACAAGCCACAAATCAAATCGAAATATAGAAGTATAGTCTCACGCAGTCTCTAAGAAAATTTTAAACACATCTAGCAACAATTTCACTTCGTTCGTATCATTGTCATAACATGTCAAGCACACAGAGAATATGCACTTATTGGGTAATAAATACAAAACAAAAAGCAATCACAGTATCTACTGGTCTTACATATAGACAATATTTATAGACTTCAGGTATAGAAAAACTCAAAACATGGAAAACAGTCCTACTAACTAAGAGAGCACAAATGCTACAAACCTATATACAGTACTGCAATGAAGATGAATAATCCTAACAGAAAAAAAGGGCACTGACTACAAACACGAAATCGTGAAAAACATCACCACTGCATTCATACACGAAAGACATTCACCTAAATTGACACAAAAATTAGACAAAGTAAAATGTTAACACTCACCACAGCTCTGGTACTCTCAGTTATATCCAGACACTTTCCCATGTCAGTCTTTTCTGGTTACTCGTTATATGGCTTTATAGTTTCGACACTGACCTTCCATCTCTGTTTTGTTGCACCATTGTCTTTGGGCGTGTCTCACTTTTGTGTTGTTATACTACCGTCCTTGTCTATGTTTCACCTCTGTCTTGTTCTAACACCGTCTTTGGTCCTGTTCTGATAGATGTACACATAACAAAAGTTCACCTAGTGTACTACGAAAATATGTGGTTTAAGTGATACGTCGCAATAGAACACCTTATTCCTATAACTGTACGTCATCAGTTTCTTAGTATTTTGGCTGAGTTGTGTGTGAGAGTGTGTGTGTTTCTTACATCGCCTATTTTGATTACACTTTGATATTGTTCACTAGCTGTTTATGGGAAATGTGGTTTTAGAGGGTCTTGGTCCAATACTTCCCATTGGTAACAGCTTAACATCTAACATTATTATTGTTCATAACATCGACAAGACCCACTCATCTGTAATAAAAAGAAATAACTCCCAACTAATGAAAAACTCATAAAACAAGAGGATATGACAGTTCGTTCTATGAACCGCCAACAACATTTCCTCATATTGAATTACCAATGCCCTTTACGTATTTCACACACGGATATACCGTCGTCACACCTGATAAGCATGAGGGTGTGTAAGGTCTTATACAAGTGTAGGTTTAAATAAAGGAATTAACAAATTTCTTCAAGTACATGGCAGTAATTCAGATTGGCTAATTGTTAATGTGCATGCCTGATTAACATAGTATTTTAGCCAGAGAGCGTTTCTGCAGTTGTAAGCCTTGGGCAACGTTTGTTTGGGCATGGAGATAGCTTTGAGCGAACACTTCAGAAGTACGCCGTCATGTTTTAAACTTTAATTTCACCGGAATTTCTGTGTGTGGAAAATAACGTTGTGACGCTTCGCTTAAAAGCTGCTCTACTTCTTATTGAAAGTAAGTAATAATTTGTAAATTATACATTACTTAATTACAACTATTATGTTTCCAGTGGTGTGTTCCATACAAAATAAGTACAAAACGTCCTGTTTTAGAGCTTTTAATCATAATTTTACTCCTCAAAATTTTCTTGGAAGAGAAGTCATTTTAAGTAATGTACTAGTTAAACATTATTACAACTTGCAATAGTTCATCTATTTTTAACAACGATTTTCTCCATGAAGATACTCAAGAGTAGGTGTTGCTCATGTGTCCAGATTCCATAATGGCGGGAACTGCTATGAGGTACCAATTGCCATCATAAATTTTACGAGGGATTAGTAATCTACGGTTAAACTCTGAGCTCATGGTATAAGCAATATTCGTGACTGTGTGCATGTATGTGTGTTTGTGAGAGGGGGGGGGGGGGGGGGGAAGCTGGAGGGGGGAGGCGAATCATACATTTTTACTGTGCTGATTCAAGGTACCATCTATACGTAATGTTTTGGACAAATGCTCTTGAACATTGTGCAAAAATTCAGACCGCTCAGATACTTTTCAGAACAGCCAAGGTATCTGCTCCGGATTTCATTTTGATACGAGCTAAGATGCTACGCTGTGACTGATTGCTTGTTCTATTACTACACTGAGCCAGTTAAGTTTCACTTCAAATATGAAGCTGACAAATCTTACTGACTCTTTCTGTCTAGGACTTTGTCCCCTAGGTGCTACGATAGTGCATTAAAAATGTGACATCTACGGATAAAATCTGCACACAAACTTTTCTCAGTGTGACTGAACAATCTACAGCTTCTGCACAAACCCCCGGACTCCTCAGTGTCAATTATATTTGATGGGCAGTGGTCGACAGATTGGAGAGAGAGAGGAAGATTGTAATGTCGTCTCGAAATAGACAGTTTTTGACAGGACTGTTTACTCTTTGATATTTTATTGTGAATTTCTGTAGTAAAGACTGTAATACGTTGCGCACTCCCATGAGGAACGTCGTTCTATTTTGAGAACCGGTCCGAAGAAGAACGGTCAACTCGGAATCAGAAGAATCGCTGAGCCAGGGATGATTCAAAAATAACTGGAAGGCTTTCGTAGAACCCGAATCGTGTTCGTTTCGTAACACGTTATACCGCATAGTTGTATCGCTGGTCTATCTTATATCAGATACTAAAAATACTCCTATTGAATGCTACCTACGCACAAAAGGCTCCTGTATTGCCGCTTCCAGTGAGATTCCCCTGTCAAGTGTACAGCGCTGCTTTCTGATCCACAAGTATTTCTTATGAACTAACGTTGTCGCGAAATAATAAATAAAGGAAGGATGCAGCCAGATTGTGATACAGAGATAGCCAGTCACTAGTATACTCCCAACAAGAAAATTAAAAATTAAGTACCAACCAGAAAAGTTTGGCTGCTTTATAATAGCGGATTTACTTCCAGGACTAAAGCTAAATTATTCTACAAATCACACTAGATAGTTACGTACAATTTTAAACAAGTATTCTTAACAATTCATACGTAATATGTGGCAGTGAGTTAGAAAATTTACTTTTTCGATGGCAGAAGGTTGTTTAAAGAGTAAATTACAATTTCTCTCCCCTTTTGTTTTGGGAGAATTCTACCTCTTTCTGTCTTAGCCACTACTACAGTGATGAAGGCAGGTGCAAGTTATCGGTGCCTCACTAGCTTTGTGCTACTGCACCTCTACCCACTTTTCCGAATCTCACTGGAAAGTATTTAAATTCAGATGTTCTTCTACATTCTCATATGATTGAAGCACACCGGAATATTTACAAACGCATAACTTCACATTGCTCTGCCATCTAGACTAAAAAACGTCTGCTCTTTCATTGTCAAATGACGAATGGAATTTGTCAAACTTCATTAAATGTTATTATATTGTCATTCTTAAAGTCTTCCCCACGTAAAGATTATTCCATGAATTTGCATAACTGCAGCCGGATAACATTGATTTCTGGCCACAGTTACAACCATTTAGCTATCTTCGTGTGAGTGGTTTACACTGGAGTTTGTTAGTTCACGTCACTAACTTTATATCAAAAATTGGCTCGGAGACGTGTGTGCAAAGACAACCGCTACTTGAGCACTCTCTATCGAGTGTAGCGGACACCTCCGAGAGTACGAGGCCTGTCAACAACTTTGTGACGTCATGCTTAGTGGACAACGTAAACTACTACATGACAAGCCCTGCTGACGCTCGTTACTCAGTCGCATAATACTGTAAAAGAATCACGAAAGGAGCACCTAATCAATGAGCTTTAAATATTCATTTAACAGTGAAAACATATACTTATTGAACCATCTTCCAGTTGAATTAGGTTGTTTGTGAAAAACAGGCTTTGATTACTTCACAGATAAGCAGTTTCATTTGCTAATGAGAAAGGCACTGATTACATCCCGCACATTTTAGGTATTAGCCATGCAGTTAGAAGTAAAGATGAAGGCTGAGTTCCTATACAGCAAATTTATTTAAAACTCTAGATGCATAATTTACTTAAAACTGACACCATAGTTGCAGAAATTATTCAAAAAAATCCGACAGCAGGCTTTCACTTTGCGGCCTGAAATTCAAGAGAAACTGTAGTTTCTTTTGAGTATGTCTGGAAGTGCGGGTATGTGTCATGTACTACTTACCGCATACACGCTTGCTAAGCAATGCTTATGACTCACTCAGTGGGGATATAACGCTACCGCGGGGTTTTAAATATACCAAATATGACCTTAACATGAAGCAAGCGTTACCCTCTGGGAGGAATTTTGAACAATTTTAACATTCATCATCCTAGCGGACAGAAGAAATCGAACGTGAATTTCGTAAGGGTGGTAATTAGTAGAGAGCAGGAAGACTATTATTTAGAAAATAATGAAAGTAGAGAAAATTTACGTAAATGAAACAAAACTCGGTCGCCAGTCTAATTAGGCATAATGGCTCAAATGGTTCAGATGGCTCTGAGCTCTATGGGACTTAACATCTGAGGTCATCAGTCCCCTAGAACTTAGAACTACTTAAACCTAACTAACCTAAGGACATCACACACATCCATTCCCGAGGCAGGATTCGAACCTGCGACCGTAGCGGTCGCGCGGTTCCAGACTGAAGCGCCTAGGCATAATAATGTGCAAACATTATTCTCAATGGATTTATATATACACTTGCAAAAGGAACTTTCATTAATTCTTTCTTAGTAAAGTGCAATGAAGACTAGACGAGCTACACAGTGGTTAGTAGCATTTATCAACAGCATAGGTTAGCAATCACAGAAATGTAAAAGGAACTTTTCCCCTGTTAACTACACTCATCACTTCAACCTTTGACTAATTCAGTACAAAAAATTGCTCTCAAAGACAACGCGAAACTAAGTAGTACGCGACAAGACATCAAGTTTAACTAACATACATATACACGTCACAAATGCAATAATATGACACTGAAATAACAGATTTCATATTCATTCCACAGTGGCAATGTTTCAGATTCATTTGCAAAACCCAGATTCAAATTGACTTTCCCCTGCTAGTAAAAATGAAAGTGAAGACCCTTAAACCGTCCTTTTCATTGTAACTAACTATGCTCACATTTCAGAAAAACTTTACATCACATAAATGCTGAACTATAACTCCACTAAAGATTTTTCAGCCCTCAATGCTTTAAAACAATTTATGCTAGGAATATTCTTATTAAGCTTTGGAAATAAATTCAAATTCAAGTTAAATTTCATATAGGATCAAATCTAATTGCCTCATAACACCACTTGTGAAGCAAGTGATTCCAACTAATCACGTTTATGTTCATTGGTACTAAAAATTTGGCACTTTTGAATTAAAGCAGTTCGTAGCAAATGAAAACTTTTCCACTTAAATATTATGTGCCTCTCTTTTTATCTGTGAAACAATTGATTTAACTCGCAACTTTCATATGCTTTAAAATTGAACTTAGGCAAATTTAAATGGAAACAAATTAGCATTTCTTCATAATTAGGATACTCGCTACTTAGCACCATTATGGATAGGACCCTACTTGGTATCATGAAGAGGACAGTTCAAAGTTAAATCACGTATTTTGCAACACTGATTTTTATTTTCAAAAGCACACACAAGCACACTGGTTCATACTGACATACATATCTGTTTTCCAAAGTTGTTGATGCAGTTGTGCAATATTGGTGGCAAGAACGTGGTGGCTATCAGGACTCCATCAGGTGGTTTTAAGGGCTATTTAATTCTTTTTGGCAGCGTGTCCATCATCTTTAGAGCTTTTCCAAACACGAGAACACCTTTTTTACAGCCGGAACCACATCCGATACCATTCCATTATAGATTTGGTTACAGAACGCCTCACTTGGCACCTGCGGTGTTGAATGTGCGACTGCTGGGCACTGACTGCCTCCCATGGTCTCCCGCTTGAGGCCCAGATTGACCGCCACTTCCACCTTTTCTTGTGCGCCTAGCCTCTTTCATAATGGAGGGGGTTCCCTACGCCTTTTCGTTCCCTACAAAACAACTCCCTAAGCATGAACCAGTAATTTACATACAATTTTGTTTTAACAAACAGACATATTTAATAAAGTTTCGTTACCTAAGCACAGTGTTAAGTTGAACAAAACTATACATCACACATTTCCATTTCCCTCCAACAGCCGGCAGCGGTGGTCTAGCGGTTCTAGGCGCGCAGTCCGGAACCGCGCGACTGCTACGGTCGCAGGTTCGAATCCTGCCTCGGGCATGGATGTGTGTGATGTCCTTAGGTTAGTTAGGTTTAAGTAGTTCTAAGTTCTAGGGGACTGATGACCACAGATGTTAAGTCCCATAGTGCTCAGAACCATTTGAACCATTTTGAACCCTCCAACAATTCAAAGAACTTAATTAGTAAAGAATAAACAGTTCATACATACATACACTTCATTACACTGTAATAATTACTCACAATCGGTAATGGGTTTACAGGGAGTTTGTCAGACTCTGACAAAAAAATTGAAATTCTTGTTTCTTAGCATTTTCAAGAGATTTTACAGCACTTACATTTGATTTTACACTTATCACAGAGCACAGTATGCACTGCAAAGAGTGAAAGAATTTTAGTACGGTCCTAGCCAGAGGTTAGTTACACATAACATGTAATGCATATTAACAATATAGGAAAAATTTGTCAGACTGTGCCCAAAAGAAATTCAGATTTTGGTTTCTTAGCAGTGACCTTTTAGTGCCTATGGGAGATGGGTACATAAAACACGTTTGTGGTGGGTTCGCAAAAAGTATAACAAATTTTCTATTAATGGCATTATTATATGAAACAAGGGTAAGAATCTGGAAAACTAATAGCTTCTCTGTTTACTGCTAAGGTCCTTACCACATTAAAAAAGCTTCCTGCACTCATTTTCTTCGCAGACAATACATGCACAACCATTCTGAAAGCAGAAATAATTATCTGAATGATGAATACATGGGCACAGGTTGCCATTTCAGCAATATCCAAAGTCAGTGCAGTAACACTTCCTGCATTACAATTTTCGTAGCACTTGATCTGATTCTCGTCTAACAAAGGTCAGAAACAGATCACGTGGCTCAAAACACGAAATTTCGTCCTCCAAGTGACTTAAGAAATTACGATTACTTGGGTTCAGGTATACAGGACGATTAGAACTAAACTTAAACTTTCAAAACGCTGCAGAAATAACACCACTGGTCAGAATGGCGTCAAACTGCGATGGAACATGATTGGAGAAGGGGCAAAACGTAAGGCAAAATAAAAAAAAAATAGTGTGAAAATTGATCAGTAGATGGCGCTGTATGTGACAGAATACGTAAATGAAAACACCTGTCATGCGCACGACTCATTGAAGTTGGCATAAATAAGCCAGGTACACGGCTTTTCCTCCTTTCGCGTCTCCGACGTTCGCCATGACAGTCTCAATGCAGGATCGCTCTCTGCTTATAAAGCTGTATTACAAGAATGATGACTGTGCACAGGTCGCTCTGCAGAAGTTCCGGACACTGCAGGGTTTGAAGAAAGGCATTGGTCCGATGACTGCCATGGGTCTTGAGAAAAGGATGCGGAAATCCGAAAAGAATTTTTTTTTGTGTACTACCTGGTAGTGGGTGGGAGGGAGTCAGTGGAAGCAGCGACCACAGCAATGATGGAGGAGACGAGTGATGGCGAGCGAACGTGTAGCGCACGGAGAATCGCCCAAACTTTCGGCATATTCCTGATCACGGTGTGTAAAATCCTGCGAAACATCCTTCTTTGCTATCCATTCAAAATTATCTATGTGCACGAGATGTTTCCTGTTGACCTGCCAGCAAGAGAGACCTTTGCTTTAGAATTTCTCGCTTGCGTGGAAGTGGACAGTGACTGGCCGTGGAAGATTTTGTAGATGGACGAAGCCCACTTCCATCTGACAAGATATGTCAATGCATTGAATTTTCGAATATTGGTAACGGATAACCCACACTCAAATCAACCAGTACCACATCATCATGAAAAGGTCACTGTGTAGTGCAGGTTTACGGATCATTTATCATACGGCCATATTTTTTCGAAGAGACAGGTGCCTCCGGTCCTGTTACCTGTACCGTCGCTGGTAAGTGTTATGAGTGTCTTTTGCGCAACCACGTCATTCCAACTCTCCAACAGCGTTGATGTGTGGATGGGATCATTTTTATTCAAGATGGTGCACCCCAGCACATTGAAGGTGCTGAAGCGCCATTTCGAAAATGCTAGAATTATCAGCCGCTATTTTTATACAGCCTGGTGTTCCCAATAACCTGATCATAATCCCTGTGACTTCTGGCTGTGGAGCTATCTGGAAGATGTTGCGTTCAGTGTTCCGATTGCTAACTTAGCTGCATTGAAGGCACGCGTTGTGCAACACATTCTGAGCGTGACGCCGGAAACACTTCGATCAGTTGTGGAACATGCTGTTTCTCGATTTCAACTTGTTGCAGAAAACGGTGAACATCATACTGAACGTGTTTTGCCCAAGTCACATGGAGATTAATAGTCGGATCTGATTTTGAGTAACGCTTTTTATGCGGTTTTTGGCCTCAGGTCAACTAAAAACCGATGTGGCTGATACTTTTTATTCGGTTTTTGGCTTGAGGACAGTTAAAAACGGATGTGAGATATGCTTTTTATGCGGTTTTTGTCCTCACTACAATTAAAAACCGATTTTTTACATCTGATGTGATATGACCTTGCCGTGGTGGAGTATCGTACCTGCACACCCATTCACACTGAGCCATACAGTTTGTTTAATGTCAACCGTACACTTCAGGCATTGTTGTATGATTCATTTGTCATTTGTAGTCGACAGCTATTAAATTATGATGCTTACAGTGCCATCTACTGCTACATTTTGTGACTATTTATTTTTCTTATGCCACACATTATACTCTTCTCGGATAATATATCGTTGCTATTTGACGTCATTCTGACCAATGGTGTTACTTCTACAGCGTTTGGAAAGTTTAATTATAATTACGCTGTACATTGCAGATAACCTCCCTTAAGAAATTTGGATGAGGCAGAATGAAAAAACCAGATGATAACAAAAACTTGTAAGCTTGTGAAGAAATAGCAAACTATATAGAATAAGACACGAAGAATTACAGACTTTTCTGCTGTTAGGTATTGATGTACCTGCCGAACCAGGTTTCGAATCTAGCTCTCCAGCTTGTTAAGCAGATGCACTGATCATTGCACCATTCAGACCCAGTGGGCATCATGAGTGCATAGACTACCTCAGCAAGCCAAAAAATTCCAAATTTGTACACACACCACTCATGTAGTTTTCCTTGCCCGTTATCATCGCTACTCGCGGCATCTCACCGATTACCCATAAGAGTTCGAGCCCGGTCCGGATCAACGGATCCTCGCCTTAATTATATATCTGTGGTGTATGTTCTTTCGGATATGTCCGAACGAACAGACGTGTTGTGTATGTTCTTTAGGACACTTCAGAATGAACAGACACCGGATACGTAGTGTAAAAACGAGGGTGGCCAATGATCTCTTCAGTGCGGATGTGTCTGAAAGACCAGACACCACTACAACTAAGGCTAGGACAACCAATTATATCTTGAATTCGGATGCACACCGGGTTCGAACACTTAAGCGAATCGGCGAAATGCTGAGAGTAATGAAGATAATGGGCAAGGCCCACTACATTAATAGTGTGTGTGTAAGTTGAGAATTTAGGTCTCACGGGAGGAGCGCTAGGGTAGCCTGTGCAAATGTGATGACCACTGTCTGCAGATGACTTATTCCCTGCTTCACACGTCAGGCGAGAGGGTTCTGCCTGCTCCCACTTCTATCGTAGTGCAGCAAGAGCGTTCTAGTTTGTACTCAGTGTCGTGTGAGTCTTTGTGTGCGTCACATCGTTGTTTGTCTCTCAGCGTCTCGTGTTTGTGACTCACTTTTGACTCGACGTTGTCTTGCTCCGTGATGTAGTCCATGGGTCCCAGGTTCACCCCACACACGGGTACCATTTGTTTTAGTTTTGACATGTCCATGCAGCATGTGCTGCCAAGTTCGTTGGAAATTGATGGTTGGCTTGTAATTACAATCAAGTAACTTCGGAACAGGTTTACAGAGATTACTTCGATTGTGAATCGTATGTGTTTAATGCCAGATTTCTAGACAGGTCTAATGATGAAAGGCTCCTTTAGTCCCTTGTACAACTCCCTTTCACTTATCGTGATGGCTCTAATAGTATGGTTATTCAGGTGAACGCGGAGGTGGAACATACGAATGTTAGTATGTTTATCCTTCGGCCCGAAGCTGATGACAGTCCCCTCAAGAGCATCCTGCTTCCGTTTGAGGACATATGGAACATACGCCTAGAATGCTGGTCCGCTCCCCATCACCTTACAAGTTTATAGCGGAGTTCGATCCGTGGACGTGGTGGTCAAACGGGATATACACCACCGCACAAATTGCCTGCCTCGAGTTACGGTCTTAAAATCAACTTATGAACATTTGAAAAGGCTAACTTTAGCGGGACTGGTTCCCCAAGCGCCAGCCATTGTGCTAACCAAGTTTATGAGGGGCAACGAGAGTCATTGTGTGATGACCCTAGCACATTTCTGCCATTAACCTCCCGTAGAAACTTTCCCACTGTAGCTACCGCGCCCCTACCACCACCACTTGAACACCCGCCTAGACGGACGCAAGATGGTGAGGAGTCAGACGATGTCTCCTCCCTGCTGAAAATATTCTGTTCGAGGAGGCCTCTCCCCTCCCCAGCTTCAGACCGGATGATAACATGTCAGCTGCTGTTCAAATTCGAAAGCGTCCAGCACCCTCTCCGATGAGTCTCCCAAGACCGAGACCGCCTCTTCGGAATGTTACCAATGTGTCATGTTACCAATGGCACACCTTACCAGCAAATCTTTCCTTTCTCGTTGGGGAGTACAACCATGCCTCTCCGTAGCTGAAACCGCTGCACAATTGAAGTCCTGGGAAATAGCGTGGTTTCACGTTAGACTTCGTATCCTTCCGATGGAAGTCGCGTCATCGTTGTATTGGGTCATTCAAAATCTGATCCCGACCAACGAATGCGTCCATCGCATTGGTCTTAGTCCGACCGGTCTTCGCTACATATGTCATCAGCGTGGTACATTACCAAACAGGCTTGTCTCTTGCGACAACTATATGATTACTCTGCAGTTCACAATTAAGTACCTGGCAAGGGGTTCATCGAACCACCTTCAAGCTATTTCTCTACCGTTCCACTCTCGAACAGCGCGCGAGAAAATCAAACATTTATATATTTCCGTGCGATCTCTTATTTCTCTTATTTTGTCATACTGACCAATCCTACCTATATGGTGGGCACCAACAAAATATTTTCACACTCTGAGGAGAAAGTTGGCGATTGAAATTTCGTGAGAACATCCTACGGCAACGAAAATCGCGTTTGTTTTAATGATTGCCACTCCAATTCGCACAACATATCTTAATATCCTTGGCACTCAATCCCATATTTCGTGATAGTGCGAAACGAGCTGCCCTTCTTTGAAATTTTTCGATGTTGTCGGCGAAACCAATGCCAGAAAACACAGAAACTGGCTTCGCAGACGACCCAGCTGACCCCATCAGCTGAAGCTACTTTCTCGGTTGAACTTCTTCTGTGTCCGAACTTTACTGTTTTCCCTCGGGCGAAGACTAATTCGATCGTATGGCCCTTCGGACTCAACGCCCACGATGTAGTCGCGTGTGACAACGATCCCCACCCCCGTGTTTTTGGCTAGTATACGTTGAACACGCCTTTGAAGTGGCTGATGCTTCCATGTTATCATGCTTTATTTGCGAATATGTTGTACCTTGCCTTTAATCGTCAAGAAATTGGATAGCTTCGATTTTCCCTTTTTCCTTGTTGTGGAGACTTGCCTCATTGTATTCATCCTAGAAACAAATTTTTTTTTATCCCGGAATTCTGGAATTTACGTCTATCAAGTTTTACTTCGTAAAAAATAAAGACAAAATAAAAATTTAGAAATTGAAATTAAAAAAACCGAATACCATGTCCATTTCAGGGACTGGACAGTTACGGGGAGGGAGGCATCGTAGCGAGGACATAGGTTTCGACCCCTGCCCAGCTTATCTCCACCCAGCCTGAAGCTGACTATATCCGTTCATCTTGTAAATAAATAAAAAAGAAACAAATATATAAATAAACAACTCTGTAGCGTACTTTGTTTAAGTGCCAGTGGCCCTTAGTGGTTTGCGTTTGGTTTTTTCAACTTCCCCCATTGATATACACTCCTGGAAATGGAAAAAAGAACACATTGACACCGGTGTGTCAGACCCACCATACTTGCTCCGGACACTGCGAGAGGGCTGTACAAGCAATGATCACACGCACGGCACAGCGGACACACCAGGAACCGCGGTGTTGGCCGTCGAATGGCGCTAGCTGCGCAGCATTTGTGCACCGCCGCCGTCAGTGTCAACCAGTTTGCCGTGGCATACGGAGCTCCATCGCAGTCATTAACACTGGTAGCATGCCGCGACAGCGTGGACGTGAACCGTATGTGCAGTTGACGGACTTTGAGCGAGGGCGTATAGTGGGCATGCGGGAGGCCGGGTGGACGTACCGCCGAATTGCTCAACACGTGGGGCGTGAGGTCTCCACAGTACATCGATGTTGTCGCCAGTGGTCGGCGGAAGGTGCACGTGCCCGTCGACCTGGGACCGGACCGCAGCGACGCACGGATGCACGCCAAGACCGTAGGATCCTACGCAGTGCCGTAGGGGACCGCACCGCCACTTCCCAGCAAATTAGGGACACTGTTGCTCCTGGGGTATCAGCGAGGACCATTCGCAACCGTCTCCATGAAGCTGGGCTACGGTCCCGCACACCGTTAGGCCGTCTTCCGCTCACGCCCCAACATCGTGCAGCCCGCCTCCAGTGGTGTCGCGACAGGCGTGAATGGAGGGACGAATGGAGACGTGTCGTCTTCAGCGATGAGAGTCGCTTCTGCCTTGGTGCCAATGATGGTCGTATGCGTGTTTGGCGCCGTGCAGGTGAGCGCC
This sequence comes from Schistocerca americana, assembly GCF_021461395.2. Classification (NCBI taxonomy): domain Eukaryota; kingdom Metazoa; phylum Arthropoda; class Insecta; order Orthoptera; family Acrididae; genus Schistocerca; species Schistocerca americana. Next base: position 419,101,015 of record NC_060130.1, on the reverse strand, counting down.
ACAATCAGGACTGCATACGACCGAGGCACACAGGGCCAACACCCGGCATCATGGTGTGGGGAGCGATCTCCTACACTGGCCGTACACCACTGGTGATCGTCGAGGGGACACTGAATAGTGCACGGTACATCCAAACCGTCATCGAACCCATCGTTCTACCATTCCTAGACCGGCAAGGGAACTTGCTGTTCCTACAGGACAATGCACGTCCGCATGTATCCCGTGCCACCCAACGTGCTCTAGAAGGTGTAAGTCAACAACCCTGGCCAGCAAGATCTCCGGATCTGTCCCCCATTGAGCATGTTTGGGACTGGATGAAGCGTCGTCTCACGCGGTCTGCACGTCCGGCACGAACGCTGGTCCAACTGAGGCGCCAGGTGGAAATGGCATGACAAGCCGTTCCACAGGACTACATCCAGCATCTCTACGATCGTCTTCATGGGAGAATAGCAGCCTGCATTGCTGCGAAAGGTGGATATACACTGTACTAGTGCCGACATTGTGCATGCTCTGTTGCCTGTGTCTATGTGCCTGTGGTTCTGTCAGTGTGATCATGTGATGTATCTGACCCCAGGAATGTGTCAATAAAGTTTCCCCTTCCTGGGACAATGAATTCACGGTGTTCTTGTTTCAATTTCCAGGAGTGTATATGAATGTTCGTTTTCCCCACGCGCTGTTTGAGAGTGGGAAGGTAGAGAAATAGCTTGAAGGTGGTTCGATGAACCCCTTGCCAGCCATTTAATGATGAACTGCTGAGGAATCATGTAGACGTAGATATATTCACTTCTTTTTGAATAATCAAACTGGAAGAATGGAAAGTTTGGGTGATCCCCTTGTGTAATATTCGTATTTAATTTAAGTATCAATCTTCAGAGCAACAACAAAATATAATTATTACCGTTATGTAGGTGGAACACCACTACTGTGATAAATGAATATTTCCAAAAGTATCTGCAACCTGTCGCCTTTTGTGATGCTTGTGGTTTGTACTAGCGCGACTGGTTTGAAGTCTTCTAGGGCCACAATTTAACAGGAAGAGTGATATAATATTCCCTAGCTATCCTTTCCAAGAAAACTGGAAGCTGATTTGAATGCCAAAGTTTTCCTACTCAGTACTAGGTACGGTAACGTGTTGTGTTGTTAGTGTTTCCACATTATAGTCCGTCCCCTACACGTTGTTGGCTTTCGCTTCATCTCCATCTTGGTCGATCTGACTCTCCTTTCTAAATAGCTCCAACAGTCTCTATTGTTTGAGAAACAAGTCTAAATGTTCTATCCAGTACACACTCCGCATCAGCTTTCCTTTTTTTGCAGCACATCCCGTGTGCTGCAGGTATATTCTCGATATTTCAGCACCTGACTTTCGAGACTAATCGTTGAGACGGCGTATACAACACTAATGCGACTCACTATTAAGTGCTCTTCGATTATCTGGGGTCTCCACGAAGTGTATTAAAGGAAGACATCGATGCAACTCAGAGGCGTACTGATACATTTTTTACCGGTAGGTTCGATAAACAGGCAAATATTACAAATATTCTTCTTTAACTTAAAAGGGAATCCCTTGAGGGAAGACTACGCTCTTTTCGCAAGACACTATTGCGGAAATTTAAAAATCTCTGTGTAATGAGGACTCGTACACAGGCTTTTAGACAGTCATCTTTGCCTCGTTCTGTTTGCAAGTGAAACAGGAAAGGAAATGACTAGTAGTGATACAAGGGACAAACCGCTATGGTGTACGGAGTATGTATTTAGATGTAGAAGTAGATTCGTGCAATGCAACTGAGTGACATGGCGACAACCACAACGCTCACTCGAAATCTGAATCCATTGTAAGTAAACATCTCAGTCTATACCACAGCTCACGTGTAGCGGCCGATCACAAATACAAATACAGCTATTCAGTTTAAGAGGAAAACGCCCATTATCATCTTTGTTGATAACCAGAATATGATACGAATTCTCACTCCCTGCTCACTTATACACATGAAGGAATACATTAAAAATCGTAGTTCGATTAACATGATCGCTGAATACTTGCCTCAAATAACAGAATTATTTTAAATCGAGGAACTTACGAAGTTGTTGACTTGTTTTTCACACTATTATGGAGACAGTAATAGAACATCAAGATTGACGGAGATGATGATAGAGAGTAGAAGAAAACAAGCAATGTCGAACTGAATGTCAGTTAGAATAAAAGTCGTGAGCAGTGCGAGGTGTGGAGTAATATTGATTCTATGCTGAGTGATAATATAGGCTCAGTTTTAGTCTTTGAGAGGAATGTAACTGAATAAAAATCGTTAAGGCAGAAGAACATCCAGTAAATACTCACAACGTTAACGTCCTATTCGCCAAGTAACATTTCTGAGTGTTCAGTTCAGATTGCTGCTCCTACACACATGTCAAATCAGTTCTGGCTTACCTGCCAACTCGATATAAGACTATAGAGTCACAGAATCCACGTATTTGCAGTTCATTATATCAAATAGATGTCAACACGTAAGTCTTGTGGATATATACAGAAAATAAATTGTTGTTCAGCTTCACTTAATGGAACGTAATCGGCATCATATGTAGGCAACGTGTTGTATGTGAATAGATAACAATAAACACAAAGAAGAAGAAGTATTTGTAAGGTGGCGGAAGTGATGTTGGAAAGTTATTTATATTCGGATGTGGACAAATTCATGGTTGTTTGTTTGCCCCAATCAGCCTAATATGGAATGTGAATGCAACGGTTTGATAGTAAGTTAATATGCCCCTGGCTATTATGAATGTATAAATGCAATGGACTTTTAATACGATAATTACAGATAAATGTCTTCATAAGCGTTTTGTGACTATTGGACACAATCCTATTATCCACACTCTTATATTCTGTTTAGTCACATGTTGAGTATTTTAACTTTGGCGACAGGTGATGCACAGGAGAGCTACCAAATCGTTATAGTTTACCAAACATGAAAAATCATGCATTATTTAAATCTGGGAAATTTTGTTCTTAAAGTACAACTAAAATGACCACGTTTTCAAATGGTTCAAATGGCTCTGAGCACTATGGGACTTAACATCTATGCTCATCAGTCCCCTAGAACTTAGAACTACTTAAACCTAACTAACCTAAGGACATCACACAACAGCCAGTCATCAAGAGGCAGAGAAAATTCCTGACCCCCCCGGGAATCGAAACCAGGAACCCAGGCGTGAGAAGCAAGAACGCTACCGCACGACCACGAGCTGCGGACTGACCACGTTTCCACTAGGTATCACACGTCATTTTTGCTGGAATGAAACAATCAGGAATGAAGAAATGACTAAGCAAAGATAACCTAATCTAACCTCATTTAACCTGTGTATTCAAGAAAACAACGACAGAAATTCACACATTCGTTTGCCACGAAGGCGATGACTTTGCAGAGTTAACGGGAAAATGCAAACTTCTCAAACCTAAATCAAATAGGTATAAGTTACGCTATCAGGAAGAACAACAGTTGTATCTCGTGAAAGTTAGAAAAATCCTACACAACGTATTTCAGATCGATCAAAAAATTTTAAGGTCTCTAGCCACCACGTCGTATGCAAATCCATATGAGTAATATTTTGCCTTACGCGAAGTTACATACTGAAAGAGGTTCAACCAGCGGTCAAGTTTCATCTTTAAATTTATTTCTAGAAGTGATAGCGATTACTCTGTAAGAAGTATGAGGTGGATTTTCGCTCTTGCGCGAACAAGGAGAGTATCACTCGTGTATTGCAGCCCCAACAGAGTCGAATTTTGCAGCAGACTATGTCCCATCAAACATTCTCTTCCTCTGCAGACTGGACACTGAGTAAACACGCTAGCCGAGAGCCAGGCAGCGTCCTATCGATCAGTTTCTCCCTTTGGCGTCACCACACAGACTGCGCTAAGGTACCTACGGGGCCAGCAAAACAGAGACCGACGACGAAGCTGCTACAGCTAGTACATCAACGGGAGAGGTAATACTACTCTTTGGGGCCACTGCCAGCTATCTCTGGACAATACACGATTACGGACACTCGTGGGTAAAAAATTACGTTCATGGTTCGACCCTTTTATCACCTCCCGCCCCTTCCCACCACTCCTCCAGGGACCGAAAAGAAAATGTGCCAGATGTGTTCTGCTCATACAATATCGGGGCACATCACAGTATTTTCGTCTTTGAAGATTGATATTTACGTAAAATAGTGAACAGACAAAAATTTTTACTAGTAGACCAGTAGACATACGGAGCTAACCCTAAAAGTAACCTAGGAGCTCTGTCATACTGAATTTTTGAGAATGGTTCAAGACATTTAAACCGCAATTAAACAGTGCAGTACATTTCGTTACACACGTACGAATATTAAATATACTGAATTAACAATTAACTGACATAGTGTCACATGCTATCAAAGAAAAACGTGATTGATATCATGAGAATGAGGTATAGTGGAATTAAAACAAAGTAGTGGAGTAACATGTGAATGATAAACAGTAGTACAGTATGCATACATTAATCATAGTAAAAGCATGTTGAATAAGGAGTTAATTATAATAAAGTGTCTCAAGGTAATAGTGAGACTCACATTATGGGAAATATTGACTGTTATACTATTTTAACAAAAAAATATACACACCCACATTTGTGCAGACTTTGTTTGGCATGGACGTGTCGCTGGTAAACGTTTTATGTACTGAATGATAAGGCAGAATCTTGGGGTTTTTAGGTCTTCTACAGGTTGAGCAACAACTGAAGGGGATATTGGCATGTGTTCTGCCATCCAGAACTGACAAATCACACATCTATGATGCACTAGATGCAGTATATCAGATTTGTAGTTACCATTTTGAGTGGCACAATATGTGTGTTGACTATAAACGTGCACACTAAGATACATTGAGAATATGCATCGCTTACGAATAGCCACGCATTTGTCGCCATCGACTGAGGTGTCTCCCAGACACTTTGACATGTTGGGTTCTGCATTCCACCATTGACAGATGATGTGGGGCCATTTGAACGACATTATGGCTGATGCCTGGTAGACCATCTTGTTTTCATAGTAGCTCCTCTATGAGTAATCCTATTTACACACACGGCTTCACAGGAAATCTGCCACCTTTGGATACCTCCGAACATTGCCTTGTCCATTCACTCTCTTCATTGTTGTGACCAGTGACAGTTGTGGTCCCCCAACAAGTGCCCATACTGTAAAATGTAATTGAATTGAATTTAGCATTACATGAAAGAAACATGCATTAATTTTAAAACTAAACTATGTGCAACGTAATCTTAATTATGTACACAGATGGATACAACATTTAACAATTTTACATGCAGGCGGCACATGGTGGCATTGTTTTTACAATGACCCATACCTTTAAAATACTATTTACATTATATGAATAATTATGATATCGCAAGTTAATTAAAAGGCATAAAATACAGAAAGAACTCGTGTCACGTTCATAAGAAGAGCGTGGTTCTTTAAAATTGTACTAGCTTGAAGTAAGCTTCGATTTGAAAACAAAAAAAGTCACAAGCCATTAGACAGAGATAGTCCTCTCATTCCTCCTCAGTACTCCCTAAAATGATAACGAAATTTACTAATATGGTCATAGTTCGCATTACACGTATTTTACGGACCTCCATGCGTGATCTACAACATCAGTAATCTATTCTTTTACCACTACTTTATATAACATCCTCAGTACACGTAACTACGTGAGTATACTAGTCAAATTCAAGGGAAAAATATTGTACGTACACACACGGTGCCAACACAGACATTTTATGAAAAGACAATAGATTTCATATAATGAAGGTTAGAAAACTTTGAGTACAGAGTAATCAGGACCAACTCAGCTGACAGTGAGATTGCTTCGTTCAGTGGTACACAGTAACATGGGAATAGGTTAGTTCATAAGTTCATACGTAACGTAGAGAACACTCGTCGATATAAAGTAAGCTTACAGTGCAAACATGACTTTAATGTTCCTAAAAATTAGTAAAGTATTAAACAGACAGCCTCATAAAAAAATGTAAGCACTTCTTAGGTTGACACCTTTCTCTCAATTCTTTTTGAATTCGTTCATCTAAGTTTGTTCTCCTTTCCTGGCTGGCTAAAACGTAATGACATAACATGGTTTCAAATCTAAATTATTCACCTTGGAGGTCCAACTCCAGAAGTCAGTTCCAGTAAGCAAGCAAACCTGGAAAGATTTCTACAGGACATTATTCTCTACAACGCCGTCGCCTCTATTGTGCACTTCACCGAAGGACCAAACATCTTCGTCAATGTAATGGCGCCGTGCGGGAGGCCTTGGTATACTCTGCTTCATTACTTCTTCACCGATTTCACAGTGTCGGGCTTTGTGCTGGTAGTGTTTGCACAAACTTAAACAAATTCTCTGATTCTCCCTTGGGAACTTCATGAGCAATGTACGACCCCAAGAAAATCCAAGAGTTGCGATTGCGTTACAACTTTCGTACTTCAACATCCACCCAAGTCTCCGGACTTAAACTTTTGGTTCCTACTTCAGCCCTTAACTTTCTCAAGTAATTGGGAAGCTTTACGCTACACTTCAGACTTTAATTTGGCGATACTTACGAAATATAACATTTTGGACATCTGAAGCTTTTGTTGTTGTTGATAATTCACTTCAAGACGACTCAAGTTCAATCCTATGGAAGTTGCATTATTCCTATGGAAGTTGCATTATCTGTGTGACATATACTTTGCTTACAATAAGACTTTTTAATTGTGTGTCTGATGTATTTTCGTGTGATATTTCTGCTAGGACACGTTATATCAGTACTCTCTCGGAATTTAAATTCTAAACCTTTCTGTGATTCGCAACACTTCTCCAGTAGCGTCTGCCACTGGTGATCGATCAGCATCTCCGTAACGCTTCCGCGCCGACTAAACGACACCGTGAGGAAACGCGGCGCTTTTCGTTGTATCTTCTCTATCTCTTCTATCAATCCTACATGGTGAAGGTTCCAGACTGATGAACAATACCCAAGAATCCTTCGAACAAGCGCCTTGTAAGCCAGTTCTTTGGTGGATAAGTTACACTTCCTTAAGTTTCTTGCTATGAATCGCAGTATGGGACCCGCTTTTTCTAATATTTGTTTTATGTGGTCATTCAACTTTCGATCTCTCAGGGTAGTTACTCCTAGATATTTTACTGCAGATACTGTTTCGAGCAATTTGTAATCAATAGTGTATTTTTACACTAGTGGATTTCTTTTCCTATGTATGAGCAATATGTTACACATTGTAGCGGCACCACCACTTAGGATAGGGAAAGTTGATTTTGTGCGATATACGGAGCACGAGCTACAGCCAGGTGTGGGCCTGATTGAAGTAAGTTACGCATACCAGCAGTTGCGAAGGCAAGTATAGGACACAGGGGCGAAGAACTGCCGGAGAGTGAAAGCCCGTGGTATGCCAACATAGTGGTAGTTCCTAAGAAGTCATTGGACGGTACTAAAAAGTATAGGTTTTGTTGTGACTATCGTTTTTTGAACGCACGATCTGTAACAGATGCGTATCCAATACCGAACATCATGGAAACATTGGATAACCTAGGTCGGAGTAAATATTTTTCGACACTAGATCTGAAGAGTGGGTACCATCAGATAGATGTAAGTCCCGAGGATAGACCGAAGACGGCCTTTACAACAAGCCTTGGTCACTTTCAGTATCGCAGAATGCCATTTGGGTTGAAATACGCTCCTGCTACTTTCCAGAATCTGTTAGATGGTGTGCTTCGGGGACTAAAACCGAAGATTGCTATGGTATACCTCGATGATATTGTTACTTTTTCGCGTAATATAGAAGAGCATGTGGCACGACTGAACGAAGTATTTAGTAGGCTAAGAGCGACAAATCTTACGCTTAATGTCGAGAAATGTCAGTTTGCTCAGACGCAAGTGACTTATCTTGGGCATATTATCAGTCAGGGTTGGGTAAGAACGGATCCTCGTCTAACGTCGGCTGTGCGTGGTTTTCCAGTACACCAGACCACTAAAATAAGTTCAGCAATATATCGGCTTATGCAATTACTACAGACGATATGTAAAGGGGTTCGCGGAAATTGCACATCCATTAACGAGATTGTTAAAGAAAGGTGTTAAGTTTGAATGGACAGCACAGTGTCAGGAGGCATCCAGTGTTGATACTTCCTGATTTCGAACAAGAGTTCATACCATCTTGGGATGCTAGTAATATTGCTGTAGGTTGTATTCTTTCTCAGAGGGTTAATGGACAGGAAAATCCGCTGGCTTATGCTTCCAGGCAACTGAATAAGGCAGAGAAGAATTATTCAACTACAGAGGAAGAAATGTTAGCAGTGATTTACGGTATCTCGTGTTTTCACTGTTATTTACATGGGCGTAATTTCAAGGTGAATATAGATCACGCAGCATAGAAGTGGTTGTTGAGGTTGAAAGATCCTTCGAGTCGTTTAACGAGATGGGCACTGAAACTAAGTGAATTTGACTACGAGGTAATTCACAAACCAGGGGTAAAACATACGAATGCAGATGCGCTTAGTAGAAAAATAGCAGCTGTACAAGTTGTGGGCATAAGTGAGAAGGAGCGGATAAAGGCGCAAGCCACTGACAGGGAGTGTCAATTGTTCCGAACGCAACCGCAGTTTGAAATGCAGGATGGGTTGCTTTGCAGGAAGACGATGTGCGGAATACGCGTCATAGTACCGGAGTCGCTAAGGGAAGAAGTGTTGAAACAAGCGCACGACCACGTATTGTCGGGTCATGGTGGTAAAAGAACGACTGATAGACGGGTAGCTGAAAGGTTTTGGTGGAAGACACGCCGCAATGATGTAGAGCACTATGTGCCAAATTGTATACCGTGTGCGCAAAGAGCAGATTTAAGTCATCAGAAAATTCAGTTACAGAGACTACCTGCAGCGGATCGTTCGTTCGCATTCATCGGATTAGACGTAATCGGAGCATTTAACAAGACCCAAGCGGGTAATCGATACGTATTAACAATATTAGATCATTTTTCCCTATAACTGGTAATGGTAGCTATTCCAGATCAGAAGGCAAGCACTGTTGCGCAAGCCTTAGTAAATAACTTGTTGTTGAAGTGAGGTCTGCCTGATACTATAATTACACATCAGGGTAGTAACTTTATGTCGGAGCTGATGAAGCAGTTATGCCGTTTATTGAAAGTTAAGAAATTGCGGACAAGCCCATTTCATCCTCAGTCGAATGGACGAACAGAACGGGTTCATAGCACGTTAGTTAAGACGATTAGTCATTACGTAAATTCAGAACACACGGATTGGGACGTGTATTTAAATCTGTTGACAACCGCATATAACGCGAAAGTTCATACAGGAACGGGGCTCTCTCCGTATGAGGTAATTTATGGTCGGAAAATGCGATCACCATTTGATGTGCTCAAACCTCAGGTAGGTTCACAGGATGAGTCAGTGAAGAATTTCGCCAAGAAATTAAAAGAGATTTGACAAAGGGTACGGCGTGCTAATACTAAGGCTTTGTAGAAACATGAGAGTATTGGGCAAAGAACTGCCGCAATACAGAATTGGTCCATGGGTGTTGTTGGCTAATCCTCATGTTCCGAACGGTAAAACGAAGAAGTTTTTGATGAAATATTCTGGACCGTATCAGGTAAATGAAATAGTGTCTCCCGTGAACGTAAAGTTGTCGTTACCAACCCAGTCGTCAGTGGTTCATGTGAGTAGGATTAAGCCGTTTAAGGGCCCAGTGGATGCGTTATCGCAGATTCCTCCAGCAGTAACAAAGGGTGTGAGGGTACCGAAGCTAAAAGAACAGCAGAGGAACGTTCCTTACGCACTTAGGTATAGGGATAAGTAGATTAAGTGTCCTCGGGGGGTGGGGGGAGGGGAACATGTCGTATTTATTGTTATTAGGTAATAGGGTATGTGTAGTTTTTACTTGTCATTTGTGTGTTTTAGACGTGGTAAGGAAGGGAGCGATTGATATGGCTTCCTTTTCCTTCAGGTGCCGTGCCAGGATGTGACCCGGGAAACTTTTCGTCAGTCTGGTACTGCTACACTGTTGCAGAGGAGAGGTGGTGCAGGTGCAACCACTAGATAAGGGAATTTTGTTTGCAAGACAATTAGATGTGGTATTGTCAAGCCGCAGGTGGACAATTGTGTTCACGTATAGTATATGGAGAGCAAGGAATGATGTACAGACACTACAGGATAGGTTTACGGCGCTACAGGAGGCCATGGAGAAGGAGGGGTTGTTTCAAGACATACGGAACGGGTATCAGGAATTGAAGCTCTCACACGAAAAGCTGAGAAGGCAGCTGCAACAAGTAACGGAAGTGGTCCCTCAAACGCTCTTTCGCAGGAAACAAGGGTGGTTGGACGCAGAAAGAAAACTGCTGAAAACAGTGTTTGGAACCGCGGACGAGGAAGATATAAGGAGCTGAAATAGTACGGTGGGGGAGGAGCAGGAGTTGGCGGAGGAGACAAAGTCGAAAGTGGATTGGCACACGACACGCGTAGGTAACATGAAGCAGGGGATATTGAATGTCACTAGAACAGTGCAGGAGTTGACGTCAGACCTGGAACGGTATGCAGCAAATACCAGGAAAGTGTTGAGTGGGGACATAGAGGCTATACAGGCGAGATTGAGTCGAATAGACGGGAAAATACAAGTAGCAGCTTTATTGAGGGCATTAGCAGACAGGGTGGATGATGCGCGTGTCGAATTGGAAGCATTATATGAAGCTATGCATCACGCAGTGCATCGGCAATTGAGTGAAACTTTGTTAGGTCCAGATCAGATGCTGAAGGCGTTGCTGAAAGCGCAGAAAGAATTCTCGGAAGGAGTGCGTCATGTCGTGCCTCCGGCGAAGCGGAATTTACCGTTATTCTATCGCATGTTTAAAGTGAGAGTAATTACGGATAAGGCGAGTATACACGTAGAAGCGTAAATACCAGTGATGGGTATCAATTCGCGGTACCAGTGTTATACAGTACACCCTTATCCAATTAGATGGGGTACACATGGGAAGTGGGTGCAAGTGCAAACTCGGGAAGCGTTGTTAGTGTCAAGACGGAGGAGTGCTCGTGTGATAATGTCTACTGAAGATTTGACAGACTGGTTCAGAGGAATTGTTTTTATTTGTCCAGCAAAGGAGGTGGCAACCTACAATCATTCGTGTGAGATGCAGTTGTTCTTGGGGAATATGGGAACCTTAGAATGCGAAAATAAGGTGTTACTTCCGGGACCGACATTTCAGAAAGTTGGGGAACATTGAATTTACTCTGTGTTCGAACTAGAGACCGTAGTTGCCACTTGTTACGGAAATGGTAGATTGACAGATATATCAAAGTTTGAATTGCAGGGCAGTGGGTTATTGATTAATGGCACTGGATGTGAAATAGTGGGGAAGCATTTTCACCTACCAGCTACTTTCACGGGTACAACAATGATTAAGTGACACAGCCTATCTTGTATTATCCAGAGGAACCACCACACATATTGCCTCGCCAGAACCTAACGTTTATTAACGACTCCTTGGATCCCACATTGCTACAATCTTTAGATAGCCTGATTATCTCAGAAAAAGAGCAGATCTCAGTTAATCAACTACTGCAGCATGTGCAGCGATATCAGGAGAAACGTAAGCAAAACACAATTATATTTGGTGTGTCAACGACTAGCATAATCTTAGTTCTAGTGTTTATTTGTGCAATTTAGTTTTGTATACGGAAAAAGATGTCTCGTTCTGAAATAACAGCCGTACATCAAATACCTATGGGATGGATCCGGAATAGAGGAACGTAATACAAATAGATAACCAGTGATAAGATTGGAATCAGTATTAAGTGTAAATAGATTATTAGCGGATGAGAAAAGTTTGACAGTGTTGAAGGAGTAGTTGTAAGATACCTGTAGAGTATAAGGAAGTATGGCGTGCACAACCAGTAAGTCCAGAATTGCAAAATTCGGGACGAATTTTCTTAAAGGAGGGGGATGTGTAGTATCGCGGAATAGAAAAGAGTTGGAAACGTGGAATATTGTCAAAGTTTCGTTGCCTATGCCGAGAGCCAGAGGCAGTAGGTTAGCCAAGAGGTAAGAGGATTGCATATGTATCGGAATGTGTCGTCATGCGGGGGCAGTGGCCTGGTTACACACAACAGGCGAGAGAGACTTGCTTAGCACGTGGGTTTGTGTTGGATAGAGACTTTCATAGAGTGGAAGACAGAGGTATAGCGTCAACTGTACTGCATTTCATAACTCCACGTAAGTCTGCCATAACAACACTTAACTCTGTCACAAGAACACCTAAGGGGCGACTACGACAGATAAATCAGCGGTATAAATGGAACGAATGCGTTCATTACAAACGAGCATGACATCAGGACGTCGCTCGTGCTTCCTTTAAATACGCCAGCTTTAATAGCAACAAGGCAGTTGCAGTTAATCTTGCAGTTAGATGTGTACTGGGACGCTGCGTAGCGCTCAGCTCGGTGATCGACATGTTAACCTTTACTAAGGAGATGTTGCAGTAAGAGCGGCCCATCCAGCAGCAGACGTGAGGGGACAGTACCAGCTCTGGTCCTCTCTGCTGCCGCTGTCAATCATCAACCCGGGATTAGCAGACAGCGCGGCAGACTCGCTCGCCGCCAATGCTGACCACATCAGTGAGCCGTCGTCGAGATCGTGCGGGGCCTAGGCCCTGTGCATCCGTCGTCGCAACCGGGTGAGCCGACGACGCTGGGGGATTGCAGCCCGTTCCGCCCGTCCACCGAGGACGAGCCACCAGGAGGAGCAGGGAAGAATACAGGGTGGGATAGAGTACACTCCGCACTACTAGAGCGCTTCTCGTGCCGACAGCGCTGGGACTCCAACCTGGAGCCTCCTATGCGCAGCAGCCTGCTGTCCGCCACCGAGCCGGCCGGCCAGCCCGGCACCGCCAGCCACATGCGGCCAAAGTAAGAGCATTCCACCGCTACGTCACAGCACGCAGCGCTGCGCTAGCAAGACTGGTGCGGCCTGGAGCTGGTGTCATCGCTCCGAGTCAGCGAGGACTCAGGGAAGATCGTTGATATCACCAAGCTCAGCCAGCCTGTGTTATGTGGGCCACATTGTACTCGGCAGCAATAAAGGTGTCATAAATTAATAATGTTTCTTTGGCTTTTCTGATGCGTCCACAGTCATTTCCTAGCATCCTGCCAACTGGAGAGGTCACCACTCGGCTTGCAGTCCACCGTAGGCGACCGGGACCAGAGGGGCGCCTACAGAACTGCTGTAAATTTGGATCGATCTATTTGTAATAGGATGTTTATAAGCCGATGTCCGTATTGGCGGATGTGGTATTTCCGTTTTGCCTTGTAATATGTTAATGAATGTTGAACCTTTTATTTACATGCACACGACATGGATGTTGGCATGGTAGGTAATGTGCAAGCCGGTTACAGCCGACAATTGCCGGAGGAGCACGCTGCGATCATGCACCACTTTCAGGCACACGTACCGTATGCACAAGCCGCATCCTTTCTGAGCGTTTAGCAGCACGTTGAACTCGGCAAGCTCAACGCTGAAATTCGAAAACACGATCCGTGTGCCGACGGTTTAAGGAAAAGGAAAGCAATAATCAGGTTATATTCCAAATACAATCAGCTTTTCTGTCTATTTTTACTTAGGTGTACGTCGCTGAGCTGTTTTGAGAAAGCTTGCGAAGAGGCCTGGTGCAAGGTCATTGAAAGCTTTAACAAAATAACGTTGAAAGACGGCCCAACATAGCCGTCTCAGTGATTCGATAGGTATGCATGGTATCGCGAACGTCCGACCACGAACGGTTGAAAATCTACAAATTGCAGGTAACACAGAAAGATGTCATGTCGATAAAAGCTTTTCTAAGATTGCAAGGAGTTAAATGTGACAGGTTGAGAACACTGTAAAATTACTTTGTTCACTGTGGAATCTCTCCAGCAGACAATCGTGGTAAACACTCCAACAGGCCACGCCAAGCACCAAAACAGCTTGTAAACGTTTATGAGGGCTATATAATGTCCTTCCCTGCCCGGAAATCACATTACTCACCCAGAGATAACTCCATTAAGAACTCTTTGCCAGATGACCTCACTGGCTAGGATATGTATGACGATTTCCTTAACGCCTACCGAGTAAATGTGCCCTACACACTTTGATGGCAGGTTCCCAAATCCTTCAACATCCATTTCGGATATCCCAGAACCGATAATTGCTAAAATTGTTATTCGCTTCACCAAAAAAAAAGCAGCTAAACGAGTTACAGAGAGAGAAGATTTTGGGATACGGCAAGTTGTTCACCTCAGATGGAGGAGGCTTTCTTGAATCAGGAAAGAGCGTTCATTCTGAAAGCCAGAAAGGGAAAAGTTAACTGCATTTCGTTTGATTTTGTGCAGAACTTACTTCTTTGTCATTTACTAATGAGTGTTGCACACTAAATGAGTCAGTTGTGGTATTATGTCCTTGGGACTCACGATTTGGGAACAGAAATGTCAAAATACAGGTATTTGGAAAATGTGGGAAAGAAAGGTCCGTATGAGCAAGGCTGCTACATTTCATAAAGAGCTTTCCTTACTCAGAGTTAATAGATGAAGTGGTTTCAGTAAGTGACTCTTGCACCGGACAAACAAAAATAAAACAATTGTTTTCTTCATCTTCTTTGTAGTGTAAATCCTCAGAATTCTTGAAAGGGTCAAGTACCCTTTTCCCCTTCGTGATCATAGGTACCCACCAAACGACCAGTACTTTTCACTTATTTCTGCACAACACGGAAAGACTACCATCTGCAAACCTCTCGAAACCTGGGATGAAAGTATTCTGAAGACACAAAAGTGTCCATCTAAATTTGTTTTAGAGGTATTCACACACCATGACTGACAGGGCTTTAAAAAAGCAGTTGATAGTTTGTTTGTAGAAACCTCAAAGCCAGCATTCAGACTCCAGGGTGCTAGATCCGTGCAGCTTGACTTCAAAAATTAAAATGTATATCTGCGACATGCGTACTATGGTACTTGGAGTCGTCACATCATCACAGTCCAAAGTTCAAAACTGCCAACACTATCAGCTTACCAGGAGCTTTCACATCCCCTCCTGGAGGGCTAAGGATGTGTTAAAACTTTCCAAATACCTCGAAAATACCGCAAGAGAGATTACTGCTCAAGACTGTTTCTCACGCTGTTTCATCTACAAAAAATGGCTCTGAGAACTATGGGACTTAACTTCTGAGGTCATCAGTCCCCGAGAACTTAGAACTACTTAAACCTAACTAACTCAAGGACACCACACTCATCCATGCCCGAGACAGGATTCGAACCTGCGACCGTAGCGGTCTCGGCTTCCAGACTGTGGCGCCTAGAACCTCTCAGCCACTTCGGCCGGCGTTTCATCTACAACCAGCTGTGACTATGAAATAGACAATGATAATAATAGTGATGGACGTGACGATTAATGTTTCGAAGTGTCATTGTGTGCTTTATATCACATTTTTCATACTCGTTCTCTGAAAAATAATTGTTTAACTAATATAAGCCATAAGATATTACTTCAGCCTGACAACAACATCTATATGGTGAATAAATATAATATTATTATGTACTATATTAGTGGAGTTTTTATTTAATTCCACAGAAACCCCACTAGTCCAATCCATTATCCTCATCTACGCCCAGAGAATGTAATTTGTTATCAGTAAATTAATTCTGATAACACTCCTAATGCCTGCAGAGTATTTAGACAAAACAAAAACAAATTTACTACTTATGGGACGAAGATATACGATATTTCTCGTTTCCCGAGAATTGTGGTTTCCTAACTACTGCAATTTTTGCCGGAAACTCCTCTATGAGACGTTGGAGGATTCTGAGTCCTCCGCGGAATTTCAGTAAGGGTTAGTGAATTGTTACAGAAGAAGAAATACTTCTACGTATTATCTTGTAGAACCTAATAGAATAGGATAGAAACAACGAGAGTCGGTAGAACGGTGGACGCTTAAATCGGCTATTAGAAGGTGTGCACTTACATTTATTTCTACTTCATGAGCGATTGGTGTAGAAATTTCTATACAAGTCGTTCTTGACGTAGAAATTAATTTGAAAGCATACCTTTTACTAAAACATATAAGAAGAAATTACTGAAATTTTGGATTTCTTCATTTCATCTTAACCACACATGACAAAACAAATATTACTTTCATTAAAACTGCCAAGTAGAAACAGCCTAAATTCAAACGTACCGTGAACATACATATCACCAAAATGTTGCAAGTATACCAAACTAATGAAGATCTTGATAAACATCGTAGAGAAATGGAAGACCCATAAGGAAACGATTCAGTATTAAGAAATACGTTCATAAAAGTGTTTTAAAACATACATAATCCTTTTCAAACATGAGAAGCTAAATGAAAGGAGCTGAGCTTTATTTTACACAACTACAAGGAACTATGAACTATCTTGCTCTATTACAGCTGAAAAATTGCTGCATCATTAAAACGTCCAAAGCAGCTCAGCACGTCTGCTCTATGGTTTCCAACATTCAGCATTTCAACCGTATTGTATTTTCCCATATATATCACGTAACTATCGAGCGAAGGCCTCCATTTTCTTTAATTAGAGTCAATGTAATATATGAATTTACGGTTATTTACTCCAGCAATCGTCTGAGCTGTCTGACGAACTAGGCAGCTGACCGTTGATTACCCCTATCTCGTGGCAGATCACGTTCTAAATATAATAGTATTCACCTGCAGGGAAAGGCCAGGTTGTGTAATTACGACACAGTTTCATATCAATTATGACAAATATCTTTTATAGTTAATAGATATGGTGATCTACATAACGTACACTTTTCAGTAACATGAAGATATGTTTACATCGACTGACGATAACAGAGATAGACAGTATCACAAATATGTGTGTGCAATGTTGCAATGTCATATGTAAAGCCAGTCAACAGATCCTAATTTACGCTCAGTATTTAACGGATCAGTTTAGTACTGAAACTGAAGACAGCAGACAGAAATAGGAAGATAAAATTCCGAGTTTAGAATCCCATTTACCGTACTAATTTCTGACTGCGGCACAGGCTTACTTGTCAGAGGTATTGATATAAACGTCACTGGTATTGGAAACAAGTTAAGACGATTTGAACGAACAAGGCAGCAGGCCGCTACGGGATTTGTGTTACCAATTGCCTTGATTAGGTAGCAGATATTTATCGTGTATAATGTCTTAAGAAAAGGAAAAAAGGGATGTACACTTTTGTTACAAAAGAGGTAAAAGATCGTATCTGTTGCTGGGTCCCAGTGCGTGATACAAGGTCAAATACTTTGACTTTCCATAGGATTGATATAATCTCATTGGCTTAAGGAATAACTACAATTGTGAAACACCACTTACTTGACTCTTACACGATATCATTTTCTTGTTAGATGTAGGTGAACGGGCACGTAAGATATTTATAGATTTGCGAAAAGGTTAAAGGGACGTATCACACTGTGGATTGATAACCCAGTTTTGACCGTATGAAGGATATTCACGAGCATGTGACGGGTGGCACAAATGTTTGATCAAACGTAATGTTTGATAGAAAAGATTCAAAAGAAACGAAATTAACACTGTATGTGCGTCAAGTAGGCGAAATAAGTTGTTAATATGCATGAATGGTTTGTGAAGGATCGTTAGAAACCTCATCTGATTTTTCGCTGATGATTTTGTTGTTTACAGGAACTTATCGTCGCTGTACGATCATAAGGAAATGCAGAACCCTTCGTAGACTGTATACACTTGCTATTGAGAATCATAGTACTCTCTAATTGTAGATGCAAGTAGATTTTCCACTTTAAGAGACAAACATCCACGACCACGCAGCACCAGATTACGAGCTCAGTGGTAAATTTAGGGAGCCTGTTGTGTTGTTTGTCTGTATTGTGATACTATGGACGGGGTTGAACAAGTAAAATTAGTGTTAAGGACGGCGAATGGAAAGCTCTGATTTTTATAATGTTTCTGGGAAAGTGCTATGCATCTGTAAGGAAATTTACATATAAGACGCTATTGTGACCAACAGTAATTTCCAATGCTTTGAGTCTTTAGCACATAGGCAAGCGGTATCGCAACCAGTGTCTTACGGAAAGTCACCGCAATTTGTCATGCAATATACTAGAACGAACTTTTATTTACGTGTGTTAATTAGAGCTTATTATGTTGTTGTCTTAAAGTACTTCAGTGGCTATGATGTATTCCGCTAACAGACATCGAAAAATACTTGTATTGATATGACGACTGGTTAACTATCAAAACAGGCGTCCTCAGTTCTGTTGCAAAGAGTTACTCGTAACCAGAGTTGCCTTATTTATGCGGTAGGACCTACTTAGCTGCAGAATTGTCTTATGAATATATCTGCTAGTGTTCTTACCATATGTTATATCTGTCTTGGAACCTGCAAAACCACAAGTGATTAAATAAATCTTAATCAAGAGGTTTGTCACACTCTTGTATGTAAGTTGTTATATTTCATTGTGACCTGCGATTGTCAAAGTGTATTCAGCCGTACCAGTCGCTTTAAGTTATTGAGAATAGTGGTGAAAGTCTTAAAAGAAATTAGAAGAATCGGAATATATAACTTCCGTTTCCGCAAAACACATCTTTTGATTTCTGAGTCCATTGCATAGCACTGAATACTGAGTAATCCACTTGAAAAGTAAAAATTGATGGAAATTTAGAGAGAGCCAACTATAGACAATTCAAGCTCCTTAAGATACGGTTGTCTGTAATCGACATCTCACTGAAAGTATCCCAGCAGAGTTCAAACAGTGACAAATTTGAAAACTAGATACATAAATGTCCACTAATAGGTTCAGATGGCTCTGAGCACTATGGGACTTATCATCTGAGGCCATCAGTCCCCTAGACTTAGAACTACTTAAACCTAACTAACCTAAGGACATCACACACATCCATGATCGAGGCAGAATTCGAACCTGCGACCATAGCAACAGTGTGTTTCCGGACTGCAGAGTTTAGAACCACTCGGTCACAGCGGCTGGCCATTCTTTGTGGATTTCCGAATCCGAATCAACATATCTCGAGAAACTTTAGTCCCGAAAACGATGTATTCGTAATACCTGAGCGATGCCACAGTGTGTTACAATCCCTGTGCCAGACACGAATATAGAGTTCACATAATTGGATATCTCTCACTACCGCCAATATTGGAGACTGCTTCCATGTCCATCGGTACTTGTATTTCAATCTGATTAGCACACATAATAACACTTTCGGACATGTATGATCTTAGTTTATCAGCAAATATATTTATCGTCTCTTAGATCTCTGACACTTCTTTTTCTAAGTCTAACGCACTCTCAATTGCGTGTTGATATATGATGTGGTACTCACCAAACTGATTCTCATTACTTATTTTAACTAAAGTACATCCTTATTAAATACTTCTGATATTTCAGTCGTTTGCTATCCTGTGTCCGGGCCTTTAACAAGGGTACAGCGCCTCTACCATCTTGAACATTCCCCTGCTGACTGCAGGGTCCATGGATTCATGAGGCTGTCTCCATACCTGTACACTTCCATTCGCTCGATACAATTTGAAACGAGCCTCGTCGGACCAGGCAACATGTTTCCAGTCATCAACAGTCCAATGTCGGGATAGATGGGCCCAGGCGAGGCGTAAGCTTTAAGTAGTGCAGTCATCGAGGATATATGAGTGGGCCTTCGGCTCCGAAAGCCCATATCGATGATGTTTCGTTGAATGGTTCGGACGCTGACAGTTGATTGCCCAGCATTGAAATCTGCAGCAATTGGCGGAAGGGTTGCACTTCTGTCACGTTGAAAGATTCTCTTCAGTCGTCGTTGGAACCGTTCTCGCAGGATCATTTGCCAGCCATAGAAATGTCGGAGATGTGATGTTTTACCAGTTTCCTGATATTCTAGGTACACTCGTGAAATGGTCGTACGGGAAAATCGCCACTTCATCGCTAATTCGAAGGTGCTGTGTCCCGTCACTCTTGCGCCGACTTTAAAACCACGTTCAAACTGACTTAAATCTCGATAGCCTGCCATTGTAGCAGCAGTAGCCGATGTAACAACTGCGCTAGACACATGTTGTCTCATATAGGCGTTGCCGACTGCCGTGTCGTCTTCTGCCTGTTCATAAATCTCTTTATTTGAATACTCACACCAATACCAGTTTCTTTGATGCTGCAGTGCAAAACAGCACTCGAACCGTTGCCCATAATCAAACCTAGATGCTTTGGTCAGTGTCATGGTGTCACTTCTCAAGTTAGTAGAATGATTAAATTAAAACTGCATCTGACTTTTTATAATACTGGCTTATAACATTCCGACGTTATATTGGTACTGATGATGATGATGACGTTCCATACTCCGAGGAGTGTATGGGACAATGCGGGAGACCCTCACAACCGACTAGGCAAGGTACTAGCAGAGGTGGTTCGGTACTACCCATGTGTTGCGAGGTCGGTGGATCGAACCCGTGACTCCAGTTGGCTCTGGAATTCTATTAATTTCCTCCAAAATTTGATCCTTCAGTTCCTGGATAGTGCGTGGTGGATCCCACCCGAAGATCTGAGATTTCAAATGACCCCAAAGGGAAAAATCACACACTTAAAGGTTAAGGGTCTTGGAAACCAGGAAATGTCCCCGTCCTTGGACATAAGATGAAATGACCAGGAAAGATGTTCTGTAGCGCGTTAATCGAATGCCATGAGGTATCGCATTCGGTCCCGTCTTGTTGGAAGAATGTGTTCGCAATTACAAGAAGCTCAGCAAACTATTAAACTAGGAAATGGTTCAACACGTGAACACAACTTTCTGTAATCAAAGTAACAGCATTAACTCTATCGTCCATACAAAGATAAGGCCCTATGACACCAAATGAAATACGCTGCACTAAACCACCACTTTCTGAATGTTAAGTCCTGCGTTGTTGTTCATGAGTTCCAACAATTGGCGAGAAAAGCATAGTCACTTTGAGAGATCGTCCACATTCCGTTTTTGCACTATATAAATTTTGTATAAATGGTATTGCAGTTCCTTGTGCAATATTCGC
This sequence comes from Schistocerca americana, assembly GCF_021461395.2. Taxonomy (NCBI): domain Eukaryota; kingdom Metazoa; phylum Arthropoda; class Insecta; order Orthoptera; family Acrididae; genus Schistocerca; species Schistocerca americana. The sequence goes on along the minus strand of NC_060130.1, from coordinate 419,079,893 downwards.
CATTTACTGCGATCCAGTTTGTCAAGTGGCCATGCATGCTTGCGTGCATAGCTTCTGGCTCTTTCGTTGAAGGTTTCTTCGACTCTTGCAACGTTCTCAGGTGTGACAATATTGCAGTGCCTTTGCATGGATGTCCGAAGGAATAGGCACTTCAGTGGCTACAGCCATTGTGAAATACGTGAAATGTATTCGCAGTTGCGAATACCAACAACCATCAGCAGTATAATGGATCGACGACAGTCAAAATTTGTAGGACTCGAACCCGTATATCCTGCTTATCGCTAACGGTCGCCTTATCTTTTTCTTTAAAAAAATCTAGAGTTGAACTCAGTACATTTGCCTTTCGCGGGAAAGTGCGCTACCGACTTTTATTTTTTTAGGGATAGTGGATCGGTGGGGGCTCAGGGGGCAAAGTGGGCAGGCGTCGAAACCCGAGGCCTGGCCACAGTGTCCGCCTCAGCACCACCGAGCCTGTGTAGCACAGGGAAGTGGGAGACACACGAATCGATGGAAGTGAAAGGTGTTGTTGTTGTTTATTTATTTGCATTTTGTTTTTATATATTCACTATTATCATGAAATTATGTGGAACATACATCAGCGACAGAGAAAAATATATATAATTGCTGGTTCAAGAAAAAGGAAAAGAAAAAATTAAATGCGCACAATCCACGACGCGCTCTCCCATCCACGGAGGTCAGAGGTAGAATCGATCATAGACGGCTTAAACTCAGACACTGTCGAGGGGGAAGGGTAGGTACCCTCAGCTCCAGCCCCCCCCCCTCCCCTCCCTCCCCACTTAGTGGAGGTCTAACAGCCGCCTCTCGAAGATAGATAACAAATAATGTTCGGTAACATGGAGTGTTTTAGCGAGCTGCATGGGGTGTTCGTAAATAGTTCCAGAAGTCGAGGCGGACTTAACGCCCTCCTTAGAGAGATAAGCGAACGCGTGCCACTTGACCCACGTATTTGCATGACATCTGGAGGCGGGAAAACGTTAGTCCTGCCGGTATAGGAACATTCGCTGTTCGATTGTGTTTGTTCACTCGGAGGCAGCAGGCAATGATTTGCTGCACGAAGCGCCAGACATCTAGCGAAGAGGCGAATGTCAGACAGTGGTCATCAGTGTCCATTTGCTGGCAACGAAGACAAAGAGGGCAATCTGATAAGCCAATGTTGTGCAGTCGATGTTTCGTGGCAAATTTCTTGTTGACTATGTGACACCACAGTGCCCGGCCGTCCGTTGGGAGGAAGGGCTGGTGGATGGTAGTCCACACTATGGGCCGCTGGATGAGGGATGTTTGGTCTCGATTACGTTCCGGGGAACGTGGCGCAACAGTAGACTGGAAAAATCCTTAGTTCTGGGTGGGCGCTTATCTGGGAGACTGTTATGTGTGTAACTGTAGCCGACGAAAAACGTCGGAATGTGAGATAAATGAGGCAGGATGTGGCTGACGGACACCGGTGTTGAGGTGGAAGCAGGTAAGAGGACCTCAAGCAAGCTACGTGTTAGTGATGTGTCCAGTCCAGCCCACTGTCGTCTCATGGTACTCATACACAAGGCCGCAGCTCGCACCCGGACATTGACCATCCAGTAGGGGCAGGGTAGTTGTCTCATAACGGACTTCAAACATGGAGCCAGCCGTGAGAAAATAGCCAAAGGCCGCCTGAAAGTTGCGCGCAGTTGCCGTCAGCAGTGGGAGAACTTGCGCTATTTGGACCAATTTTGATGCCACTCAGCGATTAAGAAACTCAGCGAACTGAAGTGTGTCCTGGCGGAGCAAGATGTTCTGATGGACGTCGTTGCGAATGACGTGTAACAGGCGACGGAAATTCATTGCCGCTGTTCGTGAGACCGTGGAGGTAAAAATAATGCCTAGGTACCGGAAAGTCCACACAAGCGGCAGGGGTGCCGGGACCTTCCTGGAGGCCTCATCCAATGTGCATTGCAGAATATTTACTGACATTCTTGGCACTGCCAGCGGTAGCCCCATAACGTATGATCAAGTCGAGGACCGCTCTAATCACAGAGCAGGAGCGAATAAGGAGGAGGAGGTCATCAACATAAGCCCGACAGCGAAAAGTGTGTTGGCGAAAGGTGAGGGCAGAGAGCTTGGTTGCCAAGCCTCCAATGAGGCGTTCAAGGGCAATGGCATACAGGAGGGCAGAGAGGGGCACCCTTGCTGGGTGGAAAGGCAGATGGTTGCCAGCCCTGCTAAACGTCCATTGACTTGGACACGTTAACTGGCACTGTTGTAAAGACGCCGGAGGATGTAGAGGAACGGAGGGGTTATGTCTATTTGGGCCGCCACAGAAAACGGGAAACGATGGTGCACTTTATCGAAGGCGCTGTCGAAGTCTATAGCGACGACCGTTGCAAGGAGTCTTCTGGCCGTCTTAATCGCAATTAAGTCGTGGCATATCCCTGTGACAGTCTGTATGTTAACCTGTCCCCCAGGCGTTTTTTGCTCTGGGGAGTCGATATGAGGGACGCATTGCCAGTAATCGAGCAAAAATTTTGTAATCGGCATTGAGTAGGGTGAGCGGTCAGTAACTCTTGAGCGTCGAGCCACGGGCTGGTTTGTGGACCGGAATGATGACGCCCTTAACAAAGGCACGTGGGATTGCTTGGCCAGATGTCATCAGTTTTTGATACATAGTCGCCCACCGCTGTGCCATGAGGTCCGGTTTGTGGACCTGAATGATGATGCCCTCAACAAAGGCAGGTGGGATTGTGTTGTCAGATGTCATCAGTTCTTGATACATAGTCGTCCACCGCTGTGCCATGAGGTCCTGGAATGCACGGTAAAACTCAATCGGTAAGCCGCCAATGCCGGGTGATCTGTTGACTGCACCCTTCTACATCTACATCTCCATCCATACTCAGCAAGCCACCTGACGGTGTGTGGTAGAGGGTACATTGAGTACCTCTATCGGTTCTCCCTTCTATTCCAGTCTCGTATTGTTCGTGGAAAGAAAGATTGTCGGTATGCCTCTGAGTGGGCTCTAATCTCTCTGATTTTATCCTCATGGTCTCTTCGCTAGATATACGTAGGAGGGAGCAATATACTGCTTGACCCCTCGGTGAAGGTATGTTCTCGAAATTTCAACAAAAGCCCGTACCGAGCTACTGAGCGTCTCTCTTGCAGAATCTTCTACTGGAGTTTATCTATCATCACTGTAACGCTTTCGCGATTACTAAATGATCCTGTAAGGAGGCGCGCTGCTCTCCGTTGGATCTTCCCTATCTCTTCTATCGACCCTATCTGGTACGGATACCACACCGGTGAGCAGTATTCAAGCAGTGGGCGAACAAGTGTACTGTACCCTGCTTCCTTTCTTTTCGGATTGCATTTCCTTAGGATTCTTCCAATGAATCCCGGTGTGGCATCTGCTTTACTGACGATTAATTTAATGTGGTCATTCCATTTTAAATCACTCCTAATGCCTACTCCCAGGTAATTTATGGAATTAACTGCTTCCAGTTGCTGACCTGTTATATTGTAGCTAAATGATAAAGGATCTTTCTTTCTATGTATTCGCAGCACAACACTTGTCCACATTGAGATTCAACTGCCTTTCCCTGCACCATGCGTCAATTCGTTGCAGATCCTCCTGCATTTCAGTACGAGATACTACAGCATCATCCGCAAAAAGCCTCAGTGAACTTCCGATGTTATCCACAAGGTCATTTATGTATATTGTGAATAGCAACGGTCCAACGACACTCCCCTGCGGCACACCTGAAATCTCTGTTACTTCGGGAGACTTCTCTCCATTGAGAATGACATGCCGCATTCTGTTATCTAGGAACTCTTCAATTCAATCACACAATTGGTCTCATAGTTTATATGCTCTTACTTTGTTCATTAAACGACTGTGAGGAACTGTGTCAAACGCCTTGCGGAAGTCAAGAAACACGGCATCTACCTGGGAACCCGTGTCTATGGCCCTCTGAGTCTCGTGGACGAATAGCGCAAGCTGGGTTTCACACGATTGTCTTTTTCTAAACCCATGCTGATTCCTACAGAGTAGATTTCTAGTCTTTAAGAAAGTCATTATACTCGAACGTAATACGTGTTCCAAACTTCTACAACGTTAGAGATATAGGTCTATAGTTCTGCACATCTGTTCGACATCCCTTCTTGAAAACGGGGATGACCTGAGGTCTTTTGCAATCCTTTGGAACGCTACACTCTTCTAGAGACATACGGTACACCGCTGCAAGATGGGGGGCAAGTTCCTTCGCGTACTCTGTGTAAAATCGAACTGGTATCCCATCAGGTCCAGCGACCTTTCCTCTTTTGAGCGATTTTAATTGTTTTTCTTGTCGATTGCCTTGTCTACTGAGTTTAGTGTGACTGCCACTGTCAAAGTGTTCGCCTCCGTGTGGGGGAGGGTGCTCATGACGTAATGCAAAATGGAGTCGTCTGCCCCAGTACCAGCATCTTCGGCTCAATAAGTACGACGGCAGTGTTCGACGAATGCGTGGAAGATGTCCTGATTGGTCCCCCGCGGGCCATGAGGCATGGTCAGAGTGTTGATGATATGCCGACGACGCCGTCTTTTGTCGGACGCTATATGATGCACGGATGGAATTTCCAAACCCGCATGATCTTGGCGCCGCGTCCGTATCGTCACCCCTTGCAATTTCCGGCGTGCCAGCGCAATAATCCTCGCCTTTGTTCTTTGCCGGTCTTACTGGTTTCCTGGGGTTGGCGGCTGAGTGTCCAGATTTCGGACAATCGCATAATAGAAGTCAACAGTGTTGCGATGCCTTTCGGCCAAGTAATTCCCGTATCTCATCAGTGTCCATCCACCATGTCAGTGTTTAGAGGTAGCGGGGAAGGCGTCGTTTGCTGGCTGTCCATGTCTCTTGTTGGCGACAAGTCCAATCATGCAGATGAGAAGTATTTAGTTTCCCTGGCGCACGGCTGCGACATACAGGTTGCGGCGGAAGGAGGACCGTACACATGTTATCGCAATGGTCGGAAAATGCCCGTGGACAGCGTTCGGCACCCCGTATCACAGATCTAAGAGTTTGTGAGGCATATATCCTGTCTAGACGGCATGTGGAATGACTGGTAAGAAAGGTATGGCCAGGAAGGTCGTGGAGCAGGAGGTCCCGCACCACTGTACGTAGTTGCTGGCATGTAGTATAGTGTGGAACCTGTTCATTTGGGTGCAGAACGCAGTTAAAATCACCTCCTAGTAGGGAGTGGTCGCATCGCCCGAGAAATAGGGAGGGGGTGGGGGGCGATTTCCTCTGATTAAAACTGGGCCCATTCATGTCGTTGATCGGTGCCTGAAGGAGCGTAGACATTAATGATATGAGTCCCCATGGCAGTGTTTGCCATGCCCCGAGCTGATGGAAGGAAGGCGACGTCGGTGACAGAAATCCCGTGGCGGACGTAAATGGCCACTCGCCACTCCACGGCCCATAGTATCATTCGCTGAGGCATGAGCGGTATAGCCATTAATATTCGGAGAACTGGTCAAGTGAACTTCCTGCAGAAGGTCGAAATCAATATCAGAAGCCCAGAACATCTTCTGCATAGTGCGGTTTTTCACAATGGAACGGATGTTGTTGGTGTTGATGGTTGCTATCTGGTAGGCCTGGTGGCGGACTGCTAGAGGCTGGTCCACTATAGCGTCGGCGCAAGGGCGTGGGCGTCACAGTGGAACGTTATTACACTCACCCGCAGGGGTTCTGGGGAGAGTATGATTACTGGGTCGGCCTTAACGGTGCAGGGTCCCGTAACGGATCCTGTTCCTCGGCCTCCTCCTCGTGCCACGACGTGGAGGCGGGCACCGGTGTATCGTCCATTTCGTCTGCGGAAGATGATGTAATGGTTCGTGTTGTAGTGACGGCAGTGATACATCCACTAAATAGTTCAGCGTCCGCATGTGGCGTCGGGGAGTCGGGCGCAGGCACGCCGGATGTCTCCGCGCTCATAACGTCTTCGTCGGCAGTAGTGGATTCGGGGGCGTCGTGCAGGTCGACTGTTGCGTCATCTTCTACTTGCAACGTCTTCTCTTTTTCGGAAACGGTGCGGCGCCTTCTCTTGCGACATAGTTTCCTTATGCGACCCTCCGTGTCCGACGACGGAAGGGAGTCGCGTCGCTCTGGTAGGAAGGCGCTGTAGGGACGATGATCGAGTCGATCTCCATCGTGTTGCCGAGAGTAGGGTCAGCAGCCGGTCGCGTCGGCTTCATCGGAGCGGTTTCGATGGCCGAGAGAGGGGGCGAGGCGTCCGAGGCGCTCTGCGGCTGGGTATGATCAGGCTCATTCGTGGCGTCGTTTGTGGCGTCTGGGCGGCATTGCGAAGCGGTAGGAGAATCAAGAGCGTAAATCATCGGTAGCATCGTAGGTTGCGACGTGGTTGGTCCTTCAGCAGCTGGAAGTTGCGTAATACGCCGTTGTAGGCATTCGGGTCTAAGGTGGCTTTCTTTGCCACACCCGGAACAGGTCCTAGGCTGGCCGTCGTAAATAATTATTGCACGGCATCCGCCGATCTGTTAGACGGGACGTGGCTTCGGAGGTCAATGGTGGCCTGTCGGATGCCATTTAGAACAAGATATGTCCGAAACTGTGTCAACTTCTCCACGATATGGCCGTTGACTGTCCCGTATGATCGGAGTCCCGCGACGACTTCCTCTGCAGTAAGTTCGAATAGCAGTTCGGAAGTGCGTATCGTATGCATACCTAAGCCCGCGTGGTCGACGGTTACCGCCTCCACATTGCCATCAGCATGACAGAAGTGGAGTTCCTGTTGGGTCTCACGTAGGATGTGTTCGCACACCGCGTCGTTAATGATTTTAACATAGACCGTTCTGCTCACGATCGACAAATGAATGCCGATAATATTGGTCGCCAGGATCTTCACTTCCTCTCGCAAAAAACGCTTCATCACGAGTGCTTTGGGTCGGGCATAATCGTTACAGAAAATAAATCGGAGTGAAGATTTATGGTAACGGTTCGCCGTGTATCGTAGACTATAAGCAACGGCTGTCAGAATGTAAACAAGGCGAACTCGCGCTCTGCGAACGGAAAACACGGACGCGTCCGCTCTGTTGTCCTGCCAGAGGCAGACTGTACCATTAGGCTCTCAGAGCACGTTTCACGGCCAGACACAAATTTCCATTTGTCGTCAGCCATGTATCTACACATGCAGTCGTATGTCCATAACGTACATTCCTACAAAAGGGGGGAGATCTTAACTGAATGTCGCTTGCCCGTGTTGGCGGCATGAAGTAATACTGTTTTCTCAGGAAAAGAGTTGTTAGGTGATTTCATATCTTATTCAAATAATTTTCATATAAAAACAAAGAAAAACCAAATTAACGTTCAGTGCCCATGTTGTTCAAAAATATGGTACAGTGTTCCTTCAGACATGTAAGATCTTCAAACGATTAATTCACTGAATATATGATGAATATACTTACTTCCAATATTATATCTGTAATAAAATAGAAAATAATATAAAATAATTTACGTTTTGTAATTTTTTATCAGTTCTTCGAGAATCCTTTAAATTGTGTTTACGAATTTTACAGAAAAGCGATTTTAAATATATTATTCCTACTGAGGTAAATATATATTAAAATCTCTAAGAAAGCCGTAAAATTTTATAAATGTGTGTAAGATTTACAGATAAAAGATTTTACGGAACTGACAGGTGACAAGATTTTTAAATCAAGTATTGTAAGTTCTTATATTCTAAAGTTCCCAAAATTAAACAAATGCTTCAACGACTACGAATCCTCATGAAGTAATACTGTTTTCTAAGGAAAAGAGTTGTTAGGTGATTTCATATCTTATTCAAATAATTTTCATATAAAAACAAAGAAAAACCAAATTAACGTTCAGTGTAAATGATTTTAATTTGTACGCAGTGGCAGTATTATAAGTGAAACATGTTCAATACTTTGTCAGGACATATAAAGAAAAATAGCACTGCGACTATAGAGACTGTTAAAATGTTTGCGAAGCTCGAATTTTTCTTCAACAAAAGAGGATGTATCAAGCTGGCATCATCCGTGGTATAAAATTTGATCTAGGGTGTTTAGAGGAAACTCATCTGTGTTAAAGTCCCAAATTCCACTGAACTTGAAGAGTTTTGGGAAAATGCCTCATTTGAGAATTAACCTATATCCATGAATTATGGACATTTAGTGAATTCTCAGAAGTCAAAATTAACACTGCACAGAGTGGCGTGGTAATGTCTATGATAGCTAATGATATATATATAGCGACCCAAGACGGTGTCGTAAGGCACTGATTTAAAGCACTGAAAGAGAAATTGACAGGACCTGTAAGAAGAGGAAATAATTGAGGGTGAAATTAATCTTCAACTGGAGTTCATGAAGGACTAAACATCAGTGGGGAAGACCTGATGCGTGGGACAAGATCTTAGAAAGACTAAATAGCTTCAACTGGCAGATCACGGTTTAAAAGGATATGAGTAGCCTGAAGTCACTAGAAATTGCTTCGCGACAGAGAGTTTTTTTTTGTTAGAGACTGAAGTAGCAGTGCATTATTATTATTGTTGTTATTATTATTATTGTGCAACAGTGGCTTCAGAGTTCGAGCTACAAATTTTGTAGATGTGAAATTTTTCCTTTTCATCGATTTATGTAAAGAGGATCGTTTACCAGATGAAATGAATTACTACAACCTTCATTTGCAGATATAAACTTGTTATTCCCTAACCCCCTTACATAATATTTACCTTCTAAGGTCATTGATAATTATTGATAATGTCGAAGCGTCCACCTTAGATAACGCTTTTTAGTGGGCTTAAAACCTGAGGAGGTGAGATGGTGACGCTACTTGTGCAGGAGGCCAAGCTCTGGAGCTGGTGTTGATGGTCGACACACGTCCTAAGGCACCAGTGAAACTCTGTTGTCTGGAATCATATTTATTATGAGTAATTTTCAGTACAGATTTTTTTTTAGCGTAGTGGTAGACGCTCGTTTGCAGTCTCGTGTGCGACAAGGACGGATACAGCTCTTCATCGGCCGTGGCCGTCGTGCAGGTCAGGACCCAGCGGCAGTGTCGTGCAGGTGGCTGGGACACGAGTCTGTAGGCCAAGCCTATTGCGGCTCACCAGCAGCTTGTGTAGCCGACCCCAATACGCTAAAAGAGGCGTGTGCCAATGCGGGTGACAACAGCATATCGCGGACGGCACGTACCTTGAAGACAGAAGCCCAGGAAACAAGCCTGCGACACAGCGTACTGCAAGGGAGGCAATACTACGAGTGCGTAAAGCCAGTGAGGTGGTACTCAGGTGCTTCACCCAACAGGTTGTAGGCAATATTTTGAAGATACTTGATATGTTACTTCGACAGGGAATGGGTAAGGCTCGTCGGTATCTTCTTCAAACACGGCGGCAACCACGCAGTCGGTAGCGCATCATGATTCGCCAGACCAGTTATCCTGGCATTAGCGAGTTTCTCATTCAGTCGGAATGAGAGATGCTGGTGGGACGACCAGACATTGAGGCTCAGACTTCGGAAACAGTCGTATTTAAGCTATACATAACGTCATTGCAGCCGGCGATGCGATCATTGGCCCTCATTATCCGACTTGTATCCACTGTCGTGTCTCAGTTATTGTCAGTTGGTCTTGTTTTCATACGTTGCTTCAATGTTAGCATACCATATAACGGCCGAGCTTGGAAGTTACATTCTGTGGCTCCATAGTGCAAGGCTGGTGGAATGACGCATTAGGTTCTGTCTTACTGTTCCGTTTACACTTCTTGATTCCAGCCCAGTTCGATATGGGAATGTATCACGAGCGCTTCTACAACAACGCACTCCGTTCGTGTCCCAAATACTGGTTATTACACACGCTATGAGCCGGACCAGTTCCTCTACCATATGCTAAAAGTAATAACGATCAAAATTTATATGCGCACTCAGAAATAGAATTTGCTGTTGAACAAACCTTTCTTTTTTAACATATTCGTCCCGAAGTTTACTTTGCTGTACCTTCAACTGCAGTTCACATAGATTACATTGTAACTAGTTTATATCATACAATCCCAGTTTATATTTCAAGATAATGAGTTACGCTACCTGTGCTCACATAATTCTGGGTTTTAATTTCTCATACGGTCTATATCTGTCTATTCTACAAGCTGTAACTTAATTACAGGTATTGGCACAATAGGTTTCAGTTCCTTCTTTTTAGTTGTAGCGCCAAGTCATTGTACGGGAAATAGGTACGAAGATCCAGAGGAGTGGCAGCTTAACGTGGCAGGTGTAGGTGGAGTATTAATGCTGCTGTTGGTTACCTAATCCCCCGTTTTGGTACATCTTTCGGAACTTTCCCACGGAAACAAAAGTTTCCCTTGCATTTTCTTGAAACACATATCCCTAATACTAGGCTTACACAAATACTACTCGCAATACTATCACAACCAATTTACTTGTTGACAGCTCTAGTTATCTCTCCTATTTTGCAGCTGCTTACACATTGACTTCTCAAAACCAACTTCATTTTGCTCTTCGGCACTGTAAAATTTGCACTGAATCTTAGTGATGCCGTATGTAGTACCGATTTTCCTGTCCGGCCCAGCAGCTGAAACGGTGATTAGCACACCAGCTTGCGACAAGTAATGCAGATACAGTGCTTTGTCAACTGCGGCCTTTGTGAGTTTCAGAACCCAGTAGCGCTTTCGTGCAGATGGCCGGGGCGGGAGTCTGTGGGCACAAGCCTTCCACGGCTCACCGGCACCTAGTGTGGCCCGCCCAAGCACTCTCCAAGAGGGGCGTGAGCTAAAGTGGGTGCTAACAGTATATATGACAGGGGCGTGGAGGTGGAAGCCCAGGATCAAAGTCAGCGACAAAGATTACAGCCGCCGGCCGCTGTGACAGAGCGGTTCCAGGCACTTTAGTCCGGAAGTGCCTGGAACCGCGGGACCGCTACGGTCGCAGGTTCGAATCCTTCCTCTGGCATGGACGTGTGTGATGTCCTTAGGTTAGTTGGGGTTAAGTATTTCTAAGTTCTAGGGGACTGATGACCTCAGATGTTAAGTCCCATGGTGCTCAGAGTCATTTGAATTATTTGAAGAGTACAGCTAGGGAGGCACTATGTCTCGCCCAACAGGTTTTCTTCTGTAGTTTGCCGTTAATTGGTGCGGTCCTACACCAGGAGAAGTACCAGGATTGTCTACACCATCCTCAAACACATCGCGGCCAAGCAGTGGTGGCAGCCTGAAGTGGTTTAGTCCCACTACAGGTGTTTCGCTGCGCTCTCAGAGGCAAAATCTTTTCTTGGCAGGACAGCACATCAGCCTTCGCCATACAATCCTGTATGTAGCGAGACTCTCATTTCGACGGAATGAGAGATGCAGACGGGATGACCAGACACTGAGAATGATGATTGGGAAACGGTCGTATTTAAGATGGACATATTGTCATTACGACTGGCGATGCCGTCATTTGTCCTCATTATCCAGCGGTGTCAGCGGACTTGTCCCCGCTGTGCTGTCTCACGATTTGTCAGTTCCCCTTGTCTTCGAACTTTTCGTTAGTGCTAGGATGCAGTGTGGCGAATGAGCTCGGGGGCTATATGTTACGGCTCCGTAGTGCACTGCTCGCAGAATGACGTATTGGGTGCTGCTATCCTGCGGCGTTTGCGCTTCTTGATTACGGCTCGGCTCCATGTGGAAACGTATCACGAGCGGCGCACTCCCTTCTGCAATATGGTACTCCCTGCGTGGTCCAGGTACTGGTTGTGATACACGGTGCGAGCCGGATCTGATTCTCTGCCTTCTGCCCAAGTAATAAATTGAAAAATATGTATGCACCCTCGGAAATGAATTTGCTGCGCAACAGTATGATCACCTGACAAGATTTCTTATACATTTCGTATAAATACTTGTAGAAGATTAAATGAGAATTACCTACTCATGACTTACAGTTTAAGGATATGAACAATGAAATATCTATAGTGTAAGATTTCTTTTTAATATTTAAACGTGAAGAAAAATGGATTGTGGTAAAAATACTTTAAACTAAAATTACGCTGAGATCTCAATCTATTTTCGCTGCACACGAGACATTATTGTCACTGATCAAACCGACATATTTTTGCTAAAATAAGCTCTCTAGTCGTGAAGAGAGAGAAACATGGATGGTAAGTTTAATACCTAATTTATTAAGATAAGAAAGAGTATACTGTATAAAATGTATAAAGAGCCTTGGATGACATAGCTGAATGACCGAATTTGTCGGACACTATGAGAGATGAGTTATTTTGGCGGTTTGATTGCGCCGTCAACTTGGATCGACTGTTAACGGCGAAAAATTGGCAGTGGGCGAGTGGTGACGTGCAGTGGCGTCCGTGACAGGATGCTGTCCCTCATGTATCAGTGGAAGCGACTGGCGGGGGCAGACGATTGACTGTAATCGGATTTGAACGCAACGGTACTTTTGTGTGAATAAAATGGACGAAGATTCTTAAGCGCCAGCCGATCTCATCCCTTGTTCAGGTAGCAGTCTACTGACGAACATGTACGCTGACCTGAAGATATGAGTCGCATACTCGTCTTCGAATTATAAGTGGGAAAAGAAAGTAACTGGAGTTAGTCACTGTGGAACAGGGCCCGCCCGGTTAGCCGTGCACGGCTTTCCGGGTGGGAAGGAGCGCCTGTTCCCTGGCACGAATCCGCCCGGCGGACTTGTGTCGAGGCCCGGCGAGCTGGCCAGGCTTTGGATGGTTTCTAGGCGGTTTTCCATCTGCCACGGCAAATGCGGGCTGGTTCCCCTTATTCCGCCTCAGCTACACTATGTCGGCGATTGCTGCGAAAACAAGTTCTCCACGTACGCGTACACCACCATTATTCTACCACGGAAACATAAGGGTTACACTCGTCTGGTGTGAGACGTTCCCTGGGGGTCCACCGGGGGCCGAATCGCACAGTGACCCTAAGTTCGGTGTGGGACGGCGGAGGGGTGAAGTTGACTGCGGTAGTCGTCGTGGGGTTGTGGACCACAGCGGCTGCGGCTGCGGCGTCATTTCTAGGCCCCCGGTTAACAAACAACATACTGTGGAACAGAGTGGAATTATGCATGGAGTAGTACTGAAGAAGCAGCAAAACAATCGAAACTGAAGAAAATGAGATTTCTTTTGAGAATGACGCATTAGAAGCAGGGTCAAAAGTGGAATTACTACTGGAATCAGATTGCGAAAGAAGGAACAGGGTCGAAATCTAAATACGGCATCATAAACAAAAACAAAGTTGAATATTTGAGTAAATCAGCATCAGACTCGGTATAAACTGAAATCCGGTAAGTACAGAAGGGACTATACTGAAGTGAGCCTGAGTATAAAACCACACACACATCATCTGAGTTATGATGCGTTCCGCGTTGACGTTTTAGGTAGCAAGTCCCCATAACAAATCTCCATAGTATACTATTTATAAAAGGGTCGAAGGATGTAGAATGTTCTTATTAACGTGAGAACGTCGCGTTTCGCCCGGATGGGACATCATCAGGCTATCTGAAAATATAAGGGGACGACAATATTGCAATAAATCCACCGTGATCCTACCCTGGACTACAAAAAGCAAAATAAACTTCAAACACCCGCAGAATAAAACTATATAGAGAAATATAATGCAACTCACACTAAAAAATTAGAAACTCTCTGCCAAAAAGTAACAGTCAGCAATACATGATATTGCATAAAAGTACTGAAGGCCAACCTATATGGAATAAATTATAAAAACAAATTAAATAATATCAACTGGATCAGACATAAATTGAGAAGGAAGCAGAAACCAAAAAAGTATGTATTACCTCATGGAGGCGACAACAAGCGTGCTAGCGTAGAACAGGACCTCGCGTACAAACTACTGTATAAACAACCGTCCACTTCAAGGGCCCCAGAGGCCCTTCCGTATTCACATAGTGTATACTTATGAATGGTACGAGCTCATTCAATTTATTCGGCTAATACTGCTGTCATGCGGCGCTGCCGTCCGCTGTACAATGATAACGGAGAGGGTAAAATAAAAATAGCTATGGATAAATTAATAAATAAATAAAACATAATAGAGTATATTATTTGGTTCTTCACCGTAGAAACAGTTATTATGTCAGCGACATACCGCCGTTGAAAGCGAATTTATCCGTAAATGGTGGATGAAATAATCGCACTCATAATAGTTCGCGAGTACATCAGCCAGAAACCCCGCAATTACCCATGGCTAAACCATCCGACTGCTTGTAGAATTTGGTATTAAAAGTGAACTTATTAAACCTCAAGAGCCGAATAACAGTTATAAAGTCGACAATTAGATCAGTGCACACATGTCGGTGCCTAAATGGGTTATCCTGAAAACTTGAAATAGTCTGTTCTAGGGGAACTTTCGCACATTAATTTTTTATATCAAGTTACAGCACAGTGAAGCCTATTGGGAAAGATTCATCATGTAAGAGTCGTACAAGTTCCTTCTCTTAGAAATGGCAATATGTTTGCGAAAAGTAAACCCATTGCGAATCGACTGAAGCAAGTGCACTGAAAAGCCAAAGAGTCTGGTACACTTGCGTAATATCGTGTAGGGCCCCCAGGAGCACGAAGAAGTGCTGCAACAAGACATGGCATGGACTAGACTAATGTCTGAAGTAGTGCCGCAACGAACTGACAGCATAAATCCTGCAGTGCTGTCCATAAATCCGTAAGAGTACGACCGGGTGGAGATCTATTCTGAACAGCACGTTGCAAGGCATCTTAGATATCCTCAATAATGTTCATGTCTGGAGATCTGGTGGCCAGCAAAAGTATTTAAATTCAGAAAAATGTTCCTGGAGCTACTCTGTAGCATTTTAGCACATGTGGGATGTCGCATTCTCCTGCCGTACTTGCCCAAGTCCGTCAAATACACAATGGATATGAATGGATGCCGGTGATCAGAGAGGGGAGAGGGGGACGTGACGTGACGAACCTTTTGTCAGCTACCAGCCTTTTTGCGCAGAATGGTGAGTCTAGCGAAAACAGCCGGCTGTCCACACTTCCATCCTGTCCATCATTATCTTTTTGAAAAAGGTTTTCTAAACAAACGAACAAGTGATTAACCCGTTTCTTTTGTATGTTACGTCTGTATACCTACGTCATCCCTTGACAGTCAGTCTTGTGGCGCCCTTGTAGTCATAACGTGTGATCTAATGGACGAAATGTTCTGGCGATTTGTGTGCATAGTAATTTTAACTTTTAATTTTGACGTGCCAACACATTATTCATTTCATACATTGTGCATCTGGAGATTTCATGGAAAGGTTTTGTGTGCATCTGGTACAAGATTTTTATAATAACCTGTACGAAGATCTGATGATGGTAACGCAACTTACCAAAACCGGTTATCCACATACAGTGTTTTATTGTGATCTTGCCTAAGAAGTTTTTCTTCTCGTATGAAAGTAAATGCAGATCGCCCCTTCGTAATCAGTAGAAGTGAACTTTTAGACATTTGTTTGTTGAGCTGCATTTTACTTATTAATTATAAATTATACGTGGTTGAATGATTCTCTTTTAATGACGGCCTCAGAACGCCATAATTATTTTAAATTTAATGTACTTTAACGATAAAACTATCTACGATCTTTTTTACAAATTCTAATTTCACAGCACGGTATCTGAGCTCCTCCATGTTCATGCTGTGTTAAGCGCCGAGTTGCTATACAGGGAGTTCATTTTAACTGAAGATATTGAGGTATCTCTAAAACTACATATCGGATTCCCATCGAAGGTTTCAAAGTTGCCCCTCGACACTCACGTACGGGGTGTGGGTGGGTGTCGGGTCGAGTGTCGTTGGGTGTCCCCCTCCGAGACAAACAAACTGTAATCATAACTTTTTTGCCCCAATGTGCAATTTTCGAGATATTTCAATGTCTTCAGTTAAAATAAACACCATGTATACATTTCCCCAGTTGTGAATTGTAGACATACTTCAAATAAACAGTGCAGAGCTATACATAATCATGAAAGAACAGAGTAATGTACGATCAACAAAAGATAAGTTCCCTGATCTGCTCTGAATCTATCGGTAGCCTTCGGTGAATCGGAAGTTACACACATATGAAACAATCGGTATCACATAATGCGGCTCTCCTGCCCCAACAACGAACATCAACTCTCAGGCCAAGGCATGGCAGCCGATACAAGCAACATTTTCCTCAACAAATGTATGTATGCGTGTGTGTGTGTGTGTGTGTGTGTGTGTGTGTATGTGTGTGTGTGTGTGTGTCTGTGTGTGTAAGAATGCAAAGATTAAGGAACAATTTGATATTTACTATTGATGGGTCAGTTGAGCTCTTAATCTGTTGCCATTTTAACTACAATTGTCTGAAATTGTTTAGGAACAAGAGCTAAAACTAAAATGTCGGCTAACCAAAATATGTTGTTATACTCAACACTAGCTGATGCTAGGTGCACTTGAGATGAAGAACGCAAGCGCTCTGCGAGTGAGATGAATCAGTGTAAGATTAGAAGCGACGTAGAGCGGCTGTAATTTTCTCGCACGTGGCGTGAGCGCAGCAATACAAGAACACCGAACTTACTCCTTTGTTCAGCTTTTCATATAACGGATCACAGTTCTGCTACCATTCCGGATTTCGCTTACGTATCTTCCATACTTTCAGAGTTTGATGGCAAAGTAACTTATTTGGCTGTCATACTCATGGAGACAGTAAAACATACAATTACATAGACAGTTCTGTAAAGCACTTAAAGTATATATCGTGATTATTAACTGTAAGTAATCTTATACGATTTTCCCTATCATCCTTTTATTACTCGAGTTTGGATGACCTGCTATTTGTTGGTTTGTGTAACCCCTACCTCCCTAGCTTCCGTATTTGAGATAAAAGTAATATTAGCAGGTATGCCATTAATTATCCCGTGCTTATAAACCTAAAGTTCTCACTTCAAAGTTTTTTTATAAATATATCTTCTGCAGGAATTGTGACTTCAATTAAGTACATAGCTATCGAAAGCAAACCTCTAAAATTGTATGCAGGGTGAGTCACTAACTATTGCCGCCAAGCCGGCCGGTGTGGCCGAGCGGTTCTAGGCGCTACAGTCTGGAACCGCGCGACCGCTACGGTCGCAGGTTCGAATCCTGCCTCGGGCATGGATGTGTGTGATGTCCTTAGGTTAGTTAAGTTTAAGTAGTTCTAAGTTCTAGGGGACTGATGAGCTTAGAAGTTAAGTGCCATAGTGCTCAGAGCCATTTGAACCATTGTCACGAAGAATATCTCCGGAAGTATGATAGGAGATGAAAAGTTTGTGGGACAACGGGAGCCATAATATGACGCTGGATTTTTTGTTGCTAGGTGGGGTCGCGTCAGAGACATAAAGATCAACTTTGTTTTTTGAAATGCGTTGCTATTTTCTGATAGTGGCTATCGAGACGAATCCAATTATGTGTAACAGTAAACTCTTTGAAGGTCAACGAAGGTCACAAAGGTGGCATGAACATCCATTTACAGAAGGCGAAGTGATAACCATTGGTATCAATGCAGCGATGCAATCTTCTTATCATGGATTGAATGGAATTCCTTATCACATCGGCAGTCATCGACGCACATGCTCTGACAATTTTCTCTGTCATATCTTCAGGTGTAGTTGGAATGTCTTTCTAAACAATATCTTTTAAAAAACCCCACAAGAAAAATCCAGAGGCGTCAAGTCTGGCGAACGAGCCGGCCATGACACATCTCCTCCGCACCCAATCCTACGATTTGGGCAATGTCTCTGCAATTCATTTCTAGCCATCAGCGAAAAATGTGCCTGATACCCATCGTGTTGATACCACATTCTGTTCTTTGTTCCTAAAGATATTTATTCCAATAACAGACCTATGTTTCTTGCAGAAATGTGATGTACTTCCTACCGTTAAGATTTCCTTCGATTAAATGGTGGCCTACAATTCTTTCCTCTAGAACCCCACACCAGACATTCACCGACCATGGTGAATGCAGCCAACATGGATTTTCAGTTTTCCAATAATGCATGTTATGCAAATTAACATTTCCGTGGTGCGTGAATGTAGCCTCGTCAGTAAATAAAATAAAATTAGTAAATGTGTCATCCCTCTGAATCTGAAGTTGAGCCCATTGGCAGAATTCAGTGCGACACATACAATCCGTCACAGCTAATCCGTGGTGGAGACTGATATGGTAAGGATGATATTTATGGCGATGCACGACACGAACAACACTACTCTGCTGATTTCAGATTCCCTTGCGATTTGACGTGAACTAAAACAAGGATCTAGAACCACAGTGGCGAGAGTACCAATTTCCGTTTCCTCGTTAGTAACTTTCCTTTGCCGGATATGTTTGCAATCTGTTAAAGATCCATTTGTCTAAATTTATCATACACATATTTTAAGTGTGCGACGTGTACGGTGAGTACATTGAGGATATCTTTCAGCGTATAAGTCGCTAGCTTTCACTGAATTTCGTTGGCATTCTCCCTAAATGAGAAGCTTATCGACTTGTTCTTCGAAGGAATACATAATTCATATTCGCTTGCTTCGATGATACTAGTCTTACTGTTCCTATTAGTGTAGTACTTCGAAACCGTCGAATTGTGTTTACATGTCAATGGCAAGTTAGATGGATACGCCGTATGCCGGCCGGAGTGGCCGAGCGGTTCTAGGCGCTACGGTAGCAGGTTCGAATCCCGCCTCGGGCATGAATGTGTGTGATGTCCTTAGGTTAGTTAGGTTTAAGTAATTCTAAGTTCTAGGAGACTGATGACTTCAGATGTTAATTCCCATAGTGCTCAGAGCCATTTGAACCATTTTTTGACACGCCGTATGCAGCGAATATTTACTAATTGCACGATATACTAGAGAGAATTGTCAGAGCATGTGCTTCGATAGCTGCTGAAGTGATAAGGAATACCGCTCAATCCATGATAAGTACATTACAGTACTTCACTGATACCAATGGTCATCACGTCTAACACCTTCTGCAAATGGACGTTCATGCCACCTTTTTGACCTTCGTCGTCCTTCAAAGACCTTACTGTTACACATCACTGGATTAGTCTCGATAGCCGCTATCAGGAAATGAGTACCAAACCATAGCATCCCATTTAAAAGAACAAAGTTGAACTTCATAACTTTGATGCGACCCCACCTAGCTTCCGTTGTGCTATGCTACATTTTTCCCACAAAGTTTTCAGCTACTACCATACTTCCAGAGTTAATCTAGGAGGCAATAGTTAGTGACTCATCCTGTATAATGCAACAAAATGCAAACCATAGAGCACGCTGTTCACAACACATCACAGAAGCCAGTGCATAGGATGAGGAAGAACGGAACATTACAAAGGACTTCAGTGTCAAATATAAGACGCAAGGGATCTAAATAATTGATAAGTGAACCTTATACCTTATATCTATGAATTTTCCTACCAATTCATCATTAAATATATCGCTTCCTACTACAGATCTCTATTCTAAAGTAGGATGTACATAATAGGGGACAGAAGAGATTCACTCAGGAAATATACACGTTGGACCGTAAGCTAGACAATTTATTTCTGACATGGTCCTATAACTTCATGTATTGTTTGTAGATAACCTAATGAATATCATCATAATTAGCTAAATACATTAAATGAAGGTATAAGTCAGTAGCAATAATGACAGAAACTTCGAATAAAATTAACACTGTAGTTCCTAAAGTGAAACAGTTTTGGACACAGAACTATGATGAGTTCACTTATGGCATAGGCATGTCACTCGTTTGGATATTGTTTATACTGATGAGAAAAGTGAGACAGTGTAAGAAACTTTTTTGTAGGATGTTGAGGATTAGGGATGAGACTATTTAATTACTTATTACCACATGTTTCCATGCCATATCATCTCCTATTTCGCATGTAGGTAGTGAAATTGAAAAGCCTTTAAGCGCACACTTGATCTTCAACACAATATCCGTATAATTGCCTGCACTACATATTAAAAATGAGTACACAGAGGATAGAGACATAACGACAGGTGCGGTACAGGCACACCATGCTAAGTACACTCTCCAGTCACAATACTGTGACCACTTTTCAAAAGCCTTAACAGCCAACATTTGTGGCACTGACTGTTCTGAGAAGTACAGTAATAGAATCAGTAAGGTTCTGAAAGGTACCACAGTGATGTGGAGCCATGCCAACTCCAGTGCCATGGCAAGTTGCACTAATTCTCAAGGCTGAGAATCCATGGTATGAACAGGCCGATCAGGGTGTTCCCTGTCAGCCTGCATGCCCTGATGGTCGTTCACTCCCTTGCTGCTCAACTCAACGCGCTGCCAGTGTGGCCTATTAATTATATGAAACATGCAATTATGTACAACATGTCAACTGCATTTATTATATTCTGGCAATCCCTGTTACTAATATAGACTGATCACAAAATTGTTAAGGCTTTCGTGGCCACTTGTTGACTGTAGACTGATCAGTCAGAACATTATAACTACTGATCTATTATCGGTATAAACCCGACCAGGTGGTAGCTGCGTCATCTGGCGAGGAATGACTGCTGGTCAGATGCGCGCATGGTACATTTAGTATCAGTGAGCCTGCTGTCTGTGTGTAGAAGGTGAAAGCTGCTCAGTCTATCTAAGTTTGACTGAGGACACGTTGTGATGGCCCAGAGCCTTGGCACAAGCACTTCAGGAACTGCAAAATTTGTCGAGTTTTCAGGGAGTGCTGTGATGAATGTTTTCAACAAATTGTAAAACCAAGGTGAAACCACATTCAGACGTCGTGCAGTTGGGCGGCCACTGCTCATTGGAGTGTAGGATGTCGTACTTTATGCATTTCAGAAGTACAACATATATTGAATGAATACGAAGAAGAGTTTAAAAACGATGAATGAACTTGAAACACAAAAAAAGTAAGTGAAAAATGCTAGCATATGTCAATCACAGTGAACATACAGTTTTAGATTAAGACCTTTCATTACATTTAAATGTCTGGGAAGTTACATAAAATTTGATGGTGATAAATTAACTTCATAATGAATATCAAGGTGCAAATGGATTTATCAATCTCTTAACTACAAAACAAATTATTATGAATGATATGAATAAAATACATGATGCTATTCATTTATCAAATAATACGGATTTATTAGCATATACAGATGCATTGAACTCTGATAGTATTTCACATAAAATGATGTCAAGCAAAAGTAATAAATATAAATATTTGATAACAGTAATTGTCAATGGTTACTTTTTCAAAAAAATTACCAGGACATTTAGATTCATATTCGAGGTTACATGAAAGAACTGTTAATGGAATAATAAAAAATATACACGAAAACCTATGCAATATATTTGGATGGAAGGCGACTGTCAGTTAACCAATATATTAGCAGTAATTCTTGGATAAGAATTAGCTTGAAATTAAAATTTGTACTAGGAAAAATTTGGAATAACCAAAACGTTAACAAATAAACTTTATGATTTTATTATTCATACTTCTAATGTAAGCATCATTTATTTAAATTTTTGAATAATGTATCTCACACAGTTTTGTAACGCAGAAACAAATATCAAGACATTACTTAATTCTTCAATTAATAAACTACCTTTTGAAGTGCATCTTCCTGGTTGAAAATAGAATAGCAGTAGGTGGTAAAGCATTAAATCAATTTGATGTAGACTGAAGAAACTAGATATTTTATATACAGGTAATAATGATTTAGAAAATAATGCATGAATCCGATAAATAACCTCAGTTAGTTACAAAATAAAAGAACATGCTGAGGATGCCTCGTTTGGAGAAAGATTAGTAGCAACAGCAGTCAGAGGAATAATGTGTGGAAAACAAATTATAAATGGGCCTCAATAATAATTGTTGGTGGATATAAATTATTTAATAATATTCAATAAAGTGACTATATGCATTTTTAAACAAAACGGAAACCTCTTTAATTAGAGTTATTAGTCTATTGTTATAGAATTTTTAATCATAATCTTATGAAAATTTACTCTAAAGTAAAAGATTCTTCTTATTCTTATTCAAAATTTTGAAAACTTTTAATCTACATAAGTGAATAATTTCACAATTGAGTACACTTTGCTGCCATGTGGTAACACTCACTATCTAATAATTAAAATTAAGCAATACTGATAACTTTTTAACTCAAGCACAAAAGAAGGAAAAACAGCTAAAAAAGCTGGTGCAAATTTGCTTACAGTGTGAGAAAATAAATATTCAACATTTTATATGAAATGGAAATCAAGTACTGGATTAACAAAACATGAGAGTGGATTTCTATTGGCTGCATTAACGTAATCAGCTGCTGCTAGTACAGTAGCCAACACAGTAACAAACACAATAATAAGTAAATAAACAAGCAGAAAGAAATTTTGAAGAACAAATAATACATAATTTAGCGAAGGAAAAAACTGAAACTGCAGTGAAACATTTTAAAATTTTATAAACATTTTTTAAAACTTAGTCCTAGAAATTCTTATGAAGGAGTTGAAAATTAAATATTTTATAGTCATTCTTATGACTGATAAATTACTTAACCCTCACATTTCCAAGTGGGGTATTCTGACTACCCCAGGTTGATTTTTTTCCCTTTATTAATGTTATCTGAAGGGCCACATGCTTGTGATTTCATGACTTTGTTCTAAAATGATTGATGTTGAATTCACACTCACGACTGTCTATTTTTTTGGCTTTATCATTGTTATTCAAGTAGTTTATTGGTGGGATTGTGAGACTACCCCTCTAGGTATGAAACGTCTTATTTTCTTATTTGTAGAAAAAGAAGATTTTGGGAAATATATCGGTCATTCATCTTCTTTGTTGGGTTTTGCCATAATCTAATGTTTTTTGTTGTTGAGTTGAATTTGACGTTCACTGTTGAGCTGACATTACACGAGTCAGTATTTCATCTGCAAGTAAGAATGTCCAAAGTATTTTCTAGCGAAGAGATCATGGGGATGCTATACAATTCTGATGCCAGTAGGGGACTGATGTCCATAGATGTTAGGTCCCATAGTGCTCAGAGCCATTTGACCCATCTGATGTCAGTGACGATGAATATGAATGGGACATTGATAATGGACTGAATGAATATACGGAACCCCTTGACAAAGACCAAATCATAGCATCAGATGAAGCTGATGATGAAATATCAGAAGACACTACACATTCACGTGAACAAGTAGAAGAAGAAGAAGAGGATGGTGAAGACGACGAAGAAGACGAAGACACTGGAGATCTGTTTGTTTCTAGAAGTGGACTACAATTTTCTAGTGAACCACCAAAAGGTGAGCGGCGTCGACGTCGCAACATTTTGAACGTAACACCCAGCCCAGTGAATGATGGAAAAACAACAAAACAATAACAGAGTCATTTTTGTTATTTATCTCACCAGAAATCGTGAGCATCATTTTAGAAGAAACGAGTAATTTCTTTGTGGAATGCTGCTCATTCTTCAAACAAAACGACATGGAGAGAAATAAGTGGAACTGAAGTGTACGCTGTATTAGCAATTCTGATAGGAGCTGGTCGAACTCAGGGACATCGCACAAGTGCTTCCGATCTGTGGGGAGGTAATGTTGCCTTTCGGCAACCATTTTTTTCTGCTGCCATGTCAAGAAACCGATTTTTGTCTATTCTGAAATACTTGCGATTTGACAACAGAAAGACAAGAGCACATAGAATGGAAGAAACCAAGCACAAGTTACAAGCCATCAGGGTAGTGTTCGACAAATTTCAATCTAACTTATGCAAGAACTTCTATCCTTATGAATATGTGACTATTGATGAAAGATTAGCAATGTACCGAGGAAACTGCCCTTTTAGGGTTTATATGAAGACCAAGCCTGGCAAGTATGGCATTAGAATTTGGGTTTGTGCTGATGTGAAGACATCTTACTTATTACAGATCCAAATATACACAGGAATGATGGACAATACTCGAGAAGTGAATCATGGACAGAGAGTTGTTTTGGATATGATGGAACCATTTCTGAATAATGGTCGTGGTGTAACAACTGATGATTTTTTCATCAGTTTTCCATTGGCTGCTGAACTAAAACGAAACACGACATTGGTTGGTACTTTGCTTCCCAATAAGAAAGAGATTCCAAAGGAATTCTTGCCGAACAGAAAGAGAGAGTTCCCTCTTCAATGTTTGGTTTCGCAAATGACTTGACCATAGTTTCCTATGTTCCAAAGAAGGGAAAGGCAGTAATACTACTCTCTACTCAGTATAATGAGAGACAAGTAATTGGTGAAGAAAGTGAACACAACTCAAAATCATACTGCACTACAACAAATCCAAAGGTGCCGTAGATAATGGGGACAAAATGACAACAGAATACAATTATGTTAGATGAACGTGGTGGTGGCCACTAAGAATCTTCATGGAAATGATAGATGTTGCAGCAATGAAAGCATATATTCCGTACACTCAAACAGTTTTTGAATGGCAAAAGAATAACCGAAGCTGACATAAACTCTTCACGACTGAACTGGCATTTTGACTCAACAAAGGCAACATGCAAAAAGAGCCAAAAATATCAACAGTCTTCATAAAAATGTACAAGATGCACTGAAAGCTTGTGGTATTGCAATTCCTACAGCAGTGATAGAGACCCAGAGATCCAAGTTACCAATGCCACAATGATGTCAAGATTGCAAGAGAAATGAAGATTAGAAAACAAGATTCTGTTGAGTAACGTGCACGAAACATGTTTGTAATATACACAGAGAATAAACTGCTACTATGAAGTGCATACAGTGTAAGAATGTACTTGACTGAAAAGTTGTAAAACGTCTTGTGTTATTTTACTGCAGTGACTGGTAAGGTACACAGATTATTAATTTTACTGAATTTTTTTTACTTTGTATCTGTGATCCGATTAAATACTTCTAATAACCTGAAAAGTTGTTTTTCAATAATAAATAAACCCATTCATTGGAAATAACGAAATCTTGAACAAATATTACAACGAAACTCAAAACTCTTCCGGGGTAGTCCAAATACCACAATTGGTGAAATAGAGGTGTGAAAAAGCTTGATAATGGGAGGGTTAAAAAGGAAAAAAAAATGTGAATATGGTACAGTTAATTCAGATATTTCTGATAATGTTGGTACTCATTGATTACATTTAAAAAAAATAGTACAGAAACTGTTAAATTATCTTCATAGAAATATAACAAAGGAATTAACGAAATATTTGGAAAAATTACTTATATCATAGTTTTGAAAGAATACAAAGTTTTGATGAATTCATGTGTTTTCACTTATGTTTGTTCGTGCTTAACTGTTAACAGATAATTAATAATGTCAAGAGATTTTATGTTTAATAAATTGAAACTTTTGTAATATATATATATATATATATATATATATATATATATATATATATATCAGATATGAAGATTCAGAAAAATCTTAGACTAAAAAATTAATACAAAAATTAACACACAACAATAACAATGAAAGAATTGAATGAGATTTTCACTCTGCAGCAGAGTGTGCACTGATATGAAACTTCCTGGCAGATTAAAACTGTGTGCCTAACCGAGACTCGAACTCGGGACTTTTGCCCTTCGTGGGCAAGCGCTCTACCATCTGAGCTACCAAAGCTTGACTCACACCCGGTACCCACAGCTTTACTTCTGCCAGCCAAAGGCAAAGGTCCCAAGTTCGAGTCTCGGTCGGCCACACAGTTTTAATCTGCCAGGAAGTTTCAATTAAAGAATAAATAATTAATAAAGAAATACAATTAAAATATAGCACAAAAAAAAACTCCGCCAAAGCCGGTCCCAAGCCCGGTTGAAAAAGGAGGAGGGGGAGGAGTAACAACCTCGTTAAAAAACCTTGGTTCACCTGGCCCGGGTGATAGTACCTCGTAAGGGTCCCTTGCCAGGGTAACGGTGAAGACCTCAACGGCAGTGAAGGCGGAGATGAAGATCATCGGAACGGCGGAACTGGCGGAAGAGGTGAAGATTAACCAACGGTCCAGAAGGCGGAAGAAGACACTATATGTCCCAACGGCTTTTGGAGCGGAAGAGTTATCTTCAATCAGCAGCGTCTGTACTTCAGAGAAGCGGCTGCGAAAGGCGTCTGTACTCCAGAGGAGCGGCCTGAATTAACTTCTTAGTGTAGCGAACTAAGTCTTAGTGGAAGGAGGTGTATACCTCTGGAAACAACAGCTTTAACCAAGTATCAGAAATGGAAGGTGCAATGAGAAAGTTTCCTCCCCGTGGTGGTAATACCGCCGAAGCTGGGCATTCGGATCCGGGGGCCCAGCATCATTGCGCAACAGACCAGTCGGAGGGTCCTAGGATCCCTAACGCTAAACATAGGAACAGACATCAAACGTTCATAGGAACACTGAACGTGAACTCAATGCTGAGAACAGGTAAACAAAAAGAACTGACAAAACTAATGGATGAACACAAACTAAAAGTTCTGGCTATACAAGAAACAAGATACCCAGATGAGGATACAGTACAGGCAGACCAGTACAGGATTTATAAAGGGAAACCAGCACAGATAGTAAAGAATACAAAAGGTCTTCGGGTATATGGCACAGCATTTGTGATACATAACTCATTTTCTACTAAGGTACTAGAATTTAAATCTAAATCACCAAGAATATCATTGATAACATTCAGAAATAAAAATGAAAAGTACACACTTATAAATGCCCATGCACCAATAAATAAAGACAACCAACAAAATCCAGAGAAAGTGCAGACATTTTGGGAGGAACTGGAAGAAACAATAGGGAAGATCCCTGAGCAACACACTACAATTCTGTTAGGAGACTTTAATGCACAAATTGGAAGAAACGAATTATCAAAAAGCACAGGGAGGTTTACAGCACACACTAAAACTAACATGAATGGCCAGAGATTAGTAGAGTTTTGTGAGAAATTCAAATTGAACATTATGACAACTAAATTCCAGAAGAATCCCAAAAAACAAACAACATGGAAATCACCGAACAAATTACTTGGCGAGTTCCAGATTGACCACGTGGCAATAAGTTATGATAATTCAAGGGACATTCAAGATGTACAGGTGGTGAAAGGGGCCAACTTTGATTCTGACCATTATCTGACCAAAATTAAGATGAAATTAACACCAGAAAGAAGTCACAAGAGTGACGAAACAAAAATAGCCAAATACAGAGTACAGGACTTAATGCTCAATCAGCAAGTCTTAGACGACTACAAGGAAAAGACAGATAAAATCAAAAGTCACAAATGGGAAGAAATTGCAACTTCAA
The DNA here is from genome assembly GCF_021461395.2 of Schistocerca americana. Classification (NCBI taxonomy): domain Eukaryota; kingdom Metazoa; phylum Arthropoda; class Insecta; order Orthoptera; family Acrididae; genus Schistocerca; species Schistocerca americana. The sequence continues at coordinate 419,052,601 of NC_060130.1, read as the reverse complement.
TACGAGACGCAGCAGAACAAACAATTTTACTAACCAAAAAGAAAAAGCATCCCTGGTGGAATGAGGTCTGTGAGAAAGCACTACAGAAAAGAGCCAGAACTTGGGAGAAATACAACTCAACCAAAAGGCCAACTGACTGGGAGCAGTTCAAAACGCAAAGACGTGAAACGACGAAAATCATTAAAAGTGAACGAAGGAAGTATGACACACAACAAATACAGAAAATACAAGATGAATTTTCTAAGAATAATACACGCAATTTCTTTCAAACATTCAGAACTACAATAACAAGATATAAACCACCGACACTCTGCTTCAAAGATGAAAAAGGAAATCTGATCACCAGCGTGGAACAAAATTGCCAACACCTAGCGAACTATTTTGAAACGCTGCTAAGCTGCAAAAGACCTGATGAAACCTTGACATTTGAGAAGCCTAAGAATAAGCTACCAGACTCTGAACCACCTAATAAAGAAGAAATTAAAGAGATCTTGAAAGGATTGAAAAACAATAAAGCATCTGGTAAAGATTCGTTAGTCGCGGAACTACTGAAATACGCAGGAGAAAACTTAATAAATAATTTCGAGGCGCTGTTTGAAGAGATTTGGAATACAGCGAAGATTCCGGAGGAATGGAAGACAGCATTGATTCATCCGTTACATAAGAAGGGTGCCAAGACAAATGCAAATAACTACAGAGGTATCTCATTGTTATCAGTGGCCTATAAGATCCTATCCAAGGCACTACAAAACAGGATTGAAAATCAGGTAGAGAAAGAACTGGGTGAATATCAGGCTGGGTTTAGAAAAGGAAGATCATGCAGTGAACAGATATTCAGTCTACTCTCCATAATACAACTTCGCGCACGCACATCGAAAAATCTAGTAATTACATTCATAGACTTCAAAAAAGCATATGATTCTATTGATAGACCAACTCTGATTAACACATTAGAAGAATTTGGGATTGATGATAAAAGCAGAAGTCTAATCCAGGAAACCCTTACGGGAACAAAATCGCAAGTGAAGTTTTTGGGTAGATTGTCACAGCCGTTTATAATTGGAACAGGTGTTAGACAAGGGGATGGGCTCTCCCCGCTGTTGTTTAACATTGTCCTTGAAAAAGTGGTCAGGGAATGGAGAAAGAAGATGGCAGAAGCTGGAGTGAAAAATGGGATAACGTTAGGAAGAAATAAAACAAAAATTGAATGTCTGGCATTTGCTGATGACATGGCAATATTGGCAGATGACATCGAAACAGCAAAGATTCAGATAGAAATGCTGCATGAGATCGCTGAGAAGACAGGTCTACAAATATCGTATGAAAAGACAGAACTGATGATACAGGACAAAACAGACCCAACACAGACATTGCAAACTAAATATGGAATAATTAAGAGAGTTCATAAATTTAAGTATCTAGGGGAATGGATTACACCGACAGGGTTACCAAATGTTTCACTACAGGAAAGAGCAATAAAGATGGAAACGGCATACCAGCTATGCCGAAATGTATACAATAAAAAGTCGATCTCCATCAATGCCAAGCTCAGGCACTACAATGCGGTAATAAAACCAGAAAGTTTGTATGCGATTGAATGCATCCCACTGAACAGAAAACGTCTGTTGGAGAAATTGGAAATAAAAGAGAGAAAAATACTGAGAAAGATCTTAGGACCTAAAAAGGATGGACAGGATTATAAATTGCGATCCAATAAAGAGTTATACGAGAAAATTGAAAAACTGACAACATCCTTTAAAAAGAGAAGACTGAGTTTCTATGGGCATGTCAAAAGAATGGCACCAGAAAGAACGGCAAAGAAAATCCTGGAATACATGGAAAGCAGAAAGACACAAATTAACTGGCTGAAAGAAGTAAAAGAAGACATTGCAGAAATGAACATTATACCAGAGACAGTTTACAACAGAATGGAATATAGGAATGCCATGAACAAAATACAGGGATTCAAAGACCGAACGCAATCAAAGAAGACGGGAACAACCTGGTCGCAAGAACGTAAAGAAGCCCACTCAGAAAAAATGAAGAAGTACTGGGAAGAACGCAAGAAAAAGCACAAGAAATGACTGATGCTTAGCGTAGTCCAAAGTTGACTGTAACGAATAATAATAATAGTAATAATAGCACAAAAAACTATAAATATGAAATAGGAGAAATTCAATAAATATTAGTAAAGAAACAAAATCAAACAATAGTAGACATCAATCAACAATAACAAAAAATGAAATATATTAAAAGTACTGCAGAAATTTTAAGTATTTGGTATTAGAAATAGTATTAAAATTCAGTAAATAAGAAATACAAAAATGAAAAGTAAAACATACTTAAAAATAGAAAATTAAAAGAACAGTTCTGGGATGAACTTTTATGATTTTTAGTTTAGTACGACTTTTTTTTTACTTTTAATAATAGGTCAGCAGAAGTGAATGATCCAATTAGTGATTATGATCCTGTTACCAATTAATACTAAAAAAAGGATTGAAAAATTTTACAAAGTTGAATATAAGAGTATTCTACCATTATTTAATAACTATTTTAATAAATAATATTTAGAAAAGGGAATAAAAATATTTTATCAAATTTAAAGAAAGATATATTTTTTGTTATAGTGCTTTAGAAGATTAAAATAAAACGATAAATACTATCGATCCATTACTTAATTATGCTCTATATAGATTGAATGGATTAAAAAATAATGTATATGAATAAGAAATAATTGAATTTTTATTTATAATTAGAAATCACAAGAAAGTGTTAATTTTGTGTATTATATATGGTTACAAATGTAGTTTTTTGCAAACGTATAGATAAAAATTTATGATTTAATGTTTTTGATATTTCGTTACCTAAGTCTGATAATCTTTACCAAATAACTGGGTAATCAATAAAAATATTTCATAAATAATATTTTCTCATTGTGAAATTAAAAGATGAAGTCGAAACTGTTCCAATAGATGTGAAAATAATTTTATTTATGGAAATTTATTTATATGTAAATAAATAAACTTAATCTTCTTCAAGATATTCATATTTGTTGTCTAAAATACAAAAAATTACTAAAACACATCACTCAGGTATACCAACATCAAAATATACCAGATATGGAAGTGACAGAGTTTCTTCTGTTTGTAAGACTAACGAAAGTGCATTTGTTACAAAGAATTTATAGGGAATGCTTTACATAGTAATAATACGCAATTAGAAAAAAAATTTAGCAGAAGTATTGTTATTTGTGTTGGTATAGATGATTCATGGTGAGCAGACATTGATTCAGCTAATCTAAAATGAATTTCAAACACAAGCTATTACCATTGTTTTGGCAAACATATATGGGGAATTCCAATTAAATGTGAAACACAGAAACTTTTCAGAAAACTTTGAAAGAATTTAATTCCACATATGATCCAAGAAATATACAAATAGATAAAGGCAAATAATTTTATATTAATCTTTTTCAGAAACTTATGAAAAAGTCTAAAATTTATGATTATTTCTTTTTTCTGAATTATAGAATGTGTTTTGAAAGATTTAATAGAACATTAAAAGAAAAAAATGTGGATAAAATTTAATTACAAATAAATGAAAATAGATTGAATTGGATTATAAATTAATTGATGAATGCTGTAGTTGAAAACATTCAACAATAAACATGAAGCCAAAAGATGTACGCAGAGAAAATGGAAAAGTTTTATGGGAAACAGTTTATGCAACAATTCTGAAGATACAAAGCTCAAATAAGAAACATATGATAAATCAAGAATTAGTAAATTAAAACGAATTTTTCAAAAGAGATGCACAGCTAATTGGTCAGTAGAGTTTTCTGAAACTGAAATAGTTATTTATTCTAACCAATTTTAATTGAGAAATACTTAAAGGAAATTTTTATGAACTGCAATTATAAAAAACAAAATATCCAGTTGTATATCTTGTAGGAAATGTTATAAAAAAGGAACGTAATATACTTTTTATGAAATGACTTGGTTTTCACAATTCTAATAATAGTAGGACATCTAAAACTAATCTTGCATCATAGTTTTTAACAAATTTTAATCTTTACAAATGAACAAAATTAAAAGATATCAGTTTTACTCTTCTGCGGTGAATGAGAAAAGTAAAAATAATTTAAAAATAATGTGATTGTTTTTGCGATCGTAATATGAATTTTAAAATCGTTCAAACTGATGGTTCAGATTATCCTACATATGACTGATTAACATCTTGGAAAATTATTTGATTTTCTAACTATAAAAATGAAATTAGATTTTATTATCAAATTATATTTAACTACCTCTCTATCTGGTAAAATATTTTTGGAAAGACACATATTTAATAATGGTAAAATGAAAAGTAAGGAAACGAAGTAGTTTGTCAATTAGAAATATTTGGTGGACTTGTTAAGGATTATGAAGGTCTTACGTGGGAAGGATGTAGAAGTACTGTCTTTAGTTTCAGATACAGTTCAAGTGATGCTATTCGTAGATTGTCTGAGAAAAATTATGCTGGAATCGAAATAGAAGATACATAAACAAATGAAGGAAAAATTGTTACTGAAAATATGGAAATTACAGTACCTTTTGTCAAAAATGATCTTGATTCTGAACTTGAATTAGGACAAAAGATCAAAAAATTCTAAAATACCAATGTCTTTCATTGAATTACAAACGATCTAAATTCCTGGATTCAGTAAGAAAAATAATTTTTAAATAACTGCAGCAGATTTTTATAAATCAGCAAAACTTGATATGTCGTATTTTATTCTTGTTGTTTTCCAAAATAAATGAAAAAAATAATCAACTAATTGATTCTTCGTTAGTTGATATTGTTAAACTAAAGAATATATTTTGAAAAATATGAGGAATCCAATTTTTCCTCAAGAAAGACAGAATTTATATTCAACAAGTAATTTTGAAAAGTGCAAGATTCGTTTTGTGATTTTAATCACATAACACAATTAAAAGTGGATTTAATATAAATCTCTGCTACTTTATTAGGAACTATCTTACTTACGTTATATGTTTGACTCAAATGGAAATTATTATGGCAGCACAAAAAACAACTATGAAATTATGTACTACATGACCAAATTCCTGATGATACTTCCTTTCATGTAATTTTTTATGAAAAAAATTTAAATTATGATATTCAAAACAGAATATTAACTGAAAATTTAAAAAAATTATTAGATAAATAAAAACATGTTGATATATTCAAAATGTAAATAATTATTAGGAAAATAATTATAGAAATGGAAAATAAAAAATTATAAAAGTGAATTAGAACAAATACAAAAGAAGAGCCTATTTATGTTTTTAAAATGTTGTCTCAAAATAATTAAAGTCTGTTCCATGTGTATTTTCATCAGTTAAAACTTCGTGATTGACTGATTGTCAATTCTTTTTCAAATTCAGTTAAAATTTATGATTTTCCTCTTTCGTTATAAATTTTTGTATTCAGTTAAAGTTCATATTTTTTATGTTTGTGTGAAAAATTTATTTGGAATTCAGTTTATTGTGAATACAAAATTTTGCTACATACGAAATGTGTGCTGGCAGCTCCTTTTTCTATCTACTACTGTAAGGCACATTTAAAATCGCTGTTTAAGAGATAGAGGAATCTAGTAACGTACACTACATTCATTGGTATGCCATGGGATGCTCTGGCAATTTGATGGTACATACCGTCTGGTGTACTTGGGACCTCATGAAAGAAAGTATCTTTCAATGTTTCCCATAGAAAGAAATTAAGAGGAGACAAATCAGAAGACCTGGCCAGCCATTGTACAGCAACATTTCATCCTATCCATAGGTCAACAAGTTTTTTATTCAGTGTTCGCGTTACCATTCAGGAAGCGTGAGCTCAGCAGCCATCACATTGGAACCATATACAGTGTCGCATATACAGTTATACCTCTTGTAGAAATATCAATAGAATGTTAATAAGAATGTGGGCAGATATGTTTCCATTTAACATGTCTGGGATGAAGTAAGGTGCCGCAATGGAATTTCACATGGCACTGTACCACAAGTTTATGCTTCATGGTCATTGTTGTTGTACCTGACGAAGGTAGGGTGGGTTTTCATGTGACCAGTAGTGCATCTAACGTAAATTTACACTACTGTGATTCGTAAACATCTCTACATCGGCAAAGGGTACACGTTGGAAAAATGTAGTGTTTGCCAAATGATGCAGAGGAAACCAATAAAATTCTATACAACACTGTAAATCACGTCCTCCAAGTGCATGACGTAGTGACAGATAATGAGAGTACAACTTACGTCAGTGCAAGAAACGAGTGACCTTTACCCTGGCTGATCCCACATTCTTGGCATTACCTGTCATGCCACCATGCACCGTTCAAAAGTAGCAAGTCTGACTTCACCTCATTAGTTTACACATCTGCGTGCACCGAATGTTGAAGCAGAAATGACCTGCCAATACACGATACAGTTCCAGCTAGTTCTGTCGTGAAGACGAGTATACAGCGGGCTCGGAAGAGGACACTTGTTTTGTTTATTTTTATTTTCACATTTTGCCTCCTGAACTATTTTGCGGCTGCTATACCATGTTGTGTGATCACCAGAGGTACTGAAGCACAATTATGTAATGAAGAAGCTGACTCTCGTTTTATGGCCTGGCCCACTTCTAAGCGTGGAGTGATGTAGTGTTTTGTCGAAAGGATATGATACCACATTTCTCCACCAAAAACCCTCCTCGCAGTCGTTGTGTACTGGCACTGCTGCAATCGTTGGCGGTGGTGAGGGTGAGGGGTGATGTCTGGCTGCAGGTGCCATTGAGGATGCAGGAGCCAGAACGTCAGCCAAAGGCATGCTCCTACCTGCCTCCTGACAGTCGTCTTGCTAATGGCTGGACACATTGGCTGGAAAACTAGCCATAAGTTTCATACTCCCACCCAGAGACGGAGCATCTTCCTCCATTGGCGGAGCCACAATGGCGACTGGAGGGTGCTATGCGGCCAACTGGCAGGCGACAGGGTGAAGGTGCCCATCTCCTGTGGCTGGGATTGGTGGCACTGGGATCGCTAACTCGACGTCCAATGGCTCCCCGTCCGGCACCGGCGACGTGCGACTCGATGGAGGCAAATGCGGCTGAGGCTGCTGGGTCGTCCTTGGTACCGACTCTATAAATGAAAAACTCGCGGTGGGATCACGCAGCCCACACAGGCAAAGCTGATTTTGAAGGCGCTCCTGCAGCCTAATGGGACCCTGTACAGTATACAATGTGTAGCCAAAGACTTTGAGGATAACGCCTTGTTCTGGGCGCCTGTGTTTGCTAATACTTGTGAAAAAGGACAAATAATGCATAGTAAACTTAGTGCATTGTGCAGGATGGGCTGACTGCTGTGGGTGATGCAGCAGCTGAAGCAGTGTCCTTCGCCGGCGTCCATGCAAGAATTCCTCCGGCGAAGAAACTTTTTTTGTGGCTGACCAGTCTGGTGTTATGCACATGTCGTACATTATCAGGTTCACTGTTCAATTTGAGTCTTCATGACGACCCATGTGCCATGGCCTTGGGCGAGCTGCTTATTGTGTACAGTGCCCTGATCGCCTTGACGGAAAAATTGAAAAACTTCCTTCTGAAGAGAACGGAGCAAAGCCGCACAGTATTTTTCATGTGCTTTATATAGGAGAATGACTCCTTGCTGTACTGATTAGCTGTGCCGAAGTGTGAAATAACAGCGTACGACGAGATCGCTAATTTGCTTAAGTGGATGCTGCCAACCGGTGCGGAGGCACTGCAACAGAGTGTTGAGATTTTGGTCTACAGCCACTACCTGAGCAGTCTGCCGGTGGTCGATGGGCAAACCATCAAGTGATTCATTGTCCTGGACATCAATGTGAAAGCAAGATTCTTATGAAGTGTCGAACGCCAAATCAGTACCGTCTCTTAGATGAGAGAGAGTGTGTACATGCGAATGCTTGACCGTTGTCTTGTACACATTTTGTACTGATAATTTGAGATAAGCCGAGACCAATGTTGTAACTTTTGGCATTCAGCGGAGGAACTGGCTTAGAAGGGCTGAACAATGAAGTGACAGTCGTATGATCTGTCACGAAGTAGAATTTTACGTCATGTAAGCACTGGTGGAAATTGGTCATTTCACGTATGATAGCAAGAGATTCTGCGTGAATCAGAAAATAGTAATTTTCTGCTTTGTTGAGGAGCTTAGATGTGAAAGCAGCTGGCTTCTTCAGAGATGCAGCTCTGTGTTAGAGAACAGCATTAGACCTGTAAGAGGATGTGTCAACAGCAAAAATGACTGGCTTATTGGGATGAAAATGTATCAAATAACAATCTCTCAATACAGCATCTTTCAGTTTCTGAAATGTCACTTGACACTGTCGAGTGAACTCAAATGGCACATTCTTATATTCAAAAAGATGTAGTGGAGCTGCAATCTGCCCAGCATCTGGAATGAACCGATTGCAATAAGTCAATTTTCTCAATACAGCTTCTAGTTCACTGGTGTTCATAAGAGCTGGGACTTCCCGTGTGATAGTTAAGACTGACTGCAAACAATAGATACCCTGACTGACGATTACATGTCCTGAATAAGCAATATCAGTCCAGAAGGAGGAGCACCTCCTCTTATCACAGTTCAACTCACCACCGGAAAGCACTTGAAACAATTTCCTGAGTTTGGAAATCCAAATATTTCGAACACGACGGAACTGTAGCAGTCAGTTGTGACAAATAACGCTGAAAAGTTGTAGGTGTGAACACACTGCCGTAGGATAACCTCAAAAACTTAAATAACCCCATGTGGGTGTTTGTCACAAAAACTTGTTACCACTGTTCAGTCTTGGAAACGGGACAACCTGCACCAAGCTTGTCAATTAGCTCCTCTGTCCGTGACAAACGAAAAGCGTCTATCACAGGATTTACCGTGGCCCTGAAATCTGCACATAAGCGTAATTTGCCTCCAGGTCTCTTTTCTGTTTGCCAAAGAGGATGGCCATTGATTGGATGGTACAGGGGAAATCGACCCATTGTGCTGCCAAGGGAAGAGTGCTTGTGGCATTCGATATTAGGAAGCTTGAGGGATGGACCGCACTCGGCAAAATGGTAATGATAACGAGAGCCGCGAAATACACACACCAAAAAAAGTTTTGCATCGCCCCAGTTCCCATAACTCCTGAAGACAAACGTTGACTGTAGATATTGTATGGTAGACACAGTCCCTTTGACTGTTCAGAGATATCACTAAACCTGCCCAAAGATACAAATAACCATGCATGAGCAGCGCCTATTAGACGGAGTGGGTCGGACACCCGATGTGTTCCAGTCATTCCACCAGGAAGGAGTTACACGGCTCGTATTGTCTATAGTTCAACCATGTCCGGACGGTCAATACCGCGGTTTGATCATGTCCGCATTTGTACTTTGTGTCAGGAAGGACTCTCAACAAGGAAACTGTCTCGGAGTGAACCGAAGCGATGTTGTTGGGACATGGAGGAGATACAGATAGACAGGAACTGTCGATGACATGCCTCCCTAAGGCCGCCCAAGGGCTACTACAGCAGTGGATGACCACTACCCACGAATTATGACTCGGAAGAAGCCTGATAGAAACGCCACCATGTTGAATAACGCTTTTCGCGCAGCCACAGGACATCGTGTTACGACTCAAAACTTGCGCTATAGGCTGGATGATGAGCAGCTTCACTCGCGACGTCCATGGCGATGTCCATCTTTGCTACCACGACACCATGCAGCACGGTACGGATGGGCCCAGCAACAACCCGAATGGACCGCTCGGGATTGGCATCACGTTCTCTTCACCAATGAGTGTCGCATATAGCTTCAACCTGGCAATCGTCGGAGACTTGTTTGAAGGCCACCCAGTCAGGCTGAACGCCTTAGACACACTGTCCAGCGAGTGCAGCCAGGTGGAGGTTCCCTGCTGTTTTGGGGCGGCATTATGTGGTGCCGACGTACGCCATTGGTGGTCATGGAAGGCGACGTAACGGCTGTACGATATATGAATGCCATCCTCCGACCGATAGTGTAACCATATCGGCAGCATAATGGCGAGGCATTCGTCTTCATGAACAATTAGCGTCCCCATCGAGCACGTCTCGTGAATGACTTCCTTCAGGATAACGCCATCGCTCGACTAGAGTGGCCAGTATGTTATCCAGACATGAATCCTATCAAACACATGCCTGGGATAGATTGAAAAGGGCTGTTTATGGACGACGTGACCCACCAACCATTCTGACGGATCTATGCCGAATCGCCGTTGAGGAGTGTTACGATCTGGCCCAACAGTGCCTTGATGAACTTGTGGATAGTATGCCACGACGAATACAGGCATGCATCAGTGCAAGAGGACGTGTTACTGAGTATTAGAAGTACCGGTGTGTACAGGAATCAGAACCACCACCTCTGAAGGTCTCGCTGTATGGTGGTACAATATGCAATTTGTTGTTTTCATGATCAATAAAAAGGGTGGAAATATGTTTATGTTGATCTCCAGTTTCCTGTACAGGCTCCAGAACTCTCGAAACCGAGGAGATGCAAAACTTTTTTTATGTGTGTATATGACTGAGTTGTTATTAGGACTAAAATCCCTTACTGTAGATTAACAAGATGGACACTAAACATCAATGGGTTTCAGTATGAAGTAGTTCATAAGCTCGGCGTCAAGCACATGAATGCACACACAATAGGAAAATAGCAGTGTTGCAGTTATCCGGTCTGAATCTAGCACATTTGAACAATACACAAACAGTGGATACAGAATGTAAAAAGTACAGTAAATAAGCACTAAATGTGAACTGCATATCGTTTTGGTTAGGCCATCTCTTAAAAATGTTTCTAGATTCAGAACATTGTTCTGTTATGCTGCGTGTATGCACAGAGGAGTTTAAAGAGAGAACATTGTCTTGATTGTGCAATTCACAGAGAGTACAAGAATCTAGACTAACGGTGTTTTACTGTCACGTGAGCACAAAACAGCGAACGAAACTGTTTTAAAACGTTATGAAATGTGGCAAGTAGGCTGCAAATGCCTAGTACAGGAATGTTATGTTCACTGTAAAGAGGATGAGTTGCCTTTGTCTTACAAAGCTTGGATTAGTCTCACAGTTCGTTTGTACTTCTGTTCAAAAGAATCACAGACATACGCGTTTCCAATCGCATACGTATTTTGTGATTAGCAACCTGCAAAGTGAGCAATTTATCAGCCTGACTATATGGTTGCAGTGTTCGACTTCTTTGCTGTGACACTTGATTTGCTCTGATCGACATTATGTGGCTTTGAAATAATTATATTTACATCCCTGGACTGAGGCCTTGGAAAACGTGCAGAGTGCTTACTGGAATTGCGTTTCTGCAAACAAGCTGAACGTGGCCGTGCTTGCCACAATGATACCACTTCGCATCGCGACAGGGGCACGCCTGGTGTTTGTGGGCAGTTAATCACCAAGGGCAGAATGTAACTGAGGTAGCCTGCGGTCTAGCAAACCGGTTTTTGCTTAAGATGCTGCCCTGACCAAGACTTCCCACGTCGCGGCTCATGAACGAAGGGCACAACTTGTTGATCAGTACTCTGAAATGAGCAAATACGAGTGAAAAAAAGTCTACCGCTGCATTATCATACGATTCTTGACGCTCCACTAATTTCCATATCTGTTCTACGCTAGGATCAGGATACTAACAAATTTGTATATATGGATTTGAGAATTCTGAAGAATGGCATCCCTAAACATTGCATCACTATAATAACGTCCCTACTCACACTTGAATTTGCAGTGACGTTTAAGTCCTTGTAAGTCAGCCAACCACTGCGACTCACTGAGCTGCCTGCACAACGGAAAAAGTATGCAATGCACAGCTGCCATATTAATCTGTTCATCTTAGTATTTGTCTATCGCAGAAATAGGTCACTGTGAGGAACACTTTCGGGACGGGTGGTAGGAAAAAGTTTGCAGGCTAGTCGGTACACAGACACTCCGACTGTGGAAGAAAATAATGTTGCCGGTCCCTACCTTCAATATGATGCACCCTGAACTGTGAGTCGAGCTGTACGCTGTGCTTGCTCTCTTCTTGTTGAGAACTAAATGCACGGAACGGCGGCACGAAAACACGTGCTGCTTGCTGTGGCGGTGGTGCAGGTGCTTGAGCCGGGGCCGCTGTGTTTGCTTGCGCAGAAAGCACTCTGTTCATCGTTTCCATTAGGTGTTCCATCTGCAGCGCCTGAAACTGAACAATCTCAGTTACCGACCAGTCTGTTTGTGTGTCCATCTTCCACAGAAAGCACAGAAATATTCGTTTTTTAAAGATAAAAACCGCCTTTTCTTGATGCAATGTATTTTATTTCTTCCAAACGCGTTTCGCCTTTTACTTTAAGGCATCGCCAGTAGAATCTAGGATGATAGTTCTGTTTTAATGAGTGATATTTCTAGATTATAAAACAGTTCACGACTTGTTTTTTACGTAAGTAAGTGATTACTTACAGTTCCTCTCTGTTTTGGTTGGCATCTGTGTTTCCTCTTATCTGGTCACGTACAGGAGGCCGCACTATAACTTCACTTACGAAACATATGGACATTTTCATGTTATGGACTTTTTTCTTCGTAACATTCGCATTGTTTGCACTTAGGAGCAATCAGGGCAAACGTACTTATGTTGCATAAGTAAAGTTACACTGTGACCTCCAACATGTCACTTATTTACCTGAAAAACAAGACGTGAACTATTTTATAATCTACAAATGTCGCATATAAAAACAAAACTGTATCATTCCAGATTCCACTGACGATACCTTAAAGTACAAAGCGAAACGCTTCTAAAGGTAATATTATACATTGAAGAGGAAAACGTAGTTTTTATTTACAAAACGATTATTTCAGTTACTGACTTCTTGCGGACGACTGGCCATGATCAGTACACACAAAACAACACTTGTACAGAAATAGATCGGAAACAATAAGCTGTGCTTGAAGAAACAATGAAGTAAAGGTATTAGGCCTACTAGCCTCTGAAAAGCGCAAAACCGTACTCAGTTGTAGGGCAAGTAATCTGAAACACACACAGTATCTTTGATGAACTGTGGCGGGCAAACACGGCTAACGTCCACAGTTCTGCAAGGAATACACACAATAAATACACTTAATGAAAACAGCTTCGTCGGCAGTTGTTTGTATAGCGAGAAGTAGAATCAAGTATCAACTAAACATGGTTTTTCCTCGTCGCCAGTTGTTTGTATTGCAGACGAGAAACGTGACTGAACACCTGTGGGGAACAGCCTCGTCGGCAGTTGTTTTGTCATCCCGCTGGTGGTTGCTAAGGTGTTAGTGGGTTCTACGACAGAGAGCAAAATAACGAGTTGCATGTGTAGTGCTTGGTAAACTACTTAACCTGCATTCAAAATGTAAGTCCTGATCAATGTACCAGACAAGTCCGTGAGCTAGACCGAATCCGATATCTACAATAGTGAGACAGGCTTAATGACAACTCTCAACTATACAGGCAGAGCTGAACTAACAGACAATGTAGACTAGAGGTTGGTGCAGCGTCCTTTAAGTCGGCTGCGCGGACAAAGGAGTGTGTGTCTTGAAGTCTGACACAGGTTAGTGGCACGATCATATGACCGCTGCCAACTTCTGAGCGTAGACTCGAGTAGCTCAGTATCTATAGTACCGCAACTGATGAAACGATACAGATAGCCGTGCTATAGGTACACTCCTGGAAATTGAAATAAGAACACCGTGAATTCATTGTCCCAGGAAGGGGAAACTTTATTGACACATTCCTGGAGTCAGATACATCACATGATCACACTGACAGAACCACAGGCACATAGACACAGGCAACAGAGCATGCACAATGTCGGCACTAGTACAGTGTATATCCACCTTTCGCAGCAATGCAGGCTGCTATTCTCCCATGGAGACGATCGTAGAGATGCTGGATGTAGTCCTGTGGAACGGCTTGCCATGCCATTTCCACCTGGCGCCTCAGTTGGACCAGCGTTCGTGCTGGACGTGCAGACCGCGTGAGACGACGCTTCATCCAGTCCCAAACATGCTCAATGGGGGACAGATCCGGAGATCTTGCTGGCCAGGGTAGTTGACTTACACCTTCTAGAGCACGTTGGGTGGCACGGGATACATGCGGACGTGCATTGTCCTGTTGGAACAGCAAGTTCCCTTGCCGGTCTAGGAATGGTAGAACGATGGGTTCGATGTCGGTTTGGGTGTACCGTGCACTATTCAGTGTCCCCTCGACGATCACCAGTGGTGTACGGCCAGTGTAGGAGATCGCTCCCCACACCATGATGCCGGATGTTGGCCCTGTGTGCCTCGGTCGTATGCAGTCCTGATTGTGGCGCTCACCTGCACGGCGCCAAACACGCATACGACCATCATTGGCACCAAGGCAGAAGCGACTCTCATCGCTGAAGACGACACGTCTCCATTCGTCCCTCCATTCACGCCTGTCGCGACACCACTGGAGGCGGGCTGCACGATGTTGGGGCGTGAGCGGAAGACGGCCTAACGGTGTGCGGGACCGTAGCCCAGCTTCATGGAGACGGTTGCGAATGGTCCTCGCCGATACCCCAGGAGCAACAGTGTCCCTAATTTGCTGGGAAGTGGCGGTGCGGTCCCCTACGGCACTGCGTAGGATCCTACGGTCTTGGCGTGCATCCGTGCGTCGCTGCGGTCCGGTCCCAGGTCGACGGGCACGTGCACCTTCCGCCGACCACTGGCGACAACATCGATGTACTGTGGAGACCTCACGCCCCACGTGTTGAGCAATTCGGTGGTACGTCCACCCGGCCTCCCGCATGCCCACTATACGCCCTCGCTCAAAGTCCGTCAGCTGCACATACGGTTCACGTCCACGCTGTCGCGGCATGCTACCAGTGTTAAAGACTGCGATGGAGCTCCGTATGCCACGGCAAACTGGCTGACACTGACGGCGGCGGTGCACAAATGCTGCGCAGCTAGCGCCATTCGACGGCCAACACCGCGGTTCCTGGTGTGTCCGCTGTGCCGTGCGTGTGATCATTGCTTGTACAGCCCTCTCGCAGTGTCCGGAGCAAGTATGGTGGGTCTGACACACCGGTGTCAATGTGTTCTTTTTTCCATTTCCAGGAGTGTATAACCACAACGAAGTAGTATCTGTGAAGAGGCCAGGTTCCCGAAGAATGGCAGCAGCCTCTTAAGTTCAAATGGTTCAAATGGCTCTGAGCACTATGGCACTCAACTGCTGAGGTCATTAGTCCCCTAGGACTTAGAACTAGTTAAACCTAACTAACCTAAGGACATCACAAACATCCATGCCCGAGGCAGGATTCGAACCTGCGACTGTAGGGGTCTTGCAGTTCCAGACTGCAGCGCCTTTAACCGCACGGCCACTTCGGCCGGCGCCTCTTAAGTAGTCACAGTGCAGCCGTCTGCATCAAAGACAACATCTGGCATTGTAACGCTACTCAAGATGGCCTTGCTGTGATGTTGCTGTGAACGGCTGAAATCAAACGGCAAATACAGACATTACTTTTTCCTCCAAAGGGAATGTTGATGTACTGTATAATTAAATGATAATTACACTCCCAGGTAAAATATTCTATAGGTAAAGATATCCCCCATTTGGATCTCTGGAAGGGGACTAAGGATGACGTAAATACAAAACTGGAATTATATTAGTCGGGGTGTGGAATGTTAAATCTCTTAATCGGGTCGGCAGTTGATAGTAGCTTAACCACCTTTCTACTTTGTTATTCGTTATTACGCATACTCCAGTATTACTCCTATCTGATTCTGTGTCGATTACGCTATACTGACCTCACCAAATTTCGTGTTCTTCTTGCTACTGCACTTCGCCAACTCCCACTGTTTCTAATTTCAACCTATCCTATTTTCATTTTGTATTCTCTAACCTGCCGACTTTTCTATTTATTGACGAAGTTGTAATTCTGTCAGAGACAGCTTAAGACTGCGAAAACCCGTTGAATGTATTGGATAATATCTTGTAAAGAGATAATGATACTAATTTCAGTAACAGTAAAACAAATTAATGGAATGTAGCCGAAGTGAATCAGGTGATGCTGAGGAATATAGATTATGAAACGAGACATTCACAGTAGTATGTGACTTTCATTATTTAGGCAGAAATATAACTGATGACGGCCGAAGGACGGAGGAAATGAAATGCAAACTGGCAATAGCATGAAACGCTTGACTGAAAAATGGTATCTTTAACCTTTAATATGAACCTAAGTGTTAGGAAGTCTTTTCTGACGGTGGCTGTTTGAAGTTTAGCCTTGAATGTTAGTATAACGTGGCCAAAGACAATGTAGACCACCAGAAGGTAGAAGTTTTAAAAATGCCATAGTCTGGAAGAATGCTGAAGATCAGATGAATAGATGGAATAACAAATAAATCGAAATATGGAGAAAATAAATTGAGACGCTACCAAACTAAAAAAAGGGATAGATTTTTAGGACATATCTTCAGCCATTTACGCAACATGAGTGTGGTTAAGGAAGAAAATGTTAGAGGGTAAAAACTGTACAGCGACAGAATAATAGGGTTCCAATGCATACAGGTTGCAGTAATTATGCAGAGATGAAGATGCTTGCATTGAGAGCCGCATCAAATCAGTCTTGTGACTGAAGACCACAACAACAACAAAAGATAAAAAATATTGCCGGCAACTAATTAAATGAGTCTTTGCTGTAATTAAACTACAAAATCTATAATCTATCTAAAAAAAGTTGAAGTAAAAAAAAATGTCTTGTTTTTTTGTACCAGCAATTTCACACTGATTTTAGTATGATGTAATATAAATGACGGATTTTACTTGCTCCTCATACATTATTCATAGCGCATAAACAGTTAATTGGAAATACAAGAAAAATTCCTATAAATACGTGTTGAGGGAATGTTCCTTTCTATAAAATTACGATTTTCTTACAATATTCTTAATTTCCATTGCCTTTCTTCAAGCGAGTGTAGCTCATTGGTTATGTCACCCACGCAAATTTAGCAGCTGTGTCGTATTCTGTCGACAAGGTATCTGAACTTGACACTCGACTTCACAACGCCTCGACCTTAAGTAGTTTATCATCTTTTACTTGCTTTAACTGCGTTGACACGATTCTGGACTCACTGAACTTATCATAAATATCCTCAAAGCATCTCATAACCCACCTTCCGGAAAAAAAACTTCAAAATATCGAAATGGCAAGCTGTGTCAATGCTCTTCTTCAGCTCTCTCTATTGGAACTGGAAATCCGTTATTTCGTTAACTTACCCAGCTGCATCGGTGTTTCTTCCATACCTATACCGAAGTCTGCTGCCAAGTTTTGACTATAAGATACAAAGGTCTCATCTAAGACGTTGCTAACAAGAAATTAAAGTGAGATAAAATGGTGTGTTATGTGTGATATCTTTATCCCATTTCACTAACTATACAATAAAATAATTTGAAGCATCCTGGCTTAAACAGTTTCACTTCAGTTTTCAGATGGCAGAAATCGGCAAAACGTGGGAGCCTTCGGTCGGAAAGGTATTTGCTTCAGCCCCCAGTAGACAGTCTTTGAGATCCTACAATACCGTACTGAAGTTGTAGTAAAAATTCCATTGTTGAACCTGAGATATCTTCTTAATCTGCAGCTGTATGAAGCAGGACGACTGTTAACACATGGGCAATGTGACTTATGTTCGGTAGTAGTCATTTCTGTATGATGCTACTTGGACGAAATGACAGTCACAATAGCGTGCGTTCAGTCTTGGGGCTAGGGAACGGATGCTTCTCGCAGACAGGGAAGGTGAATTAACGTACCGCCGGAAACAAATTTTTCACTTCCTACGATCCGGGACAAAAGCTGGTAAAAAGAAGTATCACAGTGACAGGAACTGTGTGAAAAACAAGCCTTCCATTTCACCAAAAGTATTGCAGCACATCGAGATTCTTAATTACTCAAAAACATTTGTTTTCACAAAAAATACAATGCTTGCATCATATGTCGCACTCTGCACTCTGCACCACGATGAAAAAGTAAGTGATGGTACATAAGGAAAACCTCAAATTATTTTAGAATGCAACGCTACGAAAGGAGGTGTGGACACAGTAGAGAAGATGGAGATAAATTGTACAGTAAAGAGGAAGACAAACAGATGACCTATTATTGTGTTCTCAAATATCATCGACATATTAGAATATAACTCGTATGTGCTATAAAAGGCAATTTAACCCCCATGGAAAGTAAACACTTAAGAGGGACGAAGACTGTTCCTAGGAACTCTTGGCGAGCAGCTTAGTCATGGGGATATGAAGTGACGAGGATATCTTCCAAGAGGAAACGATGCCAAAAAGCTATAGAGAGAAAAACATCGTTTGCATCCGCTCCCTCCACACTGGAATAAAATAATCATAGGAGTAAGAATAGAGGCAGATGCCATATGAGTGGAGAAAATAATAACAAACGTTCAGTGAAATGTGTTAACTGTAAGATATTTTCTTGCAAGAAACATCTTACCTTCACATGTAAAAACTGTTATTAAAAGATGGGCATACTTTAGTAAAATCAACACACACGTAATTAAAACATTTGGTTATTGTATTGTTGCATTATTCTATTATGCACTTTGAAAGATTAATACACTAAACCACCTAAATTATAACTTTATTTGTTATTTAAATAAACAAATGTGTAAAAGTATATCTATAGGAAACAGGAAAAACGGGTCTTTTTTAACCCGAATATCTTAACTGTATGTGTAAAATGAACATCGTAGTAGTTTTAAAACAAAGTTCCAACTGTCCTTGGTTTCAGTATATGAATTTCCTAAAAGAAATATGATTGCTAAGAGTTGTGCACAGTTCTTTGAAAGAGGAGTTAAAATAATTATTTACAACTCCTGCTACTGCACACTACCCGAAAAATGTAACACAGGAAAATTTTGTGTATTACTTACCTAAAACGTAGAAACATCTACAAAATATTCTAATTTTGGCACCTGCTGTTTTTCATCTCCAGCTAGAGACCAGTTGAACAGAATGTCACAAGCTTTTACTGTAGTCAATCCACAGCAAATCCTCATCGTACATTAATTTGCTCTCTTCTTCTAGTTTCACATACGTGATGTACATTCTCCCAATTGTAAGGTACGGTCAAAAATAGATTGAGTTTTGTGATGTGTCGTAATTGTTACTGTAAAATCCTAGCCGATATTGTCCAATGTTATCAGTCACCGGCAAGGGGAAAAGTCGTACATTTCTGAACATGGATGACTAAAATCAGACAATTGTCTGAAATTAGGACTGCTTGGATCGGATATTCCTTTTTTCCATTCTGCTCTCTGTAACACCAAGGTAAATCCGCGCGAACTGCATCGGCTTGCGCTCGCGGCTTTGACCCGATTTCATAAAACGCATTTACTTGTTAAAGAAGGTATCAGCGTCACCACCATTTCTAAAACTCTTTTGTACTGTAAGCGATATTTCACTAGCAATACCGTACTGTCTGAAACGAAGCTAACGGTAAGCTACTCGCTATCAAATTTTTTAACTACAAGATTTGTGAATCAAGTGCACGTGTTTTACCAATAGCGCCATTTCCCAATGACCATTACAATTATGAAAAGGTAAATGATTCTTCATAAGAAGCAAACGGTTTCTTTTTTTAAAAGGAATGTAAGACTTTTGATAGCAAAATAAGTTCAAAGAACATGTGGCATAGTCTGAAAAACCTTCTAGAATTTTTACAGCATGGAAAACTGAAAGGTGGTTTTTCACACTTCTTCAGTCTGTCACGCGTCGCGGCCCAGCTGCAAGTGTGAACACCCAGTTGCGAATGGGATTAATCACGCACACATGTCGATAAGAAGGCATGCATTTGCGTGCGTGCCTCTACTTGGCGCACTTCTACATCAACATCTACTAGAATACTCCGCTTTTCACAATAAAGTGTCTGGCGGAGGGTTCAATGAAACACCTTGAAGCTGTCTCTCTAACGTTCCACTCTCGAACGGCGCGCAGGGAAAACGAGCGCTTAATTTTTTCTGTGCGAACCCTTATTTCTCTTATTTTATCGTGATGATCATTTCCCCCTATGTAAGTGGGTGCCAACAGAATGTTTTCGCAATCGGAGGGGAAGACTGGTGATTTTGTTTTAATGTTTGGCACTCCAATTCACGTATCACGTCTGTGGCACTGTCTCCGCTATTTCGCGATAATACAAACTTTTTCGATGTCATCCATCAGTCCCACCTGATGCGGATCCCACACCGCACGGCAGTACTCCATAACAGGGCGGACAACCGTGGTGTAAGCAGTATCTTTAGTAGACCTGTTGCACCTTTTAACTGCTCTGCCAATGAATCGCAGTCTTTGGTTTTCTCTACCCACAACACTATCTACGTGACCGTTCCAGTTTAGGCTAATTGTTATTGTAATCACTATTTAGTTGAATTTAGAGCCTTCAGGTTTGTGTGACTCATCGCTTAATAGAAATATTGCGGATTTCTTTTAGTACTCATATGGATAACTACACACTTTTCTTTATTCAAGCTCAACTGCCGCCTTTCGCGCCATACAGATTCGTATCTATATCATTTTGGAATTCGTTTTGCTCATCTGATGACTTTACAAGACGGTAAATGACAGCATCATCCGCAAACAATCTAAGAGGGCTACTCAGATTGTCTCCTATGACGTTAATATAGATCAGGAACGATAGAGGGCGTGTAACACTTTCTTGGGGAACGACGGATATTACTCCCGTTTTACTCGATGGCCTTCCGTCTATTACTACGAAGTATGACCTTTCTGACAGGAAATCACGAATCCAGTCGCGCAACTGAGTCGATATTCCACAGGCACGCAGTTTGGTTAGAAGACGTTTGTGAGCAACGGTGTCGAAAGCCGCCTGGAAATCTAAAAATATGGATTCAATTTGACATCACCTGTTGATAGCACTCACTATTTCATGAATATAAAGAGCTGGTTGTATTTCACAAGAACGATATTTCCTGAATCCGTGTATACTATGTGTCAATAAATCGTTTACTTCGGGGTATTTGATAATGTTCGAAACCTACTGCAAATCGACGTTAGTGATATGGGCCTGTAATTCAGCGGATTACTCCTCTTTCCCTTCTTGGGTATTGGTGTGACTTGAGCAATTTTCCAGTTTTTAGGTGTGGATCATTCTTTCAGTTGGCGGTTGTATAAAATTTCTAAATATGGAGCTATTTTATCAGTATGCTCTGAAAGGAACCTGACTGGTATACAATCTTGACCGGAGACCTTGCCGCTATTAAGTGATTTAAGCTGCTTTGCTACACCGAGGATATCTACTTCTACATTTCTCGTCTTGGCAGTTGTTCTTAATTGGAATTCAGGAATATTTACTTCGTATTCTTTGGTGAAGGAGTTTCGGAAATCGTGGTTAATAACTGCTTTTGTGTCACTGTAAAAATTGACTTCATAGTTGCTATCGCGCAGTGAAGGTATTGATTGCGTCTAGCCGCTTGTTACAATATCTCTTATGTGAAATTTTCATGGCATTATAATTGGTGGTGACTAAGTTACCCTCGATATGTTAGTGAAAATACATATGTAAATCCGGAGGTGCTCATAAAACATCACCCGAAATTGTGCTAAATGAAGTCTCCAAAAATTATATCGAGCAGTTAGTTCATGAACCCACGAGAATAGTAAATGGTTGTGAAAGCACACTTGACCTCTTAGCAACAAATAATCCTGAAGTAACAACAAAAATCAAAACGGAGCAAGAATGAATATTGTAACTCCCAAATCCTCCAAAAATAAACGAAAAATTTACCAATTCAAAAAAGCAGATAATAAACCACTTGACGCCTTCCTGTGAAACAATCTCCACTCCTTCCAAATAACTATGTAAGTGTAAAACAGATGTGGCTTGAACTCAAAGAAATTGTATCTGCAGCAATTGAGGGATTTTTACTAAATAAATAAACAGAAAACGGAGCTGATCCTCCTTGGTACGCAAAACGGGTCAGAACACCCTTGCAGAAACAACAAAAGATATGCCAAATTTAAAACAACGCAAAATCTCCAGGATTGGCGATCTTTTACAGAAGCTCGAAATTTAACGCGGACATCAATTCAATATGCTTATAATACAATTACGAGGAAAAGAAACTGGTACACCTGCCTAACATCGTGCAGGACCCCCGCGAGCACGCAGAAGTGCCACAAAACGACGTGGTATGAACTCGACGAATGTCTGAAGTAGTGTTGGAGGGCACTGACACAATGAATCCTGCAAGGATGTCCATAAATGTAGATCTCTTCTGAACAGCACGTTGGAAGACATTCAAGACACACTTAATAATGTTTATGTCTGGGGAGTAAGGTGGTCAGTGGAAGTGATCAAACACAGAAGAGTGTTCCATCCGACCTAACAACTGCGCCAGACACTTGTTGTCTTATATAGGCGTTGCCGACTGCATTTCCCTATTCTATCTGTTTACATATCTCTGTATTTGAATACGCATAACTAAACCAGGTTCTTTAGCCGTTCAGTATAGTTTCCAACGTGAAACTTTGTCTGTAAAACTGGAGACACAACCAACGACTTCCTGCACGATAGCAATGGAAATACTATAGACGTCAGCGCTGCCAAAGCTAAGTTACTAAACGCAGCCTTCCGAAATTCCTTCACCAGAGAAGACGAAGTAAATGTACTAGAATTCGAATCGAGAGCAGCTGCAAGTAGGTGTAGATATCCTCAGAGTAGTGAAGCAACATATATCACTTAACAACAGCGTCTTCCGGTCCAGACTGTATACTAGTTGAAGGTATGCTGATACAATAGCTCCGTACTTAACAACCATATACAACCGTTCTCTCAACGAAGGATCAGTACCCAAAGACTGGAAAATAGCACAGGTCATTTAAGTATTCAAGGAAGGTATGACGGGCCCATGTAACTAACGTCGATATGCAGCAGCTGTAGGAACATAGGTTGAGTTCGAACATTATGAATTACCTCGAAGGGAACGGTCTATTAACACACAGTCAACACGAATTTAGAAAACATCGTTCTAGTGAAACACAACTAGCTCTTTACTCACGTGAAGTGTTGAGGGCTATTGACAAGGAATTTCAAATTGATTCCGTATTTCTAGATTTCCAGAAGGCTTTTGACACTGTACCACAAAAGCAGCTTGTAGTGAAATTCGGTTCTTATGGAATATCGTCTCAGTTCCGTGACTGGATTCGCGATTTCCTGTCAGAGAGGTCACAGTTCGTAGTAACTGACGGAAAGACATCGAGTAAAACAGATATGATATGTGGCGTTCCACAAGGTAGTATTATAGACCATTTGCTGTTCCTTGTCTATATAAACTATTTAGGAGACTATCTGGGTAGCCGTCTTAGGTTGTTAGTAGATGATGCTGTCCTTTATCGACTAGTAAAGTCATCAGAAGATCTAAACAAATTGCAAAACTATTAGAAAAGATATCTCTATGGCTCAAAAATTGGGGATTGGCCGTAAATAAAGGAAAGTGTGAGGTCATTCACATGAGCCTTAAAAGGATCAGTCAAACCTAAAGGCCATAAACTCAACTAAATATCTAGAAATTACAATTACGAACAACTTAAATTGGAAGGAACATGCAGAAAATTGACAGGGTACTTAGAAAATACAACAGATCTACTAAAGAGACTGCCTACACTATGCTCGTCCGTTCTCTTTTAGAATACTTCTGGGCGGTTGGGACCCTTACCAGATAGGATTGACGGAGTACATCGGGAAATTTCTGAGAAGGACAGCACATTTTGTATTATCGCAAAACAGGGGAGAAAGAGTCACTGAAATGATACAGAATTTGGTGTGGGCAGCATTAAAACAAAGGTGTTCTTCGTTGGGTTCTTCACGAAATTTCAAATCAGCTGTGTTCTCCTCCGAATGTGAAAATATTTTTTTGACGGCGACCTACATAGGGAGAAACGATTGTCATAATGAAATAAGGGAAATCAGAACTCGCACGGATAGATATAGGCGTTCGGTTTTTTTCCGTGCGCTGTACTAGATTGGAATAATAGAGAATCATTGTGATGGTGGTTCGATGAACCCTCTGCCAGGCACTTAAATAAGATTTGCAAGTACCCATGTAGATGTAGATTAGGTATTCGTATTACGCTTATTAGTAGCAGTAGTGTGTTCGATCGAGTTCCACCACGACCAGTAATTAAGTCAGCAATTCTGTTGTGTGTCTGACCCAATTCTTCACTGTTTGTTTCATTTGGGGTCCTGGAAGACATCAGTTCGTTATCCTGGCGATCATCGGTTAATCTCAGCTATCTTCACGATCAGAGACAGCTTCCTCCTCAAGTTTTTCAGTTGATTAAAAATTTCGTTCCCTTGTACTGACATAAGGTGACGTTCATTTGTCTCTTACAGGTGGTGTGGCACCATACGTACTTATTCTGTTTATGAAAAAGAATATGCTCAACTGAAAGTATTTTGACATTGAGAAATACACTTGCCATTAATTGAGTATTCGTGTTTAGCTTTTATAGCACTCCTGACCTCTCACAAAAGTGTATAACTGTGCCACACTGATAAACATTATGAGTAAGTTACCTATTTTAACGCGCCATTTAGGTAAAAGATAGTTAAACTATTGGAAAGGTGATTGGTTCGCTAAGGGGTCTAAAAAATCCATGTCATACGTTGCGTGTAGGATTATGAAACTTCTAAAAGAAAGCAAGTAATAGGACTTGCCACAACCAACATTTTTTACCGGACAAGGCCAGTTGGGTTTCCTACGACCACACAGGGCAGGACCTCAAATAAAACAAATAAATTTTAAGAGAATTCAATGAAAAAATGAAACGTTGCCGTGTCTAAAAGACCCCTGTTATGCGTTCAGGGGTGAACAATAATAGCAGAGGATAGCAGTATGCTGAAATAGAATGTGTATGTGGTTTTGAGAGATTAATTACTGATGAGAACGCAATATACAAAGATGGTCGCTGAGAGCTGAACGATTACCTGAAGTATCGCGGGTTCATGGTATGATCGTAATTTTTTGGACAGAGTAGTGAGAGAGGACGAAGCATGAATTTTTGAGTACAACTGCGAATCGAAAGTACAACGCAGTGAATGGCACACCAAATATTCTCTTCGCCAGGAAAATTCCTACATGAACAAATCTAAGGCTAAAGTAATGATCATCATTTTCTGTGATTCCAAAGCTGCGATTTACGTACATATTTGTGTCTCAAGGATAAGCAGTTAATAACCACTTTTACTCTCAATTCCTCGCCCAGTTGTGGCCTACGGTGAAATACGTCACGAAAGATATTGCAAACAACTGGATTTTGTATTACGACCATGCGCTGGGTCACATTGCCCTTATTGTGCAAGGACATCTCATGGGGAACGATATAACTACGTTGCCTCGGGAGCTTGCAGCCCTGTCTTTGTTTCTGAAGATACAGGGAACCTGGAAAGATCATCGTCACTGGTCACTGGGTGAAAATGTTTTCGACGGACAGCCTTAACAAGTTCACGCCTACGCTGAGAATTACATTTTTCGCCGTGGGACGGCAAGCGTAATCATGTTCTCCTACGTCTGGTGGACTGCTTTTCTTGTTTCTCGCGGTGAGGCGGTGGTTTATTCAAACTCCCTACACTGCAGTATCAATACACTGACCTTTAATTTGAAATCCATTCATTTAAAACAGTTTTACTCTAAATTAATGACAAGTTATGAGTTTACGATTCCAAAAACGCTGCCAAGTCAGATCGTTCTATTCGTTACAGTAGGCTTATTTCGGTAAATAGCCATCGTCAGGTTATCTGTAAGTAAATGATACATACATAATTGGGTGCGATAATATTAGTATTATGGGTAAATATTAATCAAAACCTTATTATGAAATCTGTTACATATGTCAGAGGGGTTTGACAACCATACGTTACCTTGGTTCTGTCGCTGTTTTTACACTCCATTATTGTTCTTGGAGTAACTGCGGTTGGTCATGCCAAATATTACTTGTTACCTGTTATAATTTTGAGATTGTCTTCCGTTTCTTTAGAGCAATCATTATGTGAGAGCCTATTTGACACATGTGCTGACGATATTGGATGGCTACAATGGTTACAATTAGCATGATAAACTTATCTGATTACAACCATACGGAATGATCAACAAACCTGATTGTAAACATACAGCTTGATACTCAAAACTGCTTGTGACCATACAATATCGCCGGCACATTTGAGGAATAAGCTGACACATAATGATTGCTCCAAAGGAAAGCAAGATAATCTCAAAACTATGTACAATAACGAGTCACATCTGGTACAACCAACCGTTGTTACTCCAAGAATACTAATGGAGTATAATTAGAACAAAGAGACAGCGAAAGAATCACGATAACGTATGGAGGTTAACCGAACCAATATATGTAACAAATTTTATAATAACGTTTCCTAATTAAGATTTATGTATAATATTAAAAATGAGGTTGACAGTAAGTGCAAAAAAGCTAAGGAGGAATGAGTAGAGGACAAACATAAGGAAGTAGAAGCATTTATCAATAGGGTTACGATAGATACTGGCTACAGGATAATTAGAGAGGCATTTGAGGAAAAGAGAACCACCTTTATGAATATCAAGAGCTCAGATGGTAAACCAGTCCTAAGCAAAGAAGAAAAAGCAGAAAGGAGGAAGGAGTAGGTAGGGGGTCTATACAAGGGAGATTGAGGGCAATATTATGGAAATAGAAAAGAACGTAGATGAACATGAGAAAGGAGATATGAAATTGCGTGAAGCAATTGACAAAGCACTGAAATAGTAAGTCACGGCTGCTAAATACCAACACGAATACCTTCTAGAAGAATGAAAGACTTGTCGAAGCCGACCACTGGGAAGATCAGTTTGGATTACTGAGAAATGTAGGAATATGCGTGGTAATACTGACCCCACGACTTCTCATTGAAGATTGGTTAAGAAAAGATGAAAATAACGGTCATAGCATTTGTAGACTTAGAGAAAGTTTTTGACAACGTTAACTCGAATAATCACTTTCAAATTATAAAGGTGACAGGGGTAAAATACAGGGAGCGATAAGCTATTTAGAGTTTGTACAGAAACCAGATGGCAGTCGTAAGAGTCGAGTTGCACTAAAGGGAAGCAGTGGTTGAGAAGGAAGTGAGACAGGGCTGTAGCTTACCCCCGATGTTATTCAGTCTGTATATTGAGCAAGCAGTAAAGGAAAGAAAAGAAAAAACTGGAGTAGGAATTAAAGTCCAGGGAGAAGAAATGAAAACTTTGAGGTTTGCCGATGACGTAGTGATTCTGTCTGAGGCAACACAGGTCTTAGAACAGTGGAATGGAGTGGACAGTTTCTTGAAAGGTGAACATCAAGGAAAGTAAAACCAGGATAATGGGATGTAGCCGAATTAAATCAGATGATGCTGAGGAATTTGATAAGGAAACGAGACACTGAAAGTAGAAGATGAGTTTTGGTGTTTGGGAAGCAAAATGACTGATGATGGTCGAAGTAGAGAGGATATAAAATGTAGACTGGCAATGGCAAGAAAAGCGTTTCTGGAGAAGAGCATTGATTTAAGTGTCAGTAAGTCCTTTCTGAAAGTATTTGTATGGAGTGTAACCACGAATGGAAGTGAAACATGGACGATAAACAGTTTAGACAAGAAGAGTATAGAAGCTTTTGAGACGTGGTGCTACAGATGAATGCTGTACATTAGATGGGTAGATCATGTAACTAATGAGGAAGTACTGAACAGAAATGGGGAAAAAGAAATTTGTGGTACAACCTGTGTAGAATAAGGGATCGGTTGGTACAACAAATCCTGGGGCGCCAACAGATCACCAATTTAGTACTGGAGTGAAGAATGGGGGGTAAAAATCATAGAGGGCGACCCAGAGATGAATACAGTTAGCAGATTCAGAAGGATAGTGTTATTTCGTTTTAGTTATGTTTCCCTGTGGCGTGATCGCGTTAAGTGTGCAAGTAGGCCACATTATTACAGCTGTAGCTGGGGATTCACTTCCTGCTACCATTATGTTGATTTAATGGTGAATATATTGTAAACCGGCGACGAGGCTGTACGGATTCCTAGAAATACTATTATAACTCGGTGACAATGTCAAATCTGAGTGACAACTGCCAGTTTTAGAGATATCTAAAACGAGAAAGAGTCCTGTCAACAACATAAGTTTACCGACAAAGAGAACCCATCAAATATGTTTTCCGCCAGTACAACACAGCTAGGTAACAAAATGTATCGGCACGCACATGTACAAATTTATGTGGTGACACTTCCAATTTGCGTAACCTTTAGATTGAGTTCTGATTCTTTGAAGCTGCTTATGGACTCCTAATCCCATTTCCTTTCAGAAAGCTGTCAGAGTATTTTGTACGTTGTTTTGAGTTGTATTTTTCTGACATGCGTCGACCGGAGCTGCTTCAGGCAATGATACTGCATTTACAAAAGCGTGCTGAAAATCAAGAACTGCTAGCACTGCAACTGGCCAAACTATAGGCTGAGAAGGAACATAGCAAGAACCTTTTAACCACAGATTACTAAAACCTTGTAAAATTTTCGACTGCAGTTGGTAATAACTCACGGTTCTCTACTTATTTTGTATGTGACACATCATTACAGACCATATAATTGTAGCTGACTATTACATAAACTATAAATTATGACTTTCGTTGAATAAAATATGGAGTAGTAAAGTTTGCGATGATTTAGTAACACTGTAACAATTCCCCCCGCCCCTCCCCTCCCAACTCTCTTTTTACTGTTCTAGTGTTAAGATGCTATCGCCACCTTTTCCATTGTTCGACTAGAAACTTGAAGCCTTGCCGAATTATGTAATCCAAATGGATCAATATAACATCATACGTGAAGTATCATGTGGTGATGAGTGCAAGGCTTTTATTATTATAAATTCTGTTCTTGATGCATTTAAACTAGTCAAAAAATTATGTGCAGACTTTGACACAGTAAATTATTATTATTTATTTTATGGCCTTCATTGGACCACTGTAGTCAAAAATACAAAGTTCTAAACAAGTTGTTACACAAGGATACAATTTGGTTCGACAATAACTTAATATATTTAGGTAATATAATTATTAGAGGCTATTCTTATATGAAAGGTGTTTTGCTCTTCTGTCCGCCCAATATTTCTTCATTCTTTCAGATATTCTCTTTCTTTCTTCATCTGAGACAACTCTTCCAGTACTCCTTTTATTGATTTTCATTTTTAGTCTGGTTTGCGGGTCTTGCAGTATTCTAGTTTTCTCTGTCTTGTTTTTTAGGTCATCTACTGTAATTTGAAGTTCTTTTATATCTTCCTTAATTTCTGTGATCCATTTAATGTCACTCTTGCTATTCCACAATTTTTGTATTATTTTTTTACTGATTCTGTTTTCCAGAGTTCTCATCAGATGTCCAAAGAATGAGATGTGTTTCTTCCTGATTGTGCTCATGACTGGTTCTATTTTCTTATATACTGTTTCATTTGATACTATTCTCCAATGTCCATTTATTTTATACTGTTTATTTATACATGTCCCAATTCTTCTTCTTTCTATTTTTAGTATTTTGTCAATTTCTGCTGTATTATTTGTTTTGAAGATAGTTTCAGCTGCATATGTTATTTCTGGTTGTGTAACTGTTTTATAGTGTTTTAATTTTGCATCTATAGATAGTTTTTTGTTATATGTAGTTTTGGTAATGTAATTTGCATAGTTCAGTTTTTTTATTCTATTTTGCCATGATGGCTTCTCATTTAGATTGTATGTTATTATTTCGCCTAAATATTTAAATTTATCAACAGTTTTGATTTCCTGTTCTCCTATTGTAATTTTGTTTGCAAGTGGTGGATCAGTTAGCATAATCTCCGTTTTTTCAAATGATATTCTAAGGTATACTTTCTCTGCTATTTCTTGTAGTGATTTCACTTGTTGCCTGGCTTCTTGAACGGTGTTGGCTAGGAGAGCAAGATCATCAGCGAATCCCAAGCAGTTTAAGCTAATATCATCTATTGCACTTCCAATTCTTATCCTCTTTGCATTGTCCTTGTACCAATCTCTCATTATGTATTCCAGTGCACAGTTGAAAAGTAATGGTGATAGGTAGTCACCTTGTCTTAAGCCTGTATTTATGAGGAATGGTTCCGAAATTTCTCCTCTAAACTTTTGATTTGGTGTGGGTTAGAGTGAGTTGTATTATTTTAATTAGTTTTGGATGGAGTCCTAGTTTTCTTAAAATATTTAATACTGAAGGTCTGTGGAGACAGTCATATGCCTTCTTAAAATCTACAAATGTTATTGCCAGAGGTTTGTTCCGTTTCTTGTAGTATGCCATAATCAATTTTAAACTAATTATCTGCTCTGCACAGCTTCTCCATGGTCTGAAACCTCCCTGACATTCCCCTAACTCCTGTTCTAATTGCTCCTTGATTCTTTCATATAGGATCTTGGATAGAATTTTATATGTGCAATCTAGGAGAGAATTGCCTCTGTAGTTGTCTGGGTTGCTCTTATTTCCCTTTTTGTGTAGTGGGTGGATGATAGCTGTGGTCCAATGTTCGGGAAATTGTTCTGTTACCCAAATTTTTGTTAGAGCCATGAGTAAGGAGGACTTGACTGTGTCACTTGCATATTTCCACATTTCAACAAAAACCTGACCTTCTCCACATGCCTTATAATTTTTTTTGTTCTTTAAGAATTTCTTCTACTTCTTGGAAAGTTGGAGGGTCTAGTTTGTTAGGTTTGGTGTTTATTGGGGTATTTATGTTGATTTGTAAGGGTTCTTTGGGTTCCTCGCAATTCAGAAGTTTGTAAAATGCTTTAGCCATGATTTCTGCATTTTCCTTGTTACTGTGTGTCATTCTTCCATCTTCATCTTTCAGTATTACTGTAGGGGCCTCACATTGTTGTAGTTGTTTCCCAAAGATTTTGTAGTAGTTCCTGGAGTTGGTTTTATGATAATTACCTTCTATAGACTTTATAATATCTTTATGAATTCCTCTTTTGGTTCTTCTAATATTTTGAGTGAATTTTTTTCTTTCATTTTTTAGGTTGATGGCATTTTCTTCAGTTTTATGTGTTGGAAACTTTAACCATGCTTGGTGTCTATCTTCATGGAGTTTGTCACATTCTGATGTCCACCATGCATGTGTCCTTCGTGGATTCAAGGGAGCTAGATTCTCTGCTTCTTTTTTAAGATTAGGCACTAGTTGCTCTAGATCATCTGTTAATTTGATGGTTTGTGTTATTTGATGGTACTTATTATTTTTAATTAGCTGATGTGGGTCAAACCTCCGTTTTATTTTATTAGTTTTTCCGGTCCTCTTCTTTAACGGTGTGAATTTGATTTTAATTTTAACCGTATAATGGTCTGAGCCTGTGTCTACTCCTCTCAGTACTTTAACATTGTGGATCTCCTTATGAAAATTTTTGTCCATACAGACATGGTCTAGCTGCCACTCGCCCTTCCTCCAGTCTGGATGTTTCCATGTTTTAAGTTTACTTGTCTTCTTCGTAAAGTATGTTGATTTAGATATAAGGTTGTGTTCTCTGCAGAGTTCTACAAGTCTTTGACCGTTTTTGTTTGTAAATTTATGTGGACTCCATTTTCCGATTATATCTTTATATTTCCTTTCTTTTCCCAAATGAGCATTGAAATCTCCCAATTAGATTTTTACATTCTTTTTATTTACTCTGTTCACAATTTGTTCTAGAAGGTCCCAAAATTTATCTACCTCTTCCTTTGTTTTTGTTAGACAATTTTTTTCATTTGTTGGGGCATGAGCATTTATTATTGTATAGGTTTTATTCATTGTTTTAAAGCTTAGAGTCGCAATTCTTGGTGATACTGCTTGGAAATCCGTTACTGAATCTATTATTTTTATGTTTACTAAAAACCCTGTTCCAAACTGGGGACATTGTTTCATTGCCCTCGGTTCTGGTTTCCCATTATAAATTCTGTATCCTTGTGATTCAAATGAGTCCTCTGTGGTGTTTCTCATTTCTTGGATCCCTGTTATTAAAATTTTTTGTTTATTTAGTTCATCCGTGAGCTCCTTGAGTTTTCCGGTCTGAAGTAGTGAGTTTATGTTGTGTGTTGCTATATAATTTATTTGCTCATGTTTAATCTTCTCTTTGTGTTTTAGTGTGCATTTGGATGGTTGCAAACGCTCCGATTCGTTGCTGTCTTCTAGTTGACTACCCACCGAATCCGATGTAGCCTTTTCCTGCCTTTTTGAGCAGGACGGTGGAATTTTTTTCCTAAATGACCTTTCCATTTTTGACTGTCGAAGGTTGTCAACCTTAATTGGAGCAAGCTCCGATTTACAACTCCGGTTGTTAACCGCAGAGGGTGTGTTTGGTCCGCGAGAGCTATTTTATTTCACTCAAGTCCGCCAGTAAACCGGTGAGGACTTCCCTATCCGCCACCTGGGACGCGCCACGTAGGAGTATCACCTCTCCTCCTACTATGACAGCATAGTAGGTTCGTGGTGACACAGTAAATACAACCTATTCAGATATTAAAATAAAGTGAGAATCTTATTTCAAAGCATTTACTTTTTCGAGGTTTCTTTTTACTTTTTCGATGTTTCAAGAAACCAAATAAAGGTTATAAACAGTGGATAGCACAGCCACAGGACTTAATCAGAGAGTGCAAATTTCAATGCAAAAACGAAAAGTGCGTAAAGCCATATGTAAATTCTCTCATTCGAGATATGCTTTTTATTCACTCACCACACAATAAACTAAACAGATACAACCTTAGGTTAACTAATGCGTCTTTGCAAGACTGTCTGCCATTAATTTTTCATATGAACAGACGCAAATACCAGTTGACGCACTCCAGGAAAAATAAGACACCGCGTTTACGCTATTCAGGAAGCCGATATCGCCGTAAGATCACAGCGACCGTACGCGTAAGCCACGGGGCGTGCAAAGGGTACAACGGAAATTGAAATCCGTAAGCAGATGAATTGATGCTAAATTAAAATCTTAGGCGCCCTGTTGAGTTAACCCCAGGTGAGAAAAATGTTTCTGTCGACTGCAGAGTGCAATTATTGAAAAAGTCAGAACATATATCAGACGTGAGTAACACTAAGCAAACCAGGCAACGAAATATGACACTCAGACACACTAAATTGATTTACAATGATATTCAAATATCCACAACTCAATAAACGTTCACGGTCAAAGCGAAATGTAAATCCGATCTTTTCAGTGAATGGCAATATTTTGTCTTTAAACGTTGAAGTTGACAAAGTGCCATCAAAACTTCAGACAGACCGAGACCGATTACTTTCTATAATTAATGTACACGCGTACAAGAAATTGGGATTGTCGAAATTACATAAATATCAGAGTTTACTATTTAATTGCAGCGAGCATTAAGATACACGTCAGAACTCGGTTTGTTATAGACGTTGCACGTAAGGAATTTTCCGAATAGACCAGATTTATGGTTCTTAATTTTCAAACAGAAAAACATCTGCTGGGTCTTGGTGTCTTCAATCCACCTGGCTTCATCATTCATGAAGGAGCGGATCAGATACATATTGGTGTTCTGATAGAAAATTTGCCTAATATGTAGCAAAATATGACAACATCATTTTCCCGGGTAACAATTATCTTTAAAGATTTCAACGGCACGCATTACATTGTATCTGAATGTAGTGCCTAAATTTTGCAAATCACGCAACATGTCTTCTGCGTTACAGGATACAATCAAACAGGAGCTTGACCACTTCAGCAGAATTTTACTATAGAATTTGTAATGAGCAGTCAATGGCCAGCTCCGGTCACGGTAGCAAAGAAGAGTGTTCCTGGAATGACATTACGAATATATGGAGTCTTCAAAGTGACAGTTACAGTTGTCTACAGTCACAGGGCAGCACTCATTTCTTATCTACAGTATCCAGTTAAAGCCAATTCCACTCGTCGGGCACTAAATGGATAGCGCCGCGAATTATTCAGACTGATACTTAAATGGTTTATCTGCTGCAGGCCAGAACTTATGAACTGTCTCTAAATACAGTCTCTCCTGAACATCAATTAGATTGTTTAGTAATCATCTACTATGTTAGGTTACATCAGCTTCAGTGGCATGGCTACTGATAAAGCAAAAGCTGAGGATACTTTGATGTACTTTATTTTAATAATGGACTCCACTAATGTCAGAAGTAGTGCTGGAGGGAAATGACACCATGAATCTTGCAGGGCTGACCCTAAATCCATAGGAGTACCATGGGGTGGAGATCTCTTCTAAACAGCACGTTGCAAGGCATCCGAGATACGCTCAATAATCTTCATGTCTGGGGAGCTTGGTGGCCAGAGGAAGTGATTAAACTCAGAAGAGTGTTCCTGGAATGACTCTGTAGCAATTCTGCACATGTGGTGTGTCGCATTCTCCTCCTGGAATTGCCCAAGTCCATCGGAATGGACAATGGACATGAATGGATGCAGGTGATCAGACAGCATGATTACGTACATGTCACCTCTCAGAGTCGTATCTAGGCGTATCAGGCGTCCCACATCACTTCAACTGCACACGCCCCACACTATTACAGAGCGTCCACCAACTTAAACAGTCCCCTGCCGACATGCAGAGTCTGTGTATTCATGAAGTTGTCTTGATACCCATAGACGTCCATCCACACGGTACAATTTAACACGAGACTGGTCCGACCAGAGAACATGGTTCCACTCAGTAACAGTCCAATGTCGATGCTGATGGATGCAGGCGAGGCGTAAAGCTTTGTGTCGCGCAGTCATCAAGGGTACACGAGGGGGCCTTCGGCTACGAAAGCCCATGTCGATTATGGTTCCTTGAATGGTGCGCACGCTGACTCTTGTTAGTGGCCCAGCATCGAAATCTGCAGAAATTTGAGGAAGGGTTACACGCTGAAAGATTCTCTTCAGTCGTCGTTGGTCCTGTCCTTGCAGGATCTTTATCCGGCGGCAGCAATGTCGGAGATTTGAAGTTTTATGGGATTCCCGATATTCACGATACACTCGTGAAATAGTCCTTGGGGAAAATCCCCCAATTCATCGCTACCTCAGAGATGTTGTGTCTCAGCGCTCGTGCGGCGACTATAACACCACGTTCAAAGTCGCTTAAATCTTGGTAACCTGCCATTCTAGCGGCAGTAACCGATCTAAGAACTACGCCAGGCCCTTGTTGTCTTATATAGCCGTCGCCGACAGCAGCGCCGTATTCTGCCTGTTTACATATCTCTGTACTTGAATACCCATGCCTATACCAGTTTCTTTGCGCTTCAGATTATAATAAGAGGCATCTGGGCGTCCACACAATGACGTCGGGCGAGTTGCTTTGAGAAAACTACGCCCCATTGACTTTTATGCAAAAAGATAGATCTCCCTGGCGGGGGGAATGAGCAATCATAACCCTACCATCATAGTTCTCTGTATGCAACAGCAGAACACCTAAATACGTGGATGGTGGTTTGCGATGTAATGAGTGGCGACGCTCCACTGGAGATGAATTTCTTTCAACCTATGTGGCCACACAAGGAACATGCATTGCAAAAATGACTGAAGAGCTTGGTCGGAAGGAGTTGCTCCAGCGTTACGCCGAATGCCGACAGAAAAATTTTGAAGAATTTCAAAGTTCTGAGTATCAATTTGGTAACATGATTCCTCAGGCGAATCAATCGCTGTGTTGGTACCCACCGTTAACCGAGACAACAATTCAGTGTTTGAATGTAGTGCAGTGGGCATGCACAACAACTAATACTGATAATTAAATAATAACAGAGCACAATGTTGTGATTTTCTCATTGTTCGTGGTGAGTCAGGCTTGGAATGATTGAACAAATCCTTTAAAAGCCGATGAAGTGCAATCAGATAGAACTTTTGACCATACGAATATGGTGGAACTTCGTAATATCAGCGGAGCAGCAATCCGCACGGCGTTTGATAAACTTAATGTAATATGGAAGCTTCCTCATGACGGCTTGGAGCTCCTTAATGTTACATGGCGCCGGCAGAGCTTTAACCGGAGATTCAAATGGTTCAAATGGTTCTGAGCACTATGGGACTTAACATCTATGGTCATCAGTCCCCTAGAACTTAGAACTACTTAAACCTAACTAACCTGAGGACATCACACAACACCCAGTCATCACGAGGCAGAGAAAATCCCTGACCCCGCCGGGAATCTAACCCGGGAACCCGGGCGTGGGAAGCGAGAACACTACCGCATGACCACGAGCTGCGGACTTTAACCGGAGAGAAGTGCGAATTAACGAGAAGAATACCCTGTGCATTTATAACATGTCCTAGATATTCAAGTTCTTCATCGAAGAAGAAGCACTTTTACTTTTTACGCTTTAAGCCAGCCGCAGAAAGAACTTGAAACAAATATTCTAAATTCACCAAGTGTTCAGCAAGCATACGACTCGTGACCACAATATTTCCAGACAGTTCGCACATATAGGGACTTTGGTCGTTAACTGTTTCAGGAACTACTACAATATAGCAGGAGCTGAAGTACTTCCGAACGGTATTCTTTGAAATTGGAGCAGTCCCAGGTGAGTGTTCATCACAGTATATTGCTTGGACATCTCGTCCCGTTGCAACTCTAAATATGCCTCACGTAAATCGATTTTGGAAAAGAATCTGCCCTGTCTCAATATATCTATAAATTCCTCCGTTTGTGGAAGATGAAGTGAATCAGTGACATTTTGTGTATTTACTATGGTTTACAAACCAGTACATAGATGTAAATCTCCTGATGGATTTTTAAGAATGACTGAGCTTGATGCTCACTAAATTTCAGATACGAGTTACATCATCCCATTGTCTTTCCATCGTCCCTGAGAAACTCGCTCACGTATTGCATGGAGGACAGACCTTGCAAAAAAAATGAAGAAATCAATGATTGCACAGTGTCTTTAACAGTAACGCGCGCTTCAAAACATTTAGCCCTTGTTAAACCTGCTTCAAATAGTTCATTGCACGTATAACACGAGTCAGAAACAATAGCTTGAGTGCCGAACCACTGATTTGTAACACAGTATCTTTTATGCACAGGTTGAACAATGCAAACAAGTATAAAAATATTTAAACTCTTTCTGGAGCATTTTATATGAAATGAAACACATTTTGTAACGTCACTGCTAGTTGCTGGAAAACTGTGCACGTCAAGTACTGGTATTTCGTGTCTGTAATATGCAGACAAGACCAAAGTAGGCTTCGGCAGCTGTGGGGTACAGATCGTTTCACGCGTATCTTTATTTATCAGGGAACCATATGCAATTGTGTCTGACTGCAACTTTATTGTCTTTTGAGCCACCCGTGCCTTAACATCATGTTTGTCCTTCTATCTGTGGAAACACGAAAAGTAATCTCCAAATAGTAAAAACGTGGCTGAATAGGTGCCGACCATATTAACCTGGACTTGACAACTTGCTGAGAGCTATAAAGTAGCCTCGCGTTACACTAGCGCTGTGAATTGCAGCGCTCTAAACATTGCGACCTTACAGACCACACTGGAAACATTTTGAATTATGGTAAAGCCGAGACAGAGTGACACTGCACTGGGGCCTAAATAACTTTCCGGCCGTCATGAGGTACCAACCTTTGCATGCGACATCGTTCTGCGGACGACACCAAATTGTATTAATTCAGTGGTCGAAAAATCAAATTTACAAAAATGTTTTCAGTATGTGTCCACTTCTCAGACTGACGTTGTACCCCATCTGGCGTGCACTGATTTGGTAGAGGATGGGCTTCTCTTGGGACAAAATGACCCACAAGTATTGTAATTGGTCCTTGATACACCTGATGATGGCACTGTAACGGAGTCGATGTCCGAGCTGGTGATATACGTTTGCTGTCTGTAACAGACATCGGGATCCTGCTGCCCACAGTAACACCTCACCACGACGCAGACAGTTCATTGAGGCACGTTCCACGGATAAACGAGTATTCTCCTGTTGAAAAATGGCACCACCGAACTGTCGCTTGAGAGCTAACACATAAGGACGTAGTATTACTGTGACATATTGTTGTGCCATCACAGATCCTTCACTCACCACAGACAAGGACTGAAGTCAAACCCGATGGCTCGCCATACCAAGAGGCGAGAAGTAACACTGATGGAAGAATGGGACCTTTCTCCGGATCGCCACCATCCACGCCGACGATAATTATCCAGGGTAGTGAAAACTCGTGCTTCGTCGCTGAACGTAATGAGACGGTATTCATCAGCAGTCCCTGTTTCTCGATTCGGTCATTGTTTCACTACAAGCGCTGCCATTTGTTTTGGGGCATTAACGGCAGCCTACAAATTGGCTGCTAATTCCCTAATGTAGCTGCTGCTAGTCTCCGACCAATGGAGCGAATGACACTGAACGTTGCAGCAGTCGATTAGTGGTTCTCGGATGGCAGGTACAGATGTGAAGGGGTTACTGTGTGGTTAGTGCACCATAAGGTGAACTTCTCTTTAGTGGACGTATGGGGTCGACAGTTACCCAGACGATGAGTACGCCTACCCTCCATCATGTTCCCACGCAGTCCAATATCCAGCTACTGTCACATCAAAATGTTCCACGAATCTAGATATTGGACGATTTGACCGTCTAGCCAAATGCAGACAAAAACGAGGCCCCTCTCAATCTCTGTCAAACCCTGATAACGCAATTTCGTACGAAAGTGCTGTATCACCGTGTCATTCACAGTGATAATTCAACATCTGAAGCTGTTCACTCCCCTTATACATCCTACCAGTTCTGGTAACAACACAAATCATGAACAATATTAATGTACACCGGTGGTCGTTGTTACTGTCACACAGACTTGGAACTTTCACAGTTTACGTATTCGCCCATGGTGTGTACATGTACGAAATTACTTTGATATCCGTTCATATTTTCTGGATGCGTCGGTCTTTATTTATCAAGCAATATATTTGTAGTAATTCATCTTCTATGCTATAATCTCAGAGACAAGTTGCTACCACTCTCTCTCTCTCTCTCTCTCTCTCTCTCTCTCTCTCTCTCTCCCTCTCTCCCTCCCTCCCCTCCCCCCCTCCCCCCCCCCCCCTACCCTCTGCGACTCTCTCAATCCTTCCATCTGAACAGATCTACCTTGCCCGCACAGGTTCTTAAAACACACAGGGAATCCCTCTGGCTATACAGCATCTGAGGAGGCACGTAGTGTGTTGCCCACAACACTGTTCAAGCTGAAGATTTCCCCCTGCTGCAGCGCCAGCCAAGTAAGCATTGCAGCTGATGAAATACGACGTAATCGTCCCCATCTATATCGAGTACTGACAAACCAATGATGTGCTTAAGCAGTAATATGGATTACTGAGTGATCTGCTCTGCCACTACCAGCCATCACGCGATTTTTTAAAGGTGGGTTAAGCGGTGGTTACAAGCCAGATAATTTTCTTTGAGATGTAATTCCACAAGGAAAAAGCGCAAATACTGTAAAGAACTTCTGTCAGTATTAATTTGTAAATCACAAGGAATTTTTGATGTTTGGCGTAGTCTACTATCCATTGTCTGTCGCAGTTAGCAGACACAAATTCACTGTTCTTTCACTTTAGAGATATCGTAAAGCACTTAACGCACTAGTCTGTACTAAAAGTAGTATCCGTTCGGTGAACTGCTGTGTTGCAATCGACGAAGTTGTATATTATTCCCTGTGATGGTAGTGTAAGTCCGTCACAATGATGACGTTCTACATTTGGAACATCAAGTTTCGAGGAACGGATTATAACACTGCCGGTTACTACTAAATTAGCAACACAACTATAATGTTACTTTTGTTAAAGGATTTTAATTTGGCAGTGATCGTGCGTATAGTGCTTAAGGTATCGGACTATATTCGTTTCTCTAAGGATTTCCATTGAATGGTTGCCAGCCTAATTATGCAAAGTTGTACCAAGTACTAGCACGATTGGAATAGACTTTAATTGATACAGAAATTATTTTTCGCAAATAAGATAGCAAGCCCTAACGCAAACACTAGTTTGGAATTAACAACACAGGAGAAATATTAACTGTTTCTGCAACAAGTTGCTCTCAATAACCCCTACTCTCTGTATATTAAAGTAGAAAGCTACCGGTTATTATGGTAGATAATTACTAATAGTGCAACAATATTAACTTGGAGAAGAGTTTCTTTTATCAGTTTAATTATTGGAAAATATTTTCTCTGAAATGGTTGCCAACTAATAATATTCTCTTTTCCTATTATTGTTTGTATCCTCTGTTACCATTTACATCCTTATACTACTATTCAGCTCAAATCGAGCATGTGCTACCTCGATCTCTTGTAGTCTGAACAGTCATAGCCAGCTGCTTATTATAGCACACAAATGTTAGATAGCTGGCAAGTGCACTTCGTTAACGCTGTAGTTGTAATATGAAACTTAAATCTGTCTCAACAATTAGCAAGGGATCCCAGAAACTGATTTAACAGTTGTTTTAGATCAAGGGTGAATATTTTACCCACAACACAATATGAATTTTTTTTAACTGTATACATATGAAATTATAAACACTGTTATTCCAAATAATTAATTCTTATGCTGGCCCTTCAGAGTCTACTACTCATGTCAGTAACTGTAATGAATAATCACAATTTTTGCAAGTAACTGTAATACTGTACTGAGCTTTCAATTAGAACATTCGTTAAGGTGGATACTTTAAATCTTCTCTTGGCAGTTGTACTTTCGTGAAAATTTAACTATCCTTTTATGAAAAATACGTGTAGTACTTCAAAACTGCAGCGGAAGTTTACTGAAATTACTTTTAAGCTCAGCTCTTGGGATAGGAACCTGTCTAAGTAAATGACTACAGGTAAAATGCGGGTACTCAGCATAACGTTTACAGAACACCAACGTGTTATTGAAAAAGGAATTGCATAACTAGTCCATGCTGTAATACAGTAAGCAGCCTGTAATTTGGGATGAAGATGGTAGTAGTGTCGATCTCCTGTGGATATTCATAAAAAAGTGGCAAAAGTAGCCACACTTCTTGCTTTGTAAAAAGCTCTAAAAATTCTCATCATAGCATCTTATTTTCGTTGGACAGAGGTAACCGACGTACGCCAAGAATAATGCCTAATTTCTTCCATATCCGAGACTATGTTATGTAATCTTGCTGTTATTCTTGCCTTGTCCAGTCCACAAGTTGCGAACACTTTGCCCGTTAGCCACCGAATAAATCTTGCTACATAGGAGCCTTGCACTTCGACCGCCAGATCCACCTTTTCTATTGCTGCTTAGCCATTTCGTTGCAGAGGGACTTCCCTCGAAGTTTTACATTATTAAAATCCTACTTTCCCCATGCATGAACCTTGTTAAAGGTAAAGTTTTAGCATTTGCATTTTCTTACAGTATATTACTTTTGAAATTACATCCATAGATTAATTACAATCACATAAATGATAATAATCAATGAATAACACATTTACATAGAAAGACCATTGTTAATCAGAAGTCACATAAAGTAAAATTAGATAGACCAGACTGTTACAGGTAATATCGATAATAGTGTTACAAGATGTTCGAAAGGAAAGAGAAATTAATGAACTGCGCAGCTAAACATATTTGCGTGCTTTACGTAATTTTTTCCACCTCGGTAGTGGAAGTTGCTGAGTTTTAGGTCTTTACGTATTTCCGAAACATCAGCACATTGCGCTACGTACACTCACTATCTAGAGAACAAAATATTTTTTGCCCCATGCATTTCAGCAGCTGTACGAGAGGGTGCAATGTTTCACACACTAGACTCGTCATTAAGCAGAGCAGTTTCCAATCATACAACCAAATGCTATTAGGTTGTCCCTACTTCTCTTAAACTATATAAGACGAGCTCATGTATGGAGCTTTGAAAGGACACCGCAGTAGTTTTTCCCCGAAACTGTCCGATGCACCCGGATATCTTCAACGCACTTCAAAAATTTTGCTGTTGCGGCAGCCCTTATGTATCAGCAAAACCATGATCAGATATTTCTTGCATGGAGCTTACCAGCTTACCATCTACTTTATAAAAAATTCATTGAAATCTATAGCATTTGATGGTCAGTAAATCTGGTCTCGCATCGTCTTCAAGTTGCGGTCTGTTATTTTCGGTAATATGTTTCTCTACGTCATCATTTTATGAATTTACATTAAAGATATAATGTAAACATAATTCGTGTAATTATAATTCATACCGATCAGCGGGTTTTCATGGGAAGGCCATAGAAATAAAATGTGGTGAATGACTCAGCAAAAGATTCATTTTAACTTGGATAATTCTCACGCGGTTTCTTCGAGGTAAGAAATTAAACTGTAACCTCAACGTAATTTCACTTGATTATTATTACTTGTCAAGTAACTTGGATTTAACCTCTCATAAATATCACCGTAGTCATATTTCAATTTAATTCGTATCATCAGTATGATATAAAGGAGTCAATTCTTGTTCGAAAAGACAGCCTGTGTTCCACGTGGTAGCTCTACCTGCTGTTCTCCTCAAGATAAACGTGGGAAGTATTGACTTACGGACAGGGGAAGTACAGTGCACTATGGCCTCCCAGGGACATACAAGCTGATTTAGTTGCTAGTATAAGTCACAGTAATTGTTATCAATGGTCCCTCTGCGGTCGGATGTCAGCGGCGCCGGCCTGGAACTGCGTCCGGGTTCGGATTGTTTCTGCGTACAGCGTCTCTACGTCGTCTCGAATAACAGCTCGTAGAGCGGATATAATACGTTTCCCACGTCAAAAACTTTATCACAACGGAGGAAAAAGTATCTAAAAACTTATATATATATATACGATATACAACATAAATTATGAAAAGTTATATGGTATCACATTAATTGCTAATGCTTACATCTCTGAAACAATACAATGATCGGCTGGCATATTTGTGAATTTTCTTTTAACGTCAGAAGCACGTGTGGGGACACTTTCACATGAAGCAGTCTCATTTTATTCCTCATTTTGTGCTGCATCAGAGGAAAAAATTCCACGAAAAAGCTTTAGATTCAAGCTAATTTCTAACATTTTCTAACATTAACATGAAGTCAACAATATCATATGAATTCTTTTACAGAGATTTTTGAGATTACCTGAGCCACATTCGTGAATTGTTCCTTCACTAAGAGATTTTCAGTGGGGGCTGAGAGCTCCTCTACGCATTGAAGATAAGTACAGCGAGGTGTTCCTTACGAATGCTGGAAAGGTTTCTTTGAAAATGATACTGTCGATTTCCTGGCGTATGTTCCGTCTTTTGTGACATCGCGTCTATGGGGCATTTGATCATAACATTACGAACTAAGCGACATGCATCGCCTCATGTTGTTTCCTGCGTGAGTGTAACCTCCTGGCAGTGTATGCTATCGTGTAATCAGATTCTCAGAAGCATTACCCAAGCGTCTATATTCCAGTGCTGTTAACGCAAATCATATACATCCGATACGATACTCCCATGGTGGCACGTGAGGAACAGAATGCCAGTACTACCTTCGAAATGGTGTGTTCCATGAGTCGGGTATACATGAAATATTATGAGGACCTAGAAGTGCTTTCCAACTTGATACTTGTGCGATATACTAATTATTGACGAAGAACAAAGAGGTAAAAGGTAACAAAATAGTCACTAATATTTTTCGCATTCAGAGGGTTTATTATAAACTCGAAGCAAATTTTTATTTCTATCTAGATTTCCAATTTTTCACAAAAGATGCTTGGTATTCAGAAATTTAGGCCTCTGAAGGCGACCCGGTTTTAGATAGTAATTTTGCCTGATACTTTAGGTGGACAGCAAATTTGCAGCATATATCACAAATTCATGAGAGCACTACGAGTCCCTCCCTGATTTCTTGTTTTTATATTGTTGCGAGTCATATTGCACAACCCCGCGTGTATGCGAGTAAAGTTAACTGAATCAGAACTGATCGTGATGCACAGAAACTCAAAAGACAAATTCGGGAATAACTGTACGGAATGGAATGATTAACGTTATGAAATATCGATGCCGTAGCAGTGAATCTTAAAGTGGGTAATATGCATTTTATCATTGATAAAACGTTAAATATGATCGAGGAGATAATATCTACTACGCAGATTTAAGTGAATTATTTACTTTATTACAAATAGTCACTACAATAAATAAGTATCAAAATAAGTGGTGAAATCACGAGAATCAAAGACGCAGAATATTACCTATGAGATGTCGATTCA
The DNA here is from genome assembly GCF_021461395.2 of Schistocerca americana. Taxonomy (NCBI): domain Eukaryota; kingdom Metazoa; phylum Arthropoda; class Insecta; order Orthoptera; family Acrididae; genus Schistocerca; species Schistocerca americana. Next base: position 419,008,333 of record NC_060130.1, on the reverse strand, counting down.
TGAACTGCCGGTTGCCAAAGATACACGGTGGTGGTTGGAATTAGTTCATAATCATATACCTGACTTAATGACATTTTCCTGAACCCGCTTATGCATCAATTACAGTGATTGTTTGATTGGAGAAACAAGTAATTTGATGCAACTGAGAACGCTCTGACAAAAGTGGAGAAGTGGATCTGAACAAAAATCTGAACTTCTAGTTCGCGATGGTCGTAACATGTCGAAGCTGCAACCTATGCTCACCATTATCAGTAGTGCAATATGAGTAGATCGATGGCGCCATGTCTGGTTGCCATCAAGTATGTTGTTAGAACCGCACTGTCGAGGACTCCAACACTGAACTCCTCTCTGCTAATGGAGTCTGCCCCTCCAGTTGAGAGTGAAGTCTTTGGTGTACCGATGCGCTCAGTGCTAAGTTCAGAGGCGAAGTCCATGTTTCTAGTCAGTATAGAACTGATTGCCCGTTATTCCTGTCAAAAATCTTGGCAATCAGTCCTCTTACAGTTACATCAGTCCGCCAAAGGCGTAGTTGTTCGCTTGTAACAAAATATCTCGCCAGTAGATGCGAATCAGTAAAAACCAGAAATCTCGATTTACTTCCCTCTTTTCTAAGAAACTTCATGCTAACGTGTTACGTCCTCCGGATATGACATCAGTTTCGCTAACAGGTGCTCCCTCAAGCAGCAGCCAGCCTCTTATCACAAGCCGCCAGAACTTTGCTCTAGGATATACGTCAACTCTGCGGTATCTCCTGATACTGTAACATGTCATAGTTGTTTTGCCATCATTTTTATACAGCCGTGAGATGTTTATAAGTTAAAGCATTTTTAGTAGCATGGACCAAGCGAAGTGGCGCGGTGGTTAGCATAGCGGACTTACATTTTGGAGGACGACGGTTCAAATCCGCGTCCGATCATTCTGATTTAGTTTTCTGTGATTTCCCTAATTCGTTCCAGACAAATGCCGGAATGACTCGTTCCCCATCCTTGAAACATTCCGAGCCCGTGTTCCATCTCCAATAACATCGATGTAGACGGGACCTTGTAGCCCAACCACCCTTTACTATTTTTATTAGCACGGCCCAGTCGTCCACCTTAAGCTGGCAGATTTCTGTCATCCCAAACTAATGCTTTCAGTTTGGCTGTCCAAAGTGGATGCATGCAGCGAACTGGATAACAGGCCGGGCGCAAGTAAGAAACTAGCAGAAGCAGCTTTCCCCAAGACAAGAGTGATGCTTCTACCTGTCGATTGCCCCCCTAGCAGTTCTGTGTAGGCCGCTCTCCTTCGCCCCAAAAGTGTAACGCTTTAAACTCTTCTTTCCCATTTGCTCTAATCTTCTTAATTCTAAAGCCCACCGCGAAAAGCAACTGAAGCAGCTAGCACCAGGTTAAGTTAGAGATGTTATAAAGCGGAAATGAAACCCGCACATATAACCACTGTAATCTGATTAAGCCATTTAAACTTTAATATTGTCAGACACTGTCTTACTGGACTTGCACTCATTCGAATTATTTATGAAACATAAATGATAAGAGACGAGGAGAATTCCTTGCTGCTTTACAGTGTTAGAAAGATAGTGATTGGCCTGGACTACAGTATGGGTGGCGGTGATATAAATATGCCACTCAGCAATACAAGTTTGCTAAAAAATGGCTCTGAGCACTATGGGACTTAACTGCTGAGGTCATCAGTCCCCTAGAACTTAGAACTACTTAAACCTAACTAACCTAAGGACATCAGACACATCCATGCCCGAGGCAGGATTCGAACCTGCGACCGTAGCGGTCGCGCGGATCCAGAATGTAGCGCCTAGAACCACTCGGCCACTCTGGCGGCACAAGTTTGCTAAACTGCAGTCTACACAGTAACATCTGCATATGTGACGGCATCTTTGAAGGACCTATTAAATCAGGTTCTTATGAAAACATGGCATTTCAGCATTTAGCCATCCATTTAACATTTCAATCTGCGTTCTTCGTAGGTTTAGAAGTACGGTAGATGTTCTTAGAGACATTCTTTGAACAAAGCTGAGCTGTCCACAAGTTTTCACACGAAGTAGGACTTACTTTTTGTGGACACATTGCATGGCTCGGCATCCATTTGTTGTTCCGTACGGCTTTTTCTTTAATAATACTTCTGTATATTAGAAGGATTCGTGGCTACATGAAAAGCTGTATCTGAATGTCGTGTGTCATTGTTAGCTGGGATATCATATAGGGTGGGTTTAGCCACCAAGCGGAAAGAGTGTTCTTCCTCCGTGCACAACGGCCGCTTTCCTTGCACATATGTGAGAGTTGTCGCGTATGTCCAATTGTATGAGTGTAATGTATGTGTGTATAGTGTAGTGTTGTTTTGTGTTATATAATGCTAATAAAAAGGACAGTGAAACCTGGTCCCGGCACACAGCCTGCTCCTGTAGAATAGCACCACTGTGCCCACCAACATAAACGCCCCCCTCCAACGGGGAGATTACCATCAAGAGTGTCAATATCTCCTTACTCCATGAAAAAATGCGGAAAGGTTTAGAATTTAACGCAGGACATAGGTGCTAAAAACGCTAATCAGGCAATTCGCACCACCACCTATCTTCCCCTTGACGACCAAATAGTGGCACTGAAAATCTAAGCCATCAACACGATACCACCACTATAACTGCGAGTCAAGCGCCACCAAAGAGTCGCACGGTAGCGACCTCGGCTTCGGAGGCGGATAAATGCTGTTTTATCGCCATACATACTTCGCTTCCTCGGTTCTCCAAGAAAAAAGCTTATATCAGTTACCCAAATGGCCTATAATTTCTTAACCGAAATATACATTATATTCATAGAATGTTCATTGTTCCATGATTTTGAGGTCACAGGCACGCAATGAAGGCAGCTGCTCAGTGTACATGTACACAGTCTAGTTCTAGTCTCACTCAGATATTGTTGGAAATCTGTTCTAAGCATTCTCAGTGTTAATACGCGAGTAGACCACGTTTTCTGGTGGGCACAATTTTCACAAAAATTGGTCTTCTTTTTAACAGCTTTTCATTTAATGATATTCTCTTAACGACCCTGTCCCAAGGCTTACATTTTCGTCCCTTATTATATATCAGTTTCAGTATCCCATTACCAGGACGGGGAGTTCCCTAGCCTGTTCAGAAATAACAGTACACAACGCAAAGTAAAAGTGTTCCTGCTATACGACGGCAAGCCGAACACCCATTCGAAAAGTCAAACCGGGAGGAAAAGCAAACGCGAAGTCCGGCTGCACAAGAAAAAGGAACGAAACACGTGGGTCGTAATGAACTAAGCTTAACTAACAACCGAAAGCAGTTAAAGCAGCCGGTGTTCAATTCAACTATCACTCTCCACATTCGTTCATTATTTCCCTCTTACGTGCCGCCACAGGTAACTTTTAACGGTTCCCGTTTGTACTGAAAATCCAGGACATGCTAGTGTCCTATGAGTGTTGGGACATATTAAGGCAGAACATCGTGATTCTGTATAGATTCACCGACCAGGTATTTTCTAAAGTTGTCCTTGTCCTAGTGAACATAACATTCAGATCGCGAATCCGTTGTTCTTGAGCTGATACTGTAAGAAACTTGCGAGATGGCTAATGCTCTCAACGCTATGAAGTAATCTGTCAAATTTATGTTCTGGCTGACAGATGATATTTAATTTACTAAACGAACACGTCGCAGACAAACCATAAAACTGCTCTATTATACAAACGTGTGCCTAGATAGTCAAATTTACCATAGTCGATGTTGGCAGCACTAATAAGTCTTGAATACTAATTACATTGGAGAATTTAACTTCACAAAATAAGTAACACCTCTGCTCAGTTCTTCTCTCCTTTCCGCTCAGAGTCGTGATTGTTTAAGAACATTCTGCATGATGCACAACTTAGACTTTACTCGTGCGGACCTTAATGCGAGCCGGACGGAGTGACCGAGCGGTTCTAGGCGCTTCAGTTTGGAACCGCGCGACCGCTACGGTTGCAGGTTCGAATCCTGCCTCGGGCATGGATGTGTGTGCCGTCCTTAGGTTAGTTAGGTTTAAGTAATTCTAAGTTCTAGGGGACTGATGACCTCAGATGTTAAGTCCCATAGTGCTCAGAGCCATTTGAACCAGTTTTTGAACCTTAATGCGAATTCAACCGTACTTTATGTCCCCTCCCAACAAACTTCAAGCGCTCAGCCCGAACCACTTTGCTCAGTGCGTACTTCTGGCGGAAGAAAAAGAGAAACGAATTGCTTTGAATGAATATCATTATTCTAATGTTAACTAATTTGTTGTTAAAATAGTATGTGAAGTAACAGAATGATAGCTTACAACTGAGAGGATTGTTAGTATGTAGACAATTAGGTCTGAGTTATACTTTATAAAATGTAAATAAATGGAAACTGGAGATTAGGCACGTTGGCTCATCAAAATATCCATCAAAACTGGCATATTTTCTCTTGGAATCGGTAATCACCGTATTATCTCTCATCTACCTCTCACTTCTATTCTTACGTCATATCTTGGCTAATGCATTCTCAGTCAAACCATGGAGTGAAGGTTGGGGTAAAATATCGTGACTCCTAAAGCCAGAAATATCACATATAGCCCCCAACCCCCCCTCTTGTGAGACTTCCGAAAGTGGAATGTGCACGCAGATAACAGACAATTTTGAAATAATTTTTGTATGCCCACCTTTGTAGAAGAAGGTGGTTGGGACGTTACATTTGTCAGTTTGACTTTCAGTCGTAATTTCTGGCATGCTTATTAAACTACCGGTAATGTTACATCACATTATCATCAAGACCCTTGACAAAAGTAAATCGGATAAAATCCAGTTGAGTGAAGTGACTGTGAAGTAACCACTGTCCGTAAATCACTGATATATACATATTGATAACTTCGTGAATCCACAAGAAGTGATCACGTCATTTATATCAGAGATCTGCACACACCTGTTACCTCATTGAGGCTCCTGCAATGACTACTCGCTACTGGATTTTATCTGACCTACTTTCGTCGAAGGGCCTGATGACGTAATGTAAAATCGAAACTATGAGCTCAGTAAACAGTTCTAACTTATGCTTAAGGTGTACTCCTCTTTACTTTAAATCCTGAAATAAGTTTTGTTTAAATCACAATGGAAAAAACTAAAAACAGAAGCAAGGACATCAAGATAGCACTTTTATAAAGCTCGTATTCTCCATATATCTAATTCCCAAAATATATTGTGTGATTCTTGATTTTATTAAACAGTACTAGGAGATATAAATCAGAATAACTAATTAATATACACAAACAGTTAGAACTGTCATTTTAGTTAGTTTATTAGTGACGACTGTGTTACTGCTGAATGCAATACATCCTGAAACCAACTTTCCAAAAAATTGTTCATAATTGTGGTATATCATTTTGTGGTCACTTTATCATCACTGTTTGTAAAACGAAACACTAGTTTCAAGTCGAAAAATAACTTTCAAGGCTGTAATACATTATGGACCAATCAGTTTACATTACAAAGGCCTAAAAACTTTTTTAAAATATTTTTCTGTTGGCATAGTGCATGTGTAGTACGATAATCACATTGAGATTAAGATTTTGTTTAACATTTTTCTGTGGGAACTGAACGTGAGTACCCCTTTTTTATCCTATTGAAAAATACAACACTAACGCATATTTAGTTCTAAAAAATTCTTTCGTTGATACAGAGCCGTACTTTAGCACTGTCACAAAGTAATTTCGTTTCCTTGACATTCTGTTCTTATAAAAACACTTCACTTAAACTATTTTAAACGCGTAGCACACGTTTCTTTCATGTAATTCTTCAATAAACTTTAACCTTTATTGATTTTGATGGACGTTTGGAAGAAGGATTCCCTTAACACACACAATTACCGGGGACTGTCGTAGATTTACCAGAAAAAGCTCTATATGAAAGTGACTCCGTCCTTGTAAACCTTGCACTGTGTGTCTGCCAATTTCCGTACTGCAGCTGAAGTGATTGTTTCTTTGGCGATTTATTTCGGGGATAAAAAAGCTAACAGCACTTGTTTAATTGTTGATACGAATTAATTTTATCATTAACATATTTTCTAGCCACCGCAGGCTCATTATCTGATGATGGTGAGCCTGCAGTGGCTGGGAACGTGTTAACGGTGCAATGAATTGTATCAAAAATTGAAAAAAAAAATCTACGCGTTTCATATTTATTCAGAAATAAACCGCCAGTTTAAATTACAGTTGCAGCACGTCATCCATAATTGGTATGCTGTGATTATGTCTCTCTCCTTCCTTCCGTCTCCATAGTCAGCATACAGGGCTCAGGCATAATTGCATTTAGAGTACAAAAATATCATCAATTAATAACTTAATTCACATTGTTTAAACCTGAAATAAAATACGTAAAATCACATTAACACTCATTGTTCATCGATATCTCCCTATATAAGTCATACACTGACGGGAAAAATGTTGCAACACCATTTCGGGAATACATTTGTCTAGTTAACATATTGAAGTGGTAAAAGTTACAAGATCGCAGGTTAATGTATTGAAAGTTAAACCACCGCAGATGTGAATAGCAGGAGCAACCAAAAGACTATTAAATACAAACCTGCAAACCTCCATGCATTGTGTCGTACAGGTGCCTGATGTTAGCTTGTAGGATGCATTTCCAGGCCTGTTGCACCTGGTCGGTCTATGCAGGGTTGTTTGTAGGTGACGCTGGAGTCGTCGTCTGATGATTCCCTATATGTGCATGTTTGGAGACAGATCTGATGATCGAGAGGGCCAAGGCAACATATCGACACTCTTTAGACCACGATGGGTTACAACAGCGGTATGGTGGCGAGCGTTACCCTGTTGGAAATCACCCCATGGAATGCTTTCATAAATAGCAGCACGACGGGTCGAATCACCAGACTGAGATACGAATTTGTAATCAGGGTGTGTGGAACAACCACTAGAGTGCTGCTGCTGCCAAACGAAATCGAAAGCCAGACCATAACTCCAGGTGTAAGTCCAGTGTGCCTAGCACACAGACTGGTTGGCTACAGGCCCTTAAATGGCCTCTGTGTAACTATAGCACGAACATCACTGGAACCGAAGCGGAACCAACTTTCATCAGAAAACACAATAGATCTCCATCCTGACCTCCAATGAGCCCTCACTTGGCATCGCTGAAGCCACCAATGGCGGTGGTTTGCGGTCGGTGGAATGCACGCTACAGAACGTCTATCTCGGAGCTGTCCTTGAAGTTACCGATTTGTAACGATCCGTTGTCTCACTTTGCGCCAGCTACTGCTCAAACTGCTACTACAGATGCAGTACGATGCGCCAGAGCCATACGTCGAAGACGATGGTCTTCTCTCTCTTTAGTGCCACGCGACCGCCAGAGCATAGTCTTCTTTCGACTGTACGTTCTCGTGACCAAAACTTCCAGCGATCATGTACTCGTATAATGACCACATTTCTTCCAAAACTCTCTGCAGTATTGTAAAGCGAACGTCAAAAAATGGCTCTGAGCACTATGGGACTCAACTGCTGAGGTCATTAGTCCCCTAGAACTTAGAACTAGTTAAACCTAACTAACCTAAGGACATCACAAACATCCATGCCCGAGGCAGGATTCGAACCTGCGACCGTAGCGGCCTTGCGGTTCCAGACTGCAGCGCCTTTAACCGCACGGCCACTTCGGCCGGCAAAGCGAACGTCCAGCTTCTCGCACCCTTCTTACGCGGAATCGTTCAAATTCAGTGAATTATTGATAATGGCGTCTTTGTCGCCTTAAAGCCATTCTTGTCAAACGTTCGCTCACCATGTCCAATCTCGAAGGTAACTAACGCTCACCACCGTTACCACGTGTATTTAAAGCATACCTGATTTCTATCCTCACAGTGGTGCTACTAGCGCCATTCTTACTTGTTTGTTACCATGTTTGAATATACCTCATCTTTCAGGTGTAGAAATACGCTTACCAACTTTTGTTTATGACGCATTACTGCCTATTGGTGTTGCAATTTTTTTCGGTCAGTGTATGTCATATAAACCACTATAATTTGTTTCACTTCATTAGTTAAGAATTACAATTTGAATTCATAGTGTCCAGATGTTCGTTCTGCTCATGTGCTTAAAGCACGTCGTTTCGTCTGGAGCTCGTCTGTGTGTTAGCGAACAGCTCACGGCAATGACCTACTCCTCTCATGAGTCATGAGGGTTTTCTGATCTATCTTCACATCGTCTTGCAGCCTGCTGCCGCATTATTTGTTTTGCACTATGTAGTCACCTGGCTGATCCACTTGCTTCACATACGGACGTACATTTCAGTATTTGTGTCACGTTACCGACACTTTACCTTAAACTTTATAAACGGTGTGTCTGAGTGTGTAGTTTAGTTCGACACGATTTCTCACAACTTTCTTCTTATGCTGGAGCGTTGTTTGTTTCTTTGTTAATCATGTGTGGTGATGTGTAATTATAGATTAATATGTTGAAATAATTCTCCTTGATGTTCTACTGTCTGAGTTGTATTTTTGTTAGGCGCATTCATGATCATATGTTACACCTCTTTACTGCTTTGTTTTTATTTAAAAATGTGCTCATTGTTAATCTTTCGTCATTATTGGCTGTAGTGCAACTATAGTCATTGTGTAAATTATGAAAAAATTATTCCGTTTTTTGACTTGAGTCATAAGCGCTTGCTTTGACTAGAGCATTTTTTTACGAATTGCATGAGTTACACATGTGATTCATACCTATTTTAGAGACAGTTTTCCGGCAATATGTCTTCATAAGCCAAAAATCTTAAAAATTAATTACTAATTGCTTTCACTCACCAGTTAGATGTCAATTTCGTCTGCTGTAGAGTCATCTATGATCTATATTTTCACAACCCCGTAATGTATTTATCGAATTACCTTTATTTCAAAATCTTGAATGTGTGTTTGTGAATCATGTCTCTTTATGCGTACATATAAATCTATGCCTTGAAATATTCCTCATTGCTGCTTAATTATCTCAGCTGCTATAAGATGGTAATCGTTTGAAAAGAGCAGTACATCTCAAGAGGCTAAGTATATTAATCATTTATGCGACGTATTCGTCACTTTCGTTAAACACCTGTACATGAACTACCAGATTGTCCATCACATTATGGCATTATTCTCAATATTCTCTAAATTTTACTTCTTGACTCATTATCGATCTGCGTATTGTTAACGTGATATCTCGTAATTACCAACTGAATTTTTCTACTCTGTGACACTTGATTAGTCGTTGGCGGAAGCAACATCACCCTAAATCTCCTAATACCTCAATCTTTAACAAATAATTTAACGATTTTCATGTCGCCTCAAAATTTATGCCACTATATAAAGACAAGTCATTCTTTAATGTTGTTACCAAAAATCTTAAAAGATTCTTGACCGGTTTACTTCAGACTTTTACACAATACTTTAATAAACCATTGAGCGTACATGGGCTGTATATATTGTTAGATAAAATCTCCAAAAGTTCTTGACCGATTTACTTCATCATTTTGCACGGTACTCTGAAAAACGTTTAGACGGACATTGACAATATAGTTTTATGAGTATATATGGTATGTAAATGTATATATGAAATTTACACTTGTTTATTAAGACAAGTAGCTGATTACGTTGTTCCCAAAAACCTCAATTGTACTCGATAGTGTAATACACCTTCGGTCATACACAGCCACATATTTGTTGATACATATGTTATATAAATTTACGTACAATAATGCATAAAGCGAGAAAATTTTTTGCAAAAATCTAGAAAAATTGTTAACTGATATACTTCATTTTTTTAGAATGCGCTAATAAACATTTCGATGGTCAAAAGCTATATTTCTTGACCAGCTTATTTCAATTTTTTACATAATACTTTTATAACCATTCAGATAGACATTAGGCTATATATTCTCTTAAGCAACAACGTACAGGTTTTCTGTTAAAACACATTGCGAGATAGAAAATGCTATGGTACGATGATCTGTGAAACTGTACGGTTTCGTTTCCTTTCTCAATCAGGGCATTTAAATCATTACACATATTTTTTCTCCCAAATATATTCTTTCTCCCTTTACATAATTTATACAAAATTTTTATACACAAGAATGTGCTGTTTCGTTTTATTCCTCGCAGTCAGTTTTAACAGAAAACATAAAAGTTGTTTTTATGAATTATCGGCTTATCATTGGAATACGACTACCGAATATGAATAGCCTGAAACTTTGTAATCTTACCCGTATGCAGAGTGAAACTACGCGAAATATTGTCACTGAAACCACTATCCTCAAAGATCCAAGCAAGCTAACAGGTTTAGGGGCGTTAGAGACAGGGCATAAGGTCGAAATATTTCAAGTATGGTGGACCCTTTCGGCTTTTGCCTAGAGCGTTTTAGGAAAATCACGGCAAACCTAAAGCAAGATGGCCGGACGTTCATCTGAATATCATTCCTCCTCCCGAATGTGAGTCCATTAATCACTACGCCATCTCTCACTGTTCACAGATCCAGCAGCAATAGAGGTCTCTCATACCCGTATACCAATGATTCCAACCGATTGACCCATTTATTTTAGGCGACTTCATTTCCCAAGCAACGTCAGAGAGTGGGGCAGGGAGGGGGGGGGGGGAGGGAGAGGAGAGGGACAGAGAGCAGAGGGACTGAAGTGGAGGTGATGGACAGAGAGAGGTGGAGAAGGCTGGGACGTATGACCTATATCCAATTCCCTTATTTCTTTAGCAATTGCGAAGCATTGACTGGTTTGGTAATGGTGTATAGAACCATAATGATCTTTGTATTGTTTACATGTAACATAATAAACCTCCTTAACAAACCAGAAACTTCATTGGCAGAACCCTCCCTTGCTTATAAAATTAAACGTAAATTGTCCCAGTATAGTTTCATTACAACAGCACACAATTATTTCTACTTAATACAAGCTTCACTTTATTATAACCATCTATATCGTGTGTTCTCGATGTTATTTTTTTTAGGAGCCTTCATGATCTACTTCTTCGTTTCTTTAAAGAATGGGTTCAATGTCAAATTTTGCTCATTAACGGGTGTTACGCAACCATGCTCTTTGTGTCTGTTACGAAAAAGTTGCTCCCCTGTATCGTTTTGAGTCATGGTTATTCAGCTAACGAGTGTGCATACTTACAGTGCAAAGCTCAAAAAATTTTCTCTAAATCAAGATTTTTCATTGCTTGTTGCTTTTCTGTGTGATTCACAGCTACTTTTAGACAAGTCTTTGGTCTTTATTCAAATAATTTCTGACGATGTGCCTTCATAAACCAATGAAGAGAAAAATCCGTTACAAGTATAATACGTTGTCGCTTTCACTCGATAGTTAGAGGTTCATTCTTGTTTCTGTAACGTTACCTGCGATGTATATTTTCTCAAACCTGTAATACACGTATATTGAACTACCTTTGTATCAAAAGCGTGAAACAATATTTATGAATGACGCGTGTTTATAAGTACTGATAGGACAATCCTCATTGCTGTTTTATAGTCTGAGCTGCTTTAGAATTATTTTCGTGTGAAAGGTGCGATGCTTCCCATAAGGCTAAGTAGGTATTCTGCCATGAGACTAAGAAGAATTTCTCTTTCTTCATTACGTTTCGATGTTAGTCTCAATGTTCTCCACACACTACCTCTTTTCTCATTAGTGGCTTTCGTATTTAACTGATGTTTGTGTCTGCTCCCTAACACTTCAGTAATCATTGGTGCAAAGCAAATTGCATTAAAACTTCTATTATCTAAATCGTTTTCTAATGATCATCCGACTTAAACATCGCCGTACATAGTGTCCACAAACACAGCTCTCCTTGGCCGACTTACCTGTCGCCTAATAAAGGAGAAGGCCAAACCCCATCCTATAAACTTCAACATAAAGCTTACTGTTGGGAATACATGTCATCTAGTGTACTCTCTCTACAATAGCACACCATTATTTATATTTAATACCAGCTTAACTTTATTATTGTTACAAGGTGTACGACCTTCTGTTATCCTTTGTGTAAACAACTCTTATTTCATTGCTTCGTCATTTCGTCAAGGCTATTTACCTCGCCTTGATCAGTATACTTCGCGTGCCGTGTCCACCCTACACAATACTATACGAGACAGTGTGTCTTCGATGTTATTTATTTATTAGGCGCCTTCATGGCAGTATATTACACCTTTTTACCTCATTGTTATTATTTTGCTTTCTGTCTATTATAGTTATTTTCACTCTCATTTGACGTGTGGGACAATCTTGTGGGGAAATAATTGCTACTCAAAATGCATATTTACAGCCCAGAAAAAAGCTGTCAGACTGATATCTAAAGTACCTCGTAGAACCCACTGTATTTATTAAACTTAGTATTATTACCTTGCCATTTATATACATAGTTTCAATGTCTCTTGTACATTAAAAAGAACTTGTCTAGTTTTGATCTGAATTCTGATGTACATAGTTATAACACACGACACTGTAATGATGTAGGAAAATACTACTGCTCATATACCAAAACTCTAAACAGCTTCAAACCCACATCTGTAAAGCTATTCAATAAACCACCAGAGTCAGTTAAGAGTCTGGAGCTGAAAAAATGTAAGATATTTGTAAGAACTTTATTAATTCAAAATTGTTTTTATTCAATGGAAGATATCTGTGAGCATAATTTCTAACATAGATTAATTATTTTTGTATTTATTGTCATTGTTGTTTGTACATTTATTGACGTTGCTTATACAAGCCTTACATCACTGTAAATGTTTTGTTTTTGGGCAATAAAAATCAATCAATCAATCAATTTAAAAATATACTCATTTTTAAATTTTGCTAGTTTGTGGGTGTTACGTAACTATAGTCTACGTGTATATTACAAAAAAATTGGGTCATAAAGTGACATGTGTGCTTACTGTCAGTGAAAAAAATGTTTCCTCTAAATTAAGGCGTAGTATTAATTGTTGTTTTTCAGTACTATCTAGTCTAGATACAAAACTGCTATAGAATGCATTATTTTCATATTTTCATTGCATATAATTTATTGGTATTGTCACTGGTGTAATACTGTCACATCTCGGTACTGTATCATGTCATATTTACATAATATTTACGTATCCATAGGATTTCCTGTTGATTACTGGCTTTCAAGGAAGACACACATACAACAGAGCCGCTAAATTATAATCTTTACAAGGAATTACAATGAAAACTGAAAAACTTAACTGTCTCATCGCGGAGATTAGCTCTACAACAGTCTTGTTTCATTCATCTAAGCAAATTTTTATGATCTATTAAGAGAGTATGCGTTACACAATACGAAGAAAACTTTGGGGGTCTCATTCATCTTACGGCAACACGTTTTCACTCGCAGTTCCAGCTATCTGTGTAGGAGCTACTAAAAAATTTTAAAAACCATGTCGAGGAGGAGGAATGAAGGACAGTATTGACTGAAGGTCTTCCTTCTTCGCATTTTTAAGTGGTCGTCCTCTGGGATACATGAGGTTTGGGGCTATGTTCTGAAGTACATCTGACCGACCTGTAAGTAGTTTAGAGAATCTCACTTTATAGAATTCCACATCGTCATTGTGACTGTACTTTACGTGTATTACATATGCTTTATTTTTGGTTATTACGATGCATCATATGTTCATTCGAACTAATTTATATACCTTATTCCTGTTTGTTAAAACTGATGTTAAAATGTCAGACCTGAAGAAATTGTCACTTTTCATTACCACGACATCGACCTTTCGTTTCATGACTTTGCGTGTTTTGATTGTCTGTGTAGTGTTTCGCCATCGTATTTCACTGTATTCTTTAAAATACAACGTTTTTCTTAATATAAACGTATAGTTACTTTTTCTGCATTATGATCTTCGTGGAAACAATAGGGAAAGCATAAATAAAATTAATTGTAAACATCAAATGAAGTCTGACAACAGATGTACATTCAGAACTATGATCTGTCGTACATTTCATATGTTAATGTGAAGCAACTACGTTCCTGAGATGCATAACGTTCAACGGCTAAAATAATAGCTGAAAAATATGTATCTGTTGATGGTTGTGTATATCCCACCGCATAGTTCACACTTTATTCCCTAAATGGAAGCACATCACACCCTTATGCGGTTAGTTCATATTCGCATACGACAATAGATTTACATAACATTACCCCACAAGACACCATTTTACACATTTTTAAAAAAGTTTTTTGTCAGTTTAGGTGTAAAACGTACCTTCAGTACTTGATTTACCTGAGAATGGTAGTTATTCGTCTCTGGAACTACAATCAGTGCCAACATCACACACTATCATTTGAGACGTGTGCAGAAGATGCTCCGACATCTTGTCACTGGGCTTTGTTCACTTTTACACCAGAGATAACTGCAGATACATCAGAAATGAGAATACGGAACATATCCTTCACTGTCAAACCACAGTCCTTATTAATTACGCCACATGAAAATTTACAATATTCTAATTCATTTGTCACAGCAAACAGAAAATGACCTGTTTTGTAGATGGACCAGTCTGGTATAAATGTTCCCAGACTCCCTTGAATGAAACTTAGCTCTGATAGTGAAGAATAATAAAGATGGTGAATGTAGATCTTCATTACAGACAAGAGGAAACGATTAGCAACACGAAACGAAAATGAAACAATATTATTATTTACGTTGGGAACATGGTCGTCATCAGCTACCTGGCATATCAAAGGTGCTTTCTCTCTGAAGTTATTATAAGAAAATCATTTGCTGCAGCTTAACAACATTGTATATACTTATCCCGGCTATGGCTCTGACCTGCAAATCAACATTATAATGTGTGCCGTACTTTTGGTAACGCCCTGGAATTGTTTTTGTTGTGGCCAGTGCATAAGAATGTTGATCTGTAAGTGACACATGAAGGTCAGGGGCGTACCATTCCATTCTGTTGACACTACGCGAACCTCCCATACTGTTAAGCAATACGCTCTGTTATTAATGTGAATTCTCCTTTCTCTCTTTTTCTACTGAAATCGTGATTCTACTTAGCCACCATGGCACAGCAATTCACGCAACTGCACAGATTACCCTGGCATTCATCCTTCCTCGACCCAAATTCTCATTGCCTCCCCAGTCTACCTTAACACTTCTACACTTGATATATTTTGTTCATACATTTACATACCCTGGTTCCATTGGGCCCGTTGTGTCTAATACATGATTTTAAATGAAATCTAGTATATTTTGGATATTACAATTTAGGTATATTTTGTTTCAAGGTTTACCACTATATTACAGGGTGAAAAGTATTTAAACCGACAAACTCTGGGAGGTTGTAGAGGACATCAAAACAAATATTTTCCCCTAATGTCATTTTTTCCTTTGAGAAGTATTTAAACCGGTAGAGGAAGATTTCTCTGGTGGAAAATTAATTACACCACATACACTTTCCCATTTTTTATGACCAAGAGACAACACATAAACACAACCCAATTTCAATTACAAGAGATTTTCAAAAATGCCACCATTGACACTTTAAACAATGTCGGATCATGTTCTGTCCGACACGGGCAAAAACCCCAGGAGTATCCTGAATTGTTCCTGCTGCTGCTACTACTATCCGGGCACACAGATCCTCTTCTGATGCAACAGGCCTTTCGTAAACAAGGTTGCGCATCTTTCCCCACACAGAAAAGTCCAGAGGGCACATATCTGGGAATCGAGCAGGCCATGGTACAGGACCAACTCTCCCAATCCACGTTTCTGGGAACCGTCGGTCCTGGAATCGACGCACGCGACGACTGAAATGTGCCGGCGTCCCGTCATGTTGGAACCACTTGCGTTGTCTTGTAGACAGTAGGACGTCTTGTAGCAATTCTGGCAATGCTCTGGCGAGAAAATTGTAATAGCGCCTGCCATTTAATGGCCTAGGTAGCAGGTACACCTCAGTTAAACAGTCCCCAACAACACCGACCCACACAGTAACGAAGAACCGCACTTGATGAGCGCTAGTAACTGTGGCATGTGGGTTACTCTCACTCAAAACATGCGAATTGTGCATGTTCAAGACTCTATCACGCCGGTACGTTGATTTGTCGGTAAACAACACAAACGATGGAAATGTAGGATGCATTTCACACTGTTCCAAGTACCACTGCGAAAACTGTGCTCTGGGTGGATAATCAACTGATTCCAGGTTGTCGACACGCTGCAAGTGCAATGTACGTAACAATTGCTCTCGAAGGACTGTTCTTACATTCGACTGATTCGTTCCCATGTTACGTGCAATTGCACGAGTGGTGATTGAAGGATCCTGCTCCACATGCTGCAAGACAGCTTCCTCAAATTGCAGCGTTCTTACCGTGCGACAGCGTCCCTGTCCAGGTAATCTGCTACATCACCCGGTCTCACGCAGACGTTGGTTGTTGTTGTTGTTGTGGTCTTCAGTCCTGAGACTGGTTTGATGCAGCTCTACATGCTACTCTACCCTGTGCAAGCTTCTTCATCTCCCAGTACCTACTGCAACCTACATCCTTCTGAATCTGCTTAGTGTATTCATCTCTTGGTCTCCCTCTACGGTTTTTACCCTCCATGCTGCCCTCCAATGCTAAATTTGTGATCCCTTGATGCCTCAAAACATGTCCTACCAACCGATCCCTTCTTCTAGTCAAGCTGTGCCACAAACTTCTCTTCTCCCTAATCCTATTCAATACCTCCTCATTAGTTACGTGATCTACCCACCTTATCTTCAGCATTCTTCTGTAGCACCACATTTCGAAAGCTTCTATTCTCTTCTTGTCCAAACTAGTTATCATCCATGTTTCACTTCCATACACGGCTACACTCCATACAAATACTTTCAGAAACGACTTTCTAACACTTAAATCTATATTCGATGTTAACAAATTTCTCTTCTTCACAAACGCTTTCCTTCCCATTGCCAGTCTACATTTTATATCCTCTCTACTTCGACCATCATCAGTTATTTTACTCCCTAAATAGCAAAACTCCTTTACTACTTTAAGTGTCTCATTTCCTAATCTAATTCCCTCAGCATCACCCGATTTAATTTGACTACATTCCATTATCCTCGTTTTCCTTTTGTTGATGTTCATCTTATATCCTCCTTTCAAGACACTGTCCATTCCGTTCAACTGCTCTTCCAAGTCCTTTGCTGTCTCTGACAGAATTACAATGTCATCGGCGAACCTCAAAGTTTTCACTTCTTCTCCATGAACTTTAATACCTACTCCGAATTTTTCTTTTGTTTCCTTTACTGCTTGCTCAATATACGGATTGAATAACATCGGGGAGAGGCTACAACCCTGTCTCACTCCATTCCCAACCACTGCTTCTCTTTCATGCCCCTCGACTCTTATAACTGCCATCTGATTTCTGTACAAATTGTAAATAGCCTTTCGCTCCCTGTATTTTATACCTGCCACCTTCAGAATTTGAAAGAGAGTATTCCAGTTAACATTGTCAAAAGCTTTCTCTAAGTCTACAAATGCTAGAAACGTAGGTTTGCCTTTCCTTAATCTTTCTTCTAAGATAAGTCGTAAGGTTAGTATTGCCTCACGTGTTCCAACATTTCTACGGAATCCAAACTGATCTTCTCCGAGGTCCGCTTCTACCAGTTTTTCCATTCGTCTGTAAAGAATTCGCGTTAGTATTTTGCAGCTATGACATATTAAACTGATAGTTCGGTAATTTTCACATCTGTCAACACCTGTTTTCTTTGGAATTGGAATTATTATATTCTTCTTGAAGTCTGAGGGTATTTCGCCTGTCTCACACATCTTGCTCACCAGATGGTAGAGTTTTGTCATGACTGGCTCTCCCAAGGCCATCAGTAGTTCTAATGGAATGTTGTCTACTCCCGGGGCCTTGTTTCGACTCAGGTCTTTCAGTGCTCTGTCAAACTCTTCACGCAGTATCTTTTCTCCCATTTCGTCTTCATCTGCATCCTCTTCCATTTCCATAATATTGTCCTCAAGTACATCGCCCTTGTATAAACCCTCTATATACTCCTTCCACCTTTCTGCCTTCCCTTCTTTGCTTAGAACTGGGTTGCCATCTGAGCTCTTGATATTCATACAAGTGGTTCTCTTCTCTCCAAAGGTCTCTTTAATTTTCCTGTAGGCAGTATCTATCTTACCCCTAGTGAGACAAGCCTCTACATCCCTTCATTTGTCCTCTAGCCATCCCTGCTTAGCCATTTTGCACTTCCTATCGATCTCATTTTTGAGACGTTTGTATTCCTTTTTGCCTGCTTCATTCACTGCGCTTTTATATTTTCTCCTTTCATCAATTAAATTCAATATTTCTTCTGTTACCCAAGGATTTCTATTAGTCCTCGTCTTTTTACCTACTTGATCGTCTGCTGCCTTCACTACTTCATCCCTCAGAGCTACCCATTCTTCTTCTACTGTATTTCTTTCCCCCATTCCTGTCAATTGTTCCCTTATGCTCTCCCTGAAACTCTGTACAACCTCTGGTTTAGTCAGTTTATCCAGGTCCCATCTCCTTAAATTCCCACCTTTTTGCAGTTTCTTCAGTTTCAATCTGCAGTTCATAACCAATAGATTGTGGTCAGAATCCACACCTGCCCCTGGAAATGTCTTACAATTTAAAACCTGGTTCCTAAATCTCTGTCTTACCATTATATAAACTATCTGATACCTTTTAGTATCTCCAGGATTCTTCCAGGTATACAACCTTCTTTTATGATTCTTGAACCCAAGTGTTAGCTATGATTAAGTTATGCTCTGTGCAAAATTCTACAAGGCGGCTTCCTCTTTCATTTCTTCCCCCCAATCCATATTCACCTACTATGTTTCCTTCTCTCCCTTTTCCTACTGATGAATTCCAGTCACCCATGACTATTAAATTTTCGTCTCCCTTCACTACCTGAATAATTTCTTTTATCTCGTCATACATTTGATCAATTTCTTCATCATCTGCAGAGCTAGTTGGCATATAAACTTGTACTATTGTAGTAGGCATGGGCTTTGTGTCTATCTTGGCCACAATAATGCGTTCACTATGATGTTTGTAGTAGCTAACCCGCACTCCTATTTTTTTATCTATTATTAAACCTACTCCTGCATTACCCCTATTTGATTTTGTATTTATAACCCTGTATTCGCCTGACCAAAAGTCTTGGTCCTCCTGCCACCGAACTTCACTAATTCCCACTATATCTAACTTTAACCTATCCATTTCCCTTTTTAAATTTTCTAACCTACCTGCCCGATTAAGGGATCTGACATTCCACGCTCCGATCCGTAGAACGCCAGTTTTCTTTCTCCTGATAATGACGTCCCCTTGAGTAGTCCCCGCCCGGAGATCCGAATGAGGGACTATTTTACCTCCGGAATATTTTACCCAAGAGGACGCCATCATCATTTAATCATACAGTAAAGCTGCATGTCCTCGGGAAAAATTACGGCTGTAGTTTCCCCTTGCTTTCAGCCGTTCGCAGTACCAGCACAGCAAGGCCGTTTTGGTTAATGTTACAACGCCAGATCAGTCAATCATCCAGACTGTTGCCCCTGCAACTACTGAAAAGGCTGCTGCCCCTCTTCAGGAACCACATGTTTGTCTGGCCTCTCAACAGATACCCCTCCGTTGTGATTGCACCTACGGTACGGCCATCTGTATCGCTGAGGCACGCAAGCCTCCCCACCAACGGCAAGGTCCATGGTTCATGGGGGGGCAGACGTTGGTACACAGCAGCAAAGGTCATATAATGCGGGATACGGCGATTAGGATATTGTTGTTGATAAACCTTCTGTGCAGCTTGTCCGTTGTGGTGCGCTACGTAGTACGCACCAACCATATCAGTGCACTCACTCCAGGTGTATCGCTCCATTAGTAAACAGAGACAATGCACTACTACACTGGTAGACAGCAGTTGCCTACAACTGAAGAGCGTAATACGCCCTTCAGTTGTTAAACTGAAGATCGCAATACGACCTCTAACATCTGAAGAGCGTAATACGGCCTCCACCGGTTTAAAAAATCCTCATAGGAAAAAATGACACTAGGGAAAAATATTTGTTTTGATCTTCCCTACAACCTCCCAGAGTTTGTCAGTTTAAATACTTTTCACCCTGCATAAGACAGGTGAGACCATTTTAGTCGTTAAAAGAAGTATATTTTTAAAAACTGAATATTCTTTGAAAATTTCACTATTAAAATCAAAACATAAGTCATCACTACCATTTATCACAAGCTATTCACAAATTGGTGATGATGGTATTGAAAAAGAATATATCATTAAACAATGAAACATCGAATTAATTGTTACAGGTGCTTTACGCCCTACTGCCCTGGTTCTGGTACACATAGTTTGTGTACTCCAACACGCTGTCTTTGTTTTCTGTCCTTTGGGACAGGACACTGTGAACACCTTGCCTTATGATGATCCATCGTACTGTTGCTGTTGTTACTGCTGATTTGTGTTTGAAAGATAGTAATGAACTTCTACGTATTCAGGTACGTGGGGTTCTGTATAACGGGACTAAAAGGTCTTCTGCTCATAAAATCAGCTACAATGAAAGTTCGGTAATGAAAAGTCCCCTATCGTGCAAAAACTCTTCGTGATATGTGGGATATTGTGTTCTGTAAAGAATACAGGTCCATTATGTTGCTCCATTGAGTCATAGGCCAGAGTTTAGACTGGATTTTACATGGGTAATTGCACACTGGATGATTCATCACGTCCACATCAACCTTCGTTATAAAATTTCATAGTCTCAGACTTCCGATCTATAGAGTTATCATGATGCATGGTACTTAGGAGGACTATACACTTCTTTTTCTTTGGCGAGAAACTAACCAATGTCGTTTGTTTCGTAAATGCAAATATGCTTGAATTTATTTGTGTACTACTATTTGGCTTCATCTCCTTTGGAATTTCTCTTTTATTCACTCTCACTGTTCCCACAACAGTTAGCTTTTCACTCAAGAGAATGGTACATTTGTAAAGATTTCTGACTGCACCACTAATATTACCTATAACGGTCTTTACTATGGTAAGGCCCAGTTTTTTCTAGGTTGGCTCAAATGGTTCTCATCAGTATACACAATCAGATCAATGGCATAACCACTTTCAGTTTCACACATATAGAATATTTTGATTCCATATTTTTCAGGCTTATTTGGCATATTTGGGGACCCAGCCACACAAATCCAAAACGGGCCATGAATGGAACCAGTTGTTCACCCTAAATGGAACTAATTGTTCACAATAACATTAATGTTAATTTTAGGTATAGACTGTCCAGATTCGTCCTATAAATGTTTTCCACACGTAGAATATAGCAACAAGCTTATACGTTTGCAACGTAGCCTCTCTTGTTTTTTTTTTTTTTGTCATTAAATCTAATAAATCGTCTTATTGCCTCAGACCGAATCAATGAAATTATAGCTCTCTGTAATGAATTGGAAAACGTCCCCAGAAGAAGTTCCCTGATTAGAACAGCCCCAGCCGTAATCTGCTCCAATATGACGCAAAATTCCACAAAGGCGGACATTTCTTCTTTAGTTACATCATGCCAGTTTATTTCTTTCGGTAACGTTGGAATTCATTATGGTGTTGGGCCACCCCTATCCTTGACGACAGCTTCCACTCTCACAGGCATACGTTCAGTCAGGTGTTGGAAGGTTTCTTGAGGAATGGCGACCCACTCTTCACGGAGTGCTGCACTGAGGAGAGGTACCGATGCCGGTCGGTGAGGCCTGGCACGAATTCGGCGTTCCAAAACATCACAAAGATGTTCTGTAGGATTCACGTCAGCACTCTGTGCAGGCCAGTCCATTACAGGGATGTTATTGTCGGTTAACGACTCCGCCACAGGTCGTGCATTATGAACAGGTGCTTGATCGTTTTCAAAGATGCAATCGCCATCCCCGAATTGTTCTTCAACAGTGGGAAGCAAGAAGGTGTTTAAAACATCAATGTAGGCCTGTGCTGTGATAGTGCCACACAAAACAACAAGGTATGCAGGCCCCCTCCGTGAAAAACACGACCACACCATAACACCACCACCTCCGAATTTTACTGTTGACACTGCACACGCTGGCAGATGACGTTCACCGGTCATTCGCCATACCCACAAGCCGCCATCGGATCACCTCATTGTGTACCGTGATTAGTCACTCCACACAACGTTTTTCCACTGTTCAGTCGCCCAATGTATACGCTCCTTACACCAGGCGAGATGTCGTTAGTCATTTACGGGCGTGATGTGTGGCTTATGAGCAGCCGGTCGATGATGAAACCCAAGCCTTTTCACCTCCTTCGTAATTGTCATAGTACTTGCACTGGACCCTGATACAGTTTGGAACTCCTGTGCAATTCAGTGAGTTCTGGCTAGCACCCCATTCCGCTCTCAGATGATGCACCTAAAATGCACCTAAAATGAAAAACGTATGTTTTTGGTGGTGTCCAGATACTTTTCATCACATAGTGTATAAACTAAGTACTCTCTTCTCCTATGGACTGGTGTTCATGTTGTTTTTCGTGTTACAGATAACTCTTACCTTTCTTTCGAATGAGTATCGAATATTAAACCGCACATTGCTGTACAGCAAACGTTTACAGCATTTATACACTGCTTCACATACTCACAACCATCTACTACAATATTTCGCTCTGTTGCACAACATAGGAGGACGCTATCTGACAGATGACCAGCACTGCAATTTGTAACAACGTATTTTCTGTACTAACGTCAACGCTTGTGTGAGTCAGTTACGTAATCTCCTAATTCCAACAAAACGTAACTGACTACAACCCAATCTCATTTAATGCCACCAGAATAAATCTCTGTGTCTAACGGTCCCAGGTTATGTAAATATATGGTATAAAGAAGAAAATCTGAGTGACATTTACATCTAACGACACAGAATTCTAATAGGACTTTAACAGGTTTCTGAATATTGTAAGTGAGCATACCCCACGAGTGGGGGATCAATTTTAAGTCTTTCTCGCAGCAATTAAAAGTTAAAACTCTGTGCGAGTCCATTGGACCCATAGTATGTATTCTTGGGTTGAATTCCCCATTACACATGAACAGAACTGCCGGGGTTCTCCATGTTCTCGATTAGCACATCAGCATCGAACGCAAATCGAGGATGCAGCCTGAAACCCAGGTGAAGGTACCTACATAAATCAAATAACATAATTTCTATGACTTTACTCTCAGAGACTTTACAGTCAATGAATAATAATGAGAAGTGAAGTAATTATCAACACGAAAATATTCAAATCCTGAAACTTTTAGGGACGAAACGTTAGGTGAATGTCCTGTTTGCTGGCAATAGCAAATGGTTTACTGTAACACTCCAAATTAACAAAGTGTCAATCAACTCAAATTTGTCACAGGGTCGTAAATTTCAATCGTTAACATGCAGGGGTCGCGCAAGCTAAGAATGCCAAAGTTAACAGACTTTAAAAGATAGCTGTTCACCTACAGCAATCAAGAGGTTCCAGTAAAATAAATATTTCAACAGATGTGACGTGCAAACTATTTACGAAAGAGGCTACATCTGTAGCTGCAAATTCTACTAAAGCAACGAATTTTTTATGAGTAGTTCTATTCAATGTTTTGGCCTTCACCATTCACGACGGAGTGAATCAGACTCAAACTGGAATGCTGAAGGGAAAGTTAAATCAGCAATTGCAAAATTATTATAATATTTTTTGCGAAGCAATAACCAGTATCAGGGATTATAAAGCACACATTTCGCTTAAGTCGAACGCAGTGCCGAAATTTTACAAAGTAAACAATATTCCTTTTGCGCTGGAAGATAACATAAGAATGAGATTACTGTAGCCCTAACCAATAACCAATGAGCAACGCCGACCGAAGTTATACAGAAACCATATGGCCCCCTTGTCTTCTGCGAAGATTTCAAAACGATGGTTAATTCTCATTTGATTATTGGTTCATATCCTTTTCCCAAACTCGAAGAACTGATATCAAAATCATCTGATGTTTACTTTTGCCAAACTGGATGTTAAAGAATTAGATTTTCAAATTCTTTTGTTCGAAGATACACTGTAATTTATAGTCATGAATGATCCATGTGACATCGACAGTTATGAAAGCTTACCCCCTGGAACAGTCAGCGCAACGAATTTGTCACAGTACTGAGAGACTGAGAGTACAAATGCACAAGTGCTTGCTGAAGCAAACTGAGGAAATGACTGCCAAAGTTAAATGGTTATTTATGAAGCGACTATCGAAACATCATACATATTTTTTCCTTATGGTCAGTCAGTCTGTGTTAAATTGTAGTATGGTTAGCGACTGTAGTTCCCCGCTTTACTTTTTATAATTCTTCAAAATACAGGGTGATTATAATTAAACTTTCAAAACGCTATATAAATAACATCACTAGTCAGAATGACTTCAAATGGCAACGGGATATTATCGGAGAAGGGGGAAAACGTATGCCAGAAGAAAAAAATAGTGTTAGAATTGACCAATAGCTGTCGCTCTGTGTGTCAGAATATGTAAATGATAGCACCTGTCATGCGAACGACCAATTGAAGTTGGTATAAACATGCCAGGTACACGGCTTTTCCTCCTTTAGCGTCTACACGTACATCATGACTGTCTCAATGCTGGATCGTGCTCTGCTTGTAAAGCTGTATTACAAGAATGACGACTGGGCACACGTCGCTCTGTAGAAGTTACGAGCACTGAAGGGTTTGAAAATAGGCGTCGGTCTGATGATTGCAGTAGAAATGTAGTAGAAAATCATTCGGAAATTCTAAGAGACCGGTTCTTTTGGTGTGAAAGCTGTGCATCTACTTTCTCACCGTAATATTATACTTGGGACGCATACTGTCTGCACTTGACATCAATCCGAAACTGCAACTCACTGATGCTGGATAAATCCCAATTAAGTCAAAAAGAAGACGCAACTCCGCCTCGGCTACGTTTTCCGTGGCCACAGACATCAGAACCATGTTCACGTTTGCATTCTGATTTTACAGGACTGTTTCTCGGAAGATATCAGCTCAGCATCATCGATGCTTTCTCCAAATTTACACTTCTAATATAGATGTCATGGATATCTTCAGCAAAGGCTAATCACGCTTGTCCAAAGTCTTCTGAACTGAAGGAATACCGAAATGTATTGTCAGTGACAGCTACACACAGCTTTC
Source organism: Schistocerca americana (assembly GCF_021461395.2). NCBI lineage: Eukaryota > Metazoa > Arthropoda > Insecta > Orthoptera > Acrididae > Schistocerca > Schistocerca americana. Next base: position 418,983,148 of record NC_060130.1, on the reverse strand, counting down.
ACCTCAGGAAATTTAAGTGTTTCGTGAAACCGACAGCATTTTACACTTTAGGACAGCACTGTTTTATCTTGTGGCAGATGAACTCTCTGAGAGACTTGTAAGTACTTTCAAGTCGCGCATGACTTAAGTGGTTCAATTGTACTGTAAAGATATTCCTGTCTCATTATAGGGCCTGTACACACAGTGCACAGTCTCCGGGGGAGAAACCCTATGGACGACCGCACCGAGCATTAATGTCAATTTTAATGCCATTAGTGTATCCATCATCCGAGATTCGACAACATTCGAACCAAACACTTTTTTAACTGTTTGATCCGTAACACATTTCAGTGCAAAATTGTGGGCAAAGTCATTGGTGCCAAGCATCGTCATACAGCAGTTTAGAAATTCTGTGTTTAAGATTAAATGTTTAAATGGAATCGCCACGCGCCATAAATTCAGATGTGGCCGCACCACGCTCACATGCATATAGGAAGACCTCCTAGGTTGTTTTATTTTACAGATTCAGAAAGCTGATAAGCGGCTGTCTGAGGAATCTTTCGATGCAGCTGTCAGCCTTCCTTGCAAGCGGTTCCAGGAGCAGGCCTCAGCTGCATCTAGCCTGCGACTAACTGATAAATCTGGAGATCCCACCACTCATCTCGGAACAGCCTACTATCGTCGGAATGGCTAACGCTTGACCGGCCGTTCCCTCATCGTGGTTTTGTGTGAGTTTTACGCCATGCTGTTGGCGACTAGCAGGAGGAGCATTGTTCCTGCACCCACCAAACAGGCACTTCGGCAAGGATGGAAGTTTGATGCTAATAAAGGCAGCCAGCTTCATCAGATTAGCTCCACAAGGGAGGGATATTGCATACCAAGCAACAGGCATATAAAATGTATTACGAGATGCCGCCACCTCACAAGTACAACTACACGACTTGCATCTCTCAGGTCAGTGCACGTGCTTCCAGATCCTGCCCACAAAACGTGACCTCTTCCTGTCGTATCATATATCGATACCACCCTACCGGCGTATCACAGTTGGCAATAGAACTGCAAGTTTCTGTCCTACGCCGATAGTGATCGTACAGGATTCGGCGGACCCACTGGAGCACGCCAGGTG